>NW_024369485.1:702702-1302702 GCF_014805655.1 Passer montanus
CCGCCACCGCGACGGCGCCCGGCGGGGGCCAAACGGCTCCGCCTTTAACTCGGGCGGGCGCTGGGACTGGGAACGCCCGGTGCGGGCGAGACCGCGGCGTGTGGATTGAGCTCTTACTGAATACGGGCAAAAAAATGGGGAAAAAGGGAAAAGGTGGATTTCTCGCAGTTGGTTCTTCCAACTTCAGTGGTGCTACGTAGGGCTTCTAAATACTTGAGTCCTGCAGGTATGAGTTCCTAGCGTTCAGCTCTCTCGAGCAGATAAAAAGCTTGTCTGTAAATTTCGGGCCCCTCACATCAGGAAGGACTTTGAGGGGCTGGAGTGTGTCCAGAGAAGGACAGGGAGCTGGGGAAGGGTCTGGGGCACGGGTGGGCTGAGGGAGCTGGGGGTGTTTGACCTGGAGAAGGAGGCTCAGGGGAGACCCTGGCCCTGAGCAGCGCCCGAAAGGAGCCTGGAGCCGGGGGGTCAGTCTTCTCCCTGGCAAGAAGTGGTAGGATGAGAGAACAGGCTTAAGCTGCGTTCAGGTTGGACACCAGGAAGGATTTCTTCACAAAAAGAGTTGTTAAACATTGAAATGGGCTGCCCAGAGAGTTGGTGGAGTCACGGTCCCTGGAGCTGTTCAGGGGAAGGCTGGACACGGCACTCAGTGCCGTGCTCTGCTGGGCCAGGCGGTGTTCCATCACAGGAACACTCAGATCTCGGGTGTCATTCCCACCCTGGTTCTGTGAAATAATCATGAAAGAACTGATGTTTCAGCCTCTTTCCTGCGAGCTTATAAAGCATTTGTAAAATAGAAATAAAATTACTTCACACCCTGACACTTCTGTTCCTGCAGTCTAATTTTTACTTGTGTTAGTGAGCTCTTGTAGGCACCGCTGTAGCCTAGAATTAGGTTAAACAAAAATTCAGATTCTGAAACTAGGGATTCAGGGCAAAATGAAACCTGTGTTGGATGCTTGGGAAAGACGTCAAGAAGAAAAAATCTACAAAGAAAAAAAAGCCTTTTTACTGTGTCTATTTTTTAACTATATTTGACAATGTAGCTTGTAAAGCAGTAGTAAATAGTACAACATTGTGTTCGTAAGTTTCAAAGAATTGTGGGAGATATATAGTAAATTACACTCCACTTCAAGAAGAAAAAACTACAGAGAAAAAAATGCCTTTTTACTGTGTCTATATTTTTTAACTATATTTAACAATATAGCTTGTAACGCAATAGTAAATAGTACAACATTGTGTTCGTAAGTTTCAAAGACTTGTGGGAGATATATAGTAAATTACACTCCACGTTCCACACCAACAAGCAGCACTATATATTGATATCAAGGTCTGCCTACAAACAGGTTTTCTTAGAGTTGTGGTTGAATCTGTACATTATTCATATCTGTGCCTTTAAAAAATCACTAGTTTTGTCATTTAGCTGAAACCAAGCAAACTAATGATTGACAGATATAGCAAATAATAGTGAAAGAAAAGAGGCACATCAAAGGAAGATACTCCCAAAGGAATTATTAATACATGAGAAACCATTGCAATGCAAACAGCCTGGTATGAAAGGTATAAAATACACTGCTGCATTTTTTCTCTACATGACACTAGTTTCTACAGTGTAAGTTAACAGCTAGTAGGGCTCAGCAAGTTTAAAAAAAAAATTTTTAAAATCAGTATTCAAATTGCAACACAATACTCAGGAGAGCTACATTGCAGAGCTGCCCGTTTTGGGTTTTTTTTGGCCTTTGAACCAGATGTGTCTCTATGTCATGCTGCCTTCAGAAAGACTGAAGCTGTGTTTCACAATGGAAAGCAGTCGGCAATGGTTTATGCTGTGCCTTCCACTTAGCAGACAAATGCCCCATCGGCTCCTGATGTAGCTCTAGAAGCTGCACTTCTGCGCTAGCAATTTTGGTTTTTACAAAACCCCGAAGGTTCTTGCGTTTAATGGCACTAGAATAAGATGGTGCAGAATTTGGGGAAGCTTCTGTAAAAACTGAAGAATAAAGTGGCCTTGTTGGGGTATATCTGGCACATCCCGCGGTGTGTTCGAGTCTGAGGCGCCTTGGGCCTTCAATACCGGGGGCGGCCGCGGGCCGGGCCGGAACGCGCGGCGCGGCGGCTCCTGCGCCCACCCGGCCCCATAAAGCGGCGGCCGGGCCGCGCGCCTGCGCCCTGCGCTGCTCGCGGCGCTCCCGGGGCGAAGATGGCGGCGTTCTCGGGTACGTGGCGCGGGGGCCGCGGCCTCTCGGCCCTGAGGGGACCTCTCGCCTCTGCCCGCCGGCTCCCGCGCTCCCTGCGGCCTGGGGGGAGCTCCTCGGCCGCCCTTCCAGCCTGGCCCGCGGTAGTGCATGGCTGACCATGGGTCAGGCTGGAGGTTGCAAGGCCTGCGGGAGATGTAGGTGCCTCTCCCCGTGTCCCCGGGCTTCTGTAGGCTGTGAGAAATGGTTATCGAAATGGCTTTGCAGGTTTTGTTGCATATGCGGATCTATCTAAGGGACTGCTTAAAAGCTAGGCTCATTCCTCATGCTGACTGGTTTCAGTAATAGGAGGTTTATCATATTTGTTCTCTATGTAGCAGTGCATAAAAACTGGCTTTTTATAAAAGCTCTGCTTGGTGATACGGTTTAGCAAACTATATGTATTATATAAACTGTAATCTAAAAGCATACTATTAAAGGAGGAAGCATCACTCTTTGTGTCCCTTCCCCATGTAGATATTTGTAAAACTAGGCAGCCAGCCAAGATCACAGTTCTGTAAAGTTTTAATGCATATGGGGTTTTTAATTTATCCTTTTTAACTGAACTTTTTGCATCTTATGACGGGGGGGAAATGGTGAAGCTTCTTCCCAAGATTTAGAGATCAGTTTGGATGCTAGACAGCAGGATTAATTTGGATGTAGTTGAGGAAAATCTCATGATGTCATGGTTTGATTAAATTCTTGTACTTTATATTGAATTAAACTGTATGAGTTGGAAGTATATGGGAAACAAAAATATGTATGGATTTGTTTCCAACTTGGAATTAGGTCAGTTTGGATGCTAGGCAGCAGGGTTAATTTGGCTGTAGTTGAGGAAAATCTCATGGTGTCATTGATTAAATTCTTGTACTTTGTATTGAATTAAACTGTATGAGTTGGAAGTATATGGGAAACAAAAATATGTATGGATTTGTTTCCAACTTGGAATTAGTAGGAATTGCTATTGATTTTGTTGCTTGTGTGAATTGTCTACTTTTGTAGGGTTAGAGTCCAGCACTTGAAAATATTAAAGCTTTCTGCAATCAGGTTATAAATACAACACGTTTCTTACAGCATTTGTACTGTAGGAAGTGGAAGAATAATTTTTGGCTGTGCACATGCACGTGCAGCAGCCCAGCTCAGCGTGTGTGCAGGTGCATGCTGAGTCTGAAACCCAGCGTGTGGCAGTGCACAGGCCAGTGTGTGAAACTCTGCATGTTTATAGCTGAAGGAATTGATTTAGGGTAACCTTACGTACCCAAAGAGATGACCAACAGCTAACTAGTAATTTTGATGGTGTGCTACCAGCATTTGGATTGGTTAGGAGCCACTTTCCTCTTGCCCATATTGAATAGCTGCAGATTTCTTTCATTTTCCTTTTGAAATACAGAGGATTTGTTTATCAACATACAAGCATGTTGCTCTGTATTTATCTTCTCTGAGGTACAACCATCACACCTTGATATGAGTTTGCCAGAAAGGGTATCCAAGAAAAAAAAACTTTAAAAAGTGGATGTAATTAATAACTTTATCAAAACCAAAGCCTTGTCTTCTTATTGTCAGGCAAGACTTGGTGAGCTAGAGTCCCTATAGGATACAGGTTTTTTCTACTGTTTGCACCCAGCTGTAGAGAAAGTTGGATATTTGTGATTAGCAAAGTCTGTCCTGTTGTCTGCATAGGCAGTTTCCTTAAAGGTGCAAAGATGAGTAGCTTGCCCTTGAAATGGTGCTCTGACCAGTGTGTTCACTTTGCTGCTCTGTCTGTGCCTGCCCCTGTGCCCTGTGTGTGCCTGACTTACTCTGCTCTGGGTGGGGACAACTCCCAAAGCTGCCTCTGAGGAAGGGAGAACGTCTCCATCAGTGGGTGCTGGAGTGAAGGCTGCACAAACTGTTGCCCAAAGGAGTGGTTTTCCATGGTTCTGTCTGTAGCTGGAAGCATTGACACTTGACAATCTTTGGGCAATGTGAGGTTAATAACACTGCTTGATCCTTCTTTGCTTGTCTTACAGAAATGGGTGTTATGCCTGAGATAGCTCAAGCAGTGGAGGAGATGGACTGGCTGTAAGTAGGAGTGTGGCAAACTCTAATTTGCCTTTCAGCAATGTTTGACATGCTTCTTAAAGCACCTCTGCTGTCACATTAAAGCAAAGTGGATGTGTGTTTTCCTTGTACTGTCATTGCATCTCATGTGCTTCTCTGTAGTGTGAAAGATTGAAGAATACAAACTGTGACTGCAGCAGTAACACTTAAACTTGGACAGGCAGAGCATGACTGCTTATGCTTCACTTATTTTGTTTCACAACAGGCTCTGTGCCTCTGGTTTATTTATGTGTATCATGGGGTTCTTGGATGAAATACTCTCACATAATTGATGTTGGTTTAGTACATGTTTTCCAGACTGTGGTCTATTGCTGGGTTTTTCAAACCTGGTGCATGTGTGTCAGTCTTCTAAAAAAGTTGTTATTCTTGTGTTTGGTTACTAGTTTGGCCAGCATGTTTTTGCTTCAGAGTTTGTTTTGAATTGTCATTCAGAAAGTTGTCAGTATGGGCAACTGCATGTATTTCTTCTCATATGAATATTAATTAGGTGTGATTGTCTGAAAATGCTGTTTGAGTTTAGTTATCTTTACTTTTTTTCCAGTTTTGAACAGGAATCATGTAAATCAAATCAGTGTAGGTGGCTTTAAAGAAAAACTCATTTGAAGAAAGGAAGACAAGGAATATATAGTTAATAAGTTTTTTTTTATAGTTTAGCATGATGATGTGAGATGTAGTGCTCTTACCAAGGTGCACCTGACTCCGCTGCAAGCCAGGAGGAATAGCATTTACCTGTTTTATCTTGTAGATGATCGTGGCTTTTTTGATTTCTGTATAAGTAAAAAATTATTTTTCTACTGATGTAAAGCATTACCTTGTATTAATATATTCTTTCCTGTAGTCTCCCTACAGATATCCAAGCAGAATCCATCCCGTTGATCTTAGGAGGTGGTGATGTGCTTATGGTATGTAGGCAGGATAGCCTTATTCTTAGAAATCCTGTGTCTTTCAGTTGTTGTTTGTGTGGTGAATTTTGTCCATAGTTAGACTAGCTCTCCTGTCCTACTTCAATAGAAAGTATATTTTTCAGGTAAAAGCCTCTTTGAGTTACTAGTGTGTTTCCAGCTGTTCTTGCAGATGAAATCTGGGAGTATTAGGCTTCATTTTTTTTGACTTCTTGACAGGCACTGCCCATGAATGAGCGCTGTCTGATCTCATCTGCTCTCCCTTTGGTTGTAAATACGTGACACAGCTCTGTATGGAACATGGCTGATACTGCCCAAGCCATTGCTGCAGTATAAATAACCTTGAAAGTATCAGATTAGTATGCCTTGTTCATCATGTCTTTTATTGATCTGTGTTCTTCATTCCATAAACCAAAATAATACTTATTAAAAAATAAAGTTTATCAAAACAGAATTCTTGAACAGTTCTTACAGTCCTGGTAAAACTCTTGTATTTTTCTTCCTATAGGCTGCTGAAACTGGGAGTGGAAAAACTGGTGTAAGTAATTAAATTTATATTAGCAGAAAGTAAAAGTCTTTAAGTGGTAAAAGGTGAGAAAGTAAGTCTTTAAGTGGTCTCATATATGCAGAGAGAATGTTTATATGTGTTTAAGCATTATTGGGAATAGTCTTTACCAACATATATGTAGGAATGTATTTCAGTGTTTCTGGCTGTGGGTATTGCACCCGAAAACAAGGCTGGAAATAAGTGTATAACTTGAGGAATGAAAGTGACTTTTCATTTTAGGCTTTCAGCATTCCAGTTATCCAGATTGTTTATGAAACACTGAAGGACCAAATGGAAGGCAAGAAAGGAAAAGCCACTATTAAAACTGGAGGGGCAGGTAAGTTTTTATATGTCACACTCCTTAAATTCAAAGCTCTGCTAACTTGTGTTGATTTTGTCACTTTTAAAAGTAAAGCTAACCTGCCATTAGATAAGTATTTTTTTCATAATTTGGGATAATGTAAATATCATCATTCAGGTTTTATTAAACAGAGAATATAAATTTACTGGTGGAATCATGGGAAGAACTGGTGTGCATATGACTGCAGACTCTTAGTAATGCTCTTGTGTTCAGCTTGAGGCTGGCTGATCCACTGTCTTCACACTATTCTAAAAGACATACTAGGTTAATGCCTTGCAAGGTGTGAAGTGGTAGTGGTGTCCACCTTAAAAGAAAGAGTTAAAAAAGCCTTTCTATTGCAGGATTAGGTGAGACCAGCTCACTACCATGGAGCTGGTTTGGGCCCCTTAAGTGAGCTTGAGCAGAAAGCTCTTCTAGGCTCAAACATATTTTTGTGTGGCTGGGGTAACACAATCTTTCAATTCTGCTGTGCAGAGTAGAGCTGCTGTGTTCCTTTTGGCACCTGCCTTGGTTTGGCATTGAATAATTGATACCTTGTTTGTTTTAGTAAACATTGAATTGAGCAGGGAATGCATAGGGCCAGAACTCAGCTATATAGAATGGATTGTAACCTTGGTAATATCCTCACAGTATTTGAGAGTCTATTATGCATCCATTTAATTAAGCTTGGAACTTTAAAGCCAATAACCATGTCCAATCTGTGGTACTGATAAAATTGGGTTTTATGTAAGTGAACAGTATTTGCACAAACAAATCTCTGAAGGTGTTATAGAAGCTGTCATCATTGTAACTACTGCTATGTTGGTGACAGTAAAGTCAACTTAAAAAAATTAAATCCTCCTTGAGAGAATGTAATATGAATAGACCAATACACTCAGTAAACCTAATTGAAATGGCATCGGTTCGGGTTTGTTTTTTTTAAATCGTGTATAGATTTTATTACAGCATGTTTTTGGGCATATGAAAAATGAAGTCAGAAATTCTGTGTGCGTGTATCTTAGCTCCTTAGTAATGACATTTTAACTTTCAGCCTGAAAAATACTTTAATGTAAGCTTGGAACAGAAATGGCAAATAATGAATTTCAAATATGTTGTTCTTAATAGTTTTAGATATTTTCTATCTGAATTTGATTGTGGTTATGTGAAACTGCCTTACTTTATAAAAATCTTCATTGTTTGCAGTTGCATTTTTAAGTATCTTAATCTATGTTCTTAATGGAATAATCTAAATATCCATAGGGTACCTTTGCATTTAGCATTTTTGCCCCTCCTTCTGATTGTAGGCCTTCATTTGAGCTTGTATGAATTTCATTGGAACAAAGCTGTTTCCCCAGAAAATTAAGTCAAACACTGTAGAAACCATTTGAACTTCTAATTGGAGTTTTTCAGGCTTGCTTTGTTGATTAAATGCTTTTTCTGTTATTGTCTTTTCAACTTAGTGCTCAACAAATGGCAAATGAACCCTTATGACAGAGGATCAGCTTTTGGTGAGTTGTCCTGCTGTTTACTTGAGAACTTTTGCTCGGTAAAAAACAATAAACTAGAGGAAAGAATGCATGAAGTTTTCTTTTGAAAGCAGTTAGGCAATTTCTTTAACTAAAACTGTCTTGTAATTTTCAGCAATTGGATCGGATGGTTTGTGTTGTCAGAGCAGAGAGATAAAAGAATGGCATGGATGCAGAGCAACTAGAGGTGTGACTAAAGGTATGCATAAAGTGATGTGTTTTGAATACTCTTCCAGAAGAGTTTCAGTTGCTAGTCAGCCGTTGGTAATGTAGATGGTTGAAACTTTGCATCCATCTGACCAAATTTAGTAGGTTAAGACTTGGAAATGACAAATACCTCTGTTTTGTTCTCCTTGTGTTGTAAATTACCTTTTCCCTGATAGTGATGCCTGGAAGTAGAACAATACCTTTCCAAACAACCTTAAAAGAAAAGCAAACCTTTACTTGAAAGCCTTCAGGTACACAATATGGTGAAAACCATGCCCTGAATTTGATTCCTACAATTTTATAAGATCAGGCAGTTAGAGTATCCACCCAATATGGCCCACTTAGAGAAGCAGTTGGTTAGGTAATTCTGCCCCATTGGAGTCCTTCCCCCTTGGTCCTCTGACTCTTACCTTTATTATGTCTAAGATATGTGGTACAAAATAAAATGTCCTTGGTAAACTAACAAGCAAGACTAAACAAAACTTTAAGAAAGTATCAAAGAGTTTGTTCCCTATGGTAAAGAGAGCTGGAAAAGACTAGAAGTTATACCTAGACGTTTAATGGTCTACTGAGCTACAAATACATGAAGTATATTTAGAAAGCTAAAAATCTTCAGGCACAATAGGAGACTGAGTTGCAGGAGTGGAATCATAACTAATATCAGAATGCATTTTTTTAGGAAATGGCTATGCACACAGTTCTTCATTTCCTCACAGACTTCACACAGATGTGCAAAAATTTCATGGTTCTGTGGTTATAGCAATAGTTGAGAGGCCAACCCTAACACTTGACTCAGATGCACATTCATCCTGGTACTCCAGTGGTTCTGTGTGTGTGTGTGTTCAGAAATACCTTAAACAGTCTCCTTTACTGGGGTGTGCAGATAATTCTGTAGTCTGTGCATAAATAACAGCCAGCTAGATGTTCTTCAAGTGGCACAAGCAGCTGTTGATGCTGGGGCATGCTGGTGGTGTGGTACTGATTCTGCAGAACCTCATGCCTTGAGTTTATGAGTTCCTGTGCATTCAGTAGGACCACAACTCTCTTGCTTGTCACTCCTTTGGAGCCTTTTACACACTACCTCTGTTCTTTTGCCTGCTCATTGCATACTTAGGTATACACACAACCTTTTCACACAAACACAGTGTGTAGGGGATGTTATTACACTTTTAGCAAGACTGGAATGTTAGATTTGTATGGTCTTGGAAGTAGCAAGACTGAACCATCTTAATGAATTTGTATTGTATTGGATCCTTTTTTTTTTTTTAAAGGAAAATACTACTATGAAGTTTCCTGTCATGACCAAGGCTTGTGTAGAGTTGGTTGGTCAACCATGCAGGCTTCACTAGATCTGGGTGAGTTTCCTTCTGAAGAACCTATAGGTAGTTTTTATATTGACATGGAATGGGTGGAGTGCTGTTCTGGTGTTGCAGAGAATGGACTCCTCAGGAGGGAGCCCAATATTGGAGAGTTGAAAACATTTTGTATTTTATTTGTATTTATATTGTATTGTGTGTATATATATATATATGTATACAATACAATATATATAAATATATTGTATTATATTTGTACTCAAAAATAAGTATTTTACTTCCTGTAAGGGGAAGTCTTTGGTGGTGGCAGTGTTTTCTTGTTTTCTGTGACTTTCTGCCTTTTGTCTTTTTTTTTTAATGAAGATTATTGGGGACTGGTAAAATCAGTAAATGTACTGCTGCAAAAGGACTAGTTTGGTGTACATCGAGATCAGAAATCTGTAGTTAGCACTGTGTATAATTGCTTATGTGGTAGTGTTGGAAATTTCAGTTGCTAATACCAAGAGGAAAAAGCATAACCTGTCAACCAAAAGATAAAAGCCTATTGTCTTGTCTTCAGGCACTGATAAATTTGGCTTTGGATTTGGTGGCACTGGTAAGAAATCTCACAACAAGCAATTTGACAGCTATGGTGAGGTAAGCTTGAATTGCATTTGGAAGAAACATTATTCAAAGTTTTGCATATTAGTTCTGTGCTGTTACAATCAGTATTATTCAAAGTTTTATTAGTGCATATTAGTGCATATTAGTGCATATTAGTTCTGTGCTGTTACAATCAGCTCTATTTTTAAATAGTGCTCACTGCAAAGGGAGGCTCACTAGGCAAAAGACCAATGGAACATTGAAGCATTTTTGCATAAAAGCTTATTAAAAGATTCAACAAAAGCAGCTATAAGCTTGAGACATAATAGTGGTTATACTGCAATTATATCAACTCTTATTTAGAAGTTAAAATTTTGCTGTGTGTTACAGGTTAAAAGTTAACTGACTTCTTGAGATTTGTCTTGACTTACTTCATGTTTAGCTTGAATAAATCAACCCATCTGCACACACTGGGAACATGCAAGTGAGGGCATCGTATTCTGTTTACTAGAAGTTAAAATAGAAGTAATTTCACAACTGTAATCTGTCAAAATGCATTGTTAATTGCTACTAAGACATAGTTAGAGTGCACTACTTCTGGCTATTGAGTTGAGTTTGCCATTACCTTAATGTACACTTGTGAAGTGTCTGCTGGGAATATCTGTAATGGTTTTTGTGTAGTGTAGCAGTGAAATTGAGATGTTTAAACGTAAATAAATGAGTATTAAAGCAGAATCTCAAGTCTTTTTGTGTTAATAGTAACTCAATGTCATAAAACCTGCAACTTTTATGACTACTGTAGCTTGTTTCATAGTGACTCTTGAGCTGTTGATTAGAAGCATTTAATAATGTTATTGCATACCTGTAAAATTAGCAGCTCTCAAGATACTTAAGTATACATAACATGCATATAGCATTATCTCTTAATAATATATAAATGTTATTGTATACCTCTAAAATTAGCAGATCTCAAGATACTTAAGTATACATAACATGCATATAGCATTATCTTCAAGAGGTAGTCTTTTATTATCATTAAAATACAGTTTTCTGATGTCACCAAACCCTATCAACACAGGGTTTGGTGTGCTAAACTTAGATTTACATCGGCTAATAAATATGTGACTAACGTGCTTTTCCCTAACATCTTCAAGAGTTAGTCTTTTATTATAATTACAGTTTTCTGATGTCACCAAACCCTATCAACACAGGGTTTGGTGTGCTAAACTTAGATTTACATCGGCTAATAAATATGTGACTAACGTGCTTTTCCCTAATGCACAATACTTCCAGGTAAATGACTTAAATGTGTCACTGTCACTGTGTTTAGTTTTTGAAGTAAATTTAACGTGGTAATAAATGTTTAAATATCTAAGCTCAATTGGGCAGTTTACTGAAGACTTGTAATCAAAAAAGTGTTCTATTTACAACAGTCTGACTGAGATAATTTGAACTTGCTTGACTTCTCTCAAAAATCAACATTTGTTAGGTAGAGGTGAGAAAACTAAAAGCTGACAGAATATAAGCACTAAGTCATCTTAATGCGTTGAAAATGTCTTAGCTTCACAACCTTTTGTTTCAGGAATTCACTATGCATGATACAATTGGGTGTTATCTAGACACAGAAAAAGGACAAATAAAATTTTCCAAAAATGGTAGGTTTTATTCTCTTTCTTTGGAATTTTATTTGAATGCTTTCACTGGGGGGGAGGGGGGGAGAGGAATGCACACACTTGCAGAGTCTGACTGAACCAACCCTACTTTCAGGGAAGGACCTTGGCCTTGCATTTGAAATCCCACCACATATAAGGAACCAAGCACTTTTTGCAGCTTGTGTGCTGAAGGTAACAGGAATATTACGAATGTCTAAGATGATTATAATTTTTCTGGGTTTGTTAACGAGTTACTTAGGTACAAAATTTGCTTAGCCAGTTAAGTTACTGCAGCTGTGCATGTAAAGTCAGTTTTCTTTGGTTTACCAGTATTCACTACTGAAGTAATAACGTGTGTTAGCTCTGAGTACCATTAAAGCTAAATGTTTAAATTCATATTTTAATCTTGAATTTATAGGTAGAATAGCATGGATAACTAATTCCTAGTAACAGTGCTATGTTGTGTGCATTAAACTTTAGTATACTGCCATTTGACCAATAGAAACAAATAGCTTGAAAGTCAGATAGCCTGTTTCATTTGTTCTGAACTCTAACATTACTGTAAGGCAGTACTATGTCTTTCTGAGTTAGTCTTCTTGAGTCTGTCTCTGAAGCAGTAGAGATTTTAGCAAAACCTTTCAGTGGTTAGAGAGATGTACAACTTCAGAAAATATTCTTTGTTTTTTCTGTGTGTTTCATTGGGGGAGGTTTTAAGTTCCAGCAACTTGGGGGAGAGGAATATATAAGATAGGAGAAGAAAAGACCTTGCCTTGTCGATGTGTTTTTTTTCATTACTGAGTTGTTTCTCATTTTATGTGGTCTCTTGAATCTGTGTGTATGACACAACTTTGTTGAAACCTAGAATGCTGAATTGAAATTCAATTTTGGTGAAGAAGATTTCAAGTTTCCACCAAAAGATGGCTATGTTGGACTTTGCAAGGCTCCTGAGGGTAGTGTTGTAAAATCACAACACTCAGGTAGGTTAGATTTTTGCAAAGTTCTCTTGTTTCTATATTCAGGTTGTGTCACAGAGCATCTCTGGATCCCTTTAATTACAATCAGAAAGTTCTTAAATACAGCAGTAATGAAGAAATATTGATGCTTTTTTGAAAGTATACCAGATTTTCTTACTGTTAAACCACCGATAGTCTTTTTAATATTTTGATTTTAAAAGTACATCAGATAAAAGAAGTCCAGCTAAGTTTTTCAACCATGTTATCGTAAAAATGTGTGGGTCTTTATGCCCCACAATAGAATGGGTTATCCTGCATGGGCCAGTACAGCCACTTGTAAGTTCTGATCATTATTCTGAAGTTACTCGTAATTGAGAGAGCAATCACATCACCTTTCAATGGAATATTTAGAATTAGTAGGTTTTAAATAATAATAGAAAATACAGATCTGTTTCCAGTAAAAAATTCTAGAGTAGGAATGTAGTTTGTGCCATTGTCTTAATGGTGATTTTTTTTCCACTTAGGAAATGCACAAGTGGTTCAAGCACAGAACCTTCCAAATGCTCCTAAAGCACTGATTGTAGAACCGTCAAGAGAGCTGGCAGAACAAACTTTAAACAACGTGAAGCAGTTCAAAAAATATGTTGATAATCCCAAATTAAGGTAATAGTGAATTTGTTAGTTGCAGTTATGGTATTTTCCATGGTTGTAACTTCATGGGGAGATGGGGGAGGGTAGGTTCCACTTTGTAGCCAAGTGACCCATAATCTGCAGTGCTGCTGTTCATAATATCAGTAATAACCTGCTACCAGCCAAACTTCTGACTATGCTGCTACAGTTAGACCACTTAGGGGGTTTTTGGTATGTTTTGTCTGTGGACTGCCTTTTCTCATACAGTTGGTGGGTAGGGTTTTTTTAATTATCAGTGATAACTAGTATGATACCCCATATGCTTTTCTTGACTAAAAACATCATCTGATTACTGCCCTTCTTTCCTAAACATTCATCTATACCCCCATCTTCCTCTACACCCTCATTTTGTTTGTTTTTCATCTCCATCAAATAGTTACATACAGGGTCTGCTCTCTTTAATTAATGTGCTTACTGGACAAATGATCATGGAGGTGCGATTCTGAAAAATGAATAATCTAAAAGTTGCTTTGGGTTTAAGTTGTCTTTGCTTTGACTGTGCTTCTGAAACGTAAACATTTCCCAATTCTAAACTGCCATCTGTTTAAAGAGTTCATTTACTAGAATTGCTGGGACTAAGCAATAGGAATGGGCAAGCTACAATGAAAGATTCATTTAGTTTAGTGTTATTTGCATTTCTAACTTTCAAGGACACAGGAAACTTTACTGAACTAAGTTTCATTATTGTTGAGATTTTTAAGAAACATTTTTTGTAAGATTGAATTTGTTAAGGTGCTAATTTGCTTAATACAACAGTGATAAAGTAATTGCATTCAAATACAGTTTGCTAACAAAGTTTTCACTTGAACTGAAGTACACTACATTTGAAAGGATGAGTTTCAAAATGAATTTTTTCTGTTATTTTCTTCTTGAAATTACTGTTTAGAGCTGTTAATTGTCAACTGTCGATAAAAACATCTGTCTGAAGACTGATTCTAAGTGTACCTTCTGAATATAATAAATGGGTAAATGTCAAATATATTGATGTAATTTTAGGGAGCTGCTTATTATTGGTGGAGTTGCTGCAAGAGATCAACTTTCTGTACTGGAACAAGGTGTAAGTTGTATTTTTTCATATGATTTTTTAGTTTGGGTTCCAAGTAATTTATGATGTTGCTAGAGGATATTAATGGTTGTAACTTATGTAATAGTAATAAACATTAAGAAAGAGAACATTAAGACATCTCTTAAACATTAAGAATGTTAAAAAGAAATTGTACAGTTGCTAGGAAGCTCATGTTGCACCAGTCTAGCAGTTGTTCCTTTACTTCCACGTACAAGTACCTATACTACTTAGTCAAGTTCTGTTGAAGCCTGAGTACTCCTGAAGATCTTAAAATAAAGGTGTAATTGTTTGCCATTTGTCCTTAACCAACAAGAGAGTTTTCTTAACTTCTGTCCTGTTTTTTTGAATAAAAAGTCTTCAGTTATCAAGATGAACCTACACTACAAACCAGTCCTACGTAGAAGGAAGTGGTCTGGTTTCAGCAGCATGGAATGTACAATTGATTCAGTCACGCTGTAGGGAGAACAGACTCACAGGGCCATGTTTTTTATTTAAGACTCACTTTTGGAAGTGAAAGCACATCACTATTAATAAATTTTCTAGTGGTTCTAGCTGCCAAAATAAAAATTTTCTATTAAGCCTACTTGAGCTGGAAGATTATGTGACTTCCATGTGAGTGCTAAATTCTTGATTGTGAACCTTTCTGTCTGGCAAAATTTGAAGTTATTTCTATAGTTGATAAACTTTGTATCCTTCCACTATGAGAAAAATTTGAAAAACAAAAAAATATGAAAAATTTGTTTGTTTGCTTTTGATAACAAATTATACAGCTTGCAGTTAAGGGAAGGCAAAAGGGGGCACAGCACTTCCCAAATAAGGGAAGGTTTCCTCCATAAGGTAGGTTTTGCTAATGAAATGACTATAGAACCAAAATGCAGGTTGCCCAGAGAGGAGGTTGTAGGATCCTTTTCCAGAAGGGTAATGAAAATCGTATTAGGCAGCTACCTAAAGTAGCTTAGAAATTGTCCTGAATTTGCATGTGAAGGTAGGGAGTGGAGACCAGATAATCTCAAGAGATCTCCCAGACTCAAATTACTTTAGGATTTTATGAAGTTATAATTAATAGAAAATAAAGCATTATACTGATAATTGTCTCATAATGTTAAGCTTAGATAAAACTTTTAATGCCTCTAGTTAGTTACAGGACCAGCTCATACTCTTTATGTACTTCATAGGTGGATATTGTTGTTGGAACTCCTGGAAGGCTGGATGACCTGGTCTCAACAGGGAAGATTAATTTATCTCAAGTTCGATTCCTGGTTCTGGATGAAGCTGTATGTAGAGAACTAAGTGCTACTTAAATTCTGTTTTTAAATGCAATATGATATTTGCAAAAAAGTGAAACATAATTGTTCTATAGTATTTGATAATTCAGTGGAATAGTTAGATACCTATAGATTGTTCTACCTTAATCCTCTCATTGTTTGCAACCATAGTAACCTACTTTCCTCCTGCCCCCATAGCCTCTCTGTCAAATGTTTGGAATTTTTCTGATAGAAAAATGTATTTCAAATTATATATACAAGGTACTGAAGTCGGTCCCTGCCACTGCAGGGAGCTCGAAGGACAAAGACAAAATATAAATGTTAGTTAACCCAGCAGGTCTTGAAGCCAGTGAATGTTACACTCAATATGCTGTGAAATAAGGGCATCTCTCTGATCTGTTGTAGTACATCTGAGTATTCACCAAGATGAAATGCCTTGGGGTGTTAGCTAGTAGTAGCTGCTGAGCTTCTCAGCAGCTGTAATGTAAGTGCTCCACGTTTTTACTGGGTTTTTTTTCTCCTTAGTAATAATATCCCTGCAATGCCTTGACCTGTCCAGCTAATTAAAAGCAAGAACTTCTGAGACTAGAAGTGTATTGCTTATCTAACTCAAGTGTAAAGGCTGAGAAATGAGAGAGAAGATTTGCAGCTTAATCTCTTCTATTTCATCCCCACACAGGATGGCCTTCTCCTCCAAGGTTATTCAGATTTCATAAACAGGATCCATAGTCAAATTCCTCAGATAACCTCAGATGGAAAGAGACTTCAGGTATAAAATCTTTGTGGTTTGGGTTCTTATTGTTGTGGGGATTTTTTTGTTTGTTTGTTTTATTTGCTTAAATATTTTTGGGGGTGTGTGGTGTGCTCTGCTTTCAGTTGTTGACTATTATTTGGCATGGAGCATGCTTCTTTGGAGTTCCCAAAAGCTCTTGTCCAAAACTAGCACATGTTCAGTGAGTTCAGTAATTACCTGTGAAAATACTTTTAGCATTCTAGATGTTGAAGCCTAGTGTTCAGGATTTTTCAGTTTAATTTGAATTATTTATATATAAATCTAGCAAACATGACTGAACACATACTTTATGATTTCTAAAGTATTAATAATCTTGATTCATCAGCTTTCAATAGTTTTGCATTCTTCCTACTAATTTTTTTGGGTCTCTGTAACAGAGTAGTTAAGCAACTCATATTGTGTCCTGACTCTTGCCAACTGAGTGGTTCCTGTCATGAGGAAATCCAGACTCTTTGTTTTGCTACATTATGCTATTCAGCTACATAACATTCATCCAGTTCTACTCTCACCTTTTTGGACTGGGAGGATCTTATCTTCAGTGGTATCCGTATGACTCTTTTCAGGTGATTGTGTGCTCTGCAACACTGCATTCTTTTGATGTGAAAAAACTATCCGAAAAAATCATGCATTTTCCCACCTGGGTTGATTTGAAAGGAGAAGATTCTGTCCCTGAAACTGTACACCACGTAGTTGTGCCTGTAAATCCAAAAACTGATAAACTCTGGGAAAGGCTCGGCAAGAATCATATCAGAGTAAGTGAAAATTGAGGTTATTTATTTAACCTTCAGAACAGGGGCCTAATATTGAAGAATTTTTTGCTGGCTGTTGGAATACCTTAATATGAAATGGTTTGTTCCATGGTAGTCAGCATCATATCAGAAGTATCATAACAGCTCAGTGTTACAAACACAACTGAGGAAGAGCATGATAGAGTAACAGTCTGATTTGCACTAGAGAGCAATGGCATTGTGCTTTTTCACCCATTTCACAGCTAATGGTCCATGGCCTAACTGTACTTAGTATCTCTTTTCTGACTTGGCAGGAGAGAATAAACCTGCCAAGATGAATCATTCTATAAGGTAGTTCTGTCCTCAGCCCATGTGAGATGAGCAATTTTTACAGGAATGGATTTCATATCAGACTGCATTTGAGATTCCAGATTCTATATTCACCTAACACCTATTCATGTGAGAAGGTGTTGGTTGTTCAGGTCTTCAGTATTCAAGTTCTGAATAACCTGGAACCATATTCTGTTCCTGGCAACTCTGATGCAGTTACAAATCTGTAGGTTTTCTTAATCACTGTTTGTCTTTGGAGCCTCTGTTTGTCATGTGTTAGTACCTTTTCATTAAGTCTTAGTGTGAGTTTATTTCTTTCAGATTTTAGGTTTTTATCTGATTCAGCCTAGCATTGGGGAAAATATAAGGAATTACTATTTGTGTGATTTAACCATGTTTTGCAATATCTTTTAATTCAGGTTTGTGTAGTTTTAATTCTTCACTTTGTTCAAAGGCTTTTCCTATCCAGTGTCTATATAAATAGTGGTGTTGTCCTTTTTTTTATGAATAAGTTTTGTATTGTTAAGTACAAGACTTTCCTTTAGCTAAAGGTTGGTAAACATGGCTGGTGGGAGAACAGAATGCTAAGATTACTTCTAAACTTTTGTTTCTTCCTAGTTACAAGTTAATGGAGTTAAGTATTTCTCTGTGAGAGTGGACTACTGACTTAGGGGGCTTTTTTGTTTGTGTTTTTCTAGACTGATGAAGTACATGCAAAAGACAATACACGACCTGGCGCTAACACTCCAGGTAATGAGCAGCACTAAGAAATAGTGAAATTTTTGTAAATGTCTTCAATTAAAGGTAAATTGTAGTAGATAACTGGCCTTGAGTCATGTTCCTCCAAAATTTTATTTCTACATTCTCATAGTCTTAAAGAGAAATGTGTTTCTGTAACTGGGAAGTGGGAAAGAGACTTGAATATATATTTTGCAGATTTATAGACAAGTGTTTGTTGGTGTGTATAAGAAACCTGAAACTTCTGAATGCTTATTGTATCCTTTATTGTATCACCTTGGAGCAGAGGGGCATGGAAGGGAGAGGTACAAACTGAAGGTTTAGTTACTTGCTCTAATAATAAAAGTTTGACTGTCTACTTGAAGGCTAGAGAATTTCAAAGACACGCAGTTCAAAGGTTCTTCATGTTTTTAAACAATTTGAGTGAAATAACTTCTTTTTTTTGATTTAGAAATGTGGTCTGAAGCTATTAAAATTCTAAAAGGAGAATACACTGTTCGAGCTATCAAAGAGCACAAGATGGATCAAGCCATTATCTTCTGCAGGACTAAAATAGACTGTGATAATATGGAGCAATACTTCATCCAACAGGGTGGAGGTAATGTTTTCATGTCAACCTTACTCAGCTCACTTTTCTCACTTCTGGGTTTTTCCAACACCAGATTTGTATGATAGAGGTCACCAGTCCTGGGACACAGCATAAAGAAAACTGTGCTTCTGCTTTTTATGCACTCACTGAGCATAAAATTCAGAGTTATGTAGCAGGCAGCTGCAGGGTGCCCTTTGTGAAAGAAAGCAATGAACAGTCTTGTGCCTCTTCCAGATAGTTCTGGAATGGATGGACCATCATGCACCAAAATTTGAGCTAGTGAAAAAATACATGGTGCCTCTGCTGAAACATACTAGTAAAATTGATAGCTGATAAGGATAAGAGACATGGGAAGAGATGTTCACACTTAAGAAGACATAGAAGGAGAAATGTGGAATAAAACACAGGAATGGTGAAAGGGATGTGTGAGGAGAAAGATGAAGATGAACATTTGTAGAAATGCAGAAATTTAGAGCAGGAAGGAGTAAGGAAGAATGCCTGTACAGATGTGCCCTTGGGAGGAGGGAGAAAGAATGTTTAACTACTTGTCTTGTGTATTTTTTTCTACCCCAATACCTGAAATTCTTTTCCAGTTCTGTATGATTCTCTGTCATAGCTTATATGTGACATTATTAATGCCTATAAATTCTTTCAGGCCCTGATAGGAAGGGACATCAGTTCTCATGCGTCTGTCTACATGGTGATAGAAAACCTCAAGAAAGAAAGCAAAATCTGGAAAGATTTAAGGTGATGCAGCAGATTTTTGAAGGCTTTTTCATCACTTCCCAGTATCTGAATTCCTATGTTAATTTGTGTTCCTAGTTCTCCATTTAAATTAAATTGCACTCAAATACTTTATGTCCCACTTCTTGAAATTGTAAGGCACATTTTCTGTAGGTGGAAGTCTGTACTGGTAATCAGTATGACCTTTGTGAGTTTGAATTCAGAAGACAGTAGGCTTACTTTGAAATAAAAACCTAACTTTAAACTCTGTAGTAATTACACTGTTTTTTCAAGTCTTTAGTACTTGGTTACTTAAAAAAAAAAGTTAAAATATTATAGTTTCGTTTTGATTAAGCCATTTGTTGATTTTTGTTTTGCCCTATGGTGCTGGGGAAATAAATAAGGATGTAAATTCGCCAAGCTATTCATGCTTTATTTGAAGTGTTCCTAAGTATACAGAGACGTTTCAAGGTGAAGGCAGTGCAAAGGACTATGATTTCATTGCTTGGGATTTTGCTTGCTGAATTTAGCACAACATTTCATTAAAGCTCTGTTTTTGCAGAGAGGGGATGTCCGTTTCTTGATCTGCACAGATGTTGCTGCTAGAGGAATTGATATTCACGGTGTTCCATATGGTAAGACATAGTTTTTTAAACTTAACTTGTTGAATTGCGCTGGAGCTTAAATATATTGGCAGTCCTGTCAAGCAGTTAAAATAAATATATAACCTGTAGCATAATTAAGAGATGTAGATGTTAAAGGCTTAAACTAGGCAATATTTAATTTGGTTGTTCACCATAAGTTCTTATATTAAGTCTCTTAAAATATTATAATTTTAAGAGATGTAGGCTTACAGGCTTAAACTAGGCAATATTTAATTTGGTTGTTCACCATAAGTTCTCAAGTACTTGATGTTCTGCGTTTTTGGAAATTGGTAATTTGGTTTTCCATTCTTGCCAAAAAGTAATCAGGGAGAAAGCAGTTTGAGACTGAGAGCCTTTATTGCAGGTATTGCAGGTTACACCGTTGCAGTAGACTATAAAGTATGTACATAGGCTAAGGACAGGAATTGCAGCAATCAAAATAATTTTTTAGGTGTTTGATCTTTGACCTTACCTCATACATTAAAAAAAAAAAAATCTTGTGTTCTGTGTGAACTGTGTCTGTGTTACACAGTTATCAACGTGACGCTCCCTGATGAAAAACAGAACTACGTTCATCGAATTGGGAGAGTCGGCAGAGCCGAGAGGTACGTGTGTCTTCAGAGCAGTCACCAGGTGTTCTTGATATTATTTGTTGTTGTTTCACAAGGTGGCAATAGTTACTGAAATACATTTCTCTCTCTCCCTTGTCTCCTAATATTTCAGGATGGGTTTGGCAATCTCCCTTGTGGCAAAAGAAAAAGAAAAGGTAATTACACACCAAGCAAAGATGAGCAGACATTTACCTGAGGTTCTGTCCCCAGCTGCTATCTGACCTTCTTATCCTGCATTGAAAAACTGCTTTTTTGTCCCTGCTTATTTGAAGGAAAACTTAAAAAGATTCTTAAAATGAATCTTAAAAAAACTTCAACATGAATTCTTTTGCATGCTGTAATTAGTCAAAATGAATTTACTAAAGTATTTCATTAAGTTTAGAGGTCAATTTTGCATCATTTCTAGGTTTGGTACCATGTATGCAGTAGTCGTGGAAAAGGGTGTTATAACACTAGGCTGAAGGAAGAAGGAGGTTGTACCATATGGTACAATGAGATGCAGGTAAGCATTTTGCTTAAATGTTCCCCAATTCCTCTAAAAGACTCAGGCATAAAATATTATCTCAGCTGTGTAGTTGAAGTACAAATCTAGTCTTAGGGTGTTTATAACCTTTGATTCCATTTAAAGAAGAAATTGGAAGTCTTTTCAAGTTATGTTCTCTAAATTGTTTCATTATAAAAACTTATTTTAGTATTTCCAGCCAATGTTGTTGGAGTCTTCCTAATCAAATTCTGTTAAGATTTAGAGGATGTTAATTATACACTTGCTTTTAGTTGGTTTGTTGCAAAATTGTCACTTAAAACTGTTATTTATCTAAACTGGAAATAGTTTGTCACTTAAGTAGGTTTTCACTGGGATTTCTGTATATCAGCTATGAGTGCACGTTAAAAAGCAACACTTCTTTCTCTAATAAAGAAGGGCAAATACACCTAATCTGTGATAAAATAAGCTTGGACTATGAGCTCTATTATGAAGTAGCCTCATTCATACAAGTAGGGTAGTGTATGAAACGAAGACTTCTAGATAGGGTAAAACCATACTAAAATTGGAAATGAACTTGTGTAGTCTGAGCTAATAAAAATGTGTTATTTTTCTGTATCTGTGACCAAATTGTTTTCTGTACCATTCCTGTTCAAACTACTCAAATGTGACTTTTCAGAACACTAGCTGGACTGGTCTTTGACCATAAGGGTACTAAAAGACTTCTTGGATTTTTTTCTCTTAGTTGCTGGGGGAGATTGAAGAACACTTAAACTGCACTATTGCCCAAGTTGAACCAGACATAAAAGTACCAGTGGATGATTTTGATGGGAAGGTTACATATGGGCAGAAAAGAGCTCTGGGTGGTAAGAATGAACTACTCTCAAGTTCCCTTGCTGTGCAGTGCTCAGTTTCCTGGTTGTCTCCTGTGTCACAACAGAATAGACTATAAATAAAAAAAATATAGATTATGAATAAATGGATTATAAAAAGCTGCTAGCTCTTTGCTATCTTCTGCATTTGTTACATGCAGCCTATGGGTTGCAAGTGACAAAAGTATGTGTATATCTGGTTTTGGTTTTTTGGGTTTTTTTCTAAATGAAGTAATTCACTCTCTGAATGACTGTGGTTGGGCATTGTTAGTTCTGCTGAAAAATAGCTTTGAACACATAATTTAGATTGTATCTCTTTTGGCAGGTGGACTGTATAAAGGCCATGTGGATATTCTGGCACCTACAGTACAAGAGTTGGCTGCCCTTGAAAAGGAAGCTCAGACATCTTTCTTGCATCTTGGCTATCTTCCTAACCAGCTGTTCAGAACATTCTGATTGTGCCACATTGGAGAGAAGGCTTGAGTTAATAAATGCTCTGCCCTGCAAATACAAAAATCCCACACTGTTTCTGAGTAGAGGTAGTTAGAAAGTGATCAAAACTAAATATACTTCTTGCATGAGGAACAGAGTGTTCAGCACTGTTAACTTTGAATAAGCTGTTCTAATAAAATAAAACAAGTCAAAGATGAAATGGTTTTGTTTGGGTTTTTTTTGCCTTAAAGGATTAATTTGCAGAATGATTCTTTGCATGGTTTGTTAATTTATTGAAAGTATAAGGGTAGTTAGGCAAATATGGGAGGAGAGTTTTACATTTCTATTTATTTATATTTTTAATTATTTCATTAGTTGTATACTGTAAATTTTTAATGCTGGGCTGACTAAAGACAGATTTGTATTCATTCAGACAGCTGTTTATACTAAATAAGAAAAAAACCCAGATCTCAAGTAGATGTTTGAAGCTCTTTGTTATCCTAAACCCCTACATTTAGGCTGATAACTGCATTTTTATTCTATAGTTCTAGACTTTTCACAGTTAATGGTTCTTAAATTTCTGAAATGGATTGTACAATAGTGTAGCAATATTGTTACAAAGACTTCTACAATACTTTTGAATTCATAGGGGAGTACCATGCAAGTATCAAAGCATTTCATAAAACTGCAGGAAAAGCTTTTTCATGCAGCAATATAGGCTGAAGTATTTAATACCTCTTGTGCTGCTTTCAGACAGGTTGAATTTGTCCAGTTGAAGTTACTGCTGTCTCGTTGGAATTTCTTTTTAGCTTTTTTTTTCCTCTAGTGACTCTTGATGATAATTAGAAATTTCAGTGACTTTGCCCACAAATTGTCATCCAAATATCTCAGGTCATTGGGAATGTCAGACACCCCCAAATCCAAGTAAGCTTTTGCCTTCTTTGTGAAGTCATCTTTTCACAGAGCGTTCCATCCCCTTGAAAAAGCAGTGACAATTTAAACTCAGATTGAGCAAATAATTATTTGTAGTGTTACCTGAAGAGGGCAAACTGAGAGACCCAGGGATTGTAATAAAAACCATAGATTTCTCAGTAATTTAAACAAAGTGCTGCATTTACAGCAATTTGTGATATTACTTGATCCCAGGGAGAGGGGAGGTTACATGGGATGCTTACCATTAGAACTTGGGAAGAAAAGTTCTATCGTGTTGCGTGGGTCTTGTCAGACAAAAGTAATGGAATCTGTCAATCCTAAATCAATCAAAATTAATTTCTTGCAATGCCTAAAATCATTTAGATGCAGAAGGAATTAGATCACTCATGTTTGCCAGTTGAAGCTGAGATTAAAATCAGTTTCATCTAGTTTAGACATATATCTTGGGAAATATTTTTAAATCACAGGGAAATGGTGGATAGATGGAATCAAAGTCTTAGGAGCGTTGATCTTTTTGTTGAAATGTGACATTCTAAATTTGCTACATGCTCCCCAAGTGCTGATATCTTTCAAGATTTGCTGTTGGGATCCAAATTACAAATCATGACTAATTAGGGCTGAAAAAAATGATCTAAAAATGAAAATCCCCACTGCTGTAATCGGTAATCTCTAAGAAAAGTATTTAGATCAGATGGCATATAAGCTAGCAATTGTTTTGAGGGATCTGGCCTGGGGTTTTTATATTCCAGTTACTGCTGTCTTAAACCACTAAGATTGACTTACTGGAAAACTTGACTTTTTTTTCAGAAAGCAAGTATGGCTATTTAAAAATAAAAAATCTTAAAAACCAAAGTAAAATAAAAAGTTGAATGAAATTACACCAAATTAAGTTCAGACAATTTTGATATGATGTTCCCTGCCTCTTGTTATCTTTATTTGGGAATGAACATGCCTTTACACCTGGTTACAGGAAGTGATAAGCCATATCTAGATAGACTGGCATGATTCCAGTTAAAAGCTTTAACCACCTCTCTTGAGCCAAGCACTGACGCTCTCACACCAGTCAAAGCTATGGAGATGTTTTTGTACTGGATATCAAAAGTCAACAGATACCCTAGGGAAAAAAAAGAAAATTCAGCATCAGATGATGATGTACATCTCACGGGAATGCCCCAAGTGCTTGCAGAAAAGTAAAAATCCTGTCGTAGAAATGGAGTTGCCTGATTTTTGTCTGTATCTCCAGAGTCACCGCCCGGGCAGGCTGCGGGGCTCGCGTGTCCCCGTGCCCGGGGCTGCTCCGGCCGCCGGGGCTGCGCGCCTCGTGGTGGTGCTCGTGTCTCGCCTATGCCCCTTCCTACACCCGCCTGCTGCTCCCAACTGGGTCAATTACATTCTCCCTAGCTTTTTTTTTTTTCCTTTTTTTTTTTTTTCTTTTCTCTTTAGAAACAAACAAACTCCTAAACTAAAAAGAACTTAAAGCTGTTGGAGCTGTCTGTGTGGAACACAAACTCACAATGAAGGGTTCTTGCTCCACTGCCTGACTTCTCCTCGCAGCTTGAATAAACATGCAGTGTGAGCTGTTCGGATTGTTAGTCCACTAACTTCTGCTTTAAAGGGCTTGTTCCTTGTCTGGGTACAAAGCTAATTCTTGCTACTGTACATGTCAAAACTGTGTTTATTTTTCTTCTCAGTGCTGATTTCTAGGGCTTGCGAACTGAAAACGGAAATAAAAAATAAGCTTTCATCAGTGCCCCTGGCAATATTTGTTGCAATTTACTGGCTTTAAAATTGTGTAAGAAAATCCTATGTAGGCATTCTTGCCGTGCTTCAGCTTTTCTGACCAAAAGGAATATGGGAAATTCAAGATTAGCCTGAGTAAAATGAAAAAAAATACAAATTCTAGTTTTAACCTTTCTTTTTACTAGTTATATTTTAATAACTGCTATAAAGTTGGCTTAGGGAGATATTTTTGTTTGGTTTCTTGAGTTTATCACTTGCTTACTGGAGCACCCTTGTTCAATAGCTTTGTATTTTTGACTAATTTGCTTTAGCACAATGTCTTTGGGAGAACTCACATTCTTATTGGATGATTAACTATTCATTTATAACTGCTAGTAGTAATCTTTCTTTGTTTTCCTTTACACTCCTATAAAGGTTCCTTTTATGGAAGGGAAAAGGATACAGATGGTGTTTGCCACTCAGTGTCCAAACTGCTGAGCTGGGGCCCCCTTTTAGCAAGCTCCAAAGGCAGGAGGAGTTTGCTGGTCCCTTAGCTTTAAGTATGGCTCTGTTTTGCTACTGTGAAAGCAGACAAAATTGCTGCTGGCAACACAGACTTGTACTTCAGTCTTCTCATGTTTATGGAATCACACATACAAATAAACGTGCCTGGTCTATTTGAAGAGGTAATTGGCCTGTGGTCACTGCCATATGTGAATATCCATATAATGCAGTAAGCTGGGCTCCTGCTTAAACCAATTAGCAAAATAGCTGCATCTCAAGTAGATTAGGTATATGTAAGAGAGAGGAAAAATGGGTGAAAGATTCAAAGGATGAACTTTACCAAGAAGTGTGTAGCCTGCTGCCTTGGGCCTCTGTAGCTAGGGAAAATGTAACAGATAGGGACACTTTGATAAACCCTTTATCACTGCAATTACACCACCCCTTGCTGTTGACAAAATGAAGTTATACAAGAGGCGAGGAGGATCGAAACCTGTCTTGTGTAAGAAGTTGTCTAATAATGCTTTATCCATACATTGTTTAAAAGCAAAAAGTTGCCACTTTTCAGAGTTGCTACTTGTTCCAGTAGCTAATACATTTAGTCAATTATGAGCAGGGTCTTTATAATTTCTTATTAAAATTTGTCTAAAACTCACTGTGCTTCTTGCAGTGATTTTTGTCTGTATCTCTTGAGTTCTAAAAAATGTGTCCAGATCCACAGATGGAAAAACTGAGGTAAAGAGACGTAGCAATCTGCTGAATGTCAGCCAAGACTGGCAAGAATTGTCATAATATCTTTGCAGCAGTAATATGTTAAATGCTGTTTCAAGATACTCAGCACGTGAATGAATTACTCTTTTTCATAATGGTTGTTATTATGGGAGAACATAAAGGTACATTCATGAAGCATATCCCATGACTGCTGAGTACTGCTGCTTACTGGAGTGCCTAGGGTGTGTAGCAGAAAATTTCTCTTGTCCTGAAGGGATTTTCTTGATTTAATATTTAGCAGAAAAATTAAAAATACAAACAGCTAATACATGGAGAGCAGATTGCTGGAATTCAGATTCTAGCTAGCATTGAGCTAACACTGTTGTGGGTGACAGAATAATCTTGCCTCTCCTGAAATTACAAGTCTCCTTTCTGTAGGTGTTATGTTGGACCTGCCAGTGCTGGACAAAAAAAATGCAGGTACCCTGTCTGAACAGCATGAAGAGCTTGTGTTTAGACAACTTAAACCATCCTCTGTGTAAAACAGAGCTGAATTTAAAAACTATAACCCATATGGAAACATCATAGTACTTACATTTCCTGAACCGTGTTGCCTCTTCAGTTTGCTGTCTTTGAAGAGCATTAAAACGTTGTGGATTGTCCAGTGGTAAGTTCCTTCTGTTTGTTGATTGTTGCTCATAGAAGCTAAACTCATAGAAGATTTGGATGGTATCAATTAACACCATGGTATCAAAGATGCCTTGTTGGGAACCAGCATCCTTTTAACCAGAGCTGTAATTGTGTTAGAATTAGTTCAACTTCTTGTGCGAGTAAGAAGAATATATCCTACATGAAGTACATCATGTAGGATAAAAAAATAATAATAGAAATTACATCCAAATTGCTTTGAGTGGCACTTCTGACTCTTTGGTGTGTATCAGTATGATGAGTAGCCACTGTGTTATTTAGGTTTTAAGCAATGTGATCTGTTCTATTCTATTCTACTAAAAAACTTTTGTGATTGTTTTTGATTGTTGCAGTTCCACTGAGCAATAATGGTATTTTTAATGAAGTGATTCAAAATAGAAAGTAGAGAATTGTTAGGATACAGCACATGCAGTTATGCTTTCCCCAGCCCTGTACCAAATGCAGTAATAGGTTTAAGGGGTTTTTATTGAGTCTTAACCTTTAAAAATTTTTTTAAAAAATTTTAAAAAAACCAACATGCATTGCCCTTCCTTATAACAAGAATTTAAGCTGTGTTTGGCTGAAATGGTTTTGCATTGCTCTTCCTTATAACAAGAATTTAAGCTGTGTTTGGCTGAAATGGTTAAAAAAAAAATTACAAAAAGATAGTCCGTTCACCTCTAAGCACTGATCTTTTGTGGTATTTCTAATGATCTGAAAAGTGAGAACAGGATTTAAATTCAGATTAAAAATTGTAAAATAGTCTGAAGTCATCTGTAATTTTCTGTCAGCAGCCCAAACTTTGGTTAGGAGTTTTGCCAACAGCCATTGTTGCCAGGTGATGCTTTTAACTATGGACTGCATTTAGTCCAAATTTCTAAAACTATGTAGTGCTTAGTATATGGTAAATATATCTATTTTTTTTCTGTATTTTTGTGCTAAGATTTAACTTTTCTATGGTATGTTCAAACAGCTTTTCCTGATGGGTTAAAAATAGTCTTTATATCAAAAGGAGGAAAAAGTTTGTTGTTAATCTTTCCATATTAAACTTGGGGTTTTCTCCTGAATAATGCCTATGGTATCAGAGGCTTCCTCCATGTGTTTTACTTATCTCATTTATCGTGTAGGTAACTTATGTAAATGCTGTGCTTCAGGATGCAGTCTCCTTAAAAAAGCAGGAAATCCCTTGGAAACTGTCCAAGTAAACACTGCACAGGCTACTGAAGCAATCAGAAATACGGGTTTGCATACAAAATATTTTCATCAAGCCTATATAATACCCCCTTAAAGTTGTCTCTTTTTTTGTAAGACATCCAATAAAGTGACCTTTCTACTTGTTAGGCCCTGTGTGCATCCAGTTGCCTCTCCTTGCCCTACTGATGAAAAGTGAGTTAACTTTTATTCCTGTATCAACAGGATTTGTTTCCATGGTGGCTTTTAGTTTACAGCTCTTGAAAATCAACCATGGGCTGGGGAGAAAATGTATCAGGGTAAGATAAGGAAGAAATGCAAACTACCTAAATTAAAGAAGAAATGCAAATCAAATCCTGATTGAGACCTAAATTGCCAGCTTGAAAATAATCTTCTACATAAGTGTTTCCATAAGTTACATGATTTGGGGTAATTAGGTTTGTGGTGCCCAAACATGCTCTGGTTTTAAGGTTATGATCTTCAGAGATCAGTGTCTTGCAATCTTAAAATCTTTGTGATAATCTTGACTGCAAATCAATATACAGCAAATACAAATTCTCTTTACTCTCTTGCATACTGCCATTGTTGAAGGCAAATTAAAATAATGTGGTTTGATATGCCATGATGGAAAATCCTCTCACTGCAGCATCTGTGTTTCAGCAAGATGTCAATCTCTGCAGCTCATTCACAAATCCCAACCTCGGCAACATTCTGGTTCACATTAGGTTTATACTGAACAAAATAGAGTGTAACAAAAGTAAGCAGGAAGCAATTCCAACCCCAAATGAGGCTATTCCAGTGTTTTTAAATGTTTAATAAAAAACTTAACAAATTGCCAACTCAGGTAGAAGTTGTGGAATGCTATTGTTTCTCCTTTTGTATAGTGATGCCCTGTTGTTCAAAGTATCACATCCAGCAGCCACAATTTCTTAGGCAATACTTACCAAACTCAAGCCTCTAACTCATTTATTTGAAGAAGCAATCCCTAACTCCACCAGACTATTTCCTGCATTAAACTAATTAACCTTCAGACAGAAATTAGGTCTTGCAGAGGTGGTTGTTTCCTAAGAGAGCAGCCACAGTGCTCCTGACAAGTGTTTGATGTGGAGAAAGAAAGTTTTAAAGAAGGAGTTGATTTCCAGAGGTGCTGTTGCTATGAGAAACAATTTCCAGTATTACATGTGTTCTTGGCTTATCTTAGTTGTATTGTTAAATGTTTTTTTTTATTGTGTCAGCAGCAAGTACTTTGTTTTGTTTGCCATACAGACTTTATAAGGTTTTTTCTGCAAAGCTTTTTGTATTAAAAAGTATTATATATGTATAATTTTATAGGATCAATGTCAGGAATCTGCCTTAGTTTTACTAATTTAATCTGTTCCTTTAACAAGAACAAAACTGGAGGGGGGAGATACCAGTGGGCAAGGATAGCCCATCCAACGCTTAGTTTGATACAGTGAAAAGTTTTTGCCTGGAGTTCTGCTTACACCTACCTGTGTCACAAGTAAGCACTGTCTTTTTTATGAACTGACCCTATTTCAGACTCACCTTTGCATGATCCATCACATCCTTGGTTCACCTGCCTGTGCCAGATGCTGTGGTATTGCTTTCCCTTACCTGTGGTTTAGGGGATGTGCTCAAGGGAAGACCAAAGATATCCGCCAGGTAAGGAGGGTACAACAGGACAACATTCCTCCCAGAACACTGGCTAGCATGAGATCTAAGAAGGGGCAAAACTAAGAGCAGTAGTGGAATGGCACTGTAAATCATTCTACATTTGACTGGGGGAAAAAAAGGTGAATCACATGGCACAGTCTGCTTTATTTTTCTAAAGCCCTTGTTTTGCCACTGTGGTAGATGAGAGCTTTCCTGAAGTGATGCCTTCTGATGCCTGTCAAGAGTGGCTCATTTTCCTCACTGCTCTCCCAGAAGGGAATTATATGAACTCTTGGGCTCAAAAACATTCTTTTGAAGGAAAAAACCAGGAAGGATGAGGTTGAGAAATAGTAAGCATAATGAAGAAAGGAGCAAATTTAAGATGATCCTTGATTTCCTTGAGCATCCACTCTATCCACCACAAAACCCATTTCTTGTGCCAGCAGAAATCTTTTTCATAAGTTCTGCTGTGTCAGGAGGAGAAAGGTGCTTTTCTTTCTGTGCCAAAAAAATTGTCCTTTAGTTACACTATTTGAGAAACCACGGTGTGGTTCAAGATGCTGTTTCCTGGAGCACAGCACTTCATGTAAGGAATGAGATCGTTATGGTTGGTTGAACCCATGTAGCTGAGCAAACATGTCAAGGCTGAATGTGTTGGAAGTGAGTATAAACAGATTCCATGCCCTGAGAGGTAATTCCTGAATGGTGGCAAAGATGTGTAATTATTGCTAAATTTACCAGCATAATTGAAGTCCTCTAGTCAATTATAGGTGATAACACTACTTGTGCACACTGACAAGAACTTATGGGAATAACTAAATTGCAGGTTAGTTGGCTGGCTCTGTGTGTGGTTTTGCTGTTTGAAAGACTCACTAAATTCCCTCTTGTGCTAAGGAGTGGTCTGTCACACAGCCAAGGACTAGGCTGGGGACTACATTTTGGTTTATACTTTCTCTTATAACAAAAAGAGTTTGTAGTTTGTAAAGGTCTAGGGAAAGATTTCAAGGTTCATTTACTTATATTTATTTCCTACTTTTTGCATACTTTCAAAGATTCATAGAAAGATTTGGGTCGGAAGGGACCTTAAACATCATCCAGTTTTAATGCCCTGACATGGGAAGGGACACCTTCCACTAGACCAGGTTGCTCAGAGCTACATCTAGCCTGGCCTTGAAAACTGTCAGGGATGGGGCATCCACAACTTCTCTGAGCAACCTGTGTCAGTGCCTTGCCACTTTCACTGTGAAGAATTTCCTCCTGGTGTGTAATCTAAACCTTCCCTCTTTTGGTTTAAGGCCATTTTCCTGTGTCCTATCAGTACATGTCCCTGTAAAAAGTCCCTTTCCAGATTTTCCTTTTCCTTTTTTCTCTGAAAGTAAGCAAGTGTTTTGTGATTATTAAGTGATTATTGTGTATCCAGACTGACAGATCAGGAGCAAGAAGTCAGTCTGGATGGGTCTGACCAGGACCAATCATGCTTCATGGCAAACAAAGTCTGCTGGACAGGTGGGATGAATATGTGGGAATGCTGATTTTTATTAACAAAGTGTGCATTGATACACCCTCAAAGAAGAGTGGGAGGATGCAGTCTGTTTTATTGCCACTGAGACTCCCAGACAGATCACATGCTTGGCTGCTCCTGTGGTTAGCTGGGGATGGCCTTGCAGCCTGTCTGTGAGAGGGACCCTCACATTACAGGCCCTGCTCTTCTTTAGGCATCATTCTCTGCTGTTGTACTGGATGCGAGTTTTAATTATACCCGTATAGATTTGCAAATGTTTTCCAAATAGAAAAATTTTTAAATTGCCTTTGGATAGTTCAGTTTACCTCAACATCCCTTGGCTGTAATTTTAGTTGATCAAAATCAGCTAAGGAGTACTTAGCTAAGGATTTGTAGACAAATAAAACGCTACTCTTGCTGACATACTGAAAGACAGCAGTGGAACACCATGACTACTGGAATCCAGCTGACTTTCTACATAAGTACTGGGGAAAAATTCAGAAATAACTATTCAAAAATCCGCTTCAAAAAGTGAGAAGCAGTCTGGATGGCCATGTTTTAAGAAGTCTTTGTATGCCACTGTGCCTTATAGATAGGTGGCATCAGGATCATGGAGGTACCCCAAAAAAGCTGTGTGATAATGGTGTTATATACTGTTGCTTTTTCTACAAATACAAGGGATTTACTGAAAAATGGTAATGATAATAGAGTTGAAATGCTTTTGCCTTTAGCAGCACTTTTTTTGGGGGAAGTTTTGAGTCATACAAGTCTAAAAGATACTGATTTGCTGATGACAAAAATGGTCATCCTTTAGCTTACATTGCTTTCTATGTGTCTAAACAATTTTGGTAATAGCTTTCTGAAGCAAGAGAGAAAACACCAAACTCTCATGTACTAAATAAAATTGTAGCATTATTTAAAAAATAATCACTCCTGCAAGTATACTCTCAAATGAGCTCCATCTGGAAATTTAATTTGCAAAGGTGATTCTAGGAGCACACATCTCTCATATTTCTGTGTTAAGCTTCTAGGATTCTAACTGGATGAGGATTTTTTCCACCTATAAATTTGGTGTCTCCATGAAATGTGAGTTCATAGACCACAGAAAAATTCAATTCATACACATTAATCCTCTTGTGTGTCAAGAAAGCTATGACTTTCATATGCTTTTATGCTTCTCACAATGTAAGATAATAATGCTCTATACATTAAACTTCAATATCTTAGAGATGCAATCAAAAAACCCCAATTTAAATAAAGCTAAGGGTCTTCCTAAAATGTAAAAGCAAAGAATTGTGAAGCTCAGGTAGGAAATTCTGGTCTATATTATATTCTTCAGGATTTTCAAGACCCCTGCTGAGTGCTACTGGATTGTCTGCTATGTCTAAACCTGCACTGATGTAGGAAGAACTATATGTACGTCCTGTTTGTGAAGTTAATCTACAGGTCATAGAAATGGAAACTTCATCTGGACTGAAAAGCTGTCTATAATGAAATTTTGTCCTTAAATAAGTACCTAAGGAATATGGTACAGTCATGTCTTTGTTTCTTTGATAAAAGTTATTTTACTGAGTGCTCAAGTACCTCACAAAGAAGTAAGTTTTCTGATCCTCAAATCATTCCTGTAACTTCTACTCAAACTCTTAAGTCTCCAGGATTGTTCTTTGTCTCTGTGTACCAGCACCAGGGGTGCTCTAGCAGAATTTCCAAGCACAGAGTTAATGCAACCTCCCTTCCTTCTGTGCCCAGTAATGATATTTGGCCTTTAAAGTAGGGAATCATGCTGAAAACTTGATACTTCTGTCTCTCATTCTTTCCCCCCTTTTTTTTTCTTCCAGAGACCGTTTGAGGTTACAACCTAGAAGCAGTGATTATTCTCACAGGTAATACTATATGTGTGGCCATATATAGGATCAAAGTAGTTGTTTATTGGGTTGTGAGCTGGCTCTGGGTTTCTTTTTTTTTCCTCTGGATTTTGATACAAAACCCCTCTACATTCTCAATGATGGAATGCGGTGTGTTTGGAGACCTGTCAGTCACATAATTTTACTGATATGAGCTATGCTACATTTTTGTCACCATAGTTTCTTATTTAATAAATGAATAGATAAATAAGGCAGTGCCAAATCAATATCATAAAGTGATCTAAATATGTGGTTTCTCTCTGATTCTATTTTTGACGAAACTTGTAATTTCATAATAAAACCTAACAGTTTAGCTTGATGAAATCCCATGTTGATTGGCATTAATTACATTTTCCTCCTTCAACTTAGTAACTAAGTCCTGCATCAGCCAGCTCTTTTGCTTAGGATCAATGTCAGTGTGACAGGCCTATAATTATCCAGGCTTTCTTATTTGCCCTTTTAAAATATCCTCAATTTCTCTATTGTTTCATGATGTATTGAAAATAAGCATGAATGGTCCAAAGGGTTCCTTCACAACCTGTCCCTGAAACCTTTCAAAAAAGTTATTTGAATGCTCCAAACTCTACATTTAGGAGCTACTTTTTAGTACCTTTCTGAAAATATTTTGACATCATCATCAACTGAACATACAGGGGAAGCTTTATTCAATAATGCATTTTGGAAGTCCTTGGGAAATTCTTCTGTATTTTCACTAGCGCTATTGAGACTTTTTTGTTTGCAGATCTTAATCTTTTAATAATGGTTTTCAGATTCCCCACCTTGCTTTCTCACAGAATCAAGCAAAATCCTGTTCCTGTGTTTGATGTCTATTTGCTATGGCAATCACTGCAAAATCCAGGACTAGGGCTGCATTGTCAGAGGACAAAAGCGAAAGAGGGTGAGATTTGAGGTAAACATTATATTTATGGTGTTACAGGCTCACCTGGAGGCCACACATAAAACTTCTTTCTCTGTATGATTTCAGCATCAGATATTATGCCATGAAAGTACAAGATAAGGGACCTTTAGCAGAGCTGAAAAGGGGACACGAAGAGCCCAGTGACACAACAACTTTAGTTAGTGTAATGGGGAGGACAAACATGTTTGACAGCCTGTGCTGGAGCACGGGATAAGCCTTGTAGCATTGTTTTAAGATAAATGTAACCCATGAACCCTTAGACCCACTGATGTCTGTCAAACCTGATGTTCATTTGCTGAACAAGAAAAATAGCAGAAAAGCATATATATCAGTTAAATTGTGCAGGATAAAAAAGCCTCTTTAAAGCTGAATAAAGAGCAATAAACGTGATAGAGGGGATGCTTGATGGGCTCGCAGCCCTGGTGCCATGAACAGCTCCATTGTCAATTGTACCTTTCCTCTGACCACCAATTCTGGTGCTCCAGAGCTGGTGGGGTCCTGCCATGCATAAACACCATCAAATTGCTGCTCAGTAGTGGTAAAATCAGGGAAGGCTTCCTGTGCTGCTGCTGCAGCTGATGGCCTGGAAAAGGAATGCTTTTGAAATGGGCTGCGGTGTTTGCAGCTCCCCTTGATTGTTTCCATCTCTGCATCAATCCCCAATTCAACACAGTGTGAGCTGGCTGTGGGTGAAGGTGGGTGTCCATCTGGCAAACAGCAAAAGGAAAATTTTATACCATCTTTTATAAAAAATGGATGCTGTCTGTATCTTAATTTCTAAAGCAAAAGTCCATGGTGAGTATACCTAGCTGCAGACAGAAGATTATGTGCATCCTTTATCTCTTTGTGGCAGCACATTTCTCTCTGTGTTGGGTACATCTGCCCAGCTGGATTATCAGCTTCTTTTCAGTATTTCAGCCCAGTCCCTTTTTGTTGAGACTGGAGGCACATTCAGTTAAAGGTAAACCTAAGAAGCCAATGTATCCTAATGCTCAACATCTGATGGTAATCCTTGTATAAACCACTATGAAATGTCAGGATAAAACTGGTAATAAATGGCAGAAATGCATGACCAGAAAATGCAGAAATCAATATCTGGCTTTGGTAACTTCATAATGAAAATAATCTCCAATATTTCATTACTATGTACTTTCTGTTTCCTGAGGGGCTAGATCTAAAATCTGTTACAGGAAAGATCAGAGGAGACATTCCTTATTCTGGCAATAAAATCTCTAAAGGCTTCTGTTCATGTTAATCATCATGGAAAGCTTGATTTCAGTACAGCAAACAAACAAATACTGTATTCAGTGATTTTCATGAACTCAAAGAATATTACCAGGGAAGACCCTGTGTGGGAATACATATAGTCCTTTTACAAAACTGTTAAAGCCACTTTTTAAGATTTTAATCCCCCACAGCTTGCATGCTATTCCATCTCCCACCAATATGTAAAAGACATATAAATTAAACACAGAAATCATAGATCACAACCTTTTTCTTTCCATGTCTTCTAATACAGAAATAAAATTACTTTCACCAAAAATGAAATGAACTTGCAGTTTGTCATTCTGTGTCATACTAACAGATAAAGCTTCTTGTCCCAGGCAGTGGGCTGGTAGGGTCAGCCCTGGGTACACGGGCTTTGATTTAACTATAATACAGGACAGCAGATAACATGTGAGACAGATAAAAATCAGAGGAACAGTGGTGGAATGTTGTGGTGTTAAAGGTGAAGAGGGGTTCTAAATGTTGCTGCTGATGTTGTGGAATTCATCACTATAGAAAACAGAGCAAAATTCAAAATTATATAAAGAGGATAAGGATATATAGTGTTATATCTGGGCATGGATATCTGTATATAGATAATAAACATATATCCAAGGATGTGACTGTTAATGCTAACAAAAACATTGTGATAGATACAAAATTTTCTATTTTCTGTTGGATTAAGAGAATCTTTGGTTTGATAAGTTTAATATATGGCTATAGCTGTGATCATACCCTTACCATCATAGGAAAGAGACTGCTCATTTTGGGAAACTGATCATGGGACTGATTCTTGAGAAGGCTTAAAAGGAAAGTAATGAAAGTTAAAGGAAACACAGGAAACAATTCTACAGGAAAAGCATCAGACTACCAATAAAATTCTTTATACATTTAAGGTTGCTGCTTTCTATCGATGAAGTATTAAATCCAGTCTTTCCCTTCAGTCTCTCTCTCTCTCTCTGTCTCTCTCTAATGTGTTATCACCACATTTGCAAATGCCACTGAGGCTTGAATTGTAACCTTAATACGAAAGAGAGTAAATTTCCAAAGCTTTGTACTCGATAGTCTGTTACCATTTAAATATCAGGGCATGTTATAGAGCACATCTGTTTTTCTGGACATCTGTGGGGGGAGGGATTGGAGAGCATGGGATAGGCAGAATTTAGGATATATAGGACCACTGTTATTCATTAATAACAGATAATATTTAAGCATTCAAATATTAGGACAGAATATAACACTGTCCTTTATATTTTGTTATTGAAATAAATATTAATAATCATTGCCAAATTTTTGTCTTGCTGCCATAGTTGCCACTAATAAACCCTGACAGTTGCTCTGCCAACTTTCTCCACATATTTCCAAAAAATTACTAATACTTATCTATTTTCTTCCATGTTCTTGAGTTCAACAAGAAATTATTAATTTTCATGTGCTTTCACTACTTTGTTAACTGTAGACATATGGTGAGTACTTTGCTGGTTTAAACCAGTCGTTTGGTTTATAAAGATATCATAAAGTACTAAATGTAATCCTTCATTAACAGAATATCCCTTTCTGTAGGAGAGTGCAGCAACATGGTGCACTGTGCTTGCATGGGAGCTCTCTGCTGCAGCTCTGGATGATGTTTTCCAAAACAGTGTGTATCTCAACATTCCCCACCAATAACAAGAATAGTCATATTGTTCTATGATTCTGACCTTGTTCTTTAACTTTGTTTTATAATAAACTTTAACTTTGTTTAATAATATCAAGTCTTTGACTTTATCAAATGCCTCCCCCCATTCTGAACAAACAGGTGACAGTAACCAGAGACCCATTAATCTGGAATATTTAAAAAGTGCGACTGCTTGGCCTGCATTTGCTATCTCATTAAACTGGATTGTAATGTTCAAGTTTCCAGCTTATGGCTGGATACGTAATTAAATAATGAATTTAATTAAATTCATGCTCTCTAGTTACTGATATACTTTGTGCTGCCAGAATTCACATATTGTGATCACCATTTTTGAGTGGCTCAAATTGTAAACCTCAGGTCTGTTTTCTACACTGTCTAAAACATAAAATCGAGGAAATGGGAAGCATATTCTCTCTAAAGGCATGATTGGTGTTTCCTGGACTGGTAAATAATGATCCCCATTAACAATTTTTCCCCCTATTCTTCCCACTTTAAAGCATCCAAATGCACAAACAGGAGTCATGCCAGGTTAAGCAATTGGTTGTTAATGAAACCTCTGTGTGAAGACCCTCCCTAATCTACTGAACCCTCCAGAGATCAAACAGAGAGTTAACAGAGCAGAGCAGGTTATATGTGATGGATGTGTGTGTATAAATCACTTCCTCAAAGCCAAATTGTTCCAATTCACTCAGTGGCAACAAACTGCAAGGATTCTCACAGAAATGTAACACTCCCTCCCTCCTCCTCCTCCTCTTTGGTGAGGATTATTGGCTGAGAGTTAGAAAACCCCTGGGAATCCAGGTAATGTAGCAGCAGTGCAGGAAGCAGCAAGTGAAGTAGGGAATAAAAGCAAGCATGTGAGAGAAATAATCATGATTTTTGTCTCCTGATTTGTTGGCCTGAGAAAGTCCATACTGTTACTTTGGCTTTTGATATTGTGCAGGTAACTTTGCTTAGATCTTCTTAAAGAAGGTAACATTAAATAAGAGGTATTGGCAGAAGAACAAGGCATGAATCTTTAAGAAATTATAAAATTATGGAATAAAATTCAGCTGTAAATCACAAGCTCCTAGAGGACATTTCTGACAACTGCTTCCCAATACACTTTTTTTTCTGGTTTGCTTCAGTCATTCTGATAAAGCAAGTTTTTGGAATCTGATTAAATGAAGAACAGTTGTCTTTTTACTTATTAATGTCTTTCCTGTGCCTGCCTTCTCAGAGGTCTTTTTAGGAACTAATCTTAAAGCTCCTAGACAAGAAAAGTTCACTGATTGCAAATTGTGCTGACCCTATAACCATCTCTTTTAGTTTAAGACAGAAAATCTGCCCTTCATTATTAGCCCACTGGTTTCAGCAGATCCTGCTAATATATCCAAGAACTGAATTGCATCTGAGAGAAATTTTAAATGGTTGCCCAAATAAAATTCAGTTAAATGTGTTTCCATATTCTTTGTTACCCATTTAAAATTATTCTTCATATGTTTACTGCTTATGTTTCTCCCTCTGTGTTTTACCCTGCTCCATTTCCAATGCGCATTTTCTCCAGGCTCCAGCAAAAAAAATTCTGAGAGAAAAAAAAATCTGCTTATCACTTCTGTTTATTGAACCATTGATATTCATGGAGAGTTGTTCATTACGAGTTTCTGCTGAATACACACTATAGAGTAAAGGAAGGTTGAATAGGTCATGACTGTAACTATGTGAAGTGTTAGGTTTGGAAAGAAAACTAAAAGGGGAGAGAAAGGCTCAGACTTTTGCCTGCTTTGTATTTTAAATTTATTTTCAATGATGAACAATGAAGCTGAATATGCACATCTCTTGACCACAGTCATAGATCCAACTGTGGTAGTTTACATCTTTGTCCAGAGACATCCTTATGTGTGAGATTACTCAAAAATGGTCCTTGACTATGAAAAGTCTAACAATGGAGGAAAAAAATCTAAAGAGGTAATCCCTCTTTAGGGATAAAAGAAGCCCCTTCAAAGCATTAAACTACAGGTAATTTCTGTGAAATTCATTTCACTTCAGTTTATATTACTGCAACTCGGTCACTATTAATTCCCTTCTTACAGGTACTCTTGGGTGTGCCTATGACATCTGACTTTATAGTTGCTGTCTTTGGATGAAAATCATCTTTGATTATGTAGAGTCTGTGATTAATTGAAATACTGACATCTACCTATAGACATCTACAGAAGTCTATGACATAGACAGCTGCATACGTCTGTATTGATGCATAGACATATATGTTTTGTCAGATAAATCCTGCCCAAAGCAATATATTCAGCAGCCCCATGTTTTTTCTTTAAACCCCTCTACATGTACAATTCTAAAGACATTCAAAGTGTAAGGTTTCCATTTCAGAGAGTCATGTACAAGCAGACAAGCTTTGAGGCTTCAGTCAAATATTTGTAACAGCTGAGCTTGACAACAAAAAACCCCCAGCCCCAGTCCTGGCTGGGTTTTGGAGTTTTTTTTATAGTGAACATACTGACAAATCCTCTATTATAATAAGAGTATGGATGAATACAATAAATTAACACTGAAAGCCAACTGATGTCAGTCACTTCCTTCCATACTTTGTGGAAAACATAAGTGCTTTTGTACATGACAAAAATCAGTTTGGTTCAGTTTATTGTGTGGGTAACTCCAAATCTTTAATCAAATCCCTGCTTAGTCTTTATGCCAACTTTTGCTTCTAACTTTGAAGATTTCATTCCAGAGGTTCAGGCAGGTCAGTGCAGAGAACTATGTACTTCTCACACTTGATCAGCTGGGTCATCTATCTAGGGGACAGGGTGGTGGTGGTGGTGGGAAGTCAAACAACAGTGCAAAATAATTGCTTTTTCTCTTTTTATATAGAAAAAAGGAATTTTGTTGAAATGGCTAAGTCTTCAAAAGGCCATTTTGCAAAACAGAAATACACTTAAAAGCATATAATCTTTAGCTGGAGGCCAGACTGAGTATGTTTCTGATTATAGTGGTGACCCTCACCCTAAAATCCCTTTGTAGAAATGCCTTTATTCTAGACAACACACTGACTAGCAAATGATCTAACAGATTTCACAGCACATAAATTAAGACCTAATAAATTATTTCAAAATCAAACTCCCTAATTACTGAATCAGTGAAGCATTCCATTTACAATTGCAATTACATAAACAATTAATAACGACTGAGTAATCACAGGAAAAATATTTGATACTTACTATGGAAGACAAGCTAAAATTTTAAGCACTAGATAAAACTGGTAAGGACTGGTTAAAGCCTATTAATCATGGTTGGTCTAGATACTGGGATCGGAACATTTCATTATATTAGCTTCTCTGAGTGTAAATGATATTAACCTCTTTCACTAATTAATTTTTATATTTATTTATAAATGTTCCACTTTAATATTCCTTTGCAGAGTAGTAGTTGCTAACTTTAGCAGAAAAGGTTTTGGAAGTGTAGACTATGTATTATATAAATAAATAAATAAATATAAAATATATATAATCCCTATATACTTCTTGGAAATCACAGATATGGAAAGAACAAATGTACAATTAGGAAATGTACTTTGTTTATAACTATGGTTATGGCTGTAAGAAGATGGCTTCTACACAGATTATTGTAAATTAAATATATTTACATTGTCTCATCCCCCAATGTAAATCTAATAGTGGGAATGCATATCACCTATAAAATATAAGTCAGCTCACCCTATATACACAATGCTGCTTCCAAAATATCCTCCTTTTGTCTAGTATTTTCCCCAAGCCCAAAAGCAAAGGTCAAACAAAGATTAAAAAAAAAAAGAAAAAAAATATAAATTGCTTATATCAGTTAATTTATTTGAGGTTTTGAGATATCTTCAATGAGAAAATTAAGACAGGCTTTCAATGAACAGAAGTCAGTATTGTGTGTAGGTATAGGGTGCTTCTGTCCCAGTACTTTGTATTCCCTCAAGCACTGTCAGTGCACAATAATAGCACTGCTGTCCCAGGACTCCATGTCTCCATGATTTCTAAGGATTACATTGAATCAAGTGCAGTGGGATCTATTTCTGCGCTGCCATCTGGACAAAATACATGAAGATGTTGAAATGTAGTAATGAGCTTGTAGTATACGTCCTCATTGCTTCTCATGGCCCTGAGCCACAGCAAGTTGTTTTTTAGAGATGGCACTTGAATGCTGAACATGGCAAAAAACAGGGAAAGTGGACACAAGAATGTAACTGCTGATGTTTATTGGCTGCCACATTTAGGTGTCTTCCTAGGTCTGATGATGCATTAGAGGACATGTTGGGAGCTGGAGAGCCCATTTCAGAGTGTTCAGACTGTTTCAAGAGTTTTTCAGTGTTTCAAGGCTTCCATGACTTCTGTTCAAACAGTGGGTTCAAACTGTGAGGGAACCACTGAAATCATCATCTAATGGCTCTGAATTACTCCACAGGAGAAAGTTTTTCAAACAACCAGTTCTTTCCAGAAACTGTCACTTAAGTCTGACATATCGCAATGAGATTATGAGTCAATTATGAGCTTGTTAACAGAGTTTGAGTGTATAGGTATGCAACTGGGACTAGTGAGGAAGGTGCTGAGAAAGTTTTCCCTTGAAATTGCTCCATGTTGCTCTAAAGGAGTTCTTGCTCTTTTCCAGATACTTCAGATTTTCTGAGATAATGAACTCCTGTTAGAAGAATAATAAAAGAATCCATTCAGATGACTGAAACACTGAAGATTAATCTCTGTTTTAAATTGTTGGTGGTCCAGTAGTGTAGTCTTCCATATCTTAAATACAGGCTTCTTGTTCAGGCACAGTCTGCATGTTTTTGTAGGCTCAGATTGCTCCATACAAAACATGAAACCACAAATAATCTTAATATCACAAACAGCTTATTAAACTTCACACATTCATCCTTGACTTTCTTGTTCAGGCACAGTCTACATGTTTTTGTAGGCTCAGATTGCTCTATACAAAACCTAAAACCACAAATAATATCACAAACAGCTTATTAAACTTCACACATTCATCCTTGACATGGTCAATGTTTAACTATGTTAAACATTCTTGCTATGTAACAATCACATCTGAAATATTTTATAGGAATAGAAGAAATCTCATGCTGTTCAGACCAATGACCAACACAACCTCATGCTCTGCTTCTGACAGTGGGAATAGGATGCTGAACATCAGCCATGTCCGTGTTCTTTTCATCAGTCACCCCGTGTTCTCTGTCCCACTTTTCTTTTGTAACAGTAGGTGGTAGGTTTTTCTTACTTGTGAATTTATCACTGCTTGTTACATAGGCAGAAAAAGTTCTATTAAACATTTACCAGGAAAGGACTTGGAAATGTGAATTTTACAGTGCAACATCTTTCTGATGCAAAAAATCCTCCCCCTTAACTAACAGCAGTGCAATAGCAAACCCTAATCATATCAGATCTTTCTAGAGTCGTCTCCTGTGACCCTTCCTGGGTCAAACCTTTATTCTGAAGTGGATGGAAGTTTAGCCTCAGTAATAACAGAGTAGTTCCATGGTTTTCCCCTTTGTAAAATAATTTGTAGTTTTCCACATATTGCTGTATTATACATTAATTTCCTTTTTCACTCTTAGTCTACACAGGAAGCTCTTTATGTGTTTTCCAGAATGCCAAGAAAACAATCACAGATCATCTATTAGCAATTGGATTACAGAGTCTCCTAAAGCTGGTTAGCTTTTCTTTGCCAAATACATTCTATTTCTTTCAATCCAACTTACTAGGAAAAAACCCCATCAAGCTGCTATACATGTTGTCTTTTCATTTTAATTGCTGGCATTTTATCAGGAATACACATAGGTCCCAATATGCACAAAGAACTTACTGTACATTTATTCACAATATCAAATTCCATGTCCTGGAGTAAATTATATTTGTAATATTGTTTTGTGTCATAAAACTCTGGTATATTATTTGTTATACAGTATTAATCTTATTACATTCAATTCTTGGACTCAGTTTTAGCACACTGAAACAGCAAGAGAAATATTCATGCTAAAATTCAAGGAGAATCACATCTGTGAGGCGGGGGTGATTCACTTATGTCCAAGTTAGAAGGTGGCTATTTTCCTGATCTGCACCTGAGGAAAGGGAACAAAAACCTCATATTCAGCTGAATCAAAAATTACTTTATTGAATGAGCTAATGGCAGTAGGGACAGCAGCTGTTCAGCACCCCTAAGAATGGATTCTTCAAAATTTCTAGAAAGGAAGCACCAAAAAATTGATTGCCAAATCTGGCAGTCTAGACCTTTGGAAATTGTGCTGTGTGGATATGACCATCAATGAAAAGCTGGAACAGGTAAAATTGCAACACAAGCTTCTCTTTTTGGAGTCAGCAGTTTCTCTGGAAGCCTGATGGTTGCTATTTTGATTGATGATCATTTGTAAAAAGGTAATGAAGATGCAATGGCTTTAATTCTTCTTAGGAAACTATGAGTAGTACATGTTATTACTTTCTCTTTCATACCAGTTAGAAGCTTAATACTTGTTCCTGCTACTTCCCCTATCCAGTTCCTACTAGGAGCAGGATTTGGTTTTCAGCAAATTCTCAGACAGGCTATAAACTCAAAATCTATCTTAAGAGTCTCCTGCCTGAATTACAAAGCAGTCTGGTGCAATGTTTGAGTAATAGAATGAAATAATGAACCTAGAAGTCAAACTCCTGACCTCAGTTCCTCTTTATTTTCCATGTTACAGAATCTGCTTGAATTTTGTCTTTCTGTTCCATTTCAATAGCCTGTGCTGTGAACCAGACACTGTCTCTGAACTCCAAGCATTTGTAGAATGGGTGGGGGGAACTATTTATAAATGTTTAATCAAGCACAGGAACAGACTAAGGTGTAAAATTTAGAGCTATATTTATTTTGAAAAAGTAACAGCCAAATCTGGTTTGCCACTCTTGCATAACAATGTAATTGAGCAGTAAATTCTGCCCATTAGAAACCAATGCCTCCGCTGGAAAACTTGTGTGTCCTTAGACTGACTGTGCCTCTAACAGCCTGAGTCTGACAGAGTGTGTCTCCTTGGTTTAAACTGGCATGGTTGTAGTCTTGGTTTTAAGGATTCCATAATGCATTTCTCACACATCTGAAATGGCCAGTGAAAACAGCAAGTTTGTATTTGCAAGAAATGCAGGAAACAAGGTTTTGTAGTTGTTGCTCTTTTTTCTTAAATATCTAAAATATGTTCTAATCAGTCAGCTTTACCATCATTTATGATTTACATATATTCTTTTTCACAGAAAAAAAAAAAAGGAATGGATTATTACATTCTATGCATTAGTTTCACTGTCCCTAACAGAGTTAAACAAGGAGGAAAACTAAGTATAGATTTTCTTTGTAATTAGACTTTAAACTGAGGTAACTACAGAAAACAAAAGCATCCTAAGCCCCTAAAATCTACCAGACATGTTTAACAATATAACTGATCTTGTGCTTGTGCTATTTTGCTTAAATTCATAATAAATTAACATTTCTGCTTCATTAGCATCTACTGTGTACCACTGTAAATGAGTACATATAGCAGCCCAGGTGCCTTGAGAAAATGAGAATATACTATTCAGAAGATATTAACAACTACGTTGGAATTTATGAGTGTCATAATTCTTTCTGAAAAATGTGGGCTGTTTAAACAAATAATCCTTTTGAAAGTATTTATTCTAGAAAACTGTATTTTCTTTCCCAGAAAATTACATGCAGCAAGGGCTGATGGTTCCAGTGATTTGTCAACCACCACATTCAAAGAGATGAGAGCTTTGAGTTTTTCCTTAGAAACTGGAAAAAAAAAAAGAGGCTGTGGTAGTCAACTAGAAAGTGCTTATGAAAACAGGCTGAGAAAAAAATAAACAAACACCTTCTGCAGTGCACAGTTTAAGGTTAACCTCAAACACATTTGCTTGCATGTGATTTTTGCCTGCACCCACTCTTGTGCTGAGACACCAGGAATAGACAGGTTCATATCTACATTTGAACACCTGGGTAGCTCAGTGCCTCAGAGTGCTGTGTATAAAATCCTAACAGGAAAGAGGTTTTCCTGCAGCCCCCTGTGCTGATGGGAGCCCCCAGGGATGAGTGGTGGCTTGGAACACACTGCAGCCAGGTGGATGCAAAGAGAATTTGCTTACCCCACTAAAGTTCCTCAAATTCTGTCTGTGTGGCTTTAGGCTTATTGCTGTTGCCCAGTTTGCCTCACAGAGGTCCTGTGGAACTTTTGCCTTTGAGAAAGAAAAGAGCTAGTGAGTGATCAGCCTAAGAATATCCCTTCAGGCATGCCACTGCCTACTGCTGTCACTCCTGATGTCTGGGGGCTGGCTCCGGGAGCATAATTGACCTCGCAGACTCAGACACCATAGTTCAAAGTACATTGAATAGGAGGAGACAAATCAGTTTGAACATCCAGCACATTAAACTGGACAGTGTCCTGTGAAACAGCTGTTCTGCAGGCAGTGGAATTACTGATAAGGCATCCAAGAACTGTAAGAAAGAGGGATGCCTGTGAAGTTTGCTGTTTCATCTTGAGCTTAGATGCCTACCTGCAGCTCTGACTTAGATGTCTCTGAAGGCTAAATTCAAAAAAGCCAAACTAAGTCTTACAAGAAGATGTCTCTTGGATGTTTCATAGATATTTTAAGCACAGCCAGAGGAAACAGAGCTGCATGCCTTTCACATGAGCTTAGTGGCAGCAGAACTTGCTGAGGCTCTGAGATGACTGGCTTTTACATCTTATGTATGGAGAGGAAGATACAAGAGGGATAGCTCTGCAAGCAAAGGATAAGGTTACTTTGCTGAGAGGAGAAAGTTTGGGGGTTCTGCTCATTCCCTCAGTATTTCTGATTTTATCCAATACTTGCTTATTTTGCAATACTAAGACACCTAATATACACTGCAAGTTCCTGTGTGACCAGGTGGTTACGGGGGGATTTTGCATATCACTCATCTAAACTGTTTTCAGGTTTCACAGCCTGGAAGAGAACACTTGTAGTGTGCATCTGTGTATAAGAACTATATAAAATCTTCATAGATTTATCAAAAACTAAATAAAATCTTCATAGCACTTCTGTGAGGGATATTTAGCCCATAGAGGTACTACCAGTGATTTTAGGTGTGGTTGTAACAACCAACAAACAACCTCCAAACTAAATGCACGAGTAAGTCCATTCTTTGCTTGGCTGTTGGTCCCAGCAGGGCTTTCCTGGGCTGTGAGCACCAGATCTGTGCTGGTAATTTCTGCTGCTTGCTTCAATGATTTGAGATAGGCAGGGGATTCTGCTGTATCCCCATGTTTGCTGCGGACAGATCATCTCTAGAGACAGAGGAGATTCATTTCTCCTAACACTCAGGCTTCCACAGGACTTCAGGAAAACAGTCCGTTCTTCTGTGCTCCAAGAAAGATTCATAACACCTTTAAAAGTCGTTGATGTAGGTGGGTACCTTTGGGCTACCCACTCTGGCTCTTTTTATAGTCACCCTGACAGGCATTTCCAGCAAGTGATTCATTCGTTCCTAACCTTTGGATCATTCACACCCCATTTTATCACCTGAATCACTCAGGTGCAAATGTCTGTGTTTGGCCAGAGGGCTCCCATCCTTTTGTGCCTATCAAAGTGACAGCTTTAAATGAGCAAATGGCCCTGATCACCCAGTGCACATTTGTAGGGGGAGGCGATAAAAAGAAGGGGTTGTGTGCCCTTCCCTCTCCATCAACACCCTAAGGTGCTACAAGTATGCTCAGGGTCATCTGAAAACAGTAAAGGCTGTGCTGCCATCCCAGACAGATATCAGCAAGATCCACATCGTGCAGAAGTCTTGTGCTAGCTACTATTGTCATATGACAACCAAGCACAATACCTTTTTATTTTATAAGCTTTTATGCCATCTGCATATTTAGAACTTCTGATGTTCACTGATCACCCTTCACAGATCTTCCTTATTCTGTATCCAGTTTCAGAGTTGCTTTTGTGCTTTTTTTTTTCATCAAAAATCTGTTATGGCTAAAAATATGGCAAATTTTGCCAAAAAAGGAGAAAATTGGAGAAAAAAACAAATAAAAACTTTACGAGGTACCAAATGGCTCCAAAGTTTTATCGAAATATGTTATTCTGTTTTGCAGTATTGAAATAACTTTAGAATGCTGAGGAATATCTTATCCAATACCAACTGGTGTATGTAGTACTCCTGGTGTACTCATATGCATAAAATATATAGATGGTTTTGGAATGGGATTAGTTAAAACACTTGATTTCTCCACTTGCCTGGGTTTTTTGAGTGCAGTGCAATATTGATGCTGTCATTTAATACAGACTGTCACATCAGCAGCTGGATAGGAGTTCATCACAGATAACAGCACTGTTAAACAATGACCCTTATAATCTACATAGATTTTTTTCTTTGATATATTTTTTATTTAAAAACCAAAGAATTTTCCCTCAGCATTTGTTAAACAATAGAATACTCCTAACACAAAATTACCACAAGGGAACTATTTATATGTTGCCACGCTTTAAAATCACATAACTAATGGTTACAACTGCAACTTCATACTGACCTTTTTTTTCAAATCTAACCAGAAATAAAACCACATAATTTGAAGCACTTCATTTAAATTGCAGCTTGTTAACTATCTTGTACAATAAAATGTTTTTAAATTACAATAATTCAGTCCTTATAAATCTGTTACTCTCCACTCTGTTAGCACTGCAGCTCCATGCTAGATGTCAGTGGCATTCCATGCAGGCACAGGCATCTCCATTACTGAACCTGAGCAGATGAGGGTCATCATTAATGTTTGACTGTGTATTTACAGAGGGAGATTTGATGGGGAGTATGAGCAAAAGTAATAGATCTCCCACCTTGCTTCCTTCTCCATAAACACTGCTTGAGAACAAGTGGCTTGTGTTTGACTATACACTTAGATGGATTTCAGCCAAGTTAATGACCAAATATCACTGAATTTCCAAAAGCACATGAAATTTTCAAAGCTTTTTTCCCCCCTTTTTCTTCCCTGAATAAAATTTTGTTTAACCTGATGCAACACAGATTTCATCACAAGCACATCACTTACCAGCAGCAGAAAAGGAGTACCTTTCACAGGCTGGTAAATGAGAGTGCAAATTCACATGAATTCTGCAGAAGTGTCCCTGAGCAGCCTCCCCATCCCAGAGACACCTGATTGTAAAGCCACCACACGGCCACCTCAGCTGTGTGTCCACACCACCTATTTTCAGAGGGAGGGGATTGGGCAAGGAATCAGCACACTGACTTCAGCTGGCTTTGGATTAATGCCACCTCTTCATTACAAATCCATGAAGCCACTATGAGAAGCTTTAAAATGTGTTCCTGGATATCCCCTTCCCACATCTGGAAGAAGGGCAATTATTTGGTAAAGTAACTGTAAAACACAGTTCTCCTTAGCTTTGGTACCCTTTGTGACCTATCTAATAACATATTTGTGCTAAGGGTGATGCAAAAATGATCTTTGGAGCTGTTGCTAAAGCTACTGGCAGCATGCCACTTCTAAAGACACTGGATTTGAATTTTTACCTGCTCAGTATTATTACTTCTGGACCAGTGTTTTTTCTGGATAGAATCAAACATCCCATGGAGCACAGGGCTACACAACAAGGTGGTAAATACATTTCAATCCTGCCTACATTTTATTGTTCATCGTGAGTGCCAGCAGCCAGCTGGGTGATGAATTCTGTTTGTGCAGACAGTGGCACAGGAACTCAGAAATAAATGCTCTTGGTTTCACGTGGTGGCAGGGAGCGCTGAGCTGGGGCCGACTGGGCAGAACATGACTGTGTGTGTTCATGGGGTTGGAAGGGCCATCATGTTTCACAGATTCCCAACAACAAATCCTGACAAGTGAAAAATGTCTGATTTTAAAATGTCACACAGCTCGCCTTTTTTAAACACTTTCTGTATTTATTTAACCTAGTAAATAGGTTTATTAGCAAGGTTCCATTCTTTGTAGTTTAGGTAATGGATTTACCATATGTTTATGCTTTAAGGACTTGTGTAAGACTGCTAACACCTATTCCTCCACCTCCTGTCTCAGGGGTTAAGACCTTGGTATGTTGCCAGTTTACTGCTGTGGTCCCTTCCCCTTATATAATTGCAGTCCTTCCCAGAGTGAAGGAAATTCCCTGAGCTCTTGCTCTAACTAGCCTCAATGTTTCCCTACAAAAAGGCACTTCTTTAAAAGAATAAAAGTAATAAAACTTTCACATTATTAACTTTTTCCCTTTTAAAAGAGGCTGAAAAATGCCATTGTACCACATTAAAGACCTTTACATAAGACTCACCATTGGCTAATGAGCCTTGTTGTACAATCTACCACATGCAACTGCCTTCAAGTGCTGCTTTTAACTTAACCTTGATGTAGTGCCAGGAATGTGCAAAGGATATACTTTGATGGCAGGGGCAGTCCCCTCCCTGCCCCCTCCCCCACCCTTTTCCATATTGATACTCTTCAAAATGTCTCTAACATTTAAATTTTACTGTTGTTTAACAGAGCAGATACTTTATATCCTAAAATGAGGAATGAATAATCATCTACCCTATAGAAATAAGCAAGTAGATCAGTTGTTTATAGCAGAAATGATAAGAAATTGTTCATACTTTGTACTTGTGCAGTGACTTTCTTCCTGGAGATACAGAGCGCTTCATAAGCATCCGCACAACTCCCCTGTGAAGAAAGTCTCATAATCTCTGCTTTATCATTAATAAAACCAGTTCAGTGAATTTCCAGAAGGACACAGAATATCAGCACCAGTAACAGGATCTGAAGAATTTTTACTTGCAGTTCCCTCTTTGATTATGACTCATTTCCTCCCATTGCTGGAGTGAATTATTTTGGTAGCAGTACTACTGGAATCTGTTTAAATTCCATGTTATGGTCAGATGTGTTCTCCATAGAAACACATATTTAATTTATATGATAATGTTTATAAAACAGGTAATATTCTGAAGTAACATTACTCTTTCCTTGAATAAAATGACTATGATATTGAAAATGAATCTTAAACTTTCCAAGAAGACTATTTAAAGAAATGCTAATTTTCTTGAGCTTAATAGAATTAATTGACTCAATTGTTTGTCTTTTATTTCCTAGACTGCCTACTCAAAACATAAGAGCTGTTATCTAAATGTTTTACATTTCCATAATTTGAGAATTTTGTGAATAGGAAGAGTGGCAGATACTCTTCAAATCAGACATGGGAGGTCATTCACAAAGAGTATATTCAAGGGTGAAATAGATGACATAGAGCATGGGGAAATGAATAGTCAAGGGACAAAAATAAGTTTTGCTATATGCAAACACGAACATTTTAGCAGGATCAAGGCCAGGCCAAAGGGGTCTTTAAGCAACCTGGCCAAGTGGAACGGCAGAAGGGAGTGGAATTAGATGATCTTTCATTTCCATTCTAACTCAAAGCAACTCAAATTGTGAATCCATTATTCTCTAAAAGTAGCCCATGAATTTTCAATTTACCAGGACAGTGTAACTGATAGAATAACTAAAAGTATGAATTTAAGTAAAGATTAAATTAAATCTTTCAAAAGAAAAGGTTATTTAAAATGAGGCTTCTTTCCATTCCATCCTCTTCGAAGTCAGGAAGGAAAGTAGTTTCCACATGTCAGCTTCTGTCATACTGGAAGAAAAATTGGTTCCCAATTACACAATTTACCAGGTGGCATGACTGCAATAACATATTTGAAACAAAGTAAGTGAAAACTAAGAGATTACAAAAGGGCATTTGTATCTCTTTTTTCCCCTCTTTCAGTTACTACATATTAACCACTCACTGTGATTGTCTTGCACTTTTGTCAGTTCAGTTGCTTGTGTCCCTTTCTAGAATACTTTTTTAGAACAGTCTTCTAACAGAAAAAATTTGTTTTTTCCAATGTAATTTTAATTTCTTGTTTAAAACATTGAAAGTAGTTAGGAGGAACTTTGCCCATTTCACATATGGAGGATTGATTATAATTGGTTGAGATGTATTAAGATTTTTAAAAATTATATATTTAAGTACTTTTTATTTTTTAATGTGAGCATATATCAAGTTTTGAAGGCACTTATAAAATATTTTTGAAATAATTTAAGGTATTAAGGTATTTTAATGAAAATCCTGTGGTTCTGGTTTTAATTACCAGTCAATCAGCTATTTTCCTTAATTTCAAAAATTAAAAAAAAAAATTAAAAAAGACACACATTTTTAGAAATAATAATTTTTCAAAAATAGTCTGGTGTAGTTCATATTTTGAAAGAAAAAAAGAACCATCAGCTTTGAAACATCAAAAAGCCCTGCTATGGATATGTTGAGATTTAAAGTGGGTATTCTCTGACCAGTGGATAATCACAGTAATCCTGAGGTGAAAATTAAGATGACGGTAGGGGCAGGGGAGAAGTGCATATATATCAAAGAGAAGGCTGAAGGGATAAGACAAAAATTTATAAGATTGAGACTGAGATAGGGCAGGACTTAAAAAGTATAAAATGAAGATTACCTGACCAATTTGTCCTCACACTCCATTGAACTTCTTATTATAAACACCAGGACAGTTTAGATAATTACAGAAAAAAGTTATGTTGAAACAAAATGGAAACCTTAGAAGACAAAAATACATAAATATATAAGCACAGCACTGTAATTTCCTGAAAAATTACCTGCATGTGTATGGAATGTGATTTTTGGTAGTAGTTTGGGTAAGAATCCATATGTGCTGTGCCTGTGTTCCATACAGTCTCCCTACACAGGCAGAATTGTTTTATTTTCTTTGTTAGTGCCCCTGAGTGGTATTAAATCCCTGTACCTTTCTTCCTTGCACCAAGTTTGTTAATTAACTCTTCAAATACTGGCATGTGTTAGAGATTAGTCATCCACAATTTGCTTTGTTAATAACTTCAAGGAGAAAGGATCAGACATTCCCATTAATCATGTTATCTTTTTGAGACAGAGCTCCATGTCATTCAATCTATAATATACTTAAAATAAAGGTATTTTCGTACTGGTTGAGAAATTCTGGGGTTTCCCAGAATCCTGTGATATTTGTGGACTTCAGTTAAAAACAAAATTGTTGATCTTGCTTTGCAAGGCCCAACTTGCTTTTCAAGGAAAAAAATCACAAACATCTGCTGTTCTTCTCTCCACCTAAGGGAACAGAAACTTCCACTGAAGCATGACCAGACAGTTTATTTGAGCTGCAGACACATAGGGATGAATCTGCATGAGGAGAATCCTATACAGTGGTTAGCCAATTGCCATTTCTGTGAGGGAAAAAAAACCACCCAAAGTATTTAGTTACTATCTAATAGCTTACATGGATCTTATCCTTTAGCCAACCAGGAAAGTAAATTTATGGGTTGCGGGAACTTTAGCAAAATCTAGATCCTCCATACTGCTGGGGATTGTAGTAGTGTGTCCAAATCCATGTTTTTTTACAGCTCTCAATTCTCTGTTAGGATCTTGAAGCTAAGTTGTTCTGAACGTGCTGAAGTTGTTTCAGTGAATAACTACAATTCAGGAAATAATTTGCTTGGAAGGCATGCATTTGCTAAAAAGAATGGAAACTCTGGAGTCTAGTGAATAATAACCAACCACATTGTTTTTTTTAGAGGACACTGTCCTTTTATAAGGATGGTGAGCCTGAAAAAATGGGAAAAAGAAGGAACTTAGATATTAAAGATTTTTCAGGACATTGTCTTCCAAAATTAGTAGATTGTTTTACTAAAACTACTTCCTTTTATCTGTAAATTTCTTACTTACAAACTCCTTCCTCCATAATCCTATTAAAATAGATGTTAAAATATGACACCACTTTATGATCTGCCTCAGTGTTTGATGGGCTGCTAGCAGTGTCATGCATCTCTTTGTGACTGCAATGCTGGACAGTGCTGCACTACAGAGTACACTGGAGCTGTGCTCAATGGCAACTGTGGCTGGGAGGGTGAAGAGGAAAACTGGAAATTAGCTGGAGATCCTGGTAGGCAGTACAAGCCTCATGATAGATAATGTAGGAGGAGACTAAAAAGAACTGAAATGAGAAGGGACATCTGGAGATCAAGCTCTCTGCTGAAATCAGGGTCAGCTGGAGCAGTTTGCTCAGGGCTGTGTCCTGTTGGCTTCTGCATACCTCCAAGAACCAAGATTTCATAACCAATCTCTTCCATTGCTTGACCACCCTCATCACAAAAATGTTTTTACTAATGTTTAGATATAAACAACGCTGTTTCTTGTTGTTGTTTCTTGTCCTTCTACTGAGCACCACTGAGAAGAGTCTGTCTCCTTCTTACTATGGCTGTTGTTTCTTGTCCTTCTACTGAGCACCACTGAGAAGAGTCTGTCTCCTTCTTACTCCCCTCATCAGGTGAGTTGTGCCTCAGTGAGATTTCCCCAGAGCCCGCTGTTCTCCAGGCTGAGCAGTCCCACCTCTCCCAGACTTTACTCCTAGGAGACATGCTGTCATTCCTTAAGCACCTCAGTGGCCTTTCACTGGACGTCTCCACTATGTCCATGCTTCTCTCGTTCTGGGGAGAACTGACAGAACTGGACAGAGCTCTCCAGGTGTGTCTCATCAGTGTGGAGTGAAGGGGAAGGATCACCCCCCTCAACCTGCTGGCAACATTTCACGCAGTCCAAGATATTCCAGTGCAAGGGCACATTGCTAGATCATGTCCACCTTATTGTTCACCAGGACCCACAGGTCCTTCTCTGCAAATCTACTTTCCATCCAGTCACCCCCACTTTGGTGAACACAATTTTTCTTCTCCAGGTGGAGGACTCACACTTCCTTTTCTTGAACTTCATCACATTCCTCTTTGCTGATTTCTCCAGCCTGCATAGACACACAGGGTGTGTCAGGCATTTGTCGCAGTTCTGTATCATCTGAATGCTCTGTCCCACCCTCCAGATCAGTAATGGGGATATTAAACCATACTGACCCTAGAGCATGCCACTGGTGACTGGCCCCCAGTTCAACATTGCACCACAGGTCACAACCTTAAGCAGTATTGGAAACTTCCAATACTTTATACAGTATTGGAAACATGCCCTGCAAAAAGGAAATTTGACAGTAAGAATTCTTTCACAAGGGGCACAGACAAAAAAGGGAGAAACATGAGCTAAAAATGTCAGCCTTCCTCTCTGCAATGACAGCCTGATGCTGAAATATTTTGACAGCATCCTGAAAGTGTGTTCATGATCTATAGGCAATCACAGAAATCTTTGGAGTTAATGGGTGTGCTTACCACACTAAGTAGGAATAAATCATAGCAAAATTAAATATGCATTGAATTGTAAGGGAAGTTGTGATGGAGAAAAACCCGAGAGGACAGAGGAGACATCCTTGATCACTCCTGGACACACACTGGTGGAGTTGTGCATGACTGTCTGTGACAGGAGGATGTGACCACAGCCATGGGCTGCAGCAGAAAAGGGCAGCACACCTGGAGCTACAAGGAATCCAAGGAAGCTTTATTTTTTCCTTCTTGGCAAAAAAAAAAAAAAAAAAAAAAAAAAGGTAGAGGGAGCATGACTGTCAAGAAAGCAAGTGTGGGTTTTGAACATACAAATGGTACAATGATGCTAATTGCTCCTGTTATATTCAAGGATTTAGGAAAGATCTAAAAGATCTATTTATTAACCTAGCATTAAATATTATGATCTTGCCTTAGACAAAAATGTGAACTGTATGCTTCCTGCAGTGAGTTATTCACTCTCACTGTGTTGTACAGACAGAATTCTGTCCTTGCCAAATGAAGTGTAAAAACACACACCCCTCTCACCAAGAAGTGCCTTCATCTCCCAATTTCATTGTGGTTACATCTCCAAGACAGGTTTGGCAGAAAGGAAATTTTCACTCCTCTCTTTATAATGCACTATAAAGAATTCTGGCAGAAGTGAAGGAAATTCTATCTAAAAAACGAGCTAATGAAATGTCCTTGGTGATTTTGCTAATTGCTTCCACTGTCAAGGGCCACCCCTGGTCACAACAGAGGGACGGAGTTCTCTTTCCAGTCCTGCATACATACTGTGCATAATCTCACTGGATTTTTCCTCCTCCAGTTGACATTCTTCATGTTTTATCACAAATAAGGGTCATCCTCTGCTGACAGAAAATTACCAGGATTCAGAGGGAAATGAAGTTCAGTATGTGTGCTCCAAACTGGAACAGAGCACAGAGGTAGGCAGCACCTGTCTTTCATAGTTTGTTTTACAACTAAGCAGAAACTACTGAGAGCCCCAAACATCCAGCAGTCTTTAAAACTCTTGAGATGAGAATTCACATTACAAACTGTATCAGTGCAGTGTCTGCAATATCAGGATTACTTCAATAATTCATCTCCTTACACTGTATCCTGTTTTAATATGAAAAGATTTCCATTTAATCCTGTGTTTACTTTTTGCTTTAGTTCTTTCATTTGGTCACCATTCTGTGGCTTAGCTCTCACACAGTTGTGTACACAAGCTCCCCAGATTTTCTAGTATACACAGGATAACTTGTTTACAGAGAGTTTTCCAAATCACTTTTACTCCATGTTAGCAAAGTTGTGATCACTTGGCTCATGCCAGCAGAATAGGAATTGAGTTATCAGACAAAAGATAAAGATGCAGTGATTTTCTTTACTTTTGTGGCCACAAAGGAAGATGAAAAAGACACACTTTTTCAGTTAGCCAGAGTGCTCAAATGTGACTTTTCAGGTAATGACAGTAATAGCTCACATAGAATATTTGTATCTATGTTTTAGAGCTGTGTAAACAGCTTGAGCTGTTACACAATGACAACTACCCCCCTTAACCCATAGTTTGTCCCATCATAATTTAATGTCTTCTTACAGTAGTAAGTAGATTCTTGCAGTAACAGGGTAAAAAAGGCTGAGGAGAGATCAGTGCAGCAGGGATTACTCTCTTATGCACTGAAGGTAAATTTGGCAGAGAAATTATACCCTTTTGGGTTTTGTTGTCTCAGATCCAGACTTTGTTGTCAGCCAAGTTCCCTTGAGTTGCAATCACTTTGCAATTTACAGGAAAGTGATGCTCAGTCTAGGGCACGTACCTGCTTTCCCTTATGGATGTCCCTTGCACAGAGCACTTTGTGCCCTGTGGGATCCAGGTATAATTTCTGTCTCAATAATTTAGCTTATAATATCAGACAGCAGCAGAGCTTTGGAGACTCATGATGATAAAACAGTTTCTGAGATGGTGAACACTGTGACTCCAGGCAGCTCACTGAAGAGCTCAGTGTAAATGCTTCAGAAATTTTGAAATTCCATTCAAAAATGTATTTTTGTGGGAAATTGGTTTGCAGCATCCCCTTCTGACTTACACAGGGGGTACATGATGGGTCTTGTAGCTAAATCCTCTTTCTTCTTTGTAATCTACAAGACTCAACTCCATTTTTATATGAAAGTGCATTCCCATAAAGCAGATGGTGGGAGACAGAATTAGTGCATAGGAATTTTGAAAGAGATTGTACTTCAGGGGGTCATGCCTCTATCTCAGCTCACTGAGGGGTTTGAAATCATCCTGTAGGTATAATATTAATAGTAAGCATTGTTCATACAGATTTTGATGTTCCACTTCATGCTTTCTAGCTATTGTGCTACTTAAAGCATTATGGGTGAACAGTAGTTTGAAATACTTTAAATAACAGCTATTTCACACCATTTTCAACTGACAAGCAAAGAAAAATGTCTTGCAGAAGTATCCTGGCAACAGGGCTTATATCATCAGTGTAATTCTTGTACATGCATTAGGATGCTGTGGAACATCTCGGTGTTCAGAAAGAAGAACTGCAACTACATTTTTTATCCTGAAGTGACAGTTTTACTGAACTATAATGGTAACTAACCACCCAGACTGGGGTATCTGTGTAGAAAAGACAATAAAAGTCAAATAAAATCAGGTTGCATAAGCATTTTGTAAGACTTTACCATTATTTGAATTAAAAAGATCATCCTGTTTTAGAATCCAGTCCTTGATGTCACAGGTCTTTAAAATGCTTATGAGTGATTTAGAAGTACTTATAGAAAACACTAAGCATTGAAACCTGCAGTGAGAAAGGCGGCATTTTTCACAAAGCCTTTCCATTGGGAAAGAATAGTTGTTTAAGCCCAACCAACTGGGCTTATTTAGTCACAGGCGAAGTAAACAGTAGCCTACAGTGACAGACTGCCTGAGATGGCAGATGAGGACAGGCAGTGAGTGCATTGCTCGAGTAGCCAGTCTCTGCCTCCTACCTGCACAGCCTTCTGCTCTTTCGCTGCTGTCACTGAGCAAGGGATAATGTTTGTGCAGCAACAAGAAAGGAGCAGTGGGAGTAGGAAGCTTAAATTGCTTGGGTTCTTTGCTGTTTCTGGCCTGGCACTGCTCCTTTGCCTCCAAAGTGCCTTGTCCTCATTTCTGTAGCAAAATGTCAATGTTGTGTACACTGTCAGGAAGCCTTGAAACCAAGGAAAGAAGTGCCCCAAGTAACCCCAAGTATAAAAACAGTTCCAAGTTGCAGAGCCCCAGGGAGTGCCATGGGGTCTGCTAAGGACTCTACTGATTTTAAGAAAAGGAGTTTCAACTGCAATGGGCAATGACATAGAGCATAAAAAGATCTCAGATATATCATAAATGTTTCTGTAGACTATAAAACCTCCAAGGCCCCAGTATGTGACATAATTCAGAACAGAAGGTGAAAAGAAAAAAGAAAAGGAAAAAAGAGTATGTGATATGCAACTGCTGTAACAACGTGAAACACTTGAAATAAAACCTTTAGAGGTGATGAACAATTTGTGAGCGCGTGTGCATGTGTGTGTGTGTGTATTCTGTGACAGCAATGCAGTTACAAACATCCCTTACTCCAACCATGACAGGTATCACCTGTTTTCATGTACCCAATGTAAAACCAATAACAACATTATATCATACATGCCATGTAATTCAGCAGGAGGGTGCTTCTCTGTCCGTGTATGATTCAAGCTGAGTCAGGGTTAGGTTGGATATCAGGAAAAAGTTTTTCACCCAGAGGTTTTATCCAGACTATGCAAAAGGTCAGAAACTTTCATTAACCTTTAGGTTTTGGCTGATTTTCTGTGTAGCTTAATCATCTCTGGGGATGTCTTCTCTTTCTCAGCTAAGGTGGGATAGTTAAATATCTTATGAAGCATTTGAACATGAAGGTGTCTGCAATTGTATAGGTATGCAGAGAACATCAGAATTGGATGCATTCTTTGCATTTTCACTCAAAGTATGAATAAAAGAATTTACTGAGAAAAAGGTAATTTTTATAAGGTTAATTAGCAGCTGTTTGTGCAACCAACAAAATGAAAACTCTGAGCTCTTGTCATTAATAAGCCCTGAGCATTTCATTTGTAATAACCTTGTAAAATTTAAATGGGGTAAATATGTTTTAGATCTTAAAATCCCTCTAAGTGCAGAAAGCTCTTTTTCCTCCTCTGCTCTGTAATAATATGTAAATTTGAGTAGCAGCAGTGCAGTGTACTGCAGCTGGTGACAGTATTCCAGTGTCAGATAAACATTTCCCTGCTGAGCAGGATTCTCAGGTGAAACAGAGCTTTTGTTGACTTGACACTTTTGGTGTTTCAAGACTGCATTTCGTCAAGATTCTTGTATGTGAGGAGTGCTTGAAGAAAAAACCAGATAGCAAAGGGTAGACTATGCTGGCTTTTTGTACTGACTCACCAGGCATTTCTACACTGCAGATGTGAATGAGAAGTGGAAGTAATATTATAGGCTTGAGGATCTAATGTCAATGATGTTTAAGATGTGTCCTGATGTAGAGCACTAATTTAATATAAAATAGCTTGGTTTGGACATATTTTCTTGCTTTAATTTTTAAAAATAACAACCCAAATTGCCTTTTGTGTAAAAAATTAAGATGATTTAAACCAGTTCTGTCTAGTTCAATCTAATGTTAAAAGAAAATCTACTGATATTGGGGTAAAAATATGATAGGCAGTGGGATTTAGGTATAGAAGTACATATTTATACTTCTGAAAATGTTTGCTTTTCTGTTTTCTTTACCATTAAAGAACGAATATAATAAGAGTGATAATAGCATAACAAAAGCAATGATTAGCAAGCTGAACAATTCCATTGCCACCATCCATCTACCTCTGGCATCACATTTTCATGACACAGTGAAAAGAGACAAAAAAAACCTGTCAACCAAGAAAAATATTCCACTAAACACCTCAAACACTTTTTATGGATGACAAAGACAGATGAAAAAGGAGACAAGTTAAGAGGAAGGCTAGGGAGAGAGTTCTGCTGAGAGTCTGCTTAAAAAGTGTGTGAGAGAAGGATCAGAGGGTGAGACAGAGAAGGAGAACTGCAATCGTGGGCTTGCAGGTTGTGCTGTATTCTAAAAGGGACCACAGGAAATTTCCTGAGGGCAGAGGCAGCAAAATATTGAAAGGCAATTATAGCTGTTTTAAGTGGATAGAGCTCTGCCAGGCCTACACAAATTACATCCTTAAGTCTGAAGAGGAAGCAATGAGGGAAGAAATAGGAAAAACCTTGGCAAGAGTTTTGAAATCTTGCCAAGGATGGCAGTGACCCCAGAGAAAGGGACAGATGGCTAACTCAACTCCTGATGCTAAGAAATTAGTAGGAGCAACATGACCACAAAGCTGACTTCTGCTATGAGAAAGATTTTGGGATAATCAGCAAGGTTTTTCAATAATTTTCATCTCTTATGCTTAATTTCTTATGCTTCCAAGAAAACAGGAAGGACTGTGTGGTCTCTTGACATCTTCTGAAGTCTTGCATTTTTAATTTCTCTGATTTAAACTAACTTGACAATGTCAGCTTTTTTATTACAAGAAAATTAATTTTAAAATAAAGACAAATTTCTTTCATCCTGCTATAGATACAGACCTAAACCCCAACTCCATTACAGCAAAAGAAAAACAAATATACTATGAAATGTGGGAATTGAACAAATCTGAAAAACACATATGCTATGAAATATAGGAGTTATCACATTGTATATAACAAAGACAAAACAATAGTGTATTTGAAGTAATTTGTGTGGACTCTGAAGCATGGTGGGAGGCTGGAGGCAGATAGGACCAGCAGTTTAATATTTCCTATATATTCTATAAGCTGCTGTTTTCTTTATGTTTCTGTTTTGAAACACATCTATCAAGGTATAGAAATTATTACTCTCTCAGACCCAGCAGAAAATACATTCAATTTACATTCTGATATTTAGCATCACTAAACTGAACAATATTCTGGGTAAGGTAGGAGAACTTTGTAAAAGCCTCTTCTTGTCAAAGGAATTGCTCTGAAGTATCAATTAAGTTTCCTTTCACTTAACGGAATGAAATGTTCCATTCATTGTGCTTGACAAATCATCCTGCAAAAACTGCTTCTGAAGATGGTGTTTGATCACTTTTCCTCATGTTCCATCTCTAATGAAAGAAGAGATGGATGTTAAAAAGAAAGAGCAACTGGTAAAGATGTATAAAAATCAGCTTATATTGACTGGGCAAATATAAATGCCACAAGTGACACATAATTAAATTTCCCCATATACCTTTACATGTACAGTCCCTTAATACAATTATGGATAATTAATTTTCAGTAATTCTTTTTACAAATTTAGTAGCAATGACCTATAAAATATGAGAAAGCAGGAAAACATGTTTAACTTCATCCTTCTGCATGGATATAGAGGGAGGGTTATTACCACTGATAAATAGAATACAATGAAAATTTTTTTCAGAAGAGAAAATGATAGCTCAAAACTGGGATTTTTTTCTACATGTTTTCTTTTTTTTCTGACCTCTATCATAGCAATGTTGTTTTATCAATTCTAAACATGTTCATTTCCAGATTTTTTTTCCTTTGCTAAGGCAAAATAAAACCCTGCTAAACTTAACTTCTTTCCTAGAAAATGTCCTGTCTTCACCACAAAAGTTGCAGAATGTTACTCAGGAAAGTGTTAGAAGAACTGTTTCTTTCCAGAAGGAAACTGCCTAGTGAGGTGGAAATTATAAATTTTAAAATTATCAGACAGAGAAGAACAAATTCTGGCTCTTGCACTTCCTCTGGTCTGAATACTGCAATCACCTTTTCAGCACAGAAAACTGGGTAGCACAGCTATTCTGGTGATGTTTAAAGACAGGCTGTATTTGTGGTCAGTTATGTTAGATGGTGCTTGCATTTTTATCTAGGGAATCCTTATCTTTGGATTCAGATACACCAAGAGGTCCCTTGGAGCTGGCCTAAGGATCTGAAAGCAGGCTGCAATTTCAGAAATTGGGGATTCTAAGTAGTTTCTTAATCAGTGCATGAGGTTTCTCACTGCCTTTCTGAGCTCTGTGACTCTTCTCAGTCATCATATAAAGAAGGGAGAAAATCTAGAGCTGTAGCCTTAATTCAGCAAATGAGATGATGTAATGCCTAGTTTGTATCATTCTGAGTTTCTTATATTCAACTTGTTCTTTAGGTGTAGAAACCAATACATGAAATCTATGAACAAAAACTCTATGAAATTGTTGGATCATTAATGAGATAATCAGTATTCCAGGCTCTGTAGTACTCCAGGCTCTGTAATTCTGACAGCAGCCTGCCTATGTCCCTCAGTCTCACTTGTAACTGTTCTCTAAGCATGGAACTAGCAGGGACTTCTTTTCCTTTGCCCTCTCAGGCTTCCATCTTTGTGAGATTTTTGTTTGCTTCATTGCATATATTTATGCATAGAGTCTGACTGATAGGCAATGAAATTACTCAGTGGAAATAAAAATAAAAAAACCTCCAGACCCCATTTAAAAAAAGCTGTTGAAATCTGAAATCTCAGTGAAATCACTGGTGCAAAGTTGTTACACTAACAGCAACTCTCCCTTGCAAATAAGCCAAGGTTGAATGCAAGTAATTCATTCTTCAGATTCCTTATCTTGTTCTTGCAGCCTTGAGATCACTTGCCTGTTCCCAGCTAGCCAGAAATCAAATCCAGTTTGTAAAAATAAACTATGACTTTGAATGGATCAATCACAACTGGTTCTCTTTATTACTTTAATTGAACCTCCCAGTAATTACTGAAGTATTTCTTCTTAATTATCAGTTCTCATTTGTTCTGAATGGTTATATTCTGCTTCATTCCTTCAAGAACAATTTAGAAATATACCATGGAAAACTCAATAGGTTCCATTGTTAAAAAATAATAATGAATGTAAGGATTGAATAAAGGATAATGATCATCCCAGAGATATAGCAGTTAAAATATCAGGGAAAATTATATTTCCAAAGTAAAGCATTACTTTTCATCCTTTAATAAAAGTGTCACTATCACATCATGACTATCCCTAATGGGATTAATTCACCAAGGCTCTTCTTCAACTTTATCTGTCCTTCTGAGCTTAGACAGTCAAATGTACTTCTCTGCTCCTAACCTGACATCAAAGCTTCCTTATTCCTCTGATTATATAGGTCAGCTGCTGTTCCAGAAATGAGTTGGTTACCTCTTTCCTGAGAGTTCCTCTCTAACATTGTTACGATAGTTTAATGAAAGGGGAAAAATAGACTGGCTGGGCACTACAGTGCAATTCCAAGATATTATGAGTTTAGCTAAATTTACAGAGGGGAAAACTTGTCTTGACTATTACCACAGCTCAAAATAAATTCCTGACTAACCACTGCTGAAGCAGAGAAAGAATTCTGTCTAAAAGATACAACCCTTCCCAAAGATGGAGGTAGTGACAAAAGAACCTCTTCCATCTCTGCTTTTCTGGGAATGTCTGCCTCCAGAGAGATTAGTTCATTGCTCTGAAAGGTGTTTACAATTAATAGACAAACAAATATTTTCAGATGTTCTGTGAGAAAGAGTATTTTTTCCATGGTCATTTGAGAGTCTGTCATCTGCACCAGTGTCCAGACTCCCAATGCTATGTGTTGGTAACCAAGCAGCCCATTATTGCACTGATAACATCACTGATACAGTGCTGGGAAGGCACCAGCAGCTGCAGTGCTCCAGCTGCTCAAGAGTCTTGCCACTTAAATGAGGCATCAGGGGTCACCAAGTGAAATGTTAGAAGGGATGGAAAAGTACTGCTGTGCTATTCTGTTATCTAATTTTCTGTCTATAGAAGTGACCCAAATATCTTTAAGTACTTCAGATTTTATTGTTCCACTGCTTACACCAACACTGAACTTGCTGTGAGTCAGTACTCATGATTTCTTTGCTTATTTGGGATTTTTTTGAGACAATGAACTTTGCAACATATATTCTTTCACTATGAGATGAACTTTATTTTTGATCCTCTTTCACAGGGACATGTGTTTTTGCAATGCTTAATAGTTCCTCATTCTGGCCACTCTGAAGATGGCTGACCTGCTAGGAGGTACTTCTCCTTCTGGAAGATCCTGATGATGCTTATAAGTCCTTTCCTATTTGAGATATTCTGTGATCACTTAGTGCTACCTCTTTGTTTTCTCTGTCACAATTAACTACACAAATAACTCACTATGTATTTTCTAAGCTGAGGAAGTAGTTCTCTTTCTAAAGTTGCACATCAGGAAAACATTTCTTGACAGTCATGGTAATTAGTTGCCAATGAAAAGGCTCTGAAGGCATTTGATTCACTGTCACTGAAGGTCTCCAAGAGTAGATAATGTACAAAGAGTGAGAGGCAAACATAGATACAATCCCTTTCCTGCAGAGGGAAATGATCCCAGCCCATCAGGTCTTTTCCCTTTCTATTTGATATAATTAATTCAGGAAAATAATTTGCCCCCTCCCCTCAGCTAACTGGATTTCTGGGAGGCCTATGTTTCCCTTTCTCTCACTTAGATCATTAACTGTTTGTTTTCCCTTCCCTATGTACACATTTAAATTCCATTGATGTTAATGGAAAATACACGTGCAAAGAATAATAAACATATAAATATTTGGATTCTGCTAACACTCCTCCCTAGGACATAATAGTAAAAAGTTCTAGGAAAATACATTTGTGCAAAAGAACCAGAAGCACAGAAGTAAATTTGTTGTCTCTTTTTTCTGACTGCAGTGAGATAAAGAAGCAATGGAAAGTATCTTTTCATTCTCTTCAGATGACTCTGTTCACATAAAAAATAATAGACATTCTAGTATTACCCCAACAATTGTGTTTGAGGAACATGGCTTATTTCTGCCTAGCAGGGCTGCATATGACATTAGTGTACTTGACAACTTCTTAAAAGAAGGTAAGACTGTTCATTAGAGGCTTGGAAGAGGCAGCATACAGAGAAATATTTATTCAAAAATCTTACTGAGATGATTAAATTAAGAGCATGGCCAGCTTTTGCTTCATCTATCATCAGTGATGAATGAGATAACAGTGACTTTGGTGACTTCAGAGGATCCCAGGTGAGAAGAATTCTCTTGGAGTGACAATGTCTTAAAAGCCATTAACAAAGTATGGTGTGTCTCTCTGTAGCATGTCTGCTACTTCATCACAACACTTTAATGGTATCAGTAATATTCCAATTTTGGCCCTGTTTTTCTACTTTTATTACACTAGGACTGGAAAGTACCATCTGTGTCAGCAAGGCCAAGCCATACAAACTATTGGCATCCCTGTCTGTGTCGGGATGGGGGTGGAATTAGATGATCTTTAGGTCCCTTCCAACCCCAAAGCATTCTATGATTCTATGAACTATAGGAAACCATGCATGAGGTGGCTTAGTTAGTAAGGTCTTATTCTATGTCTCTGCAACCCCCTCTCCACCACCATATGAAGTTACTGAAGATCTGCAGTATGAGACCAAAAGCTGCAATGACAGTAGCACAGAAAGTGGAGACTGAGTAGAGACTGACAGTGCCTGAGAAGGTGCTGGGACTCATTAAACCCTCTAAATGATCTTAGGGGACCATGTCCCATGCCACAAAGAGGTGAAAAATAAGCATAGAAACATCCTTGCTAGTATGATTCAGGTATTACCATATCCAGACAGATCTGAGTGTGTAAACAAGCTGCATAAATTTTCCCATACAAATTAATCACTGGAGAGAATGCAATATTCCAGAGACATCAGAGCAACTTGACTAGTTCTGGCCAATACTCTGCATCTTCAGAGAAGGTGAGTGTATCCTCACCACTCATCACTGTCTCTGAAGCCAAATCAGGAGATCATCAGAACTCACAAGAACAGAAAGAGAAGATCATAAATAAATTGACAGCAAGTTTTCAGGTCGCCAGAGAGACCAAGTTTCATTCCAGGAGTCAGCCCAAAGGCAGATGCCTTCCTGCTCTGGGGGCTGCTTGGGAAAGGGTTTGTATGTGTGTGCCAGGGGAGTGCAGGGGATTTGTTGGAATATGGGAGGCATATGGCAGCGTTCTGCCGCACTAATCTCCCAACAGGGCAGCGTCCATTAAGGAGCCTGTGCCGCTCCTTAGTGCATCTGGCAGTGCTCCCTGGGGTGCCCTGGGGCTCTCCGGTCCCCCGCACGCTCCGAGCCCGGGGAGCCCCCGGCACCTCCGCCCGCAGCAGCGAGGGAGCCCGCCCTGCACCGGGACAGGAAGAAATTGTTTCCCCGAAATCTTGTAGAACTGCATATTTTTTCACGGGAAGCTCAAGCTAGCGTGAATGTAAAAATTTGTAGCAGCATGCAGCATGTTTGTTTTGTATCCACTGAAGCCTCTGGGGTGCCTGGCTGAGTGAAGAGCAAGCACTTTTCTTTAAATTCAGAAATATCTGCCATGGCAAAGCTCTAACTACCAATATGCCTGTTTCCCCTAGGGCTAGCTGCTGGCAGCAAACCTATGAAAACAACGTAACATTGCACTCTCTTCTGCCATTTCCCTAAACCCACCCTCCTACAAACCAGCCAGCGGGGAGAGGAAGGTCCTGACACTCCTTTTCCTGAAGGGGCAAAACCAGTAGGAAATAGCTGAGCAACTTTGTGGTCCTTAGGCAACTGTAATTCCCCAGAACACACCTGGGTATTATAGTGATGATTAGCAAGCTATGAATGTTCCTATTTCACATTTTTACTTTGTATTAAATATGCAGATATTTTCCTCCCTTAGGAAAGTCAGAGATGTGTGAAATTGTGAACACTGAAATTGTGAAGAAACACTGAAAAAACCCCCCCACTTTCAACAACAAAGATATTCAGATAACTACAGAAATAATAAACAGCTTTCTGGACAACATTATTTAAACCACTTTGGCAGTGTCCCATCCCTTCTGAGGATGGGTCACAGGTCCTTGAGTGTGCTGAGGAATTACTGCACCTATCACTCTCCTTATGAACTTGCATGCTTTCAAAACAATCTCACAGGCATCTCACATAATCTAAGCTGTGGTCAACCTTAAGAAAGTGTTGAATAGTAGTGACCACAATTCCAGAGAAAGAAAAGAGTCAGGGGAAAAGAACAGAGTTACAGAGTTGAATATTCATGGCCAGACTCCTAACGATTAAAGGGGTAATTTTCAGTTTTCTTTCCAGTGGTTTCTTCAGTGAGTGTTTTAAAGAACTATCTATTAAAAAAAAAAAAAAAAAAAAAGGCAATAGCTTGTCAATGCTCTCCTAGAAGCTATGCCTTGTTTTCTTGAAATAAAAATTCAGCTGATCTTGAAGATTCATTCCAACCCATTAACATTTTATGATTCTGTGGTTTTACAGGGTTAGAACTTTAGAACTAGAGGCAAACAGGAACTCTGTGTACAAGTTACTTGACTTAGTATATCCATAGAGACTGAGGACATAGCTGGTTATTTATTTCTCCTGAAAAGTTCACTGGGAAATCAAGCAAATTAGAAACACTTTCTGTCAGTATTTTCTAGCAAAAAGCCCCCACACCACCTGTTCCATGTCCATTCCTTGCTCTTTTTTGACAAAGTTGCTGCTTAGTTGTGGGAAAGTGAATTAAGAGGGCAGAGGAAGATTGGCAAAACTAAATAAAAGTCAAATAAAATGGGTACTTCTAGCACAGAAGACACAATCTAAACAAAATATTTCTTTTTTTTCCCCAAATCAATTCTATGACAAGTTTTGAGCCTTCCTAGTTATAACAGTACATAAAGACAAACTATTTATGCATGTGCATCCCTCTTCCAAGTTGTTCTTGTTAATTTAATTCTTCCTGGCTTTTAGCAACCATAATCTCCTTTAATTGTGAGCCTTCCTTAATGAAGACTATTCTTGAAACTGTCATTTAAAATAAGTCATTAATTGTTTTCTACTCCCCATTAAATATCATAGGAAGCTATACCATTAATTCTATCACTGCTAAATCCCCACATTGCCAGATGCTGAAGCAGAATGGAACTATGGATTACAAAACATATGGATTTATTTACACTAGGTAACTTCTTTATTAAATATCTTAACACAGTCATTACTGAGACTTCTTTCCCAAGCCCCTGCTGTCACACTGTGCTCTGCTCAGGAACACACACCACATCTGCTTTTCACATATGCTTTCCAGCCCCAGTCCACCCACGTGGGCCCCTCTCGGAGCAGCGTGTGCCCCTCCTCCCCAGGCTCAGATGCAGGCACACAATGGGGCTGCAGCACTCACAGCAGTGCAGGCGGTTCAGATGGGCCCTGGCTGGCTTGGAGGATGCCACCCCTGCTCTGGTACCTCTGCTCTGGTATCCCAGAGGCTCTCTGGCTCATGGCAATTGTGCAGGGTCCTCTCTGACAGCAGTGCTCCCCAGAGGCAATGCAGCTTCTCCAGCATAACACTGCCAAGGCAGATTTTTCACTAGTGACCCACGACCAGGGGTTTCTAACTCATTAAAAAGAAGTTTAAAAAGTGAGCCTGCACCTCCCGCTCTCCTTTTCTTTAAGCCACAAGAGCCTGAGCTGTAGAATAATGCTAAACACAGTCCATTGGTATTGTGCAGTAAGAAAAGAGAAATACCCTGGGATGAATTGCCTCTTTCTCTTTTCTTGAAAACTGCTCAGACACCTTTCTGAGCAGTGTAAGAAAGGTGCCCTCTGGAACAGATAGATGGATTTTTCTGAAGTTTTCAGTGCATCCTTAGTTTGCATAGGTCTGATTTTCTGACTGCAGAGCAGGCTTGCCCTTCCTCTCCCCATGATGTTTGTTCTTCTGCAAATAGATAAATAGTAAAAAGTGAAAACTATTCTTAAAATGTACACTCTTTGTTTCCTACCTGTGTCCTCTTTCCATAGCTACAGACTTTTCCCTATGGGCAGCATGTTTTTGCCTGACTTTCTGATTCTCCAGCTCATCAGTGATAAATATTATTTTTTTTTAATTTCTGGGTTATCGACTTTGAGCCAAAAACATATGACCTCTTTTTTCTTTATTAGCAGAAAACACATATTGTAACAAAGGACTTTTGAAACTGCCTCCATAGCAACCAAGATTCTTTATAAAAGAGGATGTTCAGGATTTTCTCATTGCTTAACAATATGTTTCAAACCACAGCCTCCCTTCTGATCAACTAGATTTACAGTGCATATCTCACCTCTATCCCCCCTATTAAAATACTAAGATACAAACTAATGCACTCTAAAATTAAGAAATAAATGATTAGGGCTTTTTCCTAAGAACCTTTTTTTTTTTCCCCCCTTCACCTTTACCCTCTTCTCAGTGGCACCAGTATGAATTATTTCTCCCTAGTGTACCTCTTTTAAATCCCCTTAGTCCAGCCATTCTCAGGGTCAGAGTACATTGGTTCTTGCCTTCTGTTTACTTAATCTCAGCCCAGTCTGGAAGTCTTCTCTCACCTGGTTCCCCACCTGACCTGGTATTCAAGCCAGGTTCTACTCCTTCCTCCACTCACAGTTCAGTTTCTTACTTTGCCCCACATCTAAAGTCCTCTATCCACTCTTCATTTTCTCTGGCCCCCACTCCCTGACTCTTGCTCCCATTCTCTGCCTCCACTTGTCTGGCTTCATGAGCTTTTTTGCCTCCCTATCCACCAAAATCCAAATGTCCAGATGGAAAATTGTACTTATGTAATTTCTCTTAACCTGAGTTTTTCTTCCCTTGCTCTATCTAAGGGTCCTGCTTGATCTAACAGCCTCTTCATGGTGACACCTTTTTTCTCAAGCAGTGCAATTCTTTAGTTTAATCAATTAAGTTCACTATTTCTTGAACTGCCAGAACACCCTTGTTAACTTTTATCATTTGTAACATTACCAGCATGGGTTCCAATATAGTTTTACATACAAATGTCTGGTAGATGGCAGCTCCTTCCTTACTATCAAATAAGTATAAAATGTGTTTTGCCATTTTATAAAAAAATCTTCCAAATACAAGCATTGTGGGCAAGTATTTAAACTTTGACAGTGTGGATATTTCTTGTCTCCAGTCCCCTTACTCCTATGCTATGGATTACTGAGGCTTAGTTTTATAATGTTATTTTGGATGTGGAAAAGTCTTCTTTGCATGTACTTCTATTACCACATGTTGGCAGATTTCAGCAGAGAACACACAAATGAACAGTGATAGTGTTCTCCAAATGGGAACATTTAAGAGAGCCAAATGGGGCTTAAACAAGTATGTAGGTATTAATGATGTGTGTCTATACAAACCCAACCAACAGGACAATATAAGTTGAAATAATATTAATAAACTATTAGGAAATAAATGTTGCTTTACATACATCAAAACAACTTTGCAGAACACCCAGGTAATATCAATAAATTATCAACAATAGCAGTGTCCAAAAATATTGACTGAGAATTGGAATCAGCATCTAACACAGAGCAGATGTTTGCTCACAGGGGCATTGGCTGTATCAACATCAATGGGCTTCCATGGGAGCAGTAACCATTTTTCATTAACAACAAAGTTGTCACTGAGCTGTGCTTGTGGTGCTAACTGATACTTCCATGTTGGGCCTTCTTCACAGGGGGTTAAAGTGAAATGCAGGATACAACAGATTTCCAGAGGAAATTAATTAATTCAAACCATTTACAGCATGTTGATGAGGTTAGGTTTACAATGCTGTCACTTAGCTTAGATAAAAACCACATACATGTTTGGCTGATCCAGGATTTAGTAAGCGAGGAAGGAAAAACAAAAATTTAAAACCTTCTAGTGCCAAAAGTTTTTTGGGGCTTTTTCTCCCCTAGCAAATAAACACATTGTCCTGCATATTCAGATAGTTGAATTTTACTAAGTTTTAGAGTAGTTTTACAAGTTTTCTTGAGAATGCCTGTCTCAAAATGTCCCAAATTATAATTTATGGAAATAACAGGTACTTATATAATTCCCAAAAGATTTAAATCTTCAAATTTTAAAGATCATAGTCTTCGAATTCTGCTTCCTACATTCAACTTCTTAAACAGATCTCAATGAAGACAATCTCATGTCATTTGTAAAGTCATTTCAGCTAATGGAAGAAAGTTGCAAAGAAAAGAAGACAACTGAACCATCACATCACCTTTTCCAGATTAAATTATCTAATGAGAATACAGGAAGGAGAGAAGTGTTAACAGTGTTCACTGAATGCTACAAAGAGCTTGAACAGACTTCAATCCCTCTAGGAAAAAACTACATGTACAAGGAGGTACCCATTCTGTCATTTTGATATACCTTTTGTGCATCTTCTGTTAATCCAGTATCACAGGCATCCCCGACATCACCTGAACAGTGGCTACAAAGCCACACTGGCGCAGTCAAAAACTATTGTTTCTTGTCTTAATTTGTCTGTGGAGCTTTGGACTGGATTTACACACAGTAACAAAACTGTTATTTTTTTTCCTCTCCACCCTTTTTCATCACACTTTTTCTGGGTTTTTTACCAACTGTGATGTATACAGTCATATAGTTGAGTTGTCTTTCACTACTCTGACACCTAAACAAATAACAATCTTGAAATTATTATTTCAGTTTTTAGACACCATGTTCAGACCCGAGAAATGGACTTTTGGGTGAGAGAATTTTCACTAGTTACTTTTTCTGTCAAATAAAAGCTGTTAAGAAATGAAGTCTTGAATGCATTTTCAGCTTTTCATCTCCCAGCAATACCAGAGATGTCAAAGAAATCACTTTGTTATTCCCAGAACTCTGCTGCTGGGGTACAGGAGCAAAGAAATGATCCACTTTGAGGACCAAGGCCATCGTTCTGGTGTGAAACCTAGAAGCTGGTGAGCTTGCATGAATCTGTAGCAGCTGAATCATGAAGAAAAGTAGGCTACTGTTTAAAGCTGCAAGAGTCCTTTCATTATTTCCACAAGGGATTTAGAGAACAGGAGGTGCAGTACACCAGTCTGGATGGCTTTAATTGCAATCACTGACTGTCAGATCTAATTAGAAGATACATGGTCCCATAGGAAGCTAGGTGGAGTGGAAAAGAGGAAAGGAGTTTTTGAAGCTGACTATAGCTGGTTGCTCTTTAGAGTTTAATGTTCTCTATTTAAGGCAGAATCTACCTCCATAATACCAAAACACCAAAAAATGGTGCTACTGAGAGGATGTGGTTTATCATCCCCACAGTAAAGAAGAGGCCATGAGATGCAGTGCAGAACTGTGAAGACAATATGAAAGACAGAATTATTTAACAGTTGAGTCCTAAGAGAGTGGAAGTGACACATGTGAGTACTGGCCTTGATATCCCCTGAGCTGTATACCCTGACAGTATAATCTTAATCCAAGGTGATATGAAGAACTTGCTGAGCTCATTTGGCCCAGGGTCTGCTGCTTCATGGTGATGTTCATCCATGTAGGAACTTGTGATAGTGCCAGGAATAATACTGAAGAGATGAGACATCATATATCTATGGAAAGAAGGGTGAAAGACCTGGACTTAGATGGTGTTTATGCTACATCTTCTGGGAGAGGGTAAAAGTCTGGGGACAGCACAGATCTCTCCTGAAGAAGAAGCCACTGGTTAACATATGGTGCCGTGGGGAGGGTTTCATACTTCATACACTTATGTCTAACTTGTGTTGAGCAGGGAAAATCACTACTCACTATAAAATCACTGTTACATAGCTGTTACCACACTTCATGAGTATTTTAGCAGTGGTTCATAGTCAATCTGGAAGAATATATCCCATTTTGGAATAAAGGGTGTGTCCTGGAATAAAATCTGTGTCAAGTTTTTTGTAATAATCAAAAGGCAGGATATCATGATTTTATTAAAGTTGCAAATGACACAAGATGGACAACCTTTGAGTACACAGTAGGATAAAATCAAAGTTCAAAATTATCTCAGAATGTCAGAGAATTGTAGAATTTTTCAAGTTGAGAGGGTTTTAAGGATGTTATCCTTATCCAGTCTCTGGCTCATTGCAGACTGTATCATTAGGTAAGCTGATCACAGTCTTTCAAAACCTCCACACACAGTTCTAAAATGACACAAAGAGAATTCTTCTCTGTACGTAAAAACTGAAATATGTCTGGCTAAACAAAAAGATCTGAGAGTTACTGTGGCTCACAAGCTGGACAAGAGTCAAGAATGTTATGCCTTTCTGAAAAAAAAGAAAGTAAATAGGAGTGTTATCTCCAATTCAGCTGAAATATTTGCTGTATTTGGCACTAGTAAGGTGTCAGCTGGAGCACTAATGTCTGCTTTTGTGCACAGCTCTGGAGAGATGTAGGCCTACTGAATAATATATTGTGATTACAGCAAGGGTTTCTAATTACCACAAGAGAGATTAGAACACATGACAGGAAAAACCTCCTAACAGAAAGGTTAGTGCAGCACTGGAATGTATTGCCTGGGCAGTGAAGTTTCCACCACTGGAGGTTATCAAAAAACAAAGTTGGATGAGAACTTGTCAGGAATTACATAGAAATGTGGAGACAGAAAGGGATGAGATGGCTTGTTAAGGTCTCTTTCAGGCCTTCTCCTATCTGTAAATTCTAAATTTGTCATTCAGATTTGGTGAAGAATTAAACTCTATGACAACATGTTGTTAAGATATATCACTTGGAAACAACAACCAGGTTATTTCTTTCTGATCTGGATGCAGTCATTGCTCATACGACTCTGGTGCCTGATCTGCTTCAGTACTAATGATGAAATCCATTAGCCAAAATATTTCAGCTCACTTACTTCAGAAGATACAAAGTGCTCATGTGAGCATCTCCGTAAGCAAATTTAAGTGGGGGTAATAAATTCTGCCAAAGATGCAGTAATGACCAGCTGGATGTGAGCAACTGGCAACCTTTTTTACGGGCATACCTGTTTGAGTAGTACACATCTGCACACACTCTTAATTATGGCTTGCAGATTTTATGTACACTTTAGCACACTGGTACAAAGCAATTTGGTATCCTGTAATGGGAAAAGTACTCATCCTTTTGCAACAGTGGGCCTTTTTTTATTCACTAAAAGTCTAACAGCTCTAAAGTGTTGTAATATTCACTGCCTTTGAACTAGAATTAGAAATGTAAAAAATTGCAGCACACCTCCTCAGATTTAGAAGACAAAGTGAAGCTTTTCTTTCTGGAATTTGGAGTCTTGGGTCCTTTTTCTGGGTTATTTTCTTTTAAATCAACTTTGAAGAAATGATGATTCCCAGTGGCTGGCATGGCTCCTTGAGAGCTGGGAATTCAGGGTTCTCTTCTAGGGGCAGTGGTTAACTTAATCTGGGATTTGGGCCAAGTGACCTAATATCTTTTTGCTTTTTGCACAGCTTTTAAATCTTCAGTATCCTTTATTCTTTCAGAGGAAGAATGATAGAAGTTATCTGAGAAAGCAGATGTTGCTTGTGGTGTTTTTCTGCTCAAACACAGAAGTAAGCACCACTGCTTGGTAAAACCCAAGTTTTAGTTAATGCCAAACTCCATCCCCAGCCATATTGTAGCCCAGTCTTCTAGACCACAACTATAAAAATATTATTCTTTGTGAAGGACCTTGTTCTCAACAAGATGAATATAAATGAAATTTGTGTTTCTTCCACTGAATTGTGGAAGAATTCAGTGGAAGAAAGAGTTCAGCTTTTTCACCATTTAATTTCTGTGACCCCAAGCCAGGTTTGTATAGACTGAATTTGGAATACACTTAGGGAAACAAAAGAAAACTGGAATGAAAAAGAAAGAGAAAATTAGAGTAGGTGGCAGTGATATAAATAAATATAAATCTGTGCTAATAGATATCACTAATTACTATTTAATTGTGATTGTTATATTATTTTAATTCATATGGAAATAATTAATAACACTTCATGGATATTACTCTTCATAGCTATTACTCTTCATATGTAACCAGAGCTGAAAACCTATTGTCTGACAGTAGCAATGAAAGGATTTTTACTTATGTCTTTTTGAAAAGACTGTTAAAATGGCTTCTCTAGTAATAAATAAATTGAGTTTCCTGATTTTATTAATTTTTATTAAAATTAACTTAATTCCTCATTAAACATAAATAAGTAAAACAATTACCTTAAACAAAACACACAGAATCAATTACATGACATAGTGCAGATGTTTAATACTTACAAATGTAGCTTATTCAGCTCTGGAGGGCTCAAATTCTACTTTTTTCAGGAACAAAGGTGGAACATTATCATGCAGTGAATAAAACTGTATTTCAACAAATAGCAACATAGGAAAAGCCAAAGGGTAAACAAAAAAAAACCAACCCAAAAAAACCAACCTAAGCATCTCTCCTTTCTCTTTTGTCTTATTATAAATACATATATGAATAATAAGAAGCACACCTAACACCCAAGCCACTTATAGCCCAACTATAAATGAAAACAACTAATTTTACTTGTACAACTAAAAATAATGCTAAAGTATAATAAGAGATTCTCAAAATAACAGTCACCAAAGAGTGCATTCATTTAATACCGTGAAAGTAAACATGTAACCAGTGTTCATACCTATAAAACTTATGTGAAAACTTCCCATTTAAATGAACAAGCAGAATCTCTTTGACCAGTGCTTTCTGCATCTTTCAGCATAAGACCAGAAAAACTTAGTGGGTCATAAAGCCCTGCTCCCTGTTGTTATAGGCAACTGAAACCTGTTTATAAATTCTGCAAGACTCATTATAAAATTGGCTAAGATTTCTCACCCTCCTGCTTCTGGTTGAAAGCTGTTCCTGGTATTAGAAATCTCCTAACTTGCAGTTTAAAAGTGTTCATTACTGCTTCACACCATTTTGCTACTGTGCCAACAGTATCTATTAACTTAATAGCTCTTTTTTTTTTCTCTCTGGTGGTTTGCACCATGTTTGCTTACAGATATTTATGATATTTCATATATATTACCTCCATTTTTATTTTACAGATCTGTAGAGAGGTTATTCTCCAAGTTTGTTCTAGTTTAAATTCAGTCTTTGAACATGGACTGGATCCAGTATTTCAGAGGAGAATTTTCTAGCACCTTATATAATGACATCAACACGTCTCTATTTCTATCACTTTGCCTGAAGCATTCCAGGATTATTTTTGCCTACTTAGAGTCACATGACACTATTTGACAGAATAAGGATATTCAGGTCTTTCTTTCCTTCTGCTATTTCAAGATGATGAAAACTTATTTTATAGAAAATTCTATTTAGAATGTAACTTTTGATGATAAAATTGCATCCCCTACTTGTTCTTCTCTGGGCCTTCTGAGGTGACTAATAGAAAAGACAGTGGTGATGGATGGACATTAACTCAGAATATCTGGAGCTGGAAGGGACCCACAGGGATCATCAAAGTACAACTGGACTTTACTCCTGTTCTCAGGATGGAAGTGCCTTAGATAACTGAGTTGGCCCATGTGACACAGATTTCCTCCCTTGCTGTGTCATGAAGAACCACATGCAGTGCAGTGTGATTTTCATAGAGAGGGCCTGTTAGTCTCTTAATCTCTTAATCAAATTATTTTTACCAAAAAATGAATAAAATCAGGCACAGACTAGGGCCTGGAGGAATTTTGTTACAAATCTCATTTAATCCCAAATTTTTAACAAATGCTTGTTTCTCTCTCTGTCCAGCTTTGTTCACATTCAATTCTTCCAACTGTTCTCCTATTGTAGTTTCAAGTACTATGTGTACATATGATTTTCCCCCTCATTTTAGAAATAACCTGAAAATTGGGTTCTTTTTGTTGCTTGAGTACAAGGGCAATTCTTTCAGATCTGTAGTGTGGGAGACATAGCAACTAGTTTTAGTTACCTAGGATATAGACATTTATGTGTCATCTAGTCATCCTCACTCCCTTCATAGTTACTGGAGAAAAAAATTAGCACACTTAATGCATTTAATTTCAGCATAAACTAGACCAGATGAGTCTTGCCCTCACACCCCTGCAATGACAAGCTCAAAGAGAATGACTACTTCAGGCATAAATGTCTCCAGTTTATATTTTAAGCTAGTGCAGAAAATTCTTACTGTACACTTTTAGGATATCTCAGTTTTCTAAACAGTCTGGGTTCACTCAAATTTGTATTCTGAAGAGTCCCACAATTTCCTCCAGAGCAATGCCTTAAAGATTGTTTTAGAATACTGGGAAACAGTTCTACTGGAGCCAATGTTTAACAAAAAATCTTGGATAAATTCAGTGTGATCACAGAGTACAAAATTATTTCCACAATTGATTCTATCCTTAATTTAAGGGTAAAATCAACTGCCTTTGCACACAACTCAGCTGACATATCTGCTCAACTGACCTTTTAGTAATATATGGGTTTATAAGTGTATCAAATATGAGCTGGTGTCTCCTAATCAATGAAGATGAAAGAGCTTAGGCCTCATGCATAAATGGTTCTGGAGCTTTCCTGAAATTTACAGATTTAAATTAACATAAAAGGAGTGTAGCACAAACATAAAAGGAGTGTAGCACATCAGAATAGTTCTTTTGTTAATAATAGCACATTATGTGATGACTATCAAATAATTCATTATCAGTTTGTACTATGTAGCTTCAAGTAAATGAGAAGAAGTTTGGGAATTATGAATAACAATTGAGGATATGTATACAAAAAGCTGTGGTATTTTAAAGATTCTAAAATGAATCAAATAAGAAATAATTCTAAATAATTCTGAATTTTGCAAATATACCAAATTAGGCAAAGACTTTCCTATATATTGATTTCACACAGTTTAGAACTTACACTGGCCAATATTCTGGAGATATATTTTTTGCATGTTCTTGTAAGATGATGAGATAATATGGGAAACAGACTGAAAGGGATATATTGAGGACTCACATAACCTGTGAGTATGAAGCATGGGAATAAGACCTGTTCCATTATGCATTGTAGGAGCTAATTGTAGCTGATCCATTTTTCAACCATTATTGAAATGTCTGACACTGTATTCATGAGAGCTCCATCTGCTCTGGATTTCTGTGTTCCAGGAAAATTGTCGTTTCCACTTCCCATAACATATTTCAGCTTTGTAAGCTAACCATACCCTATCCTTTTGTGCTGAAGCAATGAAATAATATAAAAATCAAAATAAACATAATCTAAATCTAAATCTAAATCTAAATCTAAATCTAAATCTAAATATATATAATAAAAATATAAATAAATCATCTTACCTTGAATTTTACAGAAGTAAACAGGTGAAGTTCTCAAAGCGTTCTTTGCATGGAAAGTTTCTCAAGGCAGAAATGTTTTAGTCATTTGACATAATGTATCTGTTATACAACACTGTATTAATATTCCTAATTCTGCCTGTTTTTTTGTTAAAAAGGAACTGCTCTTTGGAACAGTAAAGCTACTGCTGTGGTTTTTTACCCCAATGTAGAAAAAAATGCCATGTACATAGATTAAATGAGTGTTATCCCCAGCCACAGAAAAGAAATGGTATTTTTATGGACTTTAGAAGTTTGCATCTGAGACCTAGCTTTTCTCTGAAGCAAGAAAAAGAAACTAAGAAACAGTTTAAAAAAATCTCAGTTTCCAGCCCTTGCTCACTAGTAAGTTTACAGAGTAGCAGGAAACAAATTAAACCTCTTCTTCAAACAGACTTTTAAATGCAAATTTTAAATTGTAAATTACCTTATAATTTGGAAATCAATGTCATTCCAGCAGGTGGGAAGGATTTAGGCATCACTGGAATGCTGAAGATGAAACTTTCCAGACATGCTCCTGTCAGGTAGATTAATATTTGACCTGAAACCTTCACAGTGCTCCTTTTTGCTTCCTGCAAACCCTGTGGTATCAGTGATTATGCTGAGATAGCTTAACCTGAGATGAGAGGGGCTGATCTGTTGATGTGAAAAATCTCTGGAAAGAAAAAGCAACTCCTTTTTCAAAGCAGCTCATGTCATGTATCTTGCCTGGAAAACAGTTTTATGAAGGGAAAAGTAAATAATTTATCTTGAAAATAGATCTTGATATCTATCTCAGAGTTAGCACAGAAAACTTAGACGTTGTCAGAGAGGTAACAAACTCTGGGATGCTGTAGTGTTTACTGCGTCACGGGAGTTTGCTCAGAAGGCATACCAGAAACATTAAATTTGTTCAAATTTGGCAGAAATTTTATCTTATAAAGGGAAAAAAAACAATAGCCAGTGTGTACCCTGTACATGTTCACAGAGGAAACAGGAGTACAATTATACTATATTTGCTATTTTTTGTTCTGTATCTTATGAATTTACCACATTCTCAAGGGGTGCTTAATTTTTCATAAGGCCAAAATTCAACACCATATCAGGATATCCCTTATATTTCATTTCACTTATTGGCCTGTATTGTTCCAAGATCTATAACTAGTGCCACATTAAGAGACTTATACGGTTACTTACCAAAGATACTTCTGGACAGCCTTCTAGGACTGAGGAAATCACATCTTTACATCTTATAAAGGATTCTGTATAATCACAGCAAGCAAACAATGAATGTAGGAACTAAATTAATATAATAATCGTCCATGCCCTTCCTGCAGTATACTACTGAGATAGTGGTATATACTGAGTATATTTGAGATGGTGGAATGGTCTTTTTCTCCAGGAAAATGTATTTGACATTGTCTTTCAAAAATGAAATCTATATTCTACTTTAACAAATATGTTATATTGAAATAAAATTAAGTTTGCCAGCAAAGTGTCAATCCTGGAAAGAATTTTCTTTTAGTTTTTTTGGTTTTTTTTTTCTCTCCCCAGTTTTTTATTTAGAATATTCATTTAAACAGAACAGGGAGTAGCAATGCAGAACAGGACATGTCAATAACTAAAAGCTAGGGGAAGCAAAATATTTAAATCATACCTACAACCTTCTCAGTTATGTTTTAGTACAGGATGCATCAAATAAAATGAATTGTTATTATCATGATATAAAGCACTGTTTGATATCCATGTAAAATTAAAGTTGTTTTCAGCTCTGTCCCTGGTTACCAAAAGTACATGTGACATCTCTTACCCTAGAATTAGATTCCTTGCTGGACAAAGGCTTTTAAATATGGAAGCTGCAATACAGTTAATCTGTTACATGTGGCTGGAGACCAAAACTGCTCAGAGGATTATCATGACAGGCACTACCTTTAAATTCACAGTGAACTCCTGGTATAAGATAGTTGTTTGTCACCTTTCATGAACAGCAGGTTGATAGAAACTACGTTAAAGGGAACAGGCATGTAAAAAATAACTGAGGCCTTATGAAAAAATTTCAATAGCCTCAGCAATCACCCTTCAAATTCTGTAGTAAAATTTTGCTAATTATTCACTTAAATATGTGCCTGGAACATATCCATCTTAAGATTAATATTTCGAAAGAAAAACTAATTAAATTTTTAAGCCAAAGTATAATACATATAAAATAACATAGGCAAGGAAAGATGAAACCCCTGGATTTAAAGTGATACATTGGCCAAAAATGATACTATAAATTTCCATAACAGTTTATTTTTGCAAAGAAAATTATTTTCAGACTTTGTTTATTGATTTCCACAGACAAAAGGTGTCAAAAGACTTAGATAGAAAGATACCAGATTGGTGTCTGGGGAGGGGGAAGTATCAGAGCCTTCTGAATTGCTGCCCAAAAAAATTGCTAAAATATGTCAAATTGATCCCAAAATGAAAAACACAGGTTTTCAGCTGCTGCTCCACAAGTTTTACATGTGCCATATTGGCCATGAAGCAAAACACGGTTTCTCAGCTGTTGTTCCAATTCTTCACACTGAGCACATACAAATGAAGTGTAAATAATATTTTTATTTTTCAGAATCAGCAGAGCTGAATCTGTGCAAATGATTAAAAAGACCCTTAGCTCTGAAAGTGCAAAGAAAGTGGGAGTATTGGTAGGAGGAGCCTTATGGATGCTTATATTGCATTGCAGACTGTATATGGGAATGATTATTTAAAAAAATTGATCAGTGGATGTTTCTGCTGTACCTAGGAACTCAGTTGATGAAACCAGAGCGTTCAGAAAGATCAGAAGAGGAGAGTGAAGGCATTCAAGCAGAAAAATGCTCCAGACTGAAATGACCTGGCAAACTGTGAGAATGAGGTAGAGAAGGAGGATGTGCTCTGGTTCCTGCCTGTGTCACTCCAGACCCTTTCTCCTGGACATATTCAGAAGAGATGCAAATTTAGAAGAAAACATAAATAAAATATGAAAAGAGACACTGGACTTCAGAGAACTGTCTAACTGATTCTCTGGGAAGAACCAATTTTCCCTGTGTAATCTCAGCCTGTGTTTTCATGGACACTTGTGTGGCCCTAATGGAATGTACTTTCCAAAAGACCAGGTCTGTCATTCCCTTCTCTATCTCAGAAGTTTTCTTACTTTCTTCCCAGCTCTGGGAATCATAACCCTATGTCCCTTTTTTATACTGGGCGAGATATTTTTGAACTCTTACATAAACAGTTATATTTCATGGTCCAATAGAAAATTATCCATCTTTTTTCTATTTGTTTTTTTCGTTTGGTTGGTTGGTTGGTTGGTTGGTTTGGTTTGGTTTGGTTTTTGGGTGTTTTATTTTTTTTATAGGTTGGCGAATTCTCAGCTGGGAATTGAAATCAAATGGGAACATGTGGCCAGGACCTGGTAGAAAAGGAAAAAGGAAGACAGAAGCCTGAATTCCTTATTTCACAAAACAAGCTGTTGCATCAGTGTTGCAATTTTTGAAGCTGAAGCCTAAAAGGGTCATTTCAAATTAATCCTTACTTTTCCAGAGGGAGGAAATACTGACAATAGGTCCATACTCTGGCTTGGAGTCTACTTCATGTACTTATCACCTAGAGGATGAGCTATGATAACTTGCCTTTCCAGTGATTAGAGATATCTTTGAGATATTAGCTTGTGGTTAGTTTACTTATGTGCTTACTTTACTTTGGACTGATCTCCAAAAGCATCAAATACAAATTTTAATAATAAAGCATTTTATTTAAAAAAAAATCATTATGAATAGACTATGCTATATATGTTAACCTGTATGTTATTCAAGGGCATTAATATATAAAAGTGTTCTTGCAGGATGTTGATATTGACAGCTGTTAACAAAAAGCATAATAAAAATGTATTTTGATTACCATGGTTCAAAGGAAATGAATTGAAATTGTCAAAATATTTAACATGTTTTCTTAGACAATAATAAAACCCTTCATGCATGTACATTATGGATAGGGGAAGTCCAAAGTTTGACTATTTCCAAATGTATAATGTAATATTATCCTTCCTGACAAACCTTACCTAAATATTCTGGCCTTCCAAAAATCTAGCCTAAATATTCTTGGTGGGGAAGCACAGTAAAAATTATGCTTTATATTATCTTGGTGTTTCTTTGGCTTGACACATGTGAACTTTGGCATTATATAGTGAACTTTCCTTGCTTTTTAGTTTGGTTATTTGTTTTAAGGAAAAGAAGGTGGAGACCTTCCAGGTAACTAGCAATCTTGGAAATACCTTTGCTGGGCAAGAAAAGACTGGAATGAAAGACATCTCATCAGATTAGGAGGAATTTTAACATATTAGTCTGCTGTGTTTGAGACTCAATGTGTTCTTCCCAAACTCCATTTTAAAACCAGCAGAAAGTAAAGGAATAACAGCTAAGGCCCTGAGGAATAGTAAACTGTAGAAGAGAGATTAATTGGTGTCAAGTAGGGACTAGAAAAAGGATCAGCTGATGCTGGAAGAATTAGGCTGCAGGAAACATTTTATAGTTGTCTTTCTCACTGAAAGCATGGTATTGTTGTTCAACAGTCTAGTGCCTTTCCTTCTGTCAGCCTCAGTGAAGCTTTTAGCTGGGGAAGAAAGTGGATAATTAGCATTCCATTTGGACGCCTGCAGACCAGCAGTCTAGAATATTAAATAGCTTTGCAAAACAAGAATGGTCTGAACTGATTCATATTTCTTTATCTAAGGTCTTTGAAATGCAGGTTTATATATATTCTAAAAAAAAGGCTTTGCTCATAACTTCACATCTGCTTTTGACGTTTGAAACTAATCCTCTTGATATTTGACAACAAATTCTAAATTGGAGGTGTGGAGGAAGGAGATGATGAAAGTGCTTCTGCACATGTTATAACAAGTATCCCATGTCACACAGGATCTCTGAACACAGTGCTGAAGGTATGGAAATACAGGATATTAGTAATTGTGGTGGTTTAACCCTAGCAGATAGATCAGCCCCACACAGATGCTCAATCATTCTTCCCCTGGTGGGATGGAGGAGAGAATCTGAAGGGTAAAAGTGAGAAAACTCATGAGTAGAGATAATGACAATTATAGGTAGAGCACAAGGAGCACACTGGAGCAAAGAAAAACAAGGAGTTCGTTCACCACTTTCCACAGGCAGGTGTTCAGCCATCCCCAGGAAAGCAGAGAACCTTCATGTTTAACAGTAACTTGGTGTCCTGGGTTGACTATATGATGCTTTTATCCCCAGTCACCTTGTTCTTTTTATACTGAATAATAAGTTTTACACCTTTAAGACAAAAGTTATCCCTCTGAACTTGCCTCCCTTCCCCCTTCTTCCCCCAGCTTTACGTGCTGAGCTTGACACCATATGTAATGGAATATCCACTGGATCTGTGGGATATTCCATTGTTCTGGCTGTGCTCCTTCCCAACTGCTTGGACACGCCCAGCCTCCTCACTGGTGGGGTAGGGTGGGGAGAAGAAAATGCCTTGATGGTGTGTGAGCCCTGCTCAGCAATAATTAAACACCCCTGTGTTATCAACATGTTTTTCATGACAAATCCAAAATAAAACCCCACACCAGCTACTACGAAGAAACTTAACTCTGAGAAAAGACCTGCACAGTAATGCAGAGGACCAAACTTGTGTTTACAATAGCACATCCCATTGTCTGATTCTATTTTATCAATGGCCACAATGCTCCCTTTAGAGGATTCATCATTCTAGTTAAAGGCTTTTTTCCTAGCTATTTTTCTTTCCTTATCCTGAAGTACAGACATTTTTAAAATTAATTCTTGTGGCATTCTGGTATCTCTTACATCAAAGCCATTACTTCAACACCAAGCAGTGAATTCTACTGGCCATACACAAATGTACAGCCTTTCTCGGAAGCATAAAGGTCAGGAAATCAGGCAAATGGCTGCTCAGAGTGCTTAGTTTGAGGTGCTTGTCAAGATAATGTTATGGAAACAGAGACAGAGGCTTTTCTACACCTGTTCTAGAGAAATCCATTGTAAGTGGGGGATAGAATAAAAAACATGGGGAAACTAGAATTATTTTCTTTTTTTCCCAAGGTGCGTGCAAGTATGGAAAATGTGATGGCAATCTGCACAACTCTTTTGGGGCAGGTGAACACTGATGAGCAGCACACCAGCTCTCCCTGTGGCTCTCCTCTCTGACCATCCAGACTGGAGGGATCAGTTGCAGCAGGACCAGATGAGTGGTCAAGTCCTCCGTGAAAGGGTGGCTTGTTACAGATATTACTTGGCTCTGCAAAGTATACCCAGCTTTCTCTCCTGTGAAGCACAGAAAATGGTGATCTCCATTCCCTTACTTTCTGTGGCCTTATACAGCTGTAATTTTCTCTCCTGGTCCTGATTTCCTCCATACTTTGAAGCCTTTGCAGATACCTCTCATCCACCACCCCTCAACAGCCTCCCTCAAGCTCCTTCCAACTTGCTCAAGGCTCCTTCCTTCTTGCTCACAAGACCCTCCTCTGGCCACCAGCCCTTGGCTCAGCAATGACACAGCAGGGCTGGTCTCCAGCTATTCAAGGCCCAGCCGTGCCTTATTACAAGTCCTTTGAGCCTGATCCACCCACAGGCCCATGTCCTTGTCTGTATCCAACCCTGGGTAGAGGTGTCCAGGGCTGGAGCTGGGCAGGGGAGATGATGAAACACAATGAAGCACATCTTCCTGGGAGCCATGTCCAGGCATGGGAGGCACAAGAAGACTGGAAACAGCCAGGCACAAGAAGACTGGAAACAAATTTACAAATTGTGCCTGACCAGTTTAATTGGCTTTTCTAAAGAGGCAGATGGCTCTGTGGTTGAGGGGAGACCAACAAGGATTTTTCCATGGCTAGGAGGGCAAGATACAATCAGGGGGTTTGGACTTGTGAGTACATAAAAAAATACTTGGATTGGATGGCCAACCTCAAATGTTTTTGTTCAATGCTGTGAAGCCCCAGTGGCATTCATTTTCCTCAGGGGTCAATACTGAGACCAGCCAGTACAATTTACCATTTTCCCTGATGACCTGGCAGATGGAATGGGGTGCACCCTGAGCAAGATCAGTGTGGGAGGAACAGCCGACACTTTGCAAAGTAGAGCTGCAGTTCTGAGGGACCTCAGAAGCTGGAGAAATGGGATGACAGGAACCTGATCAAGTTCAGCCGAGGTAACTGCAAAGTCCTGCGTCTGGGATAGAGCAGCCCTGTGGACGGTGCAGGCTGGAACCAGCTGACTGGAAAGTTACTTTGAAGGAAAGGACCTGAGAGAGCACTTCACCTTATTCAATATTCATGAAAGGGTTTCTGAAGTGCTGTGACAAGTATTTGTCATAAAGTAGACAAAAACTTCAGTGGTCTTCAGTGTGGGTGCTTATATCTAAGCTAGTCAACCTATAGAAAAAAAAAAAGAAAAAAGTTTTTTTAAAATGTGATTCAGTTGAACCATTAGGGATATCTAATTGAAGAGGAGCTAAACTGTGTTGTAGGAGGGGCCCATGTTTCTTCACTCAGAAGTCGAGAAAATTGTAGGCATCTGGGACACACAAGTGGGTATTTGATCAAGTGTCTCATGACAGAAAACAACTTCTCTGTGCACATGATACTGGCATGGCTGGGGTTTGAATGGTCAGAGCTGCAGCCCTGTAGCACTTGTGAAAAGGCTGGCAACTGCATTCTCCATCCCATCAGGAATCACAGTATTCCCAATTCAAGTTTGCTGCCTCTTCTCTCAGACTCACTTAGATTACCAGATTAAAATATTCCTCTACAGCCTCTGGACTTCAGAATTTATCACAAATATCCTGCACCTGTTTTTTAAGATAAATTTCAAAATTGTCCTACTTTCTTCAGGTCTTAGAGAAGGACAGATGCTAATGCCAGAAGGAAAGGGTGGAGTGCTTTTATTGTTTGGAAATTGTCAGAATTTTTAGATGAGCAGAAAGGAACTGTATATTGCAATATTTTTTTACAAAAATACTCTCACCAGTGTCTACCATCATGGACCTGCCTTTACCAGTCTTCTTTTGAACATATATATATATATGAAAATAAAGATTAATAATTTATAAAGAGAGAAGCTAGAAGCTAGGTGGTATGTCTTATTCCAGGATTTCAAACAGACTTTATGCTGTCTAGAGAAGTAGAGAATGTATATTCACCTTTCCTTTTTCCTGCTCTAGTATCCATGTTTGAATAGGAACATCCTGACTTTTTTTTTTCCTAAGTGAAATATGAAAACACTACCCAGATCTTTTTGAAGGAGGCTAGAAACAGGGTTTTTATCATTCAGAGCTCCCGAAAGGACCATTTGAGCATCGTCTTCCTGTTCAGAGAGGAAATAGCTGTGTCTGTGACTCAAATGGACTCTGATTTCCAATCATTTTCCAGTGGTAAACTATGATTCAGTTTCCATTTATAAAATGAAATGAGTGCCTAAATAATCAACAGTAAAAAGCCAGAAGTAGGAAATGAACCATCCTTCAAAACAATTCCGCTGTGTTTAGTTTGGACTTCATTCCATTGTTAAAGGATTTCCTTATGTGCAAGGTGTTAGAGATTGGCAAGTTGAAGCCATTCTAGGCACAAGTATTTCATTTTATACTGTGTGTAAATATGAGATAACTATCTGTATAACTTTAAAATCATCTGCTAGAGATACCAGCTCTTCCAGTGCTTTAGAGGAGAACTGGTTACAGAGACAGAGGAAAGCCATTACTAATGAAGATAAATAGAGCATGTCTTAAATTGCTCTGGTTTTCAGCAAGTGCAAAAGCAGGCTGGTTTATTCAGTTTTGTTGAGCTGAGGGCAAATTGGGAACTTATTGATTATGATATAACCTTACTCTATGTTGAGCTGAGGGCAAATTGGGAACTTATTGATTACTCTATGATATAACCTCAGCAAATATTATCTGCTGATTGTCAGCTACAAACATAGATAAGACTTAGCAGAATGCTATGAATGCTGGAAGCTCTGTCTCTGAAGGATACTCAGCATTTCAGGTGGTTGAGGTAGAACAGAAACACATCCTTTAGGGTTAAAGTTAGACACCCAGTCACATTTGGGGGCGAGGGAGGTTGCAAGAAAAAGTACGCTTAGACACATTGCCTAAAAGCTGGTTCATCATGTTCCCAAGGAGCCACCTTGCTACCCCTTCTCAGCAGTCTATATGTACAGAAGATAGTTGTTGACTACTGAGCAAAAAAGGATCATAGAAAACTTGTCATTGTACCCAGTGGGTTCACTTCCCTATGACCCCACTCTCCTACTCAGTCTTATTTATGCTTCAGCACAAATTAGAGGTGAGTGCAAAGCAAAATCTATGATCTGGAAACCTCAAAATTTAGATTTTAAGCTGGAACACAGATTCAAATTTATGAGCTAGCTCATATTTCCTTAAAATTTAAACAACAACTTCTACCTACTCCCTACTTGCTGAAGTGCCCTTTATGTCAAGAGTTTCCAAATTAATATTTAAGATTTAAAAAATAATGGATTTGCCCCAAAAATAATTTATGATTTTGTTTGCATAGGACCTTTTTTGCTTTTGCTTTTTTTTGTTGGGTTTTAATTTTTTATATATCTTTTAAAATTAATATTACATTTTTCCTCTCTTCTTTTTCTTTTCTGAGTAATGTGTGCTGCTTATTTCAGCATTCCAGCCAGTTCACACTCTGAAGAGTCTAAATCATTCTTTCAAATAAAAGTTTCAATTCTTTTACTTTCTTTTGATTTTAACAGCTGAGGTTTTAAGGAAAATAGCAAATATTCTGACAGTTTGGGAAGTCTAAATTAGAAATAGAGTTTTGACATTCAGGCTCATTTTTCTGTATTTGTTCCACAAACTTATTTGTAAAGCCAATATTATTTTACATACAAACCTGAAGGAAAGACAAGCTGAGTGTTTTATAAGGCAGGCCATAAATAAAATATGAATGTGTAGAAAGAATCCTTTCCAGTCACACTGAAAATTAACTTCTAGGATATCCCATCTTTTTAAAGAACTATCCTATATTTTGTTTTATTGCAAGAATAAATATTAGTTAATTATGATATATTCAAGGTCATTAGCAGAAAAAGTCTGTCTTTCACAGACATGAATGAACTATTCTGTGTCAAATGAATTTTTGACCAGGTGCACAAAACATTTCAGACAATTTCTGAACTTCTTCCCAATCTAGCTGGCCATGGATTCAGTGTTAATGATTCACACAGTAAATAGTGATGTTCAGAGTGTTCATTAAGTTCCATTGTCTGTTGCTCCTCTAGACAGTTATTTACCTTCATTTACAATAAGCAATTTTCCATCAAGAAGAGTGCTCTTAATTTGATTGGCTGTGTCAGGCTACTTTTCTGTGATATTTCTTTTTTGGCAACAGTTTTTCCAGCTTGTTCTTTAACTGTCATTTGCCTTCTCCTGTATTTTAAATCTATCATGCTTCATGACAGACAGACTTGTAATTTGGACTCTAATCATTTCTGATTCTCATGTTTTGACAGACACAGACTTGTCTTTCTGCACCTCCTTCCACACTTTCTCTCTTTATTCTGAATTTGCTTGTAACACACAATACTCTCTGTTTAACCCTTTCCTTTTCCATCTTCCACTCTACACAACACATATATTATAAACGGATGTGCTTTAAATTATGGATCTGTTAGAGAGATTTCCAGAAATTACTCTGTTGAACTAAAAATTATGGTGTTTGAAACTATGTACAGATAAATTTATTTCATGCTTTAAGGTTCCGCCTGACTCAGTTTGGAAGGGCTCTAAGTAAAGATTATTTAGTTAACTAAAGCCCCTTTTCAATGTGTTTTTTTTTTCCTTAACCTTGATTATTTTAATATTAAATTCAATTTCTGAGGAAGTCTTTCCTGCCATTGTAAATACTCTTAAGATTAAAACATCCTTACCTTGAGAACAGAAGGATTCAAATTAGAAGGCAGTTGTTTAGTTCCACCTACAAATAAGACCACACTTAGCTGCACTGCTGCTATAGGTGTTGTCTGCTGGGGAAGCAAAGTTCCCTTCCCGTGGAGAAACCACATGAGGACGGTGGTTCCTGCTTCCAGGAAAAATCCCATGCTGGTACATCAGTTGTGCTGCTTTCAAAACATGAGAAGATGCTTCTTCTTGAATTCAAAGGCACTGTAGTCTGCTCAAAGTCCTGATTGTCTGGCAAAACTGTGACTTTGTAGAAATCATCCCATTGGCAGCTTGTCCCTGGAATGGTGCCTGTCTATTACATCTATCCAAGGCAGAGGTGAAGATTTCCTGAACATCCTGTCCTCATCCTTCTTATCAGGACAGTCCACAAAAAGTGATTTCTAAAATCAAGTACATATAGTTGACTAGTGTCTTCAGTATTTTCTGCACCTTTTTGTGTTTCAATATATATTTTAAATATGCACATGTACGAACAGATACATACAGACATTCAACTGCCCTGAGACAGGATACTGGGAACAATACTGCTAAACATCTTCATTATGGAGCTGGACAATGGGACAGAACTTATCATTTGTAGATGATATAAAATGTGGAGGAATGCTTGATATATCCAAAAGGGCAGTCTGCCATCAGGCACCATTGTCAGGCTTGAGAAACCTGCTGACAGGAAACTCAGAGAATTCAACAAAAGGAAATACAAATAACTCCGTGCACTGTGTTAGACTAGGGTGTGTCTAGGTGTAAAGCAGATTTGCAAAGAAGGACCTTGAGGTTCTGGTAGACAAGAAGATGAGTGTGAGCCAATTGTGTGCTCTTGCTGCACTCTGGACTGCCAACAGCACTGTGAACTGAATGAGGAGAGCAATTCAAGGCAGATAACCTTTCCTCTCTGCTGCACACTGGTGAGACACATCTGGGCTCTTGCAATTCTGGGCCCTTGATGACAAGACACACAGGGACTGATTGGAGACAGCATTGCAGAAGAACAAAGATGATGAAGGGATCAAGCCTCTGTCATATGAGGAGACTGCTGGGGCTGTTCACCCTTGAGAGCACAATGCTTGGTGGGATTTTATCAATATGTATAAAATGCTTGATGGGAAGGTATAAAAACTGGAGACAGACTTCAAGGCTGTTGAAATACACAAAATTCTATTTAAACTCTTTTTCCTTTAAGTGGTCAGATACTGCAACAGATTGCTCAGCAAGGTAGTGCAGTCTTCATGGGATATTAAAGAACCAATCCCACACAGCTCTGGGTACCTTGCAGGAGATCAGCTGGCTTTGAGCATGGACATTGGACAAGGCAACCTCCAGAAGTCCCTTCTGACCTCTACTATTCTGTGACTCTGACTTGTACTTCTCACTTTACCACATCTATGTCAAAGACTAATTTTACAAACACAAGCTTTTGCAGCCTCAGGATTTGACATTGGTGTTACAGAAACCTTTCTTGGTTTCTCATCTGTACAAGTGAACTGGTGTGAAGACGTTCTCTTGCCCCTGAAAACCTGAAAGAAAATATTCTGGAGAGACACTGTCTAAGCTGTAGAGACTGACTGAAATAGTTCCCTTTGTCTCAAGGATCATCATTTTGCTCTATAATTTTGAAGTTGAGTTTAGAAATCGGCACTGCAGAGTAGTTGGTGTGAAAAGAAAACAAGGTTGAGCACAAATAATATTGGAGTGAAAAAAGAAAAAATTTCTGAGCTGATACATTCTTTTCAGGAGGAAAGTGAACAGGAAAAAATAATTTGATTATATCTTCATGATGCACATCAACAAAACTGAAAAGTACAGTATATCAGAACTACAGTGGCCTGTTTGGCATGGAATTTCAAGGAAAAGGAGATGACAGCAGAAGATACAGCAGGGAATGTGCAATTTGCCAAAACATTTTGAAGATGGAAAAAAAGGAAAATTTTGAGATGTCACTGCTTTCATGGGACACAAATTCTTATCCTTAATTGCCTTCAGGGTCTGTAGATGGTATTGTCCTTTTCAAGGTTATCTTTCTATATTGTTCATTGTTAGCAGCAAACTATTGTGCATTGTTAGCAAGAAGTGCAGCATTTTTTTCCTTTCTATTTCAGTAAATGCTTTTATGACTGTATAAACCAAATATTGCATACCTGTCTCTGAGGACAGTTCATGTTTGCATAGCCAGAGCCATCATCTCTAGACATTTTGCAGATAAAATCTAAAGAAATATAAGAATATTTAGTAGATTCTCAATATTATGGTGGAACTGTTGGATAGGGGAGAAAAACTCAACACCCATGTCTGGATGGACATTTTGTCTGCCTCTTGGTCCTGAAGAATTCAAAGCAATTCTGTTGAAGGTGATACATTGCCCTGAGCCACCAAACCCCAGGTGATAACATGACATATACAAATGTCACTAGAGGATCTCCAACATTTCAATTTGTTTCTGTGAACAAGGTTTTCTTTGGGAAATAAGCTTTTTCTTTTTTTTTCAATTTCCTTTTTTTATTATCTGTTAGAAATTTAGGGATAGACATGGAGCTGGGAGCATGACTCAGGAGTCCTGTGTTTATCTATTTTTAACCTACAGATAAAATTATCTGTGAGAAGATCTGCTGGTTATCAGCAATGCAGGTTATTTAGATGGGAGGGTATAATGAGAGGAAACTTGCTGCAACATTCCTTTCCTTTCTCCAGCTAGTTTGGTTTTTTGCAGGAACTTCAGAAGATCTAGATGGGGATTGTGGGCAGTGAGTTTCTTTTTTTCTTAGTAACTCATGGATCTGCAGAGCAGAAGTTGAAAAATTGCTCAACCTCTGAACTCTGTGTTCCTGCAGTATCTCTGCCCTGATTTTGGCAATTTTGTCTGTGGGCATGGGGGTTTCTTGTTTCCAAGGCAGAATATGAGATGGAAGCAGGTTGCTTGGGTGTAAGCTCAACTATAAGGGGTATAAAAAATATGATGACCACATTTAACCACACACAATTCTGATGGAAGTAGAGCAGGCAATTTCTCAGGCTTTCCTTTTGCTTGGTAGGGTACTGGGTTTGTGTGAAAGTTTTGTATGTGTGTGTACACCACAGACATTAGATACAAGCCCTTTGAGGTTAATTGTCCCTGACAGTCTAATATAATGCCTCCAGAATAACTCCAACAATTAAATTAGAGTCTGTGGAAAGTCAGGCAAATATCTGATTCCTTGATACCAATACAAACTACAGGAATTCAAAGGACATAATCCTCATAATGCTGCCTCCAGCTATGATATTGGCTGAAGGAAGATTTAGAAGTCTCCCTAAGGCAAGTGTGACACTGCACAAATGCCTCAGTTGAAGAAGTAGCAGCTATGTATATTTCTTCACTTCTGTAAAAAGCTAGATTAACAATAAATTTTCTGCTTTCGTCCAACACGTTACATTAAATAATGCAAGCTCTTAGTTTTTGTTCTTCTTTGTTTTGTGATTTGGTTTAAATTAAATGCCGTTTTAGATAAAGACTTTGTGTTCTCTTTCTACCTGTAAGGAAATGTAACAATAGATGCCATGAAATTACTATAATTAAATAATGAGCAATTGGAAAAGTATGGGACAGTAAGAAGAATAGTTCCTGGCATTTTCTTGAGGAATAACAACATATTGGCCTTTCGGAGCTTCAGATTCTTTTTTAACTGCTCCTTTTTCTTTCTTATTTTTTCCTTTTTTTTTTTTTTTTCTTTTTTCTTTTTTCTTTTTTTTTTTTTCTTTTTCCTCAGTGCAACACTCTCAGACCAGCTGCCAAGCAGACACGATGTATAAAATCTATTCTGGGGAATGTGCTCTTGTAGTAACTCGCTTTACTGGTCATTCTTTTTTTAGTGTTTTGCACGCTGTGTTTTAAACAACATCTGCCTTACTCAAGAACATAATTCGGAAACCATGTAACAACCTTTGTAGCAGTTGGCCACATTCCCGGTTTGAGTTCCTCAAAAGCCTTGGCTATGGGCCGCAGATGAAAGGAAAGCAAAAGAAACAAGATGGTTTGAAAAGTGGTCAACCCTCAGCTGTGGCAGTGAAACAAAGGCATTTATTCCTCCAGATCTGTTCCTTGTCTGTATTCCCTTTAATACCTGGTGGCTTATGTGACTATCCAATTTTTTTATTCCATGATACTCCTGTGAGCTTGATGGAGCTGAACTTGAATTAGATTGTATTTTAGGTTTTTTTAAGATTTATTTTCAAAGTGGTAATTGGTAGCACAATGGAAAGCCCTTGGAAACAGCTGGACTGATATCCACAGTTTAGCTGGCACTCCTGACCTCCTCGACATCTTTTGGAAAAGAACTTGGAGGTGTTGGTCAACAGCAGCTGAACATGAGCCAGAAGTGCCCAGGTGGCCAAGAAGGCCAGTGGTGTCCTGGCTTGTATCAGCAATAGTGTGGCCAGCGGGACCAGGACAGTGACTTTTCCCCCTGTACTGGGCTAATTTGCTACTAATTAAGCTAAAATAGGTTAGGACTGTGCTAAGTGGTTTAGGGGTCTAAGTATTATGTATGAATTGTGCCTCAGCATTGCTTAGTTCAGCTAAGATAAACATGTGGATACATGCTGAACTTTAGACACACAATCTCAAAATGGGACACACACATTTGAAATTAAACATATGGTTAAGTCTTTAACTAGATCAGCATCCGAGTACTTTGTTTGAGACTATAGTATTGGGTACCTCTTCTTTCCATCTGGTTTAAAGGTTTTATTGATGATTTAAAGGGAAATATGGAATAAATGAAACGCAATCTTTCATCAAACTTCTTTTGCAAAAAATATCTTAAAAGAACATAGATAATAAAGCAAATGTGCACTCTGAACAACTGATACAAAAGAATACCCTGTCTACACATTTCATTTGCTGTACTTACACTGCATTTTTTCCCCATTTCCCTTCAACTCTTCCTGTTGTATTAAGTAATATTCTTGGCACTAACAGCCCAGATAAAGGATGTTGTTTCTGATGTGTAATTGGAGTAGTGTAACTCATCATTTAGCACTTCATTTCCACTTCCATTCACACTTCATGGCATATTATCAGCTACAACAGAACATGTCTGTAAACCAAATTTAGGTAATGCTGTGTAACAAAGGCTTTCTGTTTATTTCAATTGTAGATTTTTACCATATAGATTCTTCCTCTCAATGTATTAAACCAAATTCCAAAGAGACTTCCAGATACATGGAATGTTTGACAATTTTAATGTGGGTACTTTGTTTCCTGTGTAATTTATTGGCTGATGTTCTCAGAGTACTTTACAAATGCTAATTGATTTGATTTCAAATACAGGTAAGTCAGAGAGAAATTCTCTCTAGTTCTTCAGTGACACAGAGAATGAGAAACTGCAAATAATGCTGAACTCAGTCCCAGGTGTTTAGACATTGCTGATCCGTCAATGCACAGCTTAAATTCTCAAAATCCTTAAAAGACAGTGAGTCAGTCAGCATTGCAGGTATCTCTCAGTGACTCCTTAGAGTTATCCTTTTCTGTCAGTTAACCTTTGTAGGGGTTTCCCTGAGAAAGTGTGATGTTGCGTCCCCTAATGACTGAAAAGTTTTTCGTTTTTGGACTATAAAAGGGAGTTGTTTGGGTTTTCTTTAAGACAGAAAAAGACATAATATTTTATTTCAATGTTCACCAGGGTTTTTGCAGCTGTAAACGCTCCCCCTACTTGTCCCAGTTTTCAAAAAGGGCAAAAAAGATGACCCTGGAAACTACAGGCTGTCAATCTTAGTTTTCTCCCTGGTAAATTTACTGTAAAGATTATACTAGAAGGTATAGAAAAACACCTGAAAGACAACGCAGTCTGTGGTCACAGCCAGCATGGCTTTATGAGAGGAAAGTCCTGCTTATCAAACCTGATTTCCCTTTATGACAACGTAACCCATCCAGATGATCAAGGGAAGCAATCTTTTTTGATTTCATCGAATCTTTCAATAGTCTCCCACAGGATCCTTCTGGACATATGTCCAGCCCACCGCTGGATAAACACATCATGGGACAGGTGAGAAACTGGCTTGTGGGTGGAGCACAAAGGCTTTCAGTGCATGGGGTGACACCAGACTGGTCACCGGCCACTAGTGGGGTTCATACTTGGCCCTGTGCTCTTCAACATTTTCATAAATGACCTGGATGTAGGGCCAGAAGGGATATTAAGCGAGTTTGCAGATGATACAAAACTGGGAGGAGCTGTTGATTCTGTCTAAGCCAGGGATGCCGTGTAGAGAGACCTTGACAGATAAAAGGATTGAGCAATCCCCAACCACATGAAGGTCAACAAAGGAAAATACAGGGCACTGCACCTGGGATGTGGCAACCCAGGATGTACAGACAGACTGGGGAATGAGGGTCTGGAGGGCAGCACTGCATAAAGGCACTTGTGGGTCCTGGTTGATACAAAGTTGAACTTGAGCCAGCAGTGCCCTGGCAGCCAGGAGAGCCAACACTGTCCTGGGGGCATCAGGGACAGCATGGCCAGCCGGGCAAGGGAGGGGATTGTCCTGCTCTGCTCTGCACTGGGGCGGCCTCACCTCGAGTACTGGGGGCAGTTTTGGGTGCCATAATTTAAAAAGGACATGAAGATATTGCAGAGCATCCAAAAGAGGGCAACAAAGATGGTGAAGGGCCTTGAGGAGAAGCCATGTGAGGAGTGACTGAGGTCACTTGGTCTGTTCAGCCTTGAGGAGACTGAGGGCAGACCTCAATGCAGATACAGCTTCTTGTGAGGGGAAGAGGACGGGCAGGCACTGATCTCTGCTCTGTGGTGACAAGGGACAGGACCTGAGGGAATGGCCTGAAGTTGTGTCAGGGCAGGTTTAGGCTGGATATTAGAAGATGGTTCTTCACTCCTTCAGAGGGTTGTTGGGCACTGGAACAGATCCCCAGGGAAGTGGTCACAGAACCAGCCTGGCAGAGCTCAAGGAGCATTTGCACAGTGCTCTAAGAACATAGTGTGATTCTTGGGCACACCTGCACAGGGCCAGGAGCTGGACTTTGATGACCAGAGTGGGAGGCTTCTAACTGAGAATACTCTGTGATACTTTTAACAAGAGGGATTCCTGACACAGGGAATGAAAAATTTGACCAGAATATTGCATTTCTCATGAGGGTTTTTTAAAATTGGGTTTTCCGTTGGTCATGATTGGTTGGTTTGTTTTGTTTGTTTCATTTCAATTTCATTTTTTTAAGGTTTTTGGTTTTTTATATATATATATTCTTAAAATTTCTACTCTTTTTTATCCACATCTGTAATTATAAACATAAAAGCAGAAAAAATATTATTTCTCAGATGATAAGAAGTGATGGCATTTAGATCCAGAAAAGAAAGATAAATAATTTCAACTTAACTGCAAGAAATTTGTTTCTTCAATGTTTTAAAAATTATGTTTTTTCTAGTTTGTGTTTAAATAGTTCACAGCCCCATTTTCTTTTTGTCACATTCCCTTTTCACAAAGGATTGATTTACTTCATTTCAGGATATGAATTTTTAAAGCATTAATATAGTTTATAAAATAATAAATTATGTTTGTAGCTAGAAAAATATATATTTTGATATATTTTCTTGAAAAATATTATTCCAGTCATCCAACCTTGTTTAATTTTCTGCAGATGAAAGACTGCTAATGACTTCTTGTTGACAATGGCTATAAAGTGCCAAATGAAGTAACAGTGCACTTGCTCACATGAGACTGAGAACAAAGCTATGTAATATCTAGCAAAACTTCATCGTTTGGTATTGTGAACATCTTATTTAAATTCTAAAAACTGTTGTTATACAGTTTTTCTTTATATTAGTTTTTAAATCATGCTTGGTAAACAGTGTTAACATGTTTTAAAACTGACAGTTAATTAGAGTGTTTATGTTTGAATTCTTAGGGAATAAAACTGAAACCCAAAATAATAAGAGAGTGCAGTCTATAGATTACTTGATTAGAAAGAAAATATATGGAAACACTTCCTTTTGTAGCCATTATAAATAATCCTTTCATGCTGTACTGAGATGAAAGATTATGTGGAATTCTTACCAGAACCACAATGTATGCCAGTTTCAACTGTCCTTTGCAGAAACCATAAATTCATTTGTTAATTCTGAAAATCATCTTGCTGCAGGATATTTAGGAATTCAAGCAGTCAGCCTCATTTTTCTTGGTGGTGACTTATATCAGCTTGTTGTAGACTAATGATGAAACAAAAAAGCCTGCACATTTGATTTTATTCCAGGAATAAATTTTTTGAATACTTTCCAAATTTGACTGGACAGTAGAGCATATATAGGGATGATTATGTGTAAGAAAGATTTAGCACAAAAACTTTAGCTGACAGCTTTCCCTTTCATTCAAATTTCTTCTAAATACGGAGTCCTGTTGTCTACTTGAAGTTACCTTAGCTGTTTGTATGGCTTATATTTGTAGACCTATAGATCTGTAAATTGCTAAATTACATTAGGATATTTATATTAATATTTCTCACAGAAAAATAATTCAGCATGATTTAAATAGCGGGTAATCGAAATTGGAGATAACATTTCTATCTAGGGTAATAAGGAATGTATAATATGGGCTCTAAAATAAGAGAAAGATATAAACAAACAAAAGAAGATCAAAGAGGAAAAGTATAAACAACTGTGTAGATGAAAGTGTTATTTCAGTTGCAAAGCTCTTACAAGTGGAATATAGCTGCTTGGCACAGAGTAACCAGAATGGTATTTGCTCGCTCCCCAAATGTAACTGAGGAGGAAATACTGAAGAGACTGCTAAATACCAAGAATACCAAAAAAGAATAACACTTCCAGTGGGCTTGGAAAAAGGCAAGTCTTGGATCAATTTTGAAAAAGGCTAATCTAGCAGCAAGGATTAATTTTCTGTAAAATAATGAGATAACCTTGCAATGCTGTATCTTAAGATAGATTATTTCAGAGTAATTCAACTACATGACATCACCTCTGCCTCTCATCACATGACAGAAATATTAATTTATTTAACAAAATTTAATAAAATGAAGAAAATTTGAATATGCGCTCACATTGTCAGTCATATGTTGTGATGTGCAGATAATATCTGTGTCAGACATACTAATATGAATGTACCCTCTCTTTGTGTGATCAGATTTCTACCTATGATCTGACATAAAAACCTACATTTTGTAATGAAATAAAAATAGTTCCATGACAGGGAAAAAGATTAATCATAAGTCAAAGAATGGGCTATTGGCTGTACAAATTGTTGGAAGCATGATGTGTACCTCTCAGGTATGTGAAGAGCAATCTGGCTTCAGTTAACTTAAATCCATACTTGAAAATAATTGTTGAAATACTCTTACCTGACAAGTTAACATAGTAGATCATGTTTATCTCCATTTGAATGATTCTGTGGGGAAAAAAACAGTTTTCATTTTTGGTTCTTTTCTGAAAGGCACAGAACTGTTTGACCAGTTTGACTACGGACCTGTTTGATTAAATATGTGTATATTCAGTCCAAAATTTTACACAGTAAATGTAAACTACAGTTTACAGTGTAAACTGTAAACAACAAAAAGTTGTTTCAAATTAGTATATCCATTTAAATTTCAAGGTTGTAGCTTTCAATAATTATCTACTGTAATAGATGGAGGATAGATGAAATCTACCATATAAATGAAGGTAACCAGGTTCCAGAAAGGTTGATTTTTCCCTGTCAATTTACCTGTTGTTATTCCATCAATACTGAGTGATTAACTTGATGGTGCATTTGTTTTTCTGTTACAGTGCCTTAGAGTGGTCACTAAAAACTTTCAAATGTTCTAAATGACTGCCTGTATGTGCCAGAATGTCATTCCAGCAATTCCAATACATCAGGTAATTTTCATAGTGAATACAGATGAATATAAATAAATATTGTCAATTAAATGCACATAATTCAAAGCCTGAACCACGTGTTATTAGAAAAACACAAACCCTTCTGGAGTTCTTCAGCATGAATCTCAGACTAATATTTTAGCCTAATTTAAGATGAGATGTCAAAATTATAGAAATTTCATTATTGAACAGGAACTTAAAATTTTTGGCACATAAAAGCTGAAACTCAGGAAAACTTTTAAGATCTTCTTCTGATCACTTCTATCTCTAGCACTTCCTTAGCAGCCAGTGGCTTGGACTCAGAATTAGCAGCTCTGAGTAGATGGAAATCAGAATTTGTAACCTAGATTTGAAGTGTAAAACTTCAAAAATATGACATTACCAAGAAAATATTCGCTCTCACTACAAAATTACTACACAATTCTGTTTATTAACAAGCTACTTACATCACAGTTTCTGCTTAACAGAATCTGTGACACTGCTAAAGATGATGTCCTTGTTATTGCCAGTTACAAGAATATATCCGGCACGTACTAAGTAGCTTAACATGCCCAAATTAATGCACATTAACTGTAATTGTTGCATTGAATTTTAATGACTGTATTCAAGGCTGTGTTCCTCCCACAGCTATGATTGCTGGCCAAAAGTTAAGAGCAGAGATTCCACTTCCTCCCATGTCAGAAGCTATAATAAAAGGAAATGGAACAACATCAATCTACTTTTCCTGACAGAGATTGTTAAGCATCTGGTAAACGCAGCAACATAGTCTTGCTTCAGTTTCAAGATTATAATCTTGTTGGAGAAATTAATTGCTAGGAAGAGCAATTTTACCTCTAGGCTGGTAACTCAAACACAGCCAAGGTCAACAGAGTTACAACCAACCAAGAGCATTTCTCTGACCAAAGCCTTAGCACATACAGCTTTTGTAGAGAAATCTGTCTGTGGAAAATTACTTACACTTTCCACCTCCAGACCTTACCACCACTGGAAAAGGCAGTGGAAGGACCAGGAACATGGAGAGCCCTTCTCTTAGTGGGGGATGTCTAATGTCTCTGATCGCTTTGTATGATACAATGATCCATGGGGAATTATACTTCTGTTGCTTATTATATCCGTCCTTACATTCTGATCTGGTACGTTTTGTCAATAAAACATTCACAGGAGGATTTCAGATCTCAAGAGAATTTTAGATCCTTTAGTTAAATTATTAGTGCAGTCTGTACATTTCTCTGAACTGTAGAGGAAAGGAACCACACTTACAGAATATTTTTCACTTAGTGACATCAAGGGAAAAGTCATTCCTACATTCTCTGCCTCAGCATTTTTGCAAAAACATTTCAACATCTGCCTTCAAGCCCTTCCCTCATCTCTGCAGCAACAGTCTTGACTGTGTAAAAGCTGCTGGTGACCTGTAATGGCTCTGCAGAGTTCATTGTAATCAGATCTCACTGGAATGCCTTTGTTTTCTTCTCAGTTATGCACTGCAGTGTTCATTAACTTATTCCAAGATTGTAAAGTCTCCACTTGTACCCATCTAGGATAAACAGAATGACACCATCTAGGTGGTAGGTAAACAATAATGGCAACACCATGGCACAGTTCAGACTCAGAATGAAGCCATTCAGCATGGACTCTGTGCTCCCATTTCTCTTTATAATAAAAATGAATCCCTTCAAGTACCCAAAAGTCATCATAACATTGTTCATCCCTTCTTGGTAAAAGACACTCAAGCCATTTTTCCTTTTTCCCCCACAAAAAGGTAGCATGTCCAAATTTTTAAAACCTATAATGCTTTGATAGTTTCTTTCTGATACTTGCATTCTGGTATTTCAATTTTTAGGATTCCTTTTTACTAACTCTTATTTATAGGCAAACAAAACCAGAACATAGTATTTTTGTTTTCATAAATAATGAAAAATGATGTTCCCTAATATTAATTTTGCTTTGTGAACAGGAACAATAAGTAACCCACACATTATATCAAGGCTGAGGTTAGAATACTGAGGATACAGAGTACTGCTGTCACTTTATTATTCACAGTTTGTATTTTTTTACCATAAACAGTATATCTGATCTCCCAGCTTTATAGCCCCATCCATAATCTCAGAATAATATTTTCCAGACACACAGAGCAACCATATACAACATGGTTATCATCAATTTTATTTTAGATTAAGGAAAACTGAACCAAAACAAACAAAATAAATATGTATTTTATAAAATGCTTCATTTAGTATCTCTCCTCTCTGTGATGGAAGTAAGTAAAGGTGCAAAAGAGAGAAGAGCAAGGCAACATTGACAAAGACAATTCTTCACGCTCACTGTAATCCAACATATTTGTTTCTATATTATTTACTCTTACTCTTATGTAGGCTTTAACATTTATTTCATATATTGCATGCCATCTCACACTATTTTGTAAAGTAGGATAGTATTATAGTTGATTTCAAACTTTGTATTTAATCCACCCTTGAGAAGTAAACCACGGCCTTTTAGAAATTATTTTAGGATAGCTGTCCCTGTTGTAGAGATTATATGGAAGTAAAGAAAATTAACTTCAAAAATTGAATGCTATATATAGGATTCATTTTTATGCTTGGTCTTCTGTTCGCAATTGTGGTCATAACAGGCTTAAAAACTCCAGCAGGATATATTTTTTTCCTTCCTAAGCCTTTGGAGCACTATCTATTTGTAGGTATCATATATTACCTCTGCGTGGGGCCTGCAGATGAAATCTATTCCAGGAGTAGTCCTTGTTGGGAGATTTCCAGAAAGCCATCTGTTCCCAATGGAGCATCTTGTCTGCCTTCCCTAGCAATTAGAAAACAGCAGATGAAGATGCAAGGCATAAAAAGGGAGAAGGACATGAAAGAATAGAAAATTATGTCAGAAAATCTTGTTTGTATGAAGCAATGTGATAACAAACTGTTAAAAACAGAGAGGCTGTAACTACCTGAAGCAAAGGATTTTTCTTTTATTGTAAACTTTCTGTAATAAAACACAGGTCCTGTAACACACTCACTCCTCACCAGTCATCACGGCTTAGTTCAGTTCCTCACTGCCATTATTTTCTGATGAATCAAAATGAGAAAGGTGGACATGCATGTGGAGAAAACAATGGCAGTCACACACTTGTGAAAGAAAGAAATATGGATTTACCTCCAGAAAAATATGTTTTCTTTTGCAGTTTTAGTCCTTTTGATTCTCTGATTTTGATACAATTATGTTTTATCTGAAAAATGAAGAAATTGATTATGATACTAACATACATATGATTCCAATCAGTAGCCTCTGATAGATCACAGTGTATTAAAGGATTAAATCATAATTTAAGAAGTAAAAATACCTTTATTTTGGTGAATATATAAAAACACAAAGGAAGAAACTATCAAACTATATTTCTCTCTAAAAGACGTGAATGTGGTATAGTTCTAGTCACTTATGTTCTTTCTACACTTAGCAGAAAAAAATCAACATCTCTAGAAAGCTTCAATCTTGTTATGTTTGATATTTTTCTTAAAGTGAAGAAAAGCTTTCTAGAAGTGCCTGCACCTGAGTGAGCCAATTTAACTATCTGAGACTACACTACTTGCATTTAGGCAGTTCTCATTAACTAAGCTGAATATTCTGCCAATCAGTTTAAAACATAATTTTAACATTTAATTTTATTGATTCTTTTTTTTATCTATCTGAAAATTAGATACAAAATATAAAGAAAAGTCTTAACAACAAAAATATGACATTTTAACTTAATGCATAATCTTATCTTGGCCCTTTGATAGAGAAGGAAATGATTCTGAGAAAAAAATAACATGCAATTTCTTCATGAAGGACAGAAATAAAGTTAAAAGCAGTGGACTGGTGTTCTATCAGAATGAAGTAGTATAGCTAAAGAACAACACACAAATACTCGATCAGGATCAGAATTGTTTTCATTGCTCTATATTAGCTTCTCTAGAGGTAGTATTAAGAACCTTCTATAGATCCCAGGATCGAAATTGGCTATGGATATAGAAATATCTTGAACTTGTTACATTGATGAATACTACTGGAAATTGTGTCATTGCAGGAAAATTTCCCAGCTATAAAATCAGTTAGAAATAAGCAATTTCTCAACAATTCAAACTTTAAAAAATTAGTAACTAATATTGGTAGAATTCAGTTATGTCTGCATGTATTAGTAGATAGGTTTACATCTTACTGATTTCATGACTGCATAGGGATTAAATTTATTTTTGAATCTCCTTTTCTAAATTAAGGATGTTGTAGAAGACCTAAAGAAAATAACTTGACTGAAGTGACATCAGGACCATTCCAATTAAATTACATTGAAGAATAAACCAAAAAATAGGTCAGGGTTACTATATGAAAGGACAAATAGGAGAAATTAAGAGATCTAATGAATGAAGTCAACACATGTAGAAATTAGAAACTGAAATGTGAACGTGACTGAAATTTCTTTCAATATGATTTAGCTAAACTTCAGAAATTTTTAAGGATGGGAATAATTCTAAATAAGATTCAAAACCAATGGGACAGTCTCCATTTATAACAGAAATGAAAAACCACATAGGAATAATAAAACTCATTTAGGAATAATGACACTCATTTTGGAATACTAAGACTCTATAAGGAGTGGAAAAATCATGAAAGATACATCTTAGAGAACAGGAAATTTAAGAATAAAGTCCAAAACTCTTGCCAGAACTCTAATTCAGCTTGTCATTGCAAAGGAAGTTAAACCAAATAACACAAAGCTTCTCAGGCTTATAAGCAGAAAAAAGAAAGAAACAAACTTTCTAGGAAGTGGGGAAATAAATGAGGTTCAAATGAAAACACAGATTGGAGTTTTTTCCTCAGTTTTTAGACTAAGATGGCTGATTGACATAAAAGTATGGTAATGCAGATGTCCAGGCTACATGGATTTACTTGCTCGTAGGAAGGTGGCTACTTCCTCCTATAAGTATTGATAAAGAATACGTAAATACCCTTGCATAAAACCCTGGTATGATTTCATACAGAAAGCACTGATCTCTCATACTTGGTAGGTAGAAAGAGCGGAGGACGATGACTGAGGAGACAGATAACTTATTTTACAGGAGGCACTAAAGACCTTGAATTTATTTCAAAAAGAAGGGAAGACTGAGAGCATCAAAGGTCACTGGGAAGCCCAAGTTTTCTCCTGTCTTTACTTAGCATTCACACTAACAGTTTTCATTCTTTCTGACTCTCTTCAAGCCAAGATTCTTGTATACATGTTTATCTAGAGGGGGCTTAAAAGGATGAGAGGACAGATGTGTGTTTGTGCCCAGGACATGGCATCATCTAGTGGTTGATGCACAATCCAGGAGCACAGGCTCTGTCCCTCCCAAGGCCACAGGATGGCCCATACTCAATTTCTCCTCACCCTGGATGAGAAATTGTCACCTAGTCTATGTGAAAGGTTCCATCCATGTGGCAGGGGCACACCCAGCTGGGACATGCCCTTCTGGCCCTGCAAATGTGGCCAAAATGGAGCACCCAAGGAACTTTCCTGGTAAGTCAGAATAATTCTTTAGCATTAGGTGGAAAGTTAAAAACTGACTTGCTGTTTGAGACTTATGATTTTAACATAATGTTTAAGAATGCTGGATCTCACTCCTATATAACCAGAAAGCTTCACAAGGGTTTTTGTAGAGGGAAGTCAATGAACATATGAAGACCTGACAGAATTCTTAAAACTCCTAAAATATTTTGCCATTGGCCACACTGAAGAATCTTAAAAAAATTTAAGTTGTTGTGGGATCAGAGGAAAGGTGTTCTTGCACAGTTATTATGTGATTAATTATTAGGAAACAAAAATGACAGGAGATTATCAAGTAAGTCTCTTAGGATCCCTGCTAGGATATGAACTGTTCAACATCTTCATAAATTACCTGAAAACTATGTGAAATAATGAAGTGACAAATATTCCTTATAAAACACAATTATTCCTGACAGCGAAGAATTGTAGAATGATCTAATGATGCTAAATGTCTGAACAATAAAAAAGCATATGAAATTAATTTCCAGTAAAGTCAAAGCAAGGCACATGGTGGCTCTCCCCTGACATTTAGTTATGTGTGCAGAATATTGAAATCTGAAGTAGCCATTGCTATGCAGGAAAGAGATCTTAGTAAGTGCATGTCCATGGCTCCCTGAAATCTGCTTAGTAGCATGTGACAGTGACAAAATGTTAGGATTTTTAAGAAAATACTAAGAACAAGAAAGAAACTGGATAAATCTCTATTACATGCTGATGGGGATTACATTAATCTATTTTGGATCCAATTTGTAGTTACAGTGATCCCATCTGTAAGATGACAAAGTGGGTTGAGCTTACTTTGGCATCTATTGGAGGGAAGATTGAAACTGATCACCTTGGAAAATAAATGCTTGGTAATGGGGTCTATCCTGCTACCTGTCTATAGATGGGCTCTATCTACTACCTACAGGTTAATGTCTATTTGATTGGCTTCTATAAAATAGGAAAAGATATGTAAGAGTGTTCTAGGGAATTACTGTCCGCTGCAATTGTAAAAAGAAGAATAGAGGTGACCAGGACCTTTAAACAAACAAAAGAAGTAGTTTTCCTTACAGTACCTAATTACTTAGTGGAATTCATTGCTACAGGATGTTGTGGAAGCTAAAATTATCACTGGATTCACAAAGCACTAAATGGATTCATAGCAAAGATGCTATTAATCACAGTGGTCTGTATTTTTCTTCCAATTTAAACTTAAAATGCTGGTTGCCAGAAACAGAAATATTTGAGAAGCAGGATCAGTCTATACTTGCCCCTTTTATTGTCTCTCTACATCCCTTCTCTCTGGGCATCTTTTGTTCATCTCATCAAAAAGAAGATATTTTTATGTATTTTTCCTTGAACAGGTGTGAATATTTCCAGGATTTTATGTTTTAGTAGATTAAACTGTGAAGAAAGAAGACTTTCAAAGCCAAGGCTTAGCTAATTCTACAAAAACTGAGCAGTATGGAGCAGCAAGCACAAAGTATGATTAGGCAGGATAAGAGCAGAAAACTGATGAATGGGCAGAAGGATAAAATTCTAGGATGCTTTCAGGGTGGAATAGTGAGAGAGAATTTTTTAATTTTGTTCAAAATGAAGAAATAAAGTATTTATGACTAGACTATAGCAACATGTTTTCCTATGATGGTGGTGATTCACAGCAAGGTTTCGTCTACTCCTGTGTCCTAAACAGAAACCTAAACCTTTTGAGGCAGCCCATCACTAATTGAAATACAGAGCTGTGTGCACGAAGCTGAGCTCAGTTGCTCTAAGCTCCACCTTGAAGTTGTATTAACATTTAATGGTTAAAAGAAAGCTAATAAAACTGGAGGGAAGCTGAGATGGCCAAGTCATAACTATTTTTATGACACATTATTACCACAGAACAGAGGAAGGATATTTATGATACCTAAAGGTTTCTTTCACCCTTTGCATGTGTTTTTGGGCTATCAAAACCAATTTGCACTATGGCGAATAATTTTGTTCTTGGCCATGTCTTTGCAATAATAAAGTGATACTAGTACCACTGAGAGCAAATTTGTCCCATCTTGTGTTTCACTGTCACATTTATTAAATTTTTATGGGTAAATATGTGTAGTAAACTCTTACCTTAGAAGACTAAAGACTAAACCTTTTAAGCCTGACATATGTGTGAAGTCAGTATGACTCCCCTTTCATAATCAATGGTTAATAAAAAAACCAAGTTAAGTTATTCAAAGTGATCAGAAAAAGAAGAAAAAGTAAGGAAACATCCTGGAAACCCTTTTCCAGTTGCTGCTGCAATGGTTATGGAGTTCATGGCAAAATGTCAGTGCCACAGGAGAAGTAGATTGCAGTGCCCTGACACACTTTCAGCTGAGTTTGCAGTGTGTCAGGATGTTCAGCTGTGTGAGTGATTCAATATGATGGTATGATATTTTTGCCTGGTGTGTTTTTTGTATACACATAAACACACAGCCTGGAGGAGGCAGAGGAGCTGTGAAGTAGATATGGCATCTGAGCCATTGCATTTCAGCCAGGGGAGCACATGCTCTATGAGTCACTGCATGGCACTGGTGGGCTGGATGCTGTGGCCTGCATAAATGAGTGATGTCAAAATGTTATAGGTTGACATCATTGCTCTCTGTGTGTATGCCACAGGCATATCATCTTACCTTAAATTCCTTAATGAAAATTATTGACTAAGATGTTGAAATTTTAAACTGCTTTCAGTTAAACCCAGTGCATTATTCTGGTCATGGTCTAATTTTTTTAACTACTCTTTGGTGACAAATTCCATTAAAAAAAACCAAACACACACACCAAACAAAAACCAAAAACCTCCAGTCTCCAAAATTTACATCTTATTTAGTTATCTGGAATATCTGACATTATCTTAAAGCTATGTGTCTCTATGTGTAGTGTAGAGTAACAGTAATTGCAAGGAAATAATGCTTTAGTATGAAGCACAAGCACAAGCCTACTTTATTTATCTTAAATTACTTCAGAAATGCTCTTCATAATATTGAATAAAAGAGTTTCACAATGGTTTCTCAAATTCAATTACTAATTATGAAAAAGAACGTCTTGGGAAACTGCCATTTTTACATTCCTGTGGTAATTTTAGCAATGACTTAAAAGGAACTTTAAGAATAAGAAAAACAAAAAAACACCCACCTTTTTCAGCTGTCGAAAAAACCAGATCTTATAATAGTTAATAACACCATTTCCTCATTTCATCTCTTCCTCATCTGCTTTCTTCCTTTCTTCCCCTTCACTTGTTTCTCTGCCTCTGTTTCCTTCCTCTGTTTCCCTCAAAACATCCTATTTCCTGCTTCTCTGCTGCATGAAAGTGTTCCCCTGTCAATGGCTCCCCATGCTGAGACCCCTGTGCTCTGGACACATCCTGCCTGCTTGCCTCGTCACTGGCACCCACTGACCGGGCATTTCCCTCAGCAGCTGTGCTGGAGTTTTCAGTGTAGCTGCTGTGCCATTTTCACCAGAGGGACTTCATGTCTGCCCCTTTCTCTGTTGTAGAGTTGTACTTCCCCACTGCCAAACTCATTGTGGGAAACACAGCTTACTTCTTGTCTGAGAAATCAAGTGCACTGTGCTATTTTCATTTTACATAATTATGTACAATATTTATATTGCTATTAGTCCAGCTTAAAGTGTTCCACTTCTGTTTCAAGCAATCAAAACCAGGAGTCAATTCACGGTAGCAAAGCGCAGTATTAATAAAATCTCATTTTAGCTATAGCACTGATCCATGCATGATGATATTTTTCTGTGGTTACTTTTTCATTATACCCAATAGCAAATCCACCCAATTATTGCTTCCTAAAACACCATATTCTTCAGTTTAATCAGAAGTATATTGTCCATGTGAATATGGTACTACCAAACACAGGACAGGTCACTGCTGTCTGTCTAAATAGGCTGACCTCTTGTGTCTTACTTTCCTGGCCTTAATTTTTGACAACCTTGAAAGTGAGAAGTCCTTTTCTTTTTGGCCCTGAGAAGTGAAAGCCAATCTTAGATAAAATAGCAAGTTTTGTATACAATTTGTGTCAAGTCCTCATTGTGAATAGCAACTCAGTCTTGAGGAAAATTGATAAAGACTGAAAAACCAATTTTTCTAGTTTAAACAATCAATTTAAAAAATCTTTAAAATTATAACATAAAACCACAGCATGTCAGGTTGTTTCGCAAGAATATCAAAATCATTACTTCTGCATTGAAGTTAATTATGGCTAATATTCTACACATAACTGTGTTTTTCATTGTTTTAATTTTTTAACCACACCTATTTCTTTATACACTGTTTATCTGTTTCACCTTGAATTTGGAACCCCTTGAATGCAGTTACACAAGTTGTCCCTCTCTCATTTAAGTTTCCTAAGCTAAAGCCAGAAGACAGAGAAAAAATTAGAAACAAGAAACCAGCACAAAACCAAAGTAATAGAGACCTCTCAAGTACCCTTCAGTCTAATCTTGTATCACTTAATTTTGCTCTGGTCCTCAAATACATTTGGTCACAAGTGACTCCAGCAGTTCAAATTTCCATGAACCTTCCACAGAGAGTGTGTCTGACTTTTTCTCCAATATGCCTTTGATGCTTAAACTTGCTTCTGCCACTTGTTGTTATCTTCCAGTCCTTCTCTGAAAGCACTAGATGCCACCTAAAATGAAGCTTAGCAGTGTCAGAGGATTTCAGATTTCAGAATTTCCAATTCTGAACCATAAGAACTTGCAAGTAGATTCATACAGTCAAGTTACAGGAAAAACACATTACTACAAAATTCAGCCCAAATACCTGACAGACTGAGATACCTATTACTAGCTATTGTCTATGCAGAAAGTGTGAATCTATTCAAATTAGGTAGGAGAAGTCCAGCTCCTGCTCCTGGTTCATAAGGGATATTTTTGGGAACCTATGCCATGCATGTCATACTCGGTAAAAATACTTAGTGGGGAAGATATCTGTCATGGTTTGACCACCACTACATCTTTGCTAATTTTTTACTGATATATTTCTAATGGCTTTGTTGTTCTTTTTGGTGGACAGTGTTGACAGATCAAATGTGATTCCTGGTGGTAATTTTCCCTTTGTTTAGTAGATCACTAAGTAACAGACCTCAGCATCAATTACAGACTCATTTGGTCTTCTACCACCGATTGAATGTGAAATTTGAGCTAAAATCTACTAGGCTGACTGACTTGATCCTGCCTAAGGTTACTGCTCTGCTAATTGTCAGAAGATTTTTTTTTTCAATTTTGACAGCTGAGATTTTTAAGTAAAATCAGACATATATATTTCAGTTATTGAATTATTTGGCTAAAATTGAATTAGTACCTACTAGACAATTATGTGATCAGGCAGAACTATGAGTGAGAGCCTTCCCTCTCTGGTTTTTAGTTTTTACAATAGTTACATCAAAAGCAATTTTGTCTCTGTGTGTTGGTGGGAAGAGGGAAGCATGTCACAAGTATGTTAGGGTACTTCAGTGGCACTGAAGTTCTTATTTCCACATTTGGCCTACAAGTGGAATAGCTAGGCATATCTATATTTAAAAATCCACACTCAAGTTTATAGAATTCTTAGAATCAGAAAAAAACACATGATTGTGCATTTAGAACCAGAGAAGATTGTCACGGTAATCTTCTCTGAGCTTTTGTATTAGACAAAGCAAAAATCCACATTCAATAATTTCTTCATCAAGCCCATGTCTTCTGTTTGAGGTGTAGCATGGCTTCCACAGAAATGTTAAAACATTGTTCAGCCATTGTGGAACACAATAAAATTGTAAGTATATTGACAGTACTGCATCCTGTATTCATCAAGTCATCCATAGCATTTGAGGGAATGATGGGATTGGCAAATTGGATGCAGCATCTCTGGAGGTCCAGAATGTAATCTCATAATAAACCATCTGCTCTCAGTATGACAAACAGCAGTGTAACACATTGCCAGTATTTACAGATGAGAAATAATAATAATAATAATAATAATAATAATAATAATAATAGATATGTTTTTATAGTGCTTCCAGTGGATAGCAGCTGATCGTGCTTACTGCCTTGGGGGAAGGAATGCCAAAAAGAAACAAATTAATCTAACCAGCTGTGGGGCTATTTCTGAAAAGCTAAGGAGTTCAGTTGGTTGCTCTCTATTCCCTTTAAAGACCAGTATCTCAAAGCTATCCATACAGCTTTCATACAAAAAAGGAGTTTGATTTGCTTTTTAAATGCTTGAGGGAACTGCAGGAGCATAGCATTGCACAGAATACTCGTGCATGTGTATGATGCACATGAACAACCTCTGTGTCTGCTGCCTGCAATCCAAGGCCCCTCTGCCTGTCACTTCCCTTGCTGAGGGAAGTCACAGTGCCAGGGCTGTGCCCCAGTGTCACAGTGCAAGGCCCAGTGCCAGAGCCATGCCCCAGTGTCACAGTGCAAGGTGCAGTGCCAGGCTTGTACCCCAGTGTCACAGTGCAAGGCCCAGTGCCAGAGCCATGCCCCAGTGTCACAGTGCAAGGCCCAGTGCCAGGGCTGTACCCCAGTGTCACAGTGCAAGGCCCAGTGCCAGGGCTGTGCCCCAGTGTCACAGTGCAAGGCCCAGTGCCAGAGCCGTGCCCCAGTGTCACAGTGCAAGGCCCAGTACCAGAGCTGTGCCCCAGTGTCACAGTGCAAGGTGCAGTGCCAGAGCTGTGCCCCAGTGTCACAGTGCAAGGCCCAGTGCCAGGGTTGCACCCCAGTGTCACAGTGCAAGATGCAGTGCCAGAGCCCTGCCCCAGTGTCACAGTGCAAGGCCCAGTGCCTGAACCATTTCCCAGTGTCACAGTGCAAGGCCAGCAGCTGCCACACGCACATCCCGCCATGGGTACAGCATCATCACTCCAAGGCTGCCTTGTGCTCCAGCTCTTCTGTGGATGTGAACGCAGCACCAGGAGTCCAAGGCCTCCTTCTGCCAAAACTCTTACACTGCAGTTTGAAACCAGTTACAAAGGCCCTCACTTCTGCCAAGGAGATTTAAATAAGGATGAGTGAAGAAACTTAGGAAGGGTGTGATTTTGAGTATCTTGCTCAAACATGCTGTAAAACCGGTCTTCAGAAAAAGTAGAAATGCCATAAAAAAATGTTTCGCTGTATAAGACTTGGCAGCTTTTCCTCAGCTCCTCCAGCAGCCTTTTTTTCCCCCCTTTTTTCCTCTGGCAGTGAGCCTTAAAAAGATCTCAAAGACATTTATATGCTGACCAAAGAAACTCTTTCTATAAACAAGCAAAGAAGGGTTTATATTAAATGTATGTTGTTTATCATTGCCATTGTTGCAGTATATTAAGATAACAGGCGAGACGAAACATTGACAGCTCCTAAAGCCACTGAATAAACCTAAACCTGCACGTAAGTTGCTGCCTGGGGCTCCTTAAAACTACTGCCTTGGTTTTCCTCCTGCCTATGCTTGTTGATTTCTATCAAAACGAGTTAGAAAGCAACTCATCTTGCCTATATAATTCCATGCACACTTCCTCTCACCTCCAAACGGGAAGGTCAGTTTCTGGACAAACTTTGTTTCTACAGCTTTGAAAGAGTCTGTTGTGTTTCACTCTGTTATGAGTGGTGTAATTATCAGTAATTATTGGGAAATGAGCAGGAGTCAGAGGCAATTCCAGAGCCACCCAGAATAAACTGTGCATTGTTGCAGGATTGCAGCATGGCTGTTTTACAGAGTTAACATTCTGAAATAGTTGGAAGTGACAGTTTCCTTTTCAGGGAGGGAAGAGGGCAAAGAGCTAAGCTGTTGCTTTAAGGTTAATCTTTACGTTTGGGAAGAAGTTTGAGCTGGAGACCATAAAGGCATGGAACAGTTCCCTGTGTAGTCCATTTTTCCTTTTAAGTGAATCTTCTTGGGTAGGTGCTTTCTCTGTGGCCAGAGAAAGACTTTAAATGTCAGAACAGGTGGAAAAACTTCTTATAAGACATGTAAAGGCAATCAATGATATTTCCTCTAAGGAATACCGAATCATAAAGAAAATGAGAAATAATTATATTATTTGGTTTTAAATGACAGCCTTTGAAAGATGAGGATCTTAGAATAACTGACTTAGTCACATTTTAAAATAGTCCTAATGCCCTTTTCTTTTCAAGTAAATTAATAAATAAATGTCATGTTGCATGAGTTCAATTAACTGTGAGATAATGAGGACTGTAGAGCAGAGACCTTGATGGGTCACTGATTGCTAATGGACTACAGATTCTTGTAGGTCACGAGTTCATTGCCAAGCTGTGTTTAAAGATTTGCCTTTTTTCCATTTATTTATTTATTTATTTATTTCCCTTTAAAAACTGCTTAATTGCAAAATGAAAGTGGCTTCATGATCTGAATGTAGACATGAGTGTCCATATCCAGACTGTGGTGGATAATGGTTGTGAAGCCTCAAAAGAAGTCACACCTCTCAGAACATTTAGCAAAACAAAATTCCTCTGCCGCGAGGATCCATCCCAGGTCAGCAGTACCACCTGATGGCAGTGACTGAACAGTTCTGGAGATGCTGTGTGTACAAAGGGGAACCTGGAAGGTCTGTGGAAGGTTGCACTGGTTTCTTCCTTCATTACCACTTTCCTGCTGTTTCCTCAATGCTGACTCTGAGATGTGACTGAATAATTTAATTCTGTGGTAGCAGATGCAAATGAAGCAGGACAGATGTTTGGCTCCTGTGTCAGTGTGACTATGGAGAAGATGGCTACATTACTGCTACTGAATGAAGTTCTGATTTCCACGTGCAAGGTCTCTGCCTCTAATCTACCCACAGAAAACACATAGATGACAGAGAAGAGAAAGACAAATATGAAAAATATAAAGATGTATATCCAGATGTGCACATGAATGCCACAGGCTACAGGAAGCAGCTATAGAGCAGCACAGTATAGCCTTGTGGACCAGATGCCCAGACTGGGATGAAGAGAGAGCAGAAGAGCTGAGGTGAGGAATGAATGACAAGGAAGAAACTGTTTTGTATTAATCTATAGCAACATCAACTGTACAGACTGTTCACAACTGTCTGACACAGGCTCTTAACAGAGTAGTGCTCCCGGGGTTTAGTGCACAAGGAAAGATGTAAAAAAGTTTAAGGTTCCACTGAATCTGGAGCTGGTTTTGCTGTTCTCACACTGTTAGATATGCATAAAACCAGCTGTCTGGCTTAAACTAATCCCAGTTGTAGTCAAGTCTGTTTCCTGATAAAACATGTATATCTAAATAAATGTCTATTTCCCTTTAAGTTCATACATTTAAATTCAAAGCCTATTTGTTCATATGGATAAGAAGAATATGCATAATTGAAAAAGAGTCCATTAGAAGCATGGAGAAGAAACAAAGGGTGTGAATTTGGTGATACAAAGGTGAATTATTAATATCATGTATTAATGCCAGACATAACACAGACAGACACTGACCAATGCAGGTCCAATAGCCTTTAAAAATTATATCCTCTACTTTTTCTACTCCAATCTTAAGCTATCCTAGTTCTGGAAACAGTCACCTGTGCTAAATTGTTAGTGGGTTTGCAATGAGAACAATAAAGAAAAGAATACCTTAGTGAGTATTTGTCCTTGGGATTGCAGAGAATAGCACTCCACTTCCACTTGCAGCATTTATTTTTCTCCTTTGAATGGGTGCTAGGTACAAGTGCATGACAGTACATCCTACTGACCCTGCAAACAGACAGAAAGCAAAACATTAAAAAATACCAATTCTGCTTGTTACGTGTGCCAGCTTCCTTTTACCAACGGAATTTTGTAATTGAAACTTTAAAATGTATTTGTGACTTAAAGTACATAAAAGCTTCATTGAGTTTTCTTCTGCATTACTGTAAAATATGCTTTTCATTTCTCAATTACTCTGCCCTTCTTCCTCCATTCAAAATACAAAAAGAATTGCCAAAAGCAGCCAAATGTTGCACTAAAGCACAAACATTGCTTTCATAATGTCTTCTGTCCTATTAAGCATCTAGTTGTGATGCACTTACTTCAAGTTTTACTGGGAATACTGTAGAATACTTGGCTTTGGCCAAAGATGTCATTCCACTTCAGCAATGTGGAGTTAAATGACTCACAAAGCAGGAGTTACCTGGAGTGTACATATGGAAGTTAATTTCAATATACTGACAGCACTGGTCATTGAAAGTTTCTCCTAAATGATTGTTCAGCTCAAGAGAAATACAGCTATTTCTTTTAGCTGAAAATATGTCAAGATGTTATTTTGGAAAGAAATTCCTGACACAGCTTCACTGCTTGCAAAATTAGTGTCACTGCACTTGTCAGAAGTTCCCCTATAAATCTGAGCTGTGAGACCTTGAGTAACTTGTGAATAGGATAAAATGCTGTGTGGAACAAAATGATAATACTTCAGTCATATCTGGTTTTGAAATAGTATTTTAAGTGCAGATATACAAGTAAGGGGAATGAAGGCACCTTGGACTGTGAAGATATTTTTGTCCTCTCTTCCAGAAGCAGCTAAACATTAAAATGGCTAATGTTTAACATTTAATACACTTTAGTTGCAACTAGATCAACACAAATGTTAATAAAATAAAAGAACCAGCCTGCCACCTCCCCAAACCAAACCAGAATGGTATAAATAATTTAGAAAGTTTTAAAATGAGAAATATTAGATTGTCATGAACCAGACTAAGAGATTTGTGACCATGGGATATTGAAATGTGAGAAATTTGATCTATATCTGTGTTTCTCTGAGATACAATTAGTAATGTCCATGTTACCCCTCGAAGTTGCCGATTCTACTTGCATGTGCAGTTTTTAGAATCAGTGATATCTATACTGCATGTGCAGTATTTCTAGAACCAGTGATAGAATTTGGCTGAGATATTTACTAAACCATTTCCAAAATCTCCACAAGTAATGAAAAATACAAATGGAGGAAAGCTCAAGTTGTTCCAATAACTTTCCTGAAATCATAGTCTTCCAGAGTGACATTACATGAAGAAATTTTTTTAATATCTGATTAGACAGATAGGCAAGTGTTAGACTCTAAGTAAAAAAAGTTGCCAACCATAGGCCAGACCAGTTTTCTCCCGTGTGAATAAGAAAGCGGTGCTTACCCCTTTTGGCAGTAAGATCAGAGGAATGGTGGTCTTCTGTGAAAAGATTTTCCCTCAGGACATAGTCCTAGGATTGTGATGTGGCAATAATTTTCTAATTGCTACTAACTGCTCCTTAAGGGCTGGATTGTAATGGAAGCCTTTGCCTTTGCTTTAACATGAATCAGCTGAATGAGAACTTTTACTCCTGGTGGGGAGTTTAAGACCAGGATTTAAGGTTTAAAGACGTTTTTTCCTGGAAACACTTGGTCTGGAATGCTTGTGTGTTTAAAATGAAAGGAGGCTGCTAAAAGCAGTTTCAAAGTCTTAACATTCCTCTTACAAACTGCATTTACAATAAATTCTTAGAAATTCATTATTCTTACAATAAACTTTTAGCTTGAAGCAAATTGTTCTATAATTATCTGTATCAGGGTTTGTGTGTTGTCCTCTAAAGCATCTGTTCCTGGGTATTGCCCAAGGCGATGCTGTTAAGGACTGCAGATCTGACCCTGGATGCAAATCCCTGGGTAGCCAACCAGCTGGGTAACAGCGGCTGAAGGCCTGCTCCAGCCTCCTTCCCTCTCTCTCACAGCAGAATTAGTCACCACGCTGGGTCAGGTTAGCCCTGGATTTGTGCAGCTGGGTCTTGGTAAACTAGACAGAGAAGCTACTCTCTGGGTAATCTGTTCCCTCACTGCCGTACTCTCCGAGTAAAGAGTATGTGGTTTTCCTGGTGCACAGCCCAACCCTCCCAAACTGCAGCATGTAAGTCTTGTGCCTTATCAACCCCTCCCACCAAGAAAAGTTCAGCTCCATCACATTTGCAGCTCCAGATTGTTGGCTTGGGTTAGGTTGCCTCAGTTTCCATTTATGACGGACTTAAGGAGCCAAACATCATCAAATTTTACTCACAAGTCCTCAATCATAGTAGTTGTCATTTGTCTGCTGGACCATGTAATTTGTGAACACCCTTTTTGAACTAGGTGCCCCATTACACACATTCCAAGAGCAGCCTCAGCACCACTGGCTAGTGGGGCTACCACCTCCTCTTTATTACCTAGCCACTGCACTCCTCCAGATGTAGCCAAATAAGAAGTTTCCTTATGATACCACATTGTTGGCTGTATCCAGTGTGCCACTTGCCATTGGAGTGGCAGGTGTCATTCTCAGCAGGGCCTATATTCCTGGCCTGCACTGATGCAGGTGGTTATCCTGCTCTTTGTTGACTGTCCTGACTAATTTCTGTGCTCTGAGTAACCAATATTTCTTTAATCTCTATTTTTCACACAAAATAGGTATTTGCTACTATGGCATTTTTGTGGATAGATTGTTGGCTATATGCAGTGTGCCATTGGAGTGGCAAGTGTCATTCTCAGCAGGGCCAATATTCCTGGCCTGCACTGATACAAGTGGTTATCCTGGTCTTTGTTGACTGTCCTGACTAATTTCTGTGCTCTGAGTAAGGAATATTTCTTTAATCTCTCTCTATTTTTCACACAAAATATGTATTTGCTACTATGGCATTTTTGTGGATACTTTTAAAAATCTTTTGATGGTGTCAAAATTCTTGAGAGAATTTGGTGTGAAAAAAGTAAGCATGTCTTTCTGTGACATTAGACTTAAAAATACATATCAGATGTATATTGTTCAAGTTTCCAGAGAAATAAAGGCAGAGTTAATGTATTGATTTATTAAAATGCTGCCATCTTACCAAGAAAGAGCTACCTGATTACACTCAGCTGGAACTGAGCTTGATCAGATTTTAGGTGGGCAGTAGACAGGGACATGTTTCCACCTCTGTTTTGTTCTCCTGTGTAGCCAGTGGTTGTAATTGGCTAAAAGCAATTTATAATTAATCAACACAATTATCATTTATAATACAATAAATAATTGTGTTGACTCCCAGAATTGATATATCCTGTTAGAAGTGATCATGTTTTTCATTCACAAAATGTGAATATTCATAATTTATTTTGTAATCTATGGTTACATATTCTCTGAAAAAAAAATTCAATATTAAATAAAACTTTCACTTTTTTCAACATTGTCTTGTGTGCTTAGATAAAGTAAAGCAAAACAAATGTAAAGTTTTCTATTGCTAAAATTACGAACATTAAAATACCCACTTAATGTGTATTGTTGACTGCATTTTACAGTATTTGACACACTACATAATAATAATACAATCATCAAGGCTGAGTTACTCTTTCCATAAACTATGTATTTTAGCAGCTCTGTACTTTAATCATTGCATGGATGTGGAGCTTATAGCCTTATTTTGAAATGTTTTCTCATCAGGAAGTTTCAGTAGTATTAGAGAAGCTTTTACAGAGGAAAGCATAAAGGACTTGCAATAGCTAGCAAGCATGACATCATTAAAAAGCAATGAATGTTAGGAATATTCCTGTTCTAATCCAGGCCACACATCCTGCTGCCCTGGAAGACTGCCAAGCTCAACATCCTTTTAGGGTTACAGGGCAGGCTGTGGCCTTTCACAGTTTGCTTTAGAAATCTCTGCATGTGGAATATTCACTGTCAGGCATTACAATAAAATCTAAAATTACTCCATCAGAGGGCTGGTGTTCCACCCTTCCTGCATTCTTCCCTGACAGTGAAATTGCCCAAAAAGAGCTCTATTGCATTTCATAGATTTATGTGATAGACTGTGTACAGAGATGATGGGGGATGATTTTGCACATAGGTTCAACAGCATGTTCCACTTGAGAAAAAAAAATATTTAGACTGCTTAAAAATATGTTATGATAATATTCTTTTTAGTTCCATTGCATGAGCTCATTAGGGTTCAGTTTTGTAGGTTTTTATCTGTATTTTCAGTGAATGTTTCAGATGACCAGAGGAAAAATGATTATTCCTTTATTTTACACAGCATGGCTGTCACATCAGCTATACAGAGTATTGCTCTCTGGGGCCAGGCACTCTGCCACGCTAAATCCTTTTACACCATTCCTTTGGGGGAAAAGGGAACAGAAAGCTGCAGCAAAATGAAGAGTGAAAGACTCCTGAAGTATTAGTGTTACTTATCTGACAAAAAAAATGAGAAGCATACGTGATTTCAGGATGCTGCTGTATTATTCCCAGTTAATGTCCTAAGCAGCATTCACAGGAGATAATCTTACTATCAGCACCCAGTTTAGACAATGAAGTAAGATTATAGTGGGGATACATAGTCTGTCATTTGTATGAGAATTTAAGGTGCTTAAAGAGTAACTTAGGGAAAATGTTATTTCTCTGACCAGCTAGTGGAAAGAGACAGGTTTCTGCAGCCCTCACAATGAGCTCTTTTCTTTTTAAACATGGATAGTAGCTACTGTTTGGTTTTCTGGATTGACTGCACAGGGAATATATGTATCTATTTTAAAGTGTTCACTAGGGGCCTTAAATTCAGGTGTGTTACTGGTGCTTCAGCCAGGTGATTTGATAGTATCAAATTTCCTTTGATATTTCCTTCAAATAGCCTTTCTTCCTAGGCTTCCCAAACCACTTGTGAATTTTCCCTTATAAAGCACTCAAATTTTACTTGTGCTCTGAATCCTCCAATAATATCAATCATGGTCATCTGAAAAAATGTGGGAATTGAGAGAAGGAGGCTACAGTCTTTTGTAGCACTTTAAAACACATAATATTTCATAAGAAGCCTGGATTAATAAGTTCCTAACCTTCATGCCATACTCCTGCACCAGCTGAACCAACATTTACTACTCCTCTGTACAAAGTTATGCAGCAAGTTAACAGGAGAAATTATCCAGTTAAATATATCTACTCCCCCTTTTTTCACAGATTGACCTGTGATCTATTTTGCACCATGGTTTCACAAAGGGTTGGGTCACCACAGAGCAGGAGTTATTCCTTAGTTACTATGCTTTCATTTCCTAAAGAGAAATTATTATTTACACTTAGACTGAAATATATTACAGGATATCATACAGGAAAGCAAGATTTCATGCTCAGAATTCTTTACTAAGTATTAAGTTACAAAGCCCAGTACAAAAAAGTATGTTTAGAAAAACTGTACAGCATTTTTATGTCAAAATCAGTCCCCATAAACTGGATGATTGTCTGGAAGAAAAGAAGTTATCCATAAATAGCCATACTGAAAAAGACAGCAGCAACTGATGATTTATAAGAAATAGAGGCACTTTCCAGTCAAGACAATCCCAGAGAGACAAGATGAGGGAAACACAGACACTCTGAAGTGTATTGTTACAATGGTAATCACATCAACTCTTTGTCTTGCTGGTTTGTAACTGTTATTCTGTGTAACAGGAAAGGAAGTATAGTACAAAAACAGTCTCAGGATTTGTCTATGATTCTCATTTTATGTTGAATCTATCCCTTTGCTTGGCTGCAGAATATATAAGACATTAAAAAAACTGTGGCAACAAAAGTTCCTGGAAGCCTGCACCCTCTTTACATTATGGTATAATGTTCTCTGATACTCAATGTCAGAAACCTTGAGAAGTGCAGAGTTGTCTAGAGATGAAGCATGACACACTGCTCTCCTCTGGCTCCTTTATATCTGATAACCAGATATCTGATGACCTTCCTCCTGGAAGATCCACATCTTCCTTGACAATGAGTTTTTACTGCAGGAGCTGTCCCCACTTCCCTTTCAAAGCTGGTCAGAGTAACACGAGCTTTTGAAGGGTTCAAGCAAATCTAGACAATACTATATGTGGGAGCAAGAGTGAGACTAAATTCATCATCCATTGCCATTGCTAACTGCAGTCTTGAGGCCAAAATCAGGGCTTCATGGTTCCAAGTACCCTGAAGGCAGCTGAAAAACTCTGTGTGATTTGACCATGCACACCCAGGTGACTCCAGTCTGCCCAGCCACACCTTCATACCCAGCTCCAGCACTGGGAGCATTGATGAACCTGTTGCCTCACAAACTCAGCTGTTACACCATGACTGCAGCCTCAGGCTCTTAAAAGAGACAGACCCATAGCTATGTTGTCTTTAGATTCTGAAGGCATTCCCATGTACCCCTAAGTGTTGTTGCAGTGTACCTCACTGCCCTGCTAAGAGTCCCTGCAAAGGCCCCACAGCCACAAGAGACACAGAAACAGAGCCCAGAGAGCATTTTGGCTATGTGCCCCTGTCTGGAGCACACTCATGTTGCAGGAAATCATGTAAAAACAGTGAGGTATGCAAGCAGGGGAAAGTCTGGTAGTGGGGTATAAGGACAAATATTCCTCAGGTTGTGTGACCATAAACCATTCCTGTACTAGATCATGATTCCACTGTTCTCTATTTCCCTTATTTCCCTGCTTCCTTGTCCCTCTCAACCTTGACTTCAAATGTCAGTTTGTAGGACTGGAAAACATATGGTTTTCCATACTCTACATGGTGCTGCATGACTCCAGAGTCAGTAGGACTACATTCATGCAAATCAGTTAATTAATAATTAATAATTACTGGAGCCATTCTCTGGACCTGTGGTCAACAGCTCCAGCCTGGCAGCTTCCATATAACTGAGCAATTTGGCCCTTTGAAAGCACGTGTTCTTATCCAGATTGTCTGTTGTGAGTGATCCCTCACTACAATAACTCATACACACTGAGTGCTGACTTGGGCCAATTTTGCAAGGGATCATTCAAATATTATAATAGTTAAAGACAAATCCAGAATTGTAATTAAACATAGATAATGCAATTATTTTTCCTGAAGAAGTATCTTCTTAGAGGTCATGATTATGAAGGCTTTCAAATCCAGTTGAGCAGCCATAAATTTATATAAGCCAAACATCTCACTGGATCTTTGCAACTCCTGGAGAACTATGATACTGACCTTAAAGGAGTAACATGTTAAATGGTTTTAATATGACTTAGAACTAAAATTAAAAGAGGTGGATATACCCACAGCTCAGTTATCTGTAAGTTTCATATTCCACTGTATCCATGGGACAGTCCCAACAAAAAGGCTGTGTTTTAAGAATCATTAAGAGATATTTCCCTTAAGTATTGCACTTCAGAAGAAGTATGCCCCTCCTTTCCATGTGTGGTATTTCCTGGAGAAAGGCTGTCTGCACTGCTTGATATAGCTCTTAGTGCTTTATCCACATGGAAGGCCAGACCTGACATTTATTTAACTGAGAATAGTGGTGCTTATTCCTTGTATACTTTGGAAATGCTCAGGGAAGAAACTTTATATGTAAAGTTTAGAGATTTGGCATTATTTCTTAATTCTTCAAGTATTTAATTTCTTCAGTTAAAGAAGAAAAAATATTACCACTTAAGCCTCCAATAATATATGACATTTTTATTAAACTAATTTCCCTCCTTGTCAGTATCCCATGAAGAATTTTGAATGAGAACCTTTGTACAGCTCTAATGTTTGATAATATTTTATTTCCTTCTCTTGCACTTAGACGAATTAAAAGGTGTTTATAACTCTGTACCTTTTGCTATTAACAGTGTTTTCTTCAGCTCTTGGAAAATTTGGTAAGTTTGTCTCTTGTTCTGTGTATCCAATAGTTTGAAAGACTTTGCTAAATTAGAGGAAGGACTCATACCTTTACAGATATGGCAGCTCTTGCAGGTTCCTTGCAGTGTCGCACACCAAAATATTCCTGGAGAGATTTGTGTCTTAAATGTTTATGGAAAAAGAGAGGAAAGCTGTTGATGCACTGTTCCATGTGGCACAGACTTGGAAAGGGAAAAATGAAGTGGAGTTGGCATAAGCAGTGGACCTAACCAGCTACAGAATTTTAAGGAACAAAGGAGAAACATACATTTTCAATATATTTTTTTGTGCATGTTGGGTTTTTGCAAGCACTCTCTAAGGAAAGGCAGAAGATGCTACCTTTTTCATGATACATGAGTGAGGAGAGATGTGTTGTCAGTAATGTCAGTTTCCATAACTTTTCTGTAGAAATAATTAATCTAGAAATTATTGTAGATTGCAAATAGTAACTCAGTCCTTATTTGTTCTTTTTTACTGATTAGTCTTTCTCCTCTGAGATAAGGAGTGTTGTGTTGCTAGTGTGATAGTTGGTGCATTCTTCATGAGTTGTGCAAGAATGCAATTGTGATAAATATTAAATCAGATATCCCAGAACTTCACATGGAATTGAAGGCCAGATTATTGGAATTAGAGTTTAAAGAAATTTGAAATATTTTGCTCCTGTGCTAATAGGATTGCAACATTTTAGAATAAACCAGTGTCCTTCAGCATCTTGATTTTACCCTGGCCAACAGCTCAGCCCCATGCTGCCTCTACCCTGCAGTGAGATGAGGGAGAGAATCTGAAGTGTAAAAGTGAGAAAACTCATGGCTTGAGATTAAAACAGTTGAATGTTAAAGCAAAATTGTTGCACTCCATCAAAGTAAAAAAAGGAATTGATTCAGGATTTTCCAAGAGCAGGAAGGTGTTCAGCCATGCCCAGGAAAGCAGAGCAGAATGATGCCTGGCAGTGACTTGGGAAGACAAACACCATCACTGCAAATGTGCTCCCTTCCTTCTTCTTTTCCCAGCTTTATATGCTGAGCATGACATCACATGGTCTGGGATGTCCCCATGGTCAGTTGGGGTCACTGTCCTGGCTGTGTCTGCCTCCCACCTCCTTGTGCACCCCCAGCCTCCTCTCTGGTGGGATGAGTTAAAGGACAGAAAATGCTATGTAAGCATCAAGGCTATTTTTGTTATTGTTATTTAGCAATAAACACACCTCTGTTTTTAAGACTGTTTTCATAACAAATCCAAATATTACCCTATGCAACTCCTATGAAGAAAATTAATTATCCCATCCAAAACTAGACCATGTGGCTTCTGATGTTAGGAATATGGGTAGAGGTTTCTCAGACCATTGCCCTAAGTTGTTGGAAAAGACGATATCTGAATGAAATAGTAATTTCCAATAGATCTTTACTTGAAGTATTCCTACCAATTTTTATCCCTGCCACAGAGCTTGCCTAGCAAGTTACCTAAGCTGAACTTTTCCTTTTTGTTCATTAATTACACAGTCCTCCTTTTTTAGAATGTACATTTTTAGACTTTTATGCCTTGTTTGCAGAACTGCTGAGTACTCACAGCTGCTGCTTGAGCCATTGTATTCTGAACATATGAAATGAGTGTTGATGCAAAATAATATAGCACAGCCTAAACTGGCACCAAGCTGTAGAGGCAACACAGAATGACAAGTTAACAAAACCACAGGGGAAATGTCAATGGATGGGAAATGATGCAAACAGGAAAAAGAAAAAGAAAACAGGTATTATAACTATGCACATAAAATAAAAATTTCTAAATTAATCATCACTACTTAGAAAAGAACTCTGGAAGATTTCACTAAATACACTAAAAAGTGTACACTCTGGAAGAGTTTGATTCTCTGTGATAGTCTAAAGACATGGGAGGAAATGGGAGGAAAAGAACTAAGAAAAAATACTACAGCATCTCAAACTCAATCTGAGCACACTCTTGTATTTTGAATATTATTTTGAAAGGGATTTTTGGTCTGACACCATATAGCCATTTCTTAAGTATTTTAGAAAAAATCTCTGAAAACTCTGATATGTGATACATCAGACTGGGAACTAACTGAACATTACTGGAAAATGTGGATGTTCATGTCTAATGATCACATCAGTAAAATCGGCATGAGCCCTCCTTCAGCTCATTCAGAACTGGAAACACAAGCCACAGACTGTGCAGTAACTTTGTATTTTATGCAAATAAATTAAAGATCAAGACACAGACTTTCATGTTAGCATACCAGCCACACTCTCATTTAATTGTTAACATGCTCCTGGTCATGCTTTTGACTGAACACACAGAACTCTTGTCACAAATGCCCAGGACACCCTTGCAGGACAGCAAATGTTGCATGTGATTGTGTCTGTATCCAAGACACTTTGAGGATGAGGTGATTCTGCTCTGCCAGAAGGGAAGTTCAGTTTTCTGGATGCAGTTGTCCCATTCTACTTGCTCTCAGCTTCGGAAAACAGACCCTGGCTTCTTTTATTTATTAGGATATATATATAGCCTATGAAGATGAGTGCTGTAGGAAAGTCTAATAGATAATATATCTGTCTTCAGAGCAGGATTTGAATAATGTATAGAAAATAAATGCACATACATACACTGGAAGGAGGGAATAAAATAAAGTCGTGTGTGTAGATCTCTTCTACAAGCAATCATCATCTGTCATGTGTAATGAGGTAGAGGTCCCAGAGGGAAAGAATGTTAACATATAATTCATGGTTATATCATAATCATCTCCAAAGTAGAGGGATTGGGATGTTCTAGACAAATGTCACATTTCAGTATAGTTTATTTTCCTGTCAATACTGACACTTAAAATATGTTTGTGTGTGTTTTTGATGTGAGTTTTTCTCTATAAAAATATGCATGCACATAGTCTTTACAGAATATATCCTATCAAATGTTTTGGACCCATAGGAGAAAACTTTCATAGTGAAATAGCTAAAGCCATGTAACGCCATCTAACCAAAACATGGTCCTGTGGATCTTATTTTCGTTACTAGGTGAAACTGCACTTCTGTAGTACACCTCCTGAGTTAATTCCAGCTGAAATTATCCCAGTTCAGGGGTTCTGAAACTGCTCCATAAAGCCAATTAAAGTAATGTACAAGATGACAATCAAGGGATTCACAGCAAATATGCTCAACTTTTTCTGACTAAAATGTTAGTACAGGTTAATCTGAAAGCAGAAATTTGTTTATATGTGTAAGTTTATACAAATCAGAAGATTTTCAACAAAGGACTGTGGAAAATCCAAGTTGCATTCAGTGGTTAAATTATATGGTTATTTTGGTGTTTTCTAACATTGCCATGGGATAAAGATTTGTACTTCTATCCAAAACCAACCAAAATGGTAAAACCCTAAGAATGCCATGCTGGAACCAAAATGGAAATATGCTTGTGAGTACTATATCACAGTCAATGTCTGCATTCCAAATACATAATAACCTGCTTCCACATTAATTCCATGTAAATTTTGCTGTGTTTTGTGAATCACTGTGCTTTGAGATTAGTAAGTATTAAAGCAGAATGCTTCAAAGGACAGCAAAGCTCTCTCTTTCTGAACATTTGTTTTCATTTTAAACAAGTGAATTGTTATGGTTGTTTGCAATGATTTCTGTGGCAGAGTGTTTATGTACATTCATGTATGCATGTTTAATGTGGACAGAAGAATCAAAATCTTGGTTCTTCATTAAATGTATACTTTTTAATGTATTTAGTTAAATCTCATTTTACTGCCTATGTAACAGATTAGAACATCTATCATTGCATAATGAGATACTTACAAATGGAATATGAATAGCATCTATTAATTTTACCTCTAAAATTTGCTCTAAATCTGTGTCTTGTTAGTAAACTGTGCAGAAAATGAGTTTAATGTTAAAGGGTTTTCCTTGGCATAAAATTTCACAAAGATGTGTCTAAAACACTTTTGTGCATGTGAGTGGACTCTAATTCTTTAATAATTTAGCTGAATCATCAGAAAAGAAGGATATGTAGGGCTGTTATTAGTTGCCTTGCTATATTTTAAGATGAGAGATTAACAGAATCTAAAATTAGAATGTTTTCTGCAGTCATGGCAACACACATTTCAAAATGTTCAAATCTTAGCTAGGAAAAGATGGTATATCAGATAAGATGAACACATATAGAAAGTTAAGCCTTTTTTATTTGGGCATTGTTTGTCTCTGAACAAGCTTAGAACTTTTTAGATTCTGTAAAAGTGAGATTATAGCCCAGATCAAACATAGTCATGACTACTAACAATATTAGCATTAGGCTTTGGAGCAGATAATACAGTAGGAATTTTTAAACTGGAAGGTGTTTTTTTTTTGTTTATTGCTGCTTATTTATCCATACAGAATAAATAAATCCATATTGAGCAGCCACTGTCACTGATCATCTCAGGTCACTTCGATTAATAATATTTTGTAATAGTGTCTCAGCAGCTGACTGCAGTGAGCTCTAGAATCTGCTTTGGAGCTTTAGTCGTCTGCTGGTTGGTTACACAGACTGACTGCCAGGCTGGCTTTTGCTTCCTTTGTGTGTATAATGCCACTTTGGAGTATTCCAGCTGGCATGGTGAAAAGGAAGTAGGCTGGGGTCAAAAGCAAATGGGGTCAGAATTATATTTCTTCAAACAGACTTCCTGCTAATGCACAGGTAAAATTAACATTACTGCCAGAAAAAGAAGACTCTGCTTGGCTCTTATACAGAATTACAGAAACACAGAATGTCCTGAGTTGGAAGACACCCACCAGGATCATCAAGTCTAACTCCTGGCTCTGTCCAGGGCACCACAAGAGTCACACCATGTGCTTGAGCACACACAGGTTTGAAGTCTGTCAAGCTTGGTGCTGTGACCACTTCCCTGGGGAGCCTGTGTTCCAGTGCCCAACCACCCTCTGGGTGAAGAACAGACTTGATTTTATCTTTCTGTCAGTAAGAAATAAAGCTGAAAATGGGAAAACTAGGTTTAAGTCCTTGTACCAATGAACATGTTTGAGCATGACCACAACACACAATCACATCACAGAGCTGGAAGTGACTGCAAGAAACCCAGGACTTTTTGCAGGAATGGTGTCAGAGTAGTGCCAGACCAGGCTATGAACCCTCCAGAGAGGAATCCTGTTTATGGCATTGCCCACGTATGCCAATTCCCAGGAACCATGAATCTCCCAGAGCTCCTGTAACATTTGTCTGAAGACACCTTGTCCTCCATGTCTCTGTTCACTATTCCTGCCTCTGAAGAGTTCTGAAAATACATCAACAAGAAGATGAATATATGGACAGGAGGTTGGCATGAATGTAGACAAATAATGAATTTTTGAAGCGCTTATCAGTATTTTACACCCTATGCTGTAATATAAAATTGAAATGTGAGAGACACTAGAGAAAGTTCTTTGGATGAATATATGGACAGGAGGTTAGAATGTAGACAAATAATGAATTTTTGAAGCGCTTATCAGTATTTTACACCCTATGCTGTAATATAAAATTGAAATGTGAGAGACACTAGAGAAAGTTCTTTTGCTGAAGAAATGAGAATCAGACTGGGGAATAAATCCACTGCTAATATTTTTGGATTTCTTTATTGACCTGTCTGCTGAGACAAGAACATAAAACAAAAATTATGCTAATTAGAACTGTACATAGCAAAAAATGTTACACTGACTTTCTTCTAATTCTTTCTAATTCCCAGGGGAGCAAAGCTTTAGCATGAAAGAAAACAGAGAAACTGGTAGCACAATAAGACATTTAAATAAATACTTGCTTCCAAATGATTTGCAGGTGTCAACTTATCTAACATCTGCAAGGAGTTTGTGCTGTGACCTTGCTGTTCATGAGTCCCTTCCACAGCAGTTAATATTTTGTAATTGGATCAGCTGCTAATGCTCTGGAGGTTCATGTTTCATTAATTAAAAAACTGTAGTACAGTCTTCTTTTGTCTCAATTACATTGCTAATGTAGCTCATTCACCTTGTTTACAGATGACAGAAATGTTTTTCCAAAGTATTTTGTAGATGGTAATACATGCAAAGTGGTTACTCTCCTTGTCCTCCTGTTACAGGGAAAATCAGCGTTAAAAAAGGGGTGATAGGCTTGGGGATTCCTTTCCTTTTCTTGCCTTTCCTTGCCTCACCTCACCTCCCCTTCCCCTTCCCCTTCCCCTTCCCCTTCCCCTTTTTCATTGCCGTACACCACAGAGTAGTATAAGCTTGCTTAACTGAATCATCTCTCTTAACTATTTATACATTTTGGCACTGAAAGCAGTACTTACAAAAAAAAAAAAAAAAAAAAAAAAAAAAAAAAAAAAAAAAGAAGAGTAACTTTATGTGGATGTAAGGAGACTGTTAAAAGCTTACACCATGACATGAATGTTTTGATCATATCTAGATGTCCCAGGTGAGCTGGGAGATGCAAAAAACCCCAATTCCTTTGAAGAAATGTATGTGGATAGAAGACAGGGACAGTATTAGCTTTATTTTTGAAAAGGAACAAAAGAACAGAGAGATTGAAAATTGGATTCAGGGGAATGATTTGAGATACTTAACTTCTAAATTTAAGCAAGACTGACGTGCTAAACTCCTTTTGTTTCCAATGCATAGCAAATAGACAGCTTTGAAGGCACAGGATCTTAGATATAAGTCACACACGGTAGAGAACTGGAACTGGAATAAACTGTCTACCACATTTTTGAAAACTCATCTATAGGTTTGTAATAAGTACCTAGGCCATTAGGTATCTAATAGACATGGAATTTATTTAGAGAAACAAAATTTGCTTCTTTTATTTCCAATTAGAGATTTTGAAAATTCTTTTGTCATATTTCAAATATAATTAATCTGCTTTTGTTTTAATTGGAACCACTATGATCAGGAAAAGATTTAAAGAATAGATTTTATTAAAGATATTCTTTAAGCCTTCATTTTCCCTGATCTGTGATGAGATCCTGGTCTGTATCCATTTTAGGAACGTAATGTGAAGATTGATGATCACCTGTGAAATTATAGTACAGTAGCACATGGAAAAACATTTGGTGGATGCTAGACAGAAATATGTGCATGAACTGGTTTGGTTCTGTTGCCTATTCTCATTGATGTTCCAAGCAGTTTCTAAGCTCTGCACATTGTGAAGCAATGATAACCCCTTAAAAAAAGAACATACTTGTATCTCCATTTCCCATTGCAAGGAAAGCAAAAAGACACATAGTTCTACGGTTGATAATGTTTTAAATTCTTCTTTTATAGGCAACCATATTATCAGTTTTCTTATCAAGCCCTGGGATTAAATCCTATTTACAAGATATCAGTAGAAGTTCTTGGAGGAATTAGGATTACTCACCCAAACAGGGTGATAGGATCAGCCTGCAACTTTAATAAATATTGAATAGCAGAATGCCAAATCAGATTTCGTTGATAACACTTGTAAAATCTATCATAATCTGAGAGACTGATAGAAGTCAGCAGAACTTGTTATTTATTTTTTTAATTCAGAAAGATTTGAACTGCCACAGGTAGCTATGGCATTTCATACCTAAGAAACACAAATGTGCATTGCATTTACAAAGTCTGTCTTAATTTCTTTGAACTATCTAAAGCTTTGTTGCAAAAAATCCCGGATATATTCTACTTTATTTTCTTGTAGGTCTTGCAATGTTGGTCATTCTGTAGCTGCAAAGTATTCTGAATTGCTAGAAAGAAATGCTCTTATCATAAATATATCAAAATGTCTCAATTGATTTATTATTTCACAAGGCTTTTGAGCTCTATTTGCTTGAGCTTATTTGTTTGCTTGTTTTGTTCTTACTCAGCATGTTGTCAATATTTGCTTTCTCTTCTGCAGCCAGGCTAATATCCTAATACTATTTTGTTACCTTTTAGCTCAAATGAGAAGCATTTATTGTTCTAGCTCACCAAAACATCAACAGAATTCAATTCTCAGTTTGGCTATATTTGTAGTATTTTCAGTAGGTTCATATGCAGAAATACGTGAATAACTCAAGAGAAGGGAAAGAGGAATGATGGTCTGTGATTTCATCTTTCATGGACAGAAAGTCCTCAAATATTATGTGAATTTTCTCTATAAATCTTTCATTCTGTCAGAGACAGTGATGTATCAGTTATACCAAGAAGACAGTGTTGCAGGCATAACTCTGGTTATATGGACACCGAAAATCAGAGTAAAAAATGCTCAAAAAATGAACTTTTCCTGATAGAAAACATGTCCTATTCCATGAGTACCATGGTGCAGTGTTTGTGTGCTCCCAATCATGTGCCTTGGATGAGACTGCCCAGTTGCTCAATTCTTCCTGCCCTATCAATCCATTTTACATCACTGTTCATCTATGTTTTAATAGTTAATATCTTAATATTTATAATTATTATTAACAAACCTGGTTTATTTTTGTCATTTATTGGTGTTGGAATAGATGTTGAGACATCAATCAAGACAATGGACTCATTATATTAGGCAATGAAAATCTCAACCAGTTTACCTCTGATTTTGAAGTAAGAAATTTCCTCAGGTGTACCATCAGACTGCTGGGCATAGGACACAGCCCCCCTTGTGCACTTTTCACAGTAAAATGTGTTATAGTTTTCTATTGTTCATGGTGCTCTGGAGCATCCCCTCTATGTCAGCTTTGTATGTATCTGTCTCTTAGAAGTACACAATATGATGACAAAGATCAGTGGAACTAAGAAGAAAAGGTGACAGTGTCTAGGTAGACTGAGATTTATGAGATTAACTGACAGTTCAGAGCAGAAAAATAACACAAGCAGTTGTTGCCATGATGTTCTCACCCAGTGCTTAAGGCAAGGAAACAGAACACAAGATTAAAAAAATGAAATATTTACCTTGTGTCCTTGTCACACTGTACGAATGTTGGCTGCAGGCAGCAGAAAAGTGAGGACAAACCCCGTAGCCCACAAGCTGCCTCACACGTCAAAGCACACCCAAAATCACTAGGCTTTGAGCTGAGCTAGCAAGGAAAAAATTACCTCTGCCTGGCCTCAGAAAAGCAAGGTCATAAGAACACTGTAATTACAGCACAGTTCAGGACTAGTTCTTTCCCATAACCTATTTTAATGTACCTCACATTACCTAAATTATACTGTAAAAATGAAGATACCAGTAATAATAAAGTGCTTCCTATCAGAAGCAATAGTACATAAAATGTCTTCCAAAAGTCTTATTGTCAGATAAAAAAAAAATTATATATGCACAATTGCAGAGGAGAGTTACAGTAAATTCTGTTTTAAATAAAAAAATAAAATAAAAAATAAATAAATAAAAAAAATATATGCACAATTGCAGAGGAGAGTTACAGTAAATTCTGTTTTTTCTCTGCAATATATGAAATTAGTGGAATTAGAATATGTCAGAAGGCTGACATGAGATCAAATTAACCTCAATTACAATTAGTTGTTTGAGGTTTTTAAGAAGGAAACTATCAAAATAGCTGATTTGTTTGTTTTGTTCTTTTGTTGTTTGTTTTTTGTAGTATTATAATGCAATTTGAGAAGTGTATGTACTTTTGGAAAAGGCATTTGCCTGTATACCAGAATTTTGCCATGAAAACAAGACCCTTTTACTTAACTTTGCCTTTTCATCACAGGCATACTTTCTGCTCACAGGGCATTTCAGAGTCACTGGACTCAAGAATGAACCATATGTCATAAATCTATATAATCTAGAAACCTCCAGAGGGAAGTTTCATCATTTCATACCAAACTGCTCATTATCTGCAAGCCTGAGTGTGAAGCTAGCAATTGATCTGTGTCTTGTATTTGGTACCATGAGTGTCCTGATTTCACATTTCCCCATCCTAGGCTAACATGCATTTCCTAAAAACTTGAGCTGGGACAGGTGAATTTAGTGTGTGTATATGTGAGAGAGTATTGATTACAAAGAAGTATTATAAATATTATTTGAAATAAATATTTCCTTCCCCAAGGCATAACAATTTGTTTTTCTCCTTCAGATGTAAAATTTTACAAGTCTTTGAAAAGAAAGACATAGAAACATTCTTTTTTTATGTGAAATAGAATTTCTATGTTTCAGAGACATTTTTGACATTTACATTTTGCAAATGATACAGAAAAACCTTTTTTATTTTTTATAAACCAAATGCCCTTTCTTTGCCAGAGCTGGAAACATCTGTGCATGACATGTTGGAAGTCCTTGGTCACCACATGCTATGGTGGGGTTTAAACTCTGTGACAAAAACTTGTTTTAGAATTACTCTACTCACCATCGTGTTCAAATCTTTGTGGGCAGCTACTTCAGAACCTTCAGTGGATATAAACAGACTATGGGTTGAGAGATTATCAGAAGAGTCTCCACACAGCCAACTCCCAAATTGTGATGTATAGTTATAAAGCATAGAGCCATCCCTCCTGTAGGGGAACATCCCACATGTGGGAGCAGTATATCTTTGTTTATTATCAAAGACAAATAAGGCCAGGAGCTATTGCAGCCAATGACTACACTGCTTTTAGGTTAGAGCTGGTGGCTATAGTTGATGCTTGCCTTCCCAACATGCATTAATACTATCTTGTATCTCTCTGCAACTGGATTCATCAGCGCAGTTAGCTTTTTGTTAAAATGGTTCTAATATGAGTGAGAAAGCTCCAGTGTGGATTTGCAATCATATGTAAATACGTAAATCTGAATGTCAAGCGTTGAAAATGTTTGTACATTTAAAGGGTAAGACATAGTTTGTCCTCTTTGAAAGTACATTTCTCTGCCTCTTCCTTACTTTAGTATTTTCTGTTAGACTGTAGTCATCACCGCAAAAGCCACAACATTTACCACTGAAAAGCCTAACTTTCTTTTCCTTTTACCCACCAGTGCACTTTGCTATTCTGCTCTCTTCTCTCTGCAGAATGAGTACCCTGCAGAATAATCAAGCTTTAACAGAACTGAAACAAATCTTCTCCACATTATTCTGCCCTTCCCTCTCTCTAGCTCTCCAATGTTCATTCTGAGGTGGGTTTCAGCAAATCACAGCCTTAACCCTTTCGCATGGTCCATTAGTGATGAATGCCCAGAAGTCACACAGGACAACATGAAGCCCAATTATTTCTTCATGTGCCTTTCAGGAAGTCCTGTAGGGCTCCAGATAATTTATAGCTGACCAGTCTCTTATTTAACACCACCTCTACCTACAGAGATGTTGACACAATTGATCACCAACCTAAAGAAGAAAAGCCCAACCTGACAGACCTAACCAGAAATAAAGCTTTCTCTGTTCCTTGGAACCCCAGACATGTGGAAAGAATGGTCACTTGATTTCTATAGAAATATGTACATGAGCAAGTTTTATGGGGCCCTCAACAGATGTAAAGAAAATGCTGTCTGAAGTAGGAAATATTTGAAAGCTTCTAAAGGAATGTGTAGGGAATTTTTCATAGATGGCTATTTGCTTTGCTAAACTAAATGGCAATTAATATTCTCCAAGAAGAACTTTTTTCTTAGTGTGTCACTACTGATTGGCCAGTTTTGGAATTTGAATCAGTGTCATACAATAAAACCCCACAAGACACAAATGGAAATAAATCTAATTCTCTCTTCGAAAGCCTGGATGAAGAACAAGATACAAAGAATGTTATTATGAATAATATACTTTGAAATATTGAATTTGTCATATTAACACATTAATTAAATAGTTAATTTCCTCACTTGAGTGTAAATGCCTGTGTTTTTCTATATCTGGTCCTGATCTTATTTATATCACATTCCCAGGTAGAATTCCACTGGGGACACCTGTACTGCTTCCATGAGCAGCCAGGCTGCCAGAATCGGAGAAGTCCTGTTGCATGCAAGGAAGCAGAGCATGGCATAAGGGCAGCACGTGGGCAGTAAATGACAAGCTCCAATGGTTCATTGTCTTCTACCCACATATTCTTTTCTACATTCCTTTGGTGATGGGATTTCCATAAGCAATTTGTGAATTTAGCATTTATGCATATAGATAAGTACTGAGAGAGAAGGACAGGGCAGATGAACAAGTATGTGGGTTAGGAATTTTTCTCTTGCCTTTATTGGCATCTGTCAGCAAGGTCATAGAGACTGAGCTATAACATTCAGTGAAGGGTCTTACATTTAGGTTACAGAGAAAGTGAGATTCTGGGTTGCAGTACATGGCTCATCATATGGTGGCTTGCTAGCAGATGGACATTCAGGCCTCTACTGTTGCCTTTTTCTTAACCTGGAAATGAAACTCGAGAGATAATTTAGTAAGGAAGTAGTATAAAAGGGGATCTTTTTTTGAAGGCCTTTAGGAGCAGTTATGGAAATGTGTCCACAAAAGCCACCCCGCTCAGGGGTGGGTACATTTTTATAGGTTTTAGGAAATTAGCATAATTGATAAAAAGCACCAATTAGAAGGATGAGTGGTGATGCAATTCTTCCCCAGGTCAAGTTCTTTCTCTGGACCCTCCCCTTCAGCACTAGTTGTACTTTGTCCATGTAATGTATCTCGAAGAGATGTTCTTGGCCTTGCTTCCCAGGAAGAACCAAGATAGGATACCTTGTACCTCCCAGGGCTTAGAGCTCTGGGATTTATTTTGTCTTTCTGCTTAGGGAAAGGCCATGGAAAAGTACTGGGAAAACTAGCTACTAATAAAACAGGTGGCAGAGTTATAAATACACATGTGAAGAACACAGAGAACTTATAAAAGAAAAAAGGCAAAACCCAAACAACATCACTACCAGAGTTATAAATACACATGTGAAGAAGAACTTATAAAAGAAAAAAGGCAAAACCCAAACAACATCACCACTATGGTAATTGTTGAAAGATCTGTAGAGAGAGTATGAATGTTCAACTATGTGTTTATTAATGCTGCATGTCCTGATTCAAATATTGTGGACTTGAACCCAGCTGGTTGGGGATATGTACTGTTCTGTGATATTACTGCTCTTTCCTATATATTGGAATCAGATAACTGCCTTTGAAGGCTAATTCATGGGTAAAGTTCCAACAGTTAGGCCCCTCTCACCATAGAGAGGATCTGATCAGACAGGCTATTTTATATATCATTCCCTTTGCATTTCACAACTTCCTAATTCAAGATTCAAATTCCCCAAGTGTGTTGACATCGGTATCACAATTCATATACTTATAGTTCTGCCTTAGAGCTGAGACTTCTACCACATGGCAACATAGAGGAGGCTTTAGAACATTAAAGTACTTTTAAGGCTGTAGCTGGAGGTTTTGGTCAAGGTCACTTGCAAGCTGCAGTGCCTGGAAGGCTTAAGACATCCTAGGCTTGTGCTATAAACACAGGTACAATCTTTCTCTAGGTAGGCAATTTGATGAAAGGATTTTTACAGAGGTTTTTCTGTGGATCATTCTTGTGGCCAACAAGAAAACTTGACAAAAACGTCTTCACAGGAAGAAAAAGCTCAAATAGGTGAAGAGGTTGAGTAGCAAAGCAGCAAAGGGCATGAGCAGAAAAACTTAGCAGATGTCAGAGATGCTCTTGCATTGGTTACTCTATAAGTAAAACATTTATGGTGTTTGAGGAACTCCCTTCCCAGGTGGGTAGGATTCAGATTCAAATTAATCACAAGGGAAGAAAAAGAATTTAGTTTTCGTAAATGTGCCTTGAATCTTCAGAATAAATTCCCTATATATAGTGGCTACACTGTGAGAATGGTCTTATGCCTTTGCTTTTTGTGTGCTTGCATCTAATAGATCAGAACAGTTGTACTTACTGGAGACCAACAACTTTGACATCCAAAACTTGCTTTTGACTGAAATTCCATCTCAATTTCAATATTCTTGACTTTTCTAGTTATTATATTTGCTATTTCAGATTGAGTTGTTCTAATATTTTCATAAGGAAGAGCGCAAATCAGGAACACAGCATATGCAGCTCATCGTAACCCTCACAGTGAGCTGACTGAGATGTTTTAGAGGTTGCACCCCATCTTTACCCTTGCCTTTCAATTCACAGATTGCTGTTCACAGCTTGTTTTACCACTGGAGTCAGCCACTGGAGAGCTGGGGTGAGAGTGCCAGATTGGAGTGCTTGTTAGGGAGAGGCTCTACTGCAGCATCCCACTCCCGCAGAGGTCAGGGGCCACATTCTCCTGGTAGGAGACCTGCCAAGAGAGCTTGCTCTGTGGTCAGCAACAGGTGGAAAAGATTAACCCTTTGAGAGTCATGCCCCTAAGCCCATCAGAGGTCATGACATTGAAGGCCTGGCCTGTTGTCATCAGCAAACAGTCAAGCTGCAGGACTGGATTTATTATGTACATCACAAGGCACTCTGTGAAATAACATTTTCCTCTCTCTGTCTTTGTTTGGCAATTCCCTAAAGCTGATCCAGCCAAATGAATTAGAGAAGTGCAGTTAAACTGATTAGTAACTGAAAGCCCAGTAATTTGTTTATTTACCAGGGCCAAATTTATATGTCTATTTTCTTGAATTGTCTTTGGTCTCATCATGGTAAATTTTAAAACTCTGATACTCAAGTGGAATATACTAGCCGAATTAAAACAGCATTATAAACATATACATTCATTATATGTGTTTTAAATTTATTCTGATATTGGTCAGGATCATGATCAGAAGATAAATTTGCTTCCTTTTTGATTTCTAAAGACTGGCAGAGAGCCACAGAGTTTGGTGTCATTTTTGGTGGCTCAGCTTTGCAGTGTGACCTTGTAATTGAGGTCCTTCCCACTGGGAGCTTCAGCACAGCTCATCTGAAACGTGGTGCAATTCAGTGCAGGGTTACATTACCATCCTTATGGGAGCTCTTACAGAACCACACTGGAACCTTCCACACAGACTTAGTTCACTACCCTGCAATAACCTTCTGTGTGGGGAAAGAATACCTCACGCCTTGCTAAGCAAGCTAATTTCCTCTCCCTCATCAACAGTTTATTCCACTTTTTTTTTTTTTTCCCACAGGGAGTAAAAATGGGTGACTCAAGCTCAAACTCTGTTGAAAACAAGGATAAAATTCTTGATTAAAAGCTGAGTTCAGAAGTGTTAGTATTTCACCCAGGAAGCATAGGGATAAAGCTAGTACCACTCAGATATCTCAATTCATGCTACACTCGAGTATCTCTTATTTGATAAGACTTCTCTGACAGGTGAGAACATCGCAGGTGTGAAAACACCACATTGTTAATGTGTCTAGTGGCCTTAAGCATTTATCTCTGAAATACCGGTATTTCAAAAACACTGCATTTTGAATCTCAAGTCTTCAAAGACTAAGTGGTGTGTCTGTGCTGAGGTTTTTAGCATTATGGGAATGCTTCACTTTCTCTATCGTCATTTGCAAATAAATGTTTTACGAGAGCATAACTAAAACATAGCATATAAGGTAGCATTTGAGAAAATGTTTCATTAAAACAGAAGAACCCCTAATATGTACAGTTTAAAACACTGGTTAGAAAGGAGCCCCCCCTGACAATAGCTGTCTGTGCCATATTTCTATGAAGAGCACAAGTGCCATGTTACTAAAAATGAAAAACAAAGCCATGGGAAAGCATTATTTCAGCTGTCATCACTTTGTTCATATTTGAGTAATATGTACATAGTTACAACTATTGCTTGGTTTCCTTATTGTTTGTTTAGATCTTTTATATAACAACAATGTAGTGAAAAATACTATGAAAAATAAGGAAAATATTTTTGATACAGACCCAGATATGAATACCCTGCCTTCAGATTATGATTGAATCCATATGATTTCCTACTCCTAAGAAGAAAAATTCAGGCTCACTAACCATACACTGAAACAATTTAGGCTTGGCTTTTAGCACATGCTAGTGGAATGCAGGTATTGCCATAAGACATCATAATGCAATGAGATTTGAAACCTTCCCTTTTAATTGTTAACTGTAAACATATTTTCTTATTCTGTTCTGCTGATATTACAGATAATGAGTGTGGTCATTGTAATGTAAGTTCAGATGCAAATGGAAAGACTTGTTATGGAGAGAAATTTTAAGTATAAAATTTAGGCATGGCTGTATCTAGAGTTTTTTGAGAACACAACACCAGGAAGCCAAGATAAGTTTAACATTTATAGAGTTTATAAATCTATGTCTATGTCATAGTTCCAGGAGGTATGTTATTGCACCAAATTATGCTTTCAAAAAACCCCAACCAATCAACCAAAACAACAACACCAACCACACAACAACACCAAAAACCAACCAACCAACCAACCAACCAACCAAAAAAAAAAAAAAAAGAAAAGAAAACAAAACACAACCCCCTCAACAAACTCTCTAAGATTTTCAAGGAGGCTTGACAGTATGATACAAAAATTTCTGGGCTGCCTCAGAAATCCTGGAAATAGCTCCATACATTTCTGTGGTATGTTTACCTATACTATGTCCTTACCAATGCTCAGGAACCTTTTGATTTGTTTCTAATTGACCTGGATCAAAATAATTATTGTTCTAGTTTATTAAATTGTTCACTAAGTTGATGATTGTTTACTAAACTAATGATCATTCTAATTTACAAAACTTTACTACTTTGGATGACTGAATGTTACTGCATGGGAATGTTACCTGACATTATTTAATTTACTAGTAGAGCACTGGCACCTAAGATATTTGCTGTCCAACACCACTCCACAGAAAATTCTCTGTCTGAAAACTTTGTGGATCTATGGCAGACACAGCACAATGTCCCATTGTTGAATATATGTTTTAGGAAACTGATAGAGAGCTTGTCTGTGGCCATAGCAATTCCTGAAAGAAGGAAGGTAGGGGAGTTTTAATTCTGACTGCAAAGTGTGGATCCAGACCACACACCTTTTGATTGTTATTCAAACACTGTTTCCTCTTACAATATAAAACTTGCAAATTTTCATCAGTTGTTAAAGGATATTCTTTAAGGAATAGATGCACTGTTCAGAAGAATTGTGAAGGGACATGAATCACAGAATCACACAGAATCACTAGGCTGGAAGAGACCTTTAAGATCATCAAGTCCAACCCCTTCCCTTACACCTCAAGTAAACCATGGCACTGAGTGCCACATCCAATCTTTTTTAAACACATCCAGGGATGGTGACTCCACCACCTCCCTGGGCAGACAATTCCAGTACTTTACCACCCTTTCTGTAAAAAACTTTTTCCTAACATCCAACCTTAATTTCCCTTGGTATAGCTAAGGCTGTGTCCTCTAGTTCTGTCAGTTGCTGAACAGAAATAGTAGGGCAGTTGTGACTCCTGCTACCATGTCAGATAGATCTGTTCTGCCTTAAGGGTGTCACCTTCCAGCTGAGGTAACAGTGAGGTTATGACTTTGACTTGGCCATTATTAGGAGTACTATAATAATCAGATGGGAAAGAACGTATCACCGAGAAAACTGTATGTGATTTTTCAAATTGCTTTGTTTTGCACCAGAAAGAAAGCAAGAGACTAAAAAAAGAAGGGGTTTAATTCTTTTTTTTCATGAAAATAGAAGATAACAAAGTGGAAGAAGAACTTTGGTGATCCTTATGGGCCCCTTCCAATTCAGGATATTCAATGATTCTATCTTATGAACTTCCCATGAACAGCACAGTATTTGATGCATCTCCTCAAGAGAAGTATGTGAAAGTTGACTTAGATGAGGGTAAATTATCTGATGTGAACTAGACAAAGGAGAAATCTATTCCTTTACACATTCCTGGAAATTTATTTTGGAAAACTAATTGTTAGTTCTTTAGTAGCTTCTACCAAGATGTGTAAAATAGTGTCCTATTTTAAAAATATTTTTTGTTCATCCAAGCTGTTCAGGAAGGAGTCTAAATGGTTTTCTAAGAGCAAGTTTCACAGGAAGGAGTCTAAATGGATTTCTAAGAGCAAAAGAAAATAATTAGCCAGCTGAAAAAAATACTAATGAACATAAAACTATAAGTTGAAATATAGAGACAGTCACACTCATTGGCAGAGGTATGTGAAAGTTCCTTCCTGAACTCATATTTAAGTTGGCTTAGACTTCTATGATATTCTGTCTAGAAGCAGTTATATAACTTCCCTAAAATGTGTTATTTCTTACCCAGCAACATGGCTGAAGATATTTCAAACTCTCTTTTTACTGTCTTGAGAGCTACTCTGTCCTTTGTTTGATGGACACAGTTGTGTCTCTTATCTATTCATTTAGAAGGTTGTTAGAAAGGCATTTTAAGCAGAACATTGCCTGGGCCCTGTCAGAGCTCTAGTGACTCTCCCTTTCCTGCTGGTTATTTTCTTTTCATGACTGTTCTATTTTCCCCTTATCTATCAAAATATATGATTCTAACGCAGTTCAGATGATGACCTCAACACCACTTGCTGGACTTTCAAACAGGAGCTCTGCAAGCATCATGCACAAAGACAGATATTCCTATGATACTGCTTATAGTGGGAGACAGAGGGATGTGGCAGCTCCAGCAACATGGACTGCCCCAAACATTTCTGAAGATCTATCTATGTGTTAATATTGTTTAGTGAAGTAAATAATTAATTTTGAATTTCTGTTCTTGATTCAGAGCTAGATGACTCCTCTGAAAAATTTTCTGATGGCTTCACAACCTGGATCAAATTGTACAGATCTATGAACTGGCAACAACCTACTCTGATTTTGGTGCCACTCCAAAAAGGAAAGAAGTTGTTTTCATCTGTGATCCTATTACAAGATCCGAGTTCATATTAGAATGAATCACTCAGATTGACACATGAAATACCAGCAAGTATTCTAAAAGGATCTGATTTTTACTTATAGTGTGCAAAACATTTCAGAAAAAAATAATTCTGATTGAAATTTATAGCAATCACAAATTCATTAGAGGAAGCATTCAGGAAGGAAGAGAGAAAGAAATAAGGATAGAGAGTAAAAGACAAGTGTTTCAAAAAATCTATCTAAGGATGACAGTATGTCTTCTCAAAACTAGTATTTCCTCCTTGTTATTATTTTGCTGTTATTATATTTGATTAATTATTTACACTGCACTATATTTGTGCACACATTTTTCAAAAGTGAGGTATTATTTACCCAGTAAGTACTATGTAAATCAACTTGCAAGAACTGTTAAATATTTATAGTCTGTCTGGAAGGTTAGAAGAAGTGCAAGTTGTAGGGATTGTAACTGCATACTGATAACAACAATAAAACCAAAAACATAAACATTGCAGAGGTCAAAAACATTTACTGTTTTCAAATTTCTTTCTTGTCCCAAATCCCAAGATTTGAAAAAAATACATTATTTTAAAATATATCTGTTACATTCCACTGGCCTAGTAAATTGCAGTTTGCCTCACAAAGCTTTCATGCCTGAGATTTGGTCTGAATTCTTTAGCACTTCAAAGCATGACTGAAGAAGAGTGTGTCAGTAATTTACTGTCTCTTTGCATCTGTCACCTTGATTTTCTTCACCATAAAGCTTTAAATCTCAGACCTGGAAGAGGTGAAAGCAAAATGCTGGTGCAGCTCTCTCCTCTTCCCGCTATCCTTGCAGAAAAGAGGGGAGAATGTAAAACTCTGAGCATACAACCTTCCTAAATAAAGACTGGTTTTTGTTTCAACATAACTGTTTCAAGAGTTAGCAGATGTTTCAAATTGAATCTTCTAAAATGCTGATAACTGTGCATATCTCAGACTACAATCCTTTCCAGAAGTCACTTTACTTCCGAAATATTTATGAAAAGACCATATGTTATACTTCTTCTTTGAGTTGGGGGACAGGGAACACAACAATGTATCAATTTATAGCTGATTTTAATTTGTTTTTATTATTGTTCATCCAATGACAACTTTCCATGAAAACTGTATTATTTTTCCCTTTCTGGACTAAAATTTTGTCCCTGCATTATTAATTTGAGCAGCTATGGAATCTGTTCCCATTCATAATCTCAAAAATAATAACAGTAAGGAAACACACATGTAAACATGAGTAAGATACATAAATCTTCACATATTTGTCCTTCACTTCTGTAATTTACAGCTGTTTGCCTTCCTACTGCTAGATTGTGCCCATGTTTTATGCTTAAACTGAGAAACTGAAGAGAAGAATAGGCTGTCACTTCATCAGATTGGAGGCAATCCTTGCTTAATTACTTGAGAGCTGTTGCTGTCTTTCTTGAGTCCCCTTTTATGTCAGGAAGCCAAGTAAAATTACACTAAATTAAGCTTCCCAAGGGGACAACTATGAAGATTCTGCCAAGCCAGGCTTACATCACTCTCTGCATACCAGAACTGCACGCACATGATGGAATCTCCTAATGCAAGCTCTGAGGACAGGGACCTCTATGATTGTGGTGAGCTTCAGACAAAGAACATTGGCTGAGACCTGGCCAATGTGACACTTTATAATAAACAGGGAGAGGCCAATTAGGCCCATATGCCTGAGATTCCTTTCATCTAACTTCTGTCAGATAAAAGAGCTGCTTTATCAAGCAAAGCTCCTTTTCTAGTCAGTGAGAAGAGATAAGCATCTCCAAAGGCAAACTGTTCAACATATTTTACACACCTAATGTGGTGATCTGAGATGAGACATCATCCAGGGTGTTCATCTCTCCCTGTTTCCTCAAGAAGGAGCGTTGATGGTTAGATAGGCTACACTCCCAGATGGCTGAAGGAATAAAAATTTGATCCCAGCCAGTCAGAAATAGGGACAAAATGTAAAGGCAAGTATACTGAGAAAATACCTATGGCTTAAATTGTATATTACATAGCACACCATGCACTGACAGATGCAGGATAAAGATCAGACTGCATGGCCAACCTGGATGCTGTTTGTGCTGCCAATGTAGCACTGTCTGCCCTCAATTATTACGCATGTACATTTCTAAAAATAATGGACTAACAGCTGGCTCCTTTATCTTGTATATAAAAAGGCTTTAGGTACCTTTTATGAAAAATGTTAGTGTCTCACCACACTCCTTTGTAACAGATCCTTCACATAGTAGTTATTATAAGATAGTGGTATCATCAGGAAGGTGTATTTCTTATCTCTCAGCAGGTTTTGTCTTGATATGGTGATACATTCAGGACACCAATTCAACATGAACATGTTTATTCAGGAAAAGTTTCTGCCCAGAGTCAAGATGGAATCAAAGTGATATCATACCATATTTCATGTTATCAACTATGAAAGAAAGGATTTAAACACTGGATCTGTTTCTAAGGCATTCAATTTGAGGAAAAGAATTAGCATTGCAAAGAGAAAAGGGAGAATAGTGACTTTTTTCTTCTGCATTCATTGTCTTGAATCAGCCTATTGTCTGGGGCTGTACGTGTGTGGGAGTGCAATTCACTGGTGGTTGAATTCAACTCTCAGTTCTCTCAGCTGTGTTTTCAGCCTCTGATTTCCTATGTTTCTCTCTGTAGTTTTAATAATGAGGGTGATTTTAGACCAATATGTTCTACATTTTCTGCATTATTGAGCTTTCTTCATGGCCTCTCCAGAACAACAACACAAGACTAAAGCTTCAACAGTGTGAAACCAATGTTAATAGATTATGTGTCAGCACCAAAAAAATCCAAGAGACTCTTGGGAATATACCGTATTCCACACCTATATTATGAAAAAATATGATATTCATGTAGTCATACAATTTGCAATCATTGAGGTACTTGTTTTAATCATATCCCCACCTAGTTAATTTTTAGTCCTGGGGGCAGTGCTTTGGACTTTTTTCTCTAACTCTTGGAGCTGCTGGCGCTGTCACAAGGCTGGTCTGGTTACCTGTGTTATAAGACTGAAAGAGAGAGAAATTGCAGCTAAAGGCAGTGGTGACTATAACACTATACAGAACTAGGAAAATCTGGTAAAACCTGACAAGACAAGCAACAAGGCTTTAAATGATGAGAATAATTAATTATTAGGATATTCGCTAAGAAATGTATTAAATTTCTCACTTCACTAGAATGCCTTGTTAGTAAAGATTCCAGTGATTGCTGATCTTATACTCTATTAATTTAAACAACAAACTTCAAATTAACGCATTTAGGAAAATAAAGAACATTTTGTTAAAATTAAATTCAAATGAAAAGATGCAGTGGTGCAGCCTGATAGCTGAGCAATTGTCAGTAAAAATGAACTGGAAAGACAACAGGTAAACACATCAGTACACTGTGGAAAGTAATCTGAGGATTTTTCTCCTTCATTGAAAGCAAAGGTGCTGCTGCTGTATTCCCTTATTTTACATTGGCTTGCCTTCACATGGATTGTGTAGTACAAAATGTGAATTTCCTGATAGGAATAGCTTAATATAAATGGCAGAAAGTTTGCCTGCAGATGGAAAGAATAAGGACTTTTCCCACAAGCATTTGTAGAAACATGAATTTATAAGGCAAATAGTCCGTAAGGGCTATATTATGATCAAATGCAGGGAAACTAGATGTACTTTGTGCTTCTGATATGCACTGAAAAGAAAATGAGCCTTGGTTTTTGCATAAAACATATAAAATATGTTCTGTTCTCTTTTCCATGCCCTTGCTTCCAGCCAGACATCTTTAAAGTCTTATTAGATGATTCTGAAAAAGGGAAATAATTTAACATGGCATAAAACTCTGGAGAGATTATTTCAAAGGGGTCAATAATAAATAATGCATAGTATCAATAGCTGTTACTTTAAAAATTATTCACTGTTTTTAACTGGAATATACATCTAAACTAAAGATGTTGTCTAGCCTACCCACTTCCTGTCTCCTTCTCATTCAAGTTTCACATATTTTGGGAACTATAGTGTAGCATAGTAAGACTATGTAGCTATGTTTATGAAAAATCTTCTAACTTATAAATAAAGTCCCAAATCCCATATGTAAGCCAGCAAACATCTTCTGATGTTCAAGAACTGAAGTGATTTTCTAAATATATCATAAATTAACTTCTCCCTGCAGTTTGCTGGGAGGTACATCACTGTGATGTGTGCCTTGAGAAAGGCTGCTCACATAGCTGTAATAATAGATATAACATTGGTTACCCTGTTATGTCTAGAAGGAGGTTTGCCAGGATTGTCCTGCATTAATGGCACTATAGACATCTCCATATTGTAATAAATCAATGATCAGTGAAGAGCTAAATCATGTGTTGGGAATCCTCAGGCCACAGAGATTTAGCTAAACAGACAAAAATGTGTGTAAGATGTATGTATGCAAATCACACTTCTTCCAAGGAAACAGTGCTTTCAGTATTGATGAGTAAGTGATTTGTTAGTTGGTGTAGTGTAAAAATTGTTTAAGAAAAGGGATTATTCCTAGTAACAGTGGCTCAATAATGCCAAACTGAAATCAGGCCTAGCAAGCCTGTTTTCTGTTAGTAAAGCTATTATTAATCTTCTGTTATAATTTCTGATTTCGTCTTCTCAAGCATTCAGTCTCAATGTATGCCCTTGTTACAATTTTAACTTCACATGGGCTCTCTTCTATCTGTGGGTCTTTACACTGTGGTTTTCAGAAGGCAACATGGTAAAACACCTTACTACCACCAGTTTGTACACAGCTTTGAAATTAATATCTCCCAAAAATGAAAACCACAAAATGAAGTATCTGTTTCTATAAGAAGATTGATACTGCATGGGACTCAAATGATCCTGTGGATTTGGACCTTCAACCAAATTACTTTTGGATCATGCATACATGTAGGATGGGCTGTGTAGGCATGGGAGATGGTCCTGTTACTGGAAGACCACAACAGTTACCCCAGAGGAGAGGAGTGACAGCTGCAGTGAATCTGGGATCAGGATGTATCCCTGACAGACAGTCATAGAAGTCAGTAAAATGCTGAAGAATAAGGTATATGAAAGCTAAGGACTTTAGAGGCTTTGGTCTTGTGGCATGAACAGAACTGTAGCAAGATAAATTTATATTCAGATCCTGCTCCATTTGTGGGCACCATTATTTGGCTGAAAGTAAGCTCTTAAACTTACATTATGCAGTGTTCTCCAGCTATCAAATAGACATGGGACAACTTAATGCTGTGAGATTTTCTAAAAATAAATTTATTACTGAAATGTTCTCTTTTCAGATGTGTCAGCTATGGGATCATGGAAGTACCTTTTATTATATAGGAGAAAATATAAGAATAAACTATAAAGTTTATCAATTTTAGTTCCCTACTTCTCAAAGCACAAGCGATAAACCTATCAAATGAACAGATATCTCTTTCATTTATCTTCTTTTTGAAGTGGAAAATTAAATCTCAGTCACAAAATATTCTGAAAGTGGTTTATTTTTTTCCTAATTGATTTAAAACACTCACTTTCTAAATCTGAAAAGTTGCAAACAACAGCCACACTCTGATTTTCTTGAAAGAATTCTGCACCATATGTAAGCTGTTAGGCATCTGTTTTGTCCTTGTGTACATGTCAAATCATACTGCAGTTCAGTCTTGATTGTCCTATTGTGGATCAAAGCCATGCTTTGCAAAATCACACCACGCTGAAGCTATGCTCACTTACAGCCTCACTGCTAATGCCACCAAAATAAATTTTATCAACATCCTTGCTTCAGCAAACAGCTGACATTTCTTTTGGCAAAATGAACCACAAAACTCCTGATCTGACGTCAATGGGCTGACAAGGGCTTTGTAGCAGATGAAAATGTTTGTGGCTGAAGTGGGTGCTGTGCACCAAACCACATGCACCACTGCTCTTCTGAATGGCAACAGAAGCTTTCACAATGTCAATACTTTTCTAGGTTTTTTTATTCACATAAAAATTTGGAGCTGGGCACTTTTGATTGTGAAATAAATGGAGTTTTAAAAAATCAGTGTATAACATGCTGCATATTTGGTGTGCTGGACCCAAGGGGTCTTTTTCTTGGAAATTAAGACATTCTGATTAAACTTGATATTATAATTCTCTGATAAATTTATTTACTAAGAGTTTCTGTAGCTTTCTATAATTGAACAAATAGAAGTGAGTTATTTAATTTTCATTTTCTTTCTTTAATGAAATATCAGTTGTGATTTTTGCCTTGTTTGGACTATTTTTCTTCCATGAAAACAGTAGAATATTTATATTCTGCTAGACCACCAAGCAAGCTTTCATTTCAAGAAAGGTAATTTTATCATCTGCAGTCCTTCAGGTAGCAAAAAATGTAAAGGATTTTTCTTAGTAACACAGGGTACATGCTTCTGTCTGAAAACTAAGTTTGAAGACTTTTTTTAAAAAAAATCTTTAAACAAATTTGTAATTTGTATTCATTATTAAATTCTTATACAGGTCAAAGGAATTCTAGAAGAAAAAAAAAGAGCCAGATTATTTTAACTGGAAGGTCAATATCTAAGTATGCTTGAAAGAATATTTCAAAGTTATTCAGTTTCCTGTGTCTGACTTAAGGTCCAACTGAGCTGTGATTCCATCAGAGCTTTGTTTGCACTCCTTGTTGATCACCAAGTCTTGATGTACTGGTCTAACTTCAATTTCCTCTGTCAGCTTGCAGTTACACTGCACAATGAGCTCTTCATGAGGTTGCACAACATAATTTCCATATCATGGGACCCAGCACTGTCTAATGTTTTGTTGCTCCTACTGTTTCATCCAGTGCAGCTATGCCGCATTTCCCACAAATTTACTCAGATGTCATCATAAGTTTCTTAGTCATGATTGCTTTCATCTGTATAATGGGCCTTGTTATAGCTCTTTTAAAGCAACATTGAACTATCAGGTATATATATTACCCACCAGGAAACAACCTAACTAATGTTGCAACCAACATCTCTACAGGACATTTGTCTGTTCTCAATAAGAAACAGGAGCAATAGCTCCACTATGCAAGTTCTGCAGATTAAATTGATATATACATTTGTGTCAAGACCTTCCTCTTTTCTGAAAACTTAGGTAATCATCAACAGTCTTTTTCATATGCAATCCTGGCAAAACTCAGATTAGTTTAAGGTCTTTTTCTGGTCTGGACATCTATAAGAAAGTTTCATCTGTGCATTTGGCCAAAAGTAATCTGCAGCTTAAAAATGTAAAACAATTTTAAAAAAATAGTGTGTGGCCACCACTAGCTTTAGGATGCTGAAAATCATAAAACTAGATTAAGCCACAAGGTCACAGAGGTATTTCTTTATAGGTATTGGCAGTAAATAGGAGCTGTCTTACGGTTTTGTAGCAAGGAATACAGACAAAACTTCCATAACCTGACAGAATGTTTCAGGAATGATAGCTGTCCACTTTTCAATGATTCATGTAATTTAATTTTAGTGCCTTTTTAAATAGTCATTTGCCACTTCTCCCTTGGTAGAAATAGAGAACAGAAAAGGCATGTGGCAAACAAACATTTCTCTGCCCTCTAAGCTGCATTGCATGGGACCCTCAGTCGTATACAACTTCATATCTTGGGCCATTCTCAATTTCAGAGCCTTTGAGGGGTTAAGGATTGCAGTTCAAAAGGCAACTGTGGGGTTTTTTACTGAGCATTGCCATCCTGTCTAGATACAGAATGTTGAGTTTAATGATTCTGCTTCCCACTTTTTGGAAAATTCTCATATTAGTTTTCAATTATTATTTTTGATGCCATTCAAGCAAAATTTACCTCGGTTTTTAGAGAATGAAGCAAATACCCAAGCACACCATATGTGTGCTTGGCCACCAATTAATGACATAGTTGTATCATGGCATAGCTGCATAAACAGTGCAGAGGGAGGAGGTCAGTCTGAGAACAAAAAAATTATCTAAAGGCTACGATCTTGTTTATGAACAGATTGATTCATGTAAATTCACTCAATGTTGAGAATTGTTTAATGATTCTGTTATGCAAACAAATCTGCTATACACATTGTTTGCAAGATATCAGAGTAAGTACTGAATCTCTATCCTACATGGCTGGCTATATAAAGCATGTGGTATGGCTTTGATCATTAGTTAGTAGATTTAGGCTGCAGAAAGTAGTTTTACTTAGTTTTATAATATCAAGTGCCTTTATGATTTCACTGCAAAGTAAAGTTTTATATAGAAACAAATCACTGCAACAAGCTCTAAATATTCATTAATGAAAAATATTAATATTAAACATATATTTCCTGCTTTAAGATTGCATTTTAAATGTAATTGAAATGCAGTTCTATGGGATACTGATAATGTTCCATTTGTATTTAATGAGGATTCCATATATTTACCATCAGTGTAGTATTTACCTGTCTTACTGAATAGATTTTACCTGTTCTCAGAATTTGCAGTATACTGCACGCATATACTTCATGCCTGCTTTTGGTCCTGTAATTTTTTGGGTCTCATAATTTTATGTGGTTAGCAACAAGTCATGACAAGATTCAGTTACATGAAGAAGATTCCCCAGCTGAAATCTTGACCTGTTGGGTAAAAGAAATATAAGCAGAGGTTGCAATAAGGACAAGATGTATAGGTCTAGGACAGATATTGAATGTTAAAATTTATGTCTCAATTACTCACTCATGTGTGAAGAAGTGAACACAGATAATTCAAATATTGTCTAAATCTATATAAAATACTTATGACACTGCTTGAATAGCTGCTTAGCATTTGCTGCTGAAATGAAGACCATTTATAGCAGTGTCAAACCAAAGGATTTACTACATCTGAAGTAGCTGAAGTAGGTGCCCAGAATTCCTTCTATGTACATAGCAATTCCCTATCCCACTGGCAATATAACCCAGTTGGTTCATGGAAAATGTCATGCAAGTAGGAGTGTACAAATGCACTGAAAGGTGAAGGGCATCACAGACTAAATTATTATAAATACCTGCTGCTGTGTCTTACAGATAAACTGTGCTGTGCCAGGCTGACTGGCAATCCTTTTATTTTGTAGTGACTGTATTTAATTTTATGTAAGAGAAGACAGCAGCAACAGATATTCACTCAGGGAATGACTGGGCAGATAGTGAAGGCTATAGAGCATTAGCAATGCTAAGAAGTCTCAAACAGTCCTTAGAGGAATGGGAGTTTCATAACAGAGTCTGACTGTGTCTCAAATATCATGCTGACGTTTGTCAGCAGTGAATTTCCCACACTGTGGGAGTTTTAGAGAATGACTTATTGGCTTATTGGCCTACTCAACCCATGCATGCAAATCCAAAGAGACAGATTCACTACATTTTTGCATGTCCTTAATATTCCAAAGCCTTAGGATTCAAGTATTGCTCACATGTTGGTGAGCATACAAACGCGAGAGTGTGGGGAAGGACTGGGAGCAAAATCAAAACAAAAATTACAAGACAGGTCACTGTAGTCCAGTGTGTTATGAGGCAGCACAGAATAAATAAGTCATTCAGAGCAAAGTGTCTCATTCTGGAAATAAGGACATTTTAAAGGCTCAAGTATGATTTTATAGTTGTGAGTTACTTGACTGAGATTTTCATTCTGTAATTTTTAAGCAGTGTCAGAAAGAGCAGCAAAAACTGCTTGCTTTGCCACACTTAATCTTGAATTGTCAAGCAATTTTAGTGTTGGAAAGTTCTTCAAATATTTCTCTTTCCTTTACGAAGAATATCATTCCCTGTTCAGGGTGGATTATCCTGGCCTAGTGACCTGTGCTCTGGAATATCATCCCAGGATGTCTCTGTGGACAGCCCTCAGCTCCCAGCAGTTCTGCAGCCACACGGAGCAGACGCTGAGCTCACAGACCATCAGCTATCAAAGGTTATTGAGTTATTGATCTCAGGGACAGCTCAGAGCTGTCACTGTTCAGCCCACTCAGCCTTTCCCTCCCCCAGAGAAGTTCTTTAGGCTTCTGGTTAAAAATGCCTACCCATGGAAGACAAGACCCTTGCATCAATAGGGATTATTAAAGCTTTCTTGGGACAGCTGAATGAAGCCTAGGGGTTTTTCTTGATCTGGACTGTATTAAATGTTTCTATCAAAATGCACTTTTCATTGAAAATAGCAGATTTTTTTTTTTCTGTGATCTATTTTCTAATAATACCTTCAATATGCTAAATGAAAATTTAAATCCACTTCACTATATAGATGAATATGTAGTAATTTTTAATTGTTTCCCAGTTTTTTGCTTTGTCCCATTCTTTCCAAGTTTTTCCAGATTAAAAGATAAATATTGTGATAGGAAAGAGTAAAAATGAGAAAGGAAAGAGTTAAAACTAAAAATTTACAGATATGTACTTCTTACATTTAAAAATTCAAATTTCTTTCAGTGATCTGAATGAAAGGAAAAGAGGCTTTGTATAGCATAGTATCTACACTTCTATATAAAATATTTTACATTTGAAATAATTTTTTCATCTGTTTGGAGAAGCCATGAAATTTTGGAAAAGAACTGTCACAAATACTTGAAAATTACATCCCTTATGAAGTTAGCCTTCAATGCAGCCAAGCATTTGTCATCTATATGTAGGTATGTTACACAAAAATAAAGAGTGCTCACTAGGGGAAATTCAGGTGGATTCATTTTTACTTTTTTTCAGGCAAGTTTGCTGCTGCTTAAGTGTTAAGTATTGTCAGGGTTCTGCAAACTTGCAAATGAGTGTAGGAAGCACATGCTGAAAGGCTTCCAGGGCAGAGAGGGAGCACCAGGGAAAGATGATCAGGTCACAGACAGCTTGAAAGATGAAGGAAAGATAGCAACATATGTATGGTTCTCCTGGATACTTCCAAACAGATAAGGAACAAAACAAAACATAAATCAGTGACAATCAGGTACACAGGTTTCACTGTCCACTCCTAGAACCGGGATTCTCAAGGATGGACACGTCTCAATAGCTGTGTTGCCAGTGCACAGAAATCCCCTGCTGTTTGGTAATGCTGCTTTGCTGATGATGCCAGCACTATTTTTCTTCATTTGAGATACTGGGGGTTAATTCCGGGCGAGATTTTTCAACCTCTTTACCCATGTGTTGTGAGGTTGGTTGACCTTTGACTGCTAAGTGCTGACAGGGTCCTGTGAACCCTAGAAATGATAGCAAGATCTACTAGTGAGGTGCAAGCAGATAAAGAACAAAGTAGCACTTAAATCAGCAGAAGCCAATTAGGGCACTCCCACTCAAAAAAATTTGCAGGGAGGAGAGGAAAAGACATGAGGACATGAGCCATGATTATTATGCACATTGGGAATCTGTCACAGTCATAAATTTGAAATAAATTGCTACAGGAACTGGGCAACTTGTCAGTAAATGCTCCAGAACTGGGGACTGGCAAAACTGTATATCAGAATTAATGTTTTGTCAGTGTAAATACGTCCAGCAAAGACCTGTTCTTGCCACATTTCCATTATATTTTGGCGTTCCATTTCTAGTGCAAGAAAGTTTCTCCTGTTTTTTTTTGTTTTTTTGGTTTTTTTTTTTTTTTGTTTGTTTTTTTTTTTGTTTGTTTGTTTGTTTGTTTTTTGGTTTTTTTGCAAGATAGGATACTGGAGAGAACTCAAAATAAATAGCACAGAAAAAAATGGGAGAAATCTTGAACTGACTTATCTCTTTTCCAATTTGAACAGGAGTTCTACAGTAGTAATGAGGACTAAGAAATCCTGGGAGACAGCTTTGAGCATGAGAAAGGACTGCATGCTTCTTGAGCTGCTACAAAAATTTGTATGCAGAATAAATGCTTAAGTTTCAGGTATCTGGGCACCTTGTAATTTCATTAATTTAAACAAACAGTAATCAGCTACTATTATATAGTTGTTTCTTGATACCCCACACTAGAGATAAAATGATGACATAGACAAATAGTTATTTATGTCATTTTATAGATGGCAAAACCAAATATGGGAATGTTTTGATGCATTGATAAGACTATAACCCAAGGCCACCAATAAAAATACCAACACACTGCTAAAAGTCAGGGTAAGCCTGAAGAATGGGCAAGAAGAAACAAATGTTGAAAACTGGCCTGTTCTTAGTGCAGGGAAGATTTTAATTTCTTCTAAAACTCTGACAGGGTCACAATGACTGACTCAGGATCTTAAGACACAATTTTCAAAGCATCTAAGTGACCTGAAGGAGCACATTGCCATCAACACCCAATGAAACACAGTTATTCTATTACCTTGTTCCTGTAGAAAATGCTGTTTTCTCTCAAGGCTGTTCCAGCCCTTGTTGAGTCATTCACCTGACTGATCTCCAGGAAAGAAAAATAGAAAAATGTTCGGGCAACTCAGGGTCACTGTTTCCAAAGCAAATTGTTTGTTCTAGCCTGATGCTGCTTTTTGTTTTGGATTTTGTCTGGAATAAATAATAAGGACTTCTGAATACATCTAGTTGGTGTATTGGTTCTGAGAACTCCATATAAAAAAATATAAAATTATTGTGAGCAAAAGGTGAATGTATTTTTCTTGACAAAACAAATCCAAAGGTAATGGGGACATTTTCTGATTGTACAGTCACACAGGTATTCCACTTCTTTTGAGAAGCTGAATGACACCTATTTTTTTCAAATTTTCTTCTTCTCACCTTTTCTTCATATATTCTTCAACTGTGCTGTATCTGAAAGTTGTGGTCTCTACATGGATGACTTAATCATTCACCAGATCTTGAAAGTAGAGGTTCCAGCCCCAAAACATCAGAAACTGTGTATAATTAATACAAGCAATAATTTTTATTAATATATTCTGTGCATTTTTGTGATACTTTTGTTACTAGTTTAGGAGTAATTGGGAAAATATATACGGGATATATATATATTTTTTTTTTTTTTTTTTTCCCCCACGGGGTTTTTTTTAGGGGATATATATATATATATATATATTTTTTTTTTTTTTTTTTTTTTCCCACAAGTGGTTTTAGTATTGGATGTGTTTTTGTTCTACAGACTGAGACAAGGAACCTGAATGAAGGTGAGTTGGTTCATTGATCAAAATATTAATTTCTGAAAAGTCCCTGATATCATAAAATCGTACAAGGGGGAATAGTATGTAAATCAGACAATCACTTTCTGTTGTCTCATTCTGTGTATAAAGAATTATTATTAACAGAAGAAAAAAGTTAGGACATGCAAGATACTGAGGTAATCCTAAGAATCCGGTTATTTTCCTGTCTTCCATAACTTTTCTGCATCTGTTGAATTATGGCATGTTGTATTGCCCACCACCTGTCAACAGCTATTGAATGTGCCACCCAAATGTTGATTCATCAATGTTTTCAGTAATACTGCTGCTGCAAGATAGAAGAGGGGTTGTTAAGAAGGTTGGTTGTTGGAAATAAAAGCAGACTAGTTGAATGAAAATTTTTTGGTTTAATTATACTCCAACTCTTCCTTTCCTTCACTGAAAAAAATTAACCTAATTCTGGCTGAAGTTGCAAACACAAGCATGAAATCCAAACTTTTAGTTGAAAACTATCAATGAAACATTACATAGCATAAAGTTTCAACTTTCTAGAGTAAGCCATTTCATATTGATTTCTTTTTAGCACGGAAATGTTGTGTGATTGGAAGCTAGTAACACATTCGATGTGTTAGCTTCCATTGTAGGAGCTTCACTGATGGGCTGGAAGGCACTGGTTATTAGCTCAGTACTTGACAGTGAACATGGCAAGAAACAACTTGTGGTAAAGGAGAGTAAGTTCAAAGATTATGGAATGCAGGCAGAAGAAATCAGCTGTGCCCTATAAAGTCAGAAAGCCACGTGAATGTGAGTGCTCCTCTCTGATAGACAGTTTGTTAAAGCCTCTCAGGGACCAAACATGTCTCCGTGTTTTCCATGAACTGGTGTAGTTTCTTGTGTCCCCTTTGTCACAAGTGTCACAAGGACATGCCTTACACAGCTCACAGCAGGGATCAGAATCCAAAGTGAGGATCTGGGACATATGGATGCTGTCTAATTTATACACAAACCACAAATATATCATCACTGCACAGGATGCCATCCTTGCTGCTCACACTTATTCCTCCATATGAGTTGTGATCCCCTACACCACCTTGAGCAAGGGCAACAACGTTCACCTCTTTCCATTTCCTTGCACTCCCATATCTACTCTTCTACCTCTGATCATTTTCAGGGTCAACTGTGTTATTTGTGCACAGCTTGAAATGTCAGTTTGTCACTGAAGCTGCTCCATAGTCGGTGGGGTGCTGCTCAGGCTGTGTCTAAATGCTTTGGATTTGGCATTAAAGGAAGAAATCCTGTCCGGCTCTTTTTGGTCAACAGCACTCCCAGCCAGCAGCTGACTCAGTACCTCCACTTCCAGGCTGTGAAGATGAGTCACTTACCCTGATTCCAAAACCACTTTTTAATAGTTTAGGTCCTGAGTACAGATCTTATCAAAACCATGACTCTCCTCAACTGTTCTACTCTTAAAAATACCATTCTTCTCTCAGAAACAAAAATTAAATGGGTATTGTTTTAACATTTCCCCATAAAATGGCATTTTCACTAATGAAGAAAGATTTCCAATTTTAGGCTACTACGATTGGTGATCTAACAATATTTACAAAAATCCTTTACTCAAATGCGATATTGTTTGAAGCTAAGTGAAATAGCTTTTGAAAAGGAAAAAAAGGTATGCATTATTATAAAAATTCTATTTTGCACATGAATTTGATTCAGATCACACAGATAAATGTTTAATATTTTCATTCCTTATTCATGCCAAGTAAGGCAGGTAAAAAATCCTTGGAAAAACATGCATTACACTTGGAAATTGATCTACTCCCTGTGTAATGAAACTAATTCTCCACATTCAAAATACAACTCAGTACAGTGCTTGAGGACTTAGTGGAGTGTCTGGTGTGATCCCTATATGTTGCCAGATAAATGAATGCACAATTGCTTTTAAAATGTTATTAAAAATTGTTTTGCCTATACCTCACTAATATTTCATTAGTGGTATAAACTTCTGATGATCTCTTTTAGTTCACCTCAGTTGTGAAATATTTAGTGAAAAACAAACTGGCACATGTCTGGATTAAAAAAAGACCCCAAAACTCCAAAGGAATTTTTCTGGTTTACCAAAATACTTTAAATTTCTTGAGAGGTAAGAAGAGATACACAATTCTGTGGCTGATATAAATGTTATCATGCTTTCATTCCAGTGTAAGTACAACTCAGCTAGGTAACTTTTACAGTAATATCCTGTTCTTAAAATATAAAAATAGAAAAAAACCTATAATCTGTTTGAATTGATCTTCAACAATAAGGCAAGCCAAATAAATTTCAGGTTTAATGGAGTTTGAAATTTGGCATATTTTCATTGTGATACTCATGCATTCTATTATATTAATGTTAAAGGCCCTTGTTGAAAAATGTTATTTTGTTACTTTGAGCCAGTGACTGAGTTACTGAGCGTTCAGACACAACTACAGGAAATTGGCATGTGTATCCTACACAGAAATAGGAGACAGAAAAGTCCATTAATAAATTATGCGCGCACACACACACACACACATATATATGTATATATATATACACACACACACACATACATTTAGGCAGGGCATTATGATTGCTTCCCTTGGCACAGAGATACCCCAATAAATCAAAACACTTGTTTAAAGAATAACAATGATATTTTTTGATTCTACTTCACTTTGTGAGGATGATGGAGAGTATATATCTTCTTTTATTTTCCTGAAATTTCTATTATTTCTAACTGTTCCTTTGATTACCCTTGTAATTTTTTTTATATAATTTATACAGCAGCAATAATGTAGTAGAATTATAGAATGGTTTTGGTTAAAAGGGATTTCAAAGATCATTTAGTTCCAATTCTCCCACAGTGGACAGGGATGCCACCCAGTTCACCAGGTTGCTCAGGGCCCTATCCAACCACGAACACTTCCAGAACTGAGGCACCCACAGCTTCTCTGGGGAGCCTGTTCCAGTGCCCCACCACCCTCTGAATAAAGAATTTTCTCCTAACATATCTTTACATTCTCAAGCTTTTCCAGTTCTCCCCAGATATCATCCCTTCCTCCTGTTGTGTCAACTGCACCTCTCTACTTGGTGCCACTGCAATTATTGGACCCCTCCCTTGTGAGATAAAATAAATGTGAAGAATGTCTGCAGGATTATAAAGATGTTTGAGATTTAATTTTCCATTTAATGGAAGCTGATAGTGGCAAAAAGCAGTTTTTAATCCAGTGCTCCAGACACACATTATTGGGCCTTTCTTACACAAAAAAGATCAACACCTGGAAAACTTTATGCTTTTTATCGTTCTGTTTTATATTGTGAAAGACATGCTGTAGGGTCTTGGACATCTCACACTTTGAATCAGTTAGTCAAAAAGTCTTACAGTTTTCTTCTTCATTAAGTGGAGAATAAACATGAATTCACTGAATTCAAGATGATAAAATATGTTAAAGTAACATAGAAAACTAAGAACAAAAGGGACATTACCAGACAGATTATGTTTTGATAGTGAGTTGTGCCAGGCTCCATTTCAGACAGAACTGTCTATGGCTACATTAATCTGAGTTGTATCACAAGAGTGGTATAGGATGAGAAAGGATTCCTGGAAGGCTGGGATACAGCTCTTCCCACAGATGAGTGCTCACATCCCTCTTCCTCACACTGCCCATGTTTCATGCTCCGAGTACAAAGAGCCAAGGCTTCCATCTGGGCTGTGAAAGCTCTCAGAACTTCCTCCTCCCCCAGTGTTTATTTTCTTCTGTCATGGTATATTCCCTGGTATACAATACCTTGGGCTGACCTGGCAGTGAGAGATGGTGCCTTGCTTTGGGCGGGTCAGTAAAAACAAGTTTGACAAAGGAAGCACGAAGCACTCTCAGTATGGACAAAGCATTGCTGGCAGTCTCAACCATGGTGGTAAAGTCAGAGAGGTGACAGATTTAAACAAGAGGGCTAGGCTTTCATCAGTTAACTCTGATCAAGTGTCTGAAGGTCCCAGATAACCTCCTTGACATCTGAGCAACAGAACAATATGTAAATAAAGATTTCATCACACAGTGAAATTTGAATAAGCAACAATTATATATTAATTACAAATATATAATAATATTATATGCTAAATATGTTAGTGAGCACAACCCACCAAAATATTTCCTAAAGACACCTTTGGACATAACCAAGAGCATCTTTCTGTCTGTGTAAAGATGTCCTACATTTGCACCAAGACTTCTTTGTATTGCTTTCTTAAGAAAAATAGCCTGTAGATATGAGAGAGAAGAAACCCTCAAGAAAATTGGCATTTGCAGTGCTGGTGCTTGTTTCTAACTAAGGAAAAATGTTTCATAGCTGTATTCCCAAATATGTTTCTGACACCTCTTCAGTGAGTCTAAGCTTGATGACATCTCAAGTTGGACCCATCTGCAGCCTTCCCTGTCCCTGGTTTCCTTGCTGCTCTTTGGGAATATTGATAAATTTTCAGTCTCTCCTGCTGCTCTCTTCCAAACCTGCTAGAAGCTTCCTTAAAAATTGTCTTAAAGAGGGAATAATAAAAAATATCCTAAACAATACAAAATCATAGTGACAGCCAAGGAGGGGACAACATCTAATTGTTTTTGTTTGCAGCATATCTGACCCTCAGAGGTTTTCAGTCAAACTGAAAGTTCAAAACTGATTTTAGACTGAGATAATAACAGCAAGAGCACAAGTTTCCTTAAAAGAAAATAGGCAATCCTCTCCCTTTGCAATACATGTAGAGAAAACACCTATGCCAACAACACTGTTCAGAGTTCCAACCCTTAAATTTATTTAAACTTGAATTGTAGAATTATTTGTAGCTTGTAGAATTAATTGTAGCTCTGCAAAGTTATCCATTGATATCTGATTCTTTTCATAACAGCCAAACTAGCAGCAATCTTTGGGTAATGATTGAGGCACAGGAAACGATACCATAAAAGAGATATTCTCTCTGGATCCTGTTCTCAAATGTTTTGTGGCAAAACCTGAGGTTTGTGTTCTAGTCTTAAATTTAATTTATATCACACCAAATAAGTACAGAACATAGTACCTTCATAAGGAACCTTAGGGTTCTAAGCCGTTTAGCTAAGACTGAATATGACAAATATAAGAACATGCATAGGAAAGTCAGACTTTATCAGCTAACACGCTGATATAATACACAATATCCTGTGTATTATACATGACTACATACAGAGTCACACAGAAGCACAGAATGGGAATGGTATGATTGGTACAAATACTTGTGGCCTGCTAGAGGAACTTCTTTTGCTGAGTAATAAAACTCTTTTTGACTGAAGTGAGGAAATAAAATCCGCAGCTAATAAGCTGTTCCACCACACATAAAGGAAGGTGGTGAAAGGTTGAAGTTTGTTATATGTGGAATGCCTTTGGGGTATACAGTTTGTCCCCCAGGTTCATTTTGACAGCATTCTCAGGATAGCATTCCAGAGTTTATTTTATGTGCTATACACATTTACTCCTCTCAGATCACACACTCTGAAAGTTCTCTCTCTTATCAGGTAGAAGATATTTGTCTTACCCCAGCCCTTTGGCCTTATGAAGACCCTTTTCTTTCCAGCAGGAAGTTTAAGAACTGAATTCATACGAGGGATTTCAAGAACATGTCTCAAAAAGATGAAACCCACTCAGGACGCATTATAGGAAATAATTCATCATTCCACCTCTTGTATACAATCAATAACACTAAAAGACTGTCTTGTCATCTTATCAGGCTACATAGGTTTTAGCAGTTCCTTTATTAAGCCTGGAAAAGAAAGCAAGGAGAGGGGGATTCTTTGGACATCCAAACACAGTGTCACACTGAGTGTGATCCTGACACTGCCCAGGGAACCTGCTAGCCTTTGTTTACAGATGGATCTGTGATAACCCGCCAGCTCAGATGGAAGGTCACTCCAGAGGACAAGCAGGGAGTTCTTTTCCATCATCCCTGAATCCTGGAAATGGCGGGGTTGACCACCGTGGGTATCCAAGCTCTCTCTTAAATTCTACTTTTCCTGCTGACAGAAGTATGTGGAATGTGATTAGCAGATATTTGGGCAATTTGTCTTCTCTTACAAGTAGGAGGGAGAGGGATGGGTGAACAAACCCCTATGAGCTATCTGGAGGGAATTTTATTTTGATAGATAAAAATACAGCCATGAATTGACAATTGAGATAGAAATAGTGCAAGGCTGATTTGGATATCCATGTGCATCCATGCTGCAGGTGTGCACAATCATTGACACCACATGTGACATCAGAACTGCACTAGAGGCAGTAAATGTTATCCCATAGACTGACCTGAGCATGTCCAGGCCAACATTTCAGCCTCACTTGCTGAGTCCATGGGTGTCATCACAAGCCACAAAGGATTTGCTCTTCCCTATTCAGAGAAGCACAGCTTGAGCCTGTAGTGCAGGCTGGAAATGCACTACAGCTTCTCCAGCTGTGGTAAACCTTTATAGCCCTCCTCAGAATGATCATCAGGGAAGCATGCACTTCTGGTAGACCAATAGTTTGTGTTAGTTATCCTGATTCAGTCTTCAGATGACAGTGACATAAACTGCTGCCTCAGAGGAAGGCATGCAAACTTCTTCAACAGCAGTCATTGAATAAGGTGCCTACAAACGTTCCTCTTTTTTTCCCCAATACTTAAAATATGGATTTTAGTTTATTGTATAATCTTCAAGGCTTTCAGACCTGCCAGAATCCTAATAATCCGTATCTATTATTGAATTTTCTGAATAATTTGTCCCTTTCTTCAGGCTGGATTTCAAATATATTTTAGACCTATAAGCTGTCCAGACTTTTGACATGTCACATAAATGAATGATTGCCTTTCATTGTTTCTAAGTTGTTGTCTAGCCAAAGTTTAAAATAAAATGTCGTCAGTTTGTTTCAAGTCCCCTACTAATTAACTTTTGATTTATTTGCTCTTTGACATTTATCTGCAAACAGTTTTTATGATTGTTTTTGGCACACATCTAAAGCATATCATCTATGATTATATCACCTTGTCCAACTACCAACAAATTGACACTTGACATAATTTTGTCAAGTCACCATTGGCTTAAGGTTGATTTTTTTATCATATTTAATCTTTCCTAGAGGCAATTTTCCCCTCAAGGTGATTCTTTCTTTCTGTACCCAGAGAAGTAAGTGCTAAAAGAATTAATTCAGCAAGGGAAAGAATTATACTTTGAAAATTAATGTGGATAATAAAAGCCACAATTTAATGCATAAGGACAGGTTTGTTAACAGGACCACACAAGTTTCATTACTGACATGTGACTGTCAATATTTTTATACATGTCTTAGTTCACAGAGAAATATTGATGAAGAACAAGTGTCTTACTCAAGTTGTAGATAAACCCTAGACTGAGATAGTATCATATCTTTGTGAGAAGGAGAGAATTCAGCTAAGTGCTGCATATTCTTTTGGTTACAGTCATGTGCTTAATTTTTTGTTTGACATAAGGAAATGGCAACAGATTTCATAATTATGTTGAGATGATTTTTAATTAAAGAAACAACAATATACCTGAAACTTTCCTCCTCAAGCAAATCAGAAAAAAGAACCAAGTAATAAGATTTACTTTATTACATTTAGAGCTAAGGGATTTATTTTTATAAAAAAGTTTCAAGTTTATTTTTAGAAAGCATACAAGCTTAGAGATTATATGATATCTTTGATTTAAAAAAGGAAAATCTGAGTTGCAGGTAGGGAACTGGGCATGCCACGTCTGCAGTGGCCTGTGTCTCTTATTTCAGATAAATTTTCCTGTGTTTGTATATACTAACATCTAATAGTAGATCCAGTATGAATGACCAAACAAATATAATGAGGATACAATCACATGAAAGCAATGCACCTTGATATCCATGTCCTTGGCAAACACTCCACTTGACATTGTGCAAGAGTCTGTGCTTATTTGGTTGTTACATAAGTGATTTACTTGCCATGCTTTTCATTTTATGCAACTTGCTGTAGTTATGCAAAAAAATATTCATAATACAGGATAATTTAAGAGAAAAAATTGGAAAAAGCTACATTGCTGTGTATAAATGGTACATGATATAAAACAGTGAAAATTTAAATGTGCTTATCCTGATTTAGAACTTTATACTAGAAATATTACTTGACACAAAAAAAAAAAAAGAGACATTTGTTAGCAAGGGTGAGATTAATCTTCCTTAATTTTTGGCATGTGAAGCAAAATACAGATTATTGAAATGTATTCTGCCCATGGATTAGAGAGAAATTGACCTGTAAAGGGCAATTTAAGCCTTGACTTTTAGACAGCTCTCTTAGAATAAGGTGAAACTTCCACAGGAGGAATCTGTCTTTCTCCACTGAAAACTTCCAAATGACCTCTTAAACTTAATGTCTGTCTATTAGATGGCAAAGATAAATGAGATGAACATTACTGCCAGGGTCTAAACCAGAGCATGGTGGTCTCCAGCAAGCTCAAGGACAGTACAGCTGTGCAGCTTGCCCCAGAGTTCCCAACTCAGACAGATGATACTCAGCTACACATCCTACTGAGAGACACCAAAGAGGCTACTGTGAGCAAGGTCTTGGAAGCTCACATCTTTATTCCAAGATATTCGCTTTAAAGGTGTGTGTGGGATAATGTTTTATGTGTCAGATGTTTGTTTATCTAGTTCACTTACTGCCTACCTTTCTCACTATTTCATCATCTCTGTGTGTCAGGGCATAGGTTTTGCTATAAACTAATAGGTTTTATTATAAACTTCAAAATGAAAATCATCCAATGGGCATAACTCCAGGGCAGAAATGTAATTTCAAAATACCCAGGGAGTAGACATGGTTAAGAGATGGTTTGTCCTGGTCAATGCCACTGGACTGACCTTTGCTTCTGCAGCCCACCTGGAGCTCTTCCATTGAGCCACCCTCTGACAGAGCCACGTGAAATAACTCTGGTGATGATCAAGGCCTCTGTACAAAACAGTAGTAAATGTACATTATCCATCATTTTCGTAATTTCCCATTCAACTCCAGTAACCACTGTTTACCAACTAAGATGTAGGTGGCACAGACAGCACACTGAGAGGTGATATAGTGAGACTCTTGCTGTTCACCCATCGTTATCTTTACATCTCCATAACATATGAATTGATTGTAAAACAAATTTAATCTGTGGACCTAATCCTGAATTTAATGCTAAAATATCCTGACCAAGCTTAATCCATTTCTCTCCAAAGGTTCTTCAAAACTATAGCTTGAGAGTTTAGTTTAAGTAGCATTTTCCCATGCATGAAGAAGGTTCCTTAAACTCAGCATAAAAGAAAGAGCAGGCAGCTACAATGGAGTGCCAGATGTAAAAAAAAGATAACTGAGTATGGCACATATAAACATTTTTCTGATTATTGCTTTAATTTTGTCTGACAAACATATAGTGCCTTAAGTTTCTAATTACTACTCCAGTCATAAGAAAGTATTTATTGCAAGAAATCTTGAGAACCTACAGAAAGCTTTTCATGCACTAGATTTGATAGTGTTTCCTCTGATAAAATGTCATTGGTTTAACCCGTCTTTCTTCTATTTAATGACTTTCAGAGGCTCATTAGACCAAAAGGAAATAAGCCTTAAAACTCAAACCACATGTCACATATAAAGAACAAAATAACAACAAGAAAAATTACACACTATGTCATTAGTTTCAGCATTGTATGCTATCTCAATAATAAAAGAGTTAAAAAGGTGTTAGAAATATCCTTTTCAAATGGGAAAATGCATATGATTTCAAGGTTATGGTTCCTATTAACCCACACATAATGGGAGTTTTCAAGGACACTGCACAAGTGAATTCTTGCCTTACAAGGACTTCCACTTCACTAATAATGAGTTTCTGCTATTTATAATCTTTTGAAATTAATATAAATCCTACACTGACTTTCCACAATAAACAAAATCATGTACATAGGTAAATAGGTGGGTACACAGGCATAAAACTAATTTTTAAAGTTTGGAGAGCTGAGTAAGTCTTAGATTATGGGGACATGCAAGACCCACCAATATGATGCATGAATAAACTTTCTTCTTCAGAAATATACAGACAACTCATAGAACACCACATCTTAAACTGTATACCCAGGCAAAAATGTACAAAATTGAGAGGAATATTTAAATGAGTGGCCAGATTTGAGCCATGACTAAACCATGCAATTTTACAGAGGTCTCCACTGCCTTGCAGTTCCTTTAATGCATTTTTTCTTGGTTGTCTTCTGTTTTTCACATCTCTTTTTTATGGAACTGCAATGAACAACCATAAGGCATCTTGAGACTACTCAGTTATCAGAAAAAAATCCTGAATGCTTACCTGACTGCCAGAGAGCTGATGTCAGAGGGGGTGTATTTGAACACCATCAGGTGTAGATCCATGTTCTATTCGCCTGCATACTGAGAAGAAAACACACACACAGAAGACACTGGAATTGTCCTATTTCTGAGTATTTTCCTGATCTTCAGTGTTCTGCTATCCTTACCCCTCTTTTCCCACTCTTGCTTTGAGATTAACCATACTCTCAAATTTTATATTGACTTAATTTCTAGAGGAGGTGAAATTTTTTTTTAGATCTCCATTAACTATTAAGCAAGGCCCCTTTGACCATGCCTAACTTGTAAAGCTATTTCTCATACATAAAATGATCTGGCAAATCAGAACCCAAGTGATGTCAAATATCGATGACATATTAATCCTTTAAATTTCTATTTTTTAAAAAAAATTTAGACACTATGAAGTGTTAGTATTTTAAGATAAATTAATTATTTTTATTAATATAAAATAATATAAATAAAAATACTAGCTCTATATGAGTTCATGCTTTAGCTGGGGGTGAAAAAAGATTACACTGATTCTCAGTATATTTTTATTTTTATTATTAAGACCTAGATTACTGCACTTTCTAAATAATTTTAAGTGTAACAAAAATAAAATTTTAATTAATTTCTTCTGAGCAGATACAGAAAAAAATCAGATATTTGATAATTGTTGCAATTATGGAAAGAAGTTATAGGTTGAACAATTATTTTGTTTTAAGGTGTAAAAAACAAAATAGTACCCAAAAAATCATATCCTCAGCTACTACTCCCCCCTCCTGGGAAAGAGTTAATACTCTTTTCCAAGAGTCTCAGCCAGCTTTCCTCCCTACTCACACACTGACTTTGCAACTTTTTCTGTATTGACTTCTTTTGCAGTCAGAGTGTCAGACTCTCTATTCTAAACATTTTCTTCTTGCAGAGCTTGTTCACCCAATGTGTGTTCACTGGATTGTGACTGATGTCTGCATTTTAGGGTTGAGATGTTTCATGAGACACCTTCTGCAGGAGATTTTGCTGGTTTAAGAAGGATAAACTGATCAGGTTTTGTAACACTCTCCTTGTTGGGCAGCCTTCTAAACACTGAAGATTTCACAGTTAAAGGAACCAAAAAAGGCTTTATGATTTTTTAAATAAATATTACATATGGGCAGATAGAACAATGTCAGTCACAGATTCATTATATGTTTGGGGCTTGTTCACTAGGAAAAATTACAATCCTTAAACCCATATGTGTTTTGGTGTATGTGACTACATGTGCAAAGTATAAATTTTTTTCCAATGAGAGTTCATATGGCCACATTTAGTTGGCAACACTATGGCATTTAGCAGCATGATTTGACCCATGAGAAGAATGCTCAGACTATTCTCAACAATGGCTTTGCCCTAAAAGAACATTTGCTGAAAAAAGATATATGCACTCAGCTACTGTCCTAGTGTGCTCTACTGAAAATATTGCTTTGGTAAAGCTTCAAGACAGGATTTAACAAGGTGAGAGAAGAAGCAGGATACACCACTGCTTGTTCTCTAGGGTAGGCATCATTTCATGTAAAAGGCAAAATGTCAATAGCAACATGTTACTACGCCACATTGCAGAGGAGATCTAAGAGGTTTAGTGCCCCAGAATGTTTGGTATTCCTTTTAAGCCTGCAACTCAGGGAAAAAAAAAGTTCTAAACCCCTCATGTTTATTTGAATAGATGTTGGCAGGATAATTAAATGCTCCCTTCAAACATCCTGGTGGAAATATTAAACAGTAATTACCTTACTCAAGTCGTTCCTTTTGTGAGAAGGGGAACCACCTGACTGCCAGCTTTCGTTTGCCCTGACACAGATGCAAAGGCTCTGCTGCCTTTCTGAGCTGTTCACACACTTTCTTCCCATGAGAAAGTAAGCACTGATTGAAACGCGGCATTTTCTCCCAACTTGCATACACAACTGCTGCTTGTTTCAGAAAGATGTCAACTAATTTGAGCAACCTCTCCAAAGGACTCTCCAAACAGAAATGTCTTTCATAAATTTCCGGGTCAGCAGCCCTTGGTAGCCCAGGATGACTATTCCAGTCCTGGAGGCACTGAAATAGTTCCATATAAATAGAAACAGCTTCTGTATCACATTGTTGCCTGAAGCACAGCATTCAACACCTCCTTGCACATTAAAATATCTCTCCATGACACAACTTTACACAAAAGAGTGTCTTTGACCATATGGTCTCTCTTTGATCTGTTGATTTTCTTTACTCTGATCCTGTCATTTACTGAAATATTTATGTCTTCTGGTCTGAAGCTTTAAATGGTCAGCACGAATAATGCATGCAGGAGCCTTCTCCTCTTCTACTCTATTTGAATGTCAGTAGATGTTGAAGTACCCTAGTGCTTCATGAAGTATTTCTATTGTGTGGGACTATTTGTAAAAGAAAACCAGCATCAAGCTTTGTACAACAGCCACCTTTTCCTTTTGCTTTCCTCTTTCTTTTCCTTATTGTGACAACAAATATTTACTGAATCTCTTTCTTTAATAATACTAAAGAAATTACTAATAATTAAGTAGTCTGGGTCTATTCCAATGTTTTTGGAGGTCAGCATAATTGCTTTCAGAGACTTATATGGACACTGATACACTGTATGTGTTAATTGCTGATCCAAAAGTGTTTAACAACTATACATGGCTGCAGTAGTTAAAAAGGAAAGACAGAGAAGATGGATGGGAAAGAGGTTTTGTATTTTCAGATTCAGATATCTGTGTTTAATCAGCAAATATTTCTGTCCCCTCCCGGTCTACTCTCCTTTTCCTTTACATCTAACTCGACAGAGGATGACCCAATTGAAATTGAAGGCAGTTTTGCCATTCTCTTCAATACTAAATCTGATGTTCATTCATCATCTAAATGTAAGGACTGTAAACAATTTATAACCCAATGTGTAAAATGCTCATGAAGAATGTTATTAATGTGCTTTTATTTCCTGAGTATATTGGGGGTTGAGAACTCCTATCCAAAGTCTCCATTTATTAATAATATAGCAAGTCAAGTAGGCTGCTCAAACCAGATTGTGTGAGTGCAATTTGGAAAAGAACCTTCAGAATGAAACTGCCTTTTTGTAACATATTTCCAGCATAGTTTTTGAAAAGTAGGATTTTCTAAAGCACCTACGAAAAACAAGTGGATCATTTGATCATTTCTTCAATGAGCATTTGGAAAATTATTTTCTTTTAGAGGATAGTAGGGATAATTATTTCCCTTTTGTGTATAACCAAACAGAATCCCTGTTTTGAACATTCATAACAAAGGACAACAGAGTCAAAATCACTCCAGCTGTGCCTTACTGAAGTAGGTAAAGGGTACTTCTCAGTTTTCTGGAGCAACAAAATTAATGTGGTCAGATACAGAGCACTGTTGTCGATTTCATATCATGATCATCAGGCTGACATACAAACTTACACTGCCATGATAAAATTGTACACAGACTCTTTGAAGGTTTTAAAACCAGTAATTTTCTCCTTGATCACACTGAATACTCAGGAAACTTAGTAAAAAGACCTTAATCTGAAGTTGTAGGCCTTTTAGTTGTGCCCAGCTGTTTGGATCCTGTCCATGTTTTGGTTTTATAATCTTGGTCTGGAATCTGTGAGCTGAAGAGTCTTTATCATATGAAATCCACCAGTTAGCTGAAGGGCCAGTCAAAATCAAAGAGATTCCCTCTGCTTGTGTAAGGATATCTTCTCATTGCACTAAAATATTCTCCAAGAGACTGTGTACATGTGAACAATTCTAAAGTGGATCATTTCCCATAGAGAGCTTGCAATAAAAGTGTGCTTGAAGAAATTAAACAGTGGTTGTTTTCAGAAGCAAAGAAATAAACCCAAACCTTTGACATTTCAGAGATTAAGCTTCTTGTATAATTTGTATGTCAGTCCTATGAAAGAGGAATTGGGAGGATAAGTCGTCAAGTCTCTAAACAGTATATTTTAAGTGAACCCATCTGTAAAAAACACACCAACTTCTATGTTTTTAATTATTCTGAAAAAATTAAACAATTCAAATTAAACCAAAGAGATTTTAAAATTTCTTTTTACTAAAAGGAAACACTAAACACACATTCTTTTATGTCATGAATGCTTCATTCACATCCAGTGAAATATTTGTGGGGGAAAAATTAAGGAAAGGCAATGGATTTCTGAGAGAGCCTGCTTACCCCTGTTATCTCATGGATGAACAGTTAGAGCGTTTGCTGGGGTGTGTGACACATCCTTCCATCCTGCAAACTACAAGTCTTACAGCTCCAATTCCTTTTGTTGGACATGCTACTTTTTGCATGGAAAAGCAAAACATTATCAAAGAGATAATAATTACTCCATAGCCTGACTGGCTTCCCACAAAGCAGGTTTGTGCTTGTTCAAATTCCTGTCAAGGATGAAAGCTGCTCTTGTCCAAAAAACCTTCAGCTACATTGAAAAGAATTCTAACCAAGAAGGAGTAAGAGCTCACCTGAGAAACTCCCAGCCAATGTGGCTAAATCAGCCTTCAGTGGGACAGAAGATGAGGGCACAAATCCTTTCCAAAAAAGATACAGCTGAACATACTTCTCCTGTTTTTTAGGAAAATGTTCTTTCTCTAGCTGTTTACTCAGAGGGGGGTTATCAACAAAAGAAAAAAAAAATTGTTTAATTCAGACAAATTTTGGAAATAGTTCCAGGTACATAATATTAATATTCCAGGTTAGTTTATAGTTGGCAAGAACTAGCTTTTCCAACTAGCTTTTCCAATATTTCTGTTAAGTCAGATTTAATCATTTATCAATATATAATATTTAAACAAATACAATACCTTAGAGCAGAACTTACAGAAAAATCTAACTCATGTAACAACCAAGAAATAATTAGCAAGTTGTTGCTCATGATTTTTGTTGCAGTTGCTATTGTTGAAGTAGCTATTACAACTAAAACAACAAGATTTCTCTGCTCTGGCTTTGTGGCTTTTGAGATAGGATGCAGGTTTGTAAGTATGTAGTAGGTAAGTATGGATAGCATCACAAAATTATCTGCTTCAAAATATGGAAATACACAAGAAAGTATTAGTATGACTTCTGAAATGGCTTCACACACTTTTGCAAACTCAAATTACATTTTGTTAGAAAAGAAAATAATAATGTACTGTAAAAGTAATAGAAGAACAAGAAGGACAAGCAAATGTGATGGTATTCAACAAAGAGATGACAATGACTAGGATTATATTATTAGGACTATGTAAAAGGGTTTTATTTTATGTCAAAAACTCTCATAGCAGATAGATTTTCTAATGTGTAAAACCTGAAAACATATCCTGAGCAACATTATTTGAAAAAATGCAAACAACATAAAAATTAATTTCAAATTTTTCCTTTTGTTAATGAAATGTTTAGGCAAGTAGTTTATTCTTTGCCCTAGGGAATAAAAACAAATACTTCTGCTGAAAAATCTATATTTTTTAGAAACATATCCAGAATTTAATTATCCATTGTATTATTTGTATTTTTGTATAGACTACAGTACAATAATGAAGATAAAACAATACTGTCCTTGTGGCTTAAACTGATTGATTATAGACTCAAGACGAAATGCTTTGCTTGTGGTAGTATATCATGTAAGTATATTTCTTTTATTCCTCTGAGAGACTTGGGGTGGGATACTACTAATTCAAGGAAAAAGATGTGGCTTCCTTCCTCACACATACAGTTATCTTTACTTCAGTGAGAGTATTTATATTATTTGTTTAAATACAGGCTTAGATCCCAAACTATTTCCTAAGGATTTCCTTTGCTCTTTGGAGGCTTTGGAGGCACTGCCAGCATTTGGCAGAATCAACTGTGTGCACCTAAAGAAATTAATCCCACAGCAAGATACGGCTCACTTGACACTAGAAATTTAAAATTTGAAACGCGGGCAGCTTTTCACAGTTGGTTGTTTGAGCTTCTAAAATCAGCGGTGAAGAGCAGCCACGTTCAGGGGCTGATGCCGCCCATCAAGATGGGAATGCGAGGTCTCCGGGATGCGCATTTTGAGATCTCCGGGATGCGAGATCTCCGGGATGCGCTACCCCCCGGGCACAGCTCCCTGCTCGCCAGAGGCCCCGCTTGCCAGGACGTAGGAACTCCCTAATGGCTCAACACCAGCAAATCTCCGCGGCTGCCAGCTGTGCCTGCAGCTGGGGGCCAGCAAAGACAATGCCTACGCTGCCCTCGGTGGTGGGACACACGCATAAACACCTGGTATAGGGTTAAAAGAGAGTTATTCAAGTGTTACGGTAGGCATTAATACAGATGGTCCTTGTCTCCACTTTACTTAATCGTAGGCATGAATTTCAAAAGGAACTCTTATCTCCCCTGGTTTTATCTCCCGCATAAAACAGAGACTAGAACAGAGGAGCAGAAGGCAGGAATGGACTCTTTCCTTCTTTCCACAGACAGGAACGACTCATCTGAACAAGACGAGTCCACATTCCTTCTATTTCATCTTCCCCCTAAACCACAAAATACCTCAGCACCATGTAATAAGTTTAAGACTACTTAAACCACAGATTTGGTCACAAAGCTATACTGGCTCAATCACAGCATTGAGAAGACTATCCAAGTTCAGGCTAAAAACTTCAAAAGTTACTGAATGTAACTGGAAGTCTGTCCTGGCTTCTAACTGTTCTCACTGCTAGGAAAATGGTCCTCATTTGAATTTAACAACATTCAACTTCCAGCTGTTAACTTCCAGAAAGGCCATTGTGGTTTCTCCCCTAGGGACAAACAGCCTTTCAAGCTTAGTTTTTTTGGCTTTCCATTGTGATCAAACCACAACTTAGTCTTCTTTTTAATAATGGGTGTGTCAATACTGACTTTAATGGAAACAGGATTGACTTCACAAATTCAAACTAGACACTGAAAATATTTTTCTTATCAGCAGTTTTGCTCCATCACATGCACATTTTATGTTATTATTGTTGGGTTGCTCACATGCTGGGCTGTGGGTTGACACTGTCTGTTTTTGTTTTGTAGAAGAAGGAAGCTCTGAATCATTTCTTTTTGGGAAAAACATGCAAAGAATAACACAAATTTCTTAAGCAGAGAGGAAGAAAAAGTCAACAGAAATTAAATCTTGGTACTGTGTAGAGCACAAGCTTCTTTTTAATGTCTACATCTGCCTTGATCTGAGCCAAGCGTTTTAGAATGGTGGAGCAGTATTTATCTTTGGGAATCACTAATGCAGTAATGCATTTAAAAATAAGCCTGGTTTGCTATTTCGAAGTTTGCAACACTGACTCAGATTGTGCCTATGTTGCACATTAGGGATAACCAGAATGAAAGCTTATCATATACTAAAAATAACAGACACACAAAAGAAGCATTTTTAATACCTTTTGCTGCAATAGTGATGGATTCCTCTTAGCAGAAAGGAGACTGCAGTGACCCAAGGAGATATATGCTGGCAGATATTTATGGTAGAAATACAAGTCAAAAAGCAGGGTAGAAGCTGAGTTACTCTCTCTTTTAAAGCAGAACAAGACAACTGAGGATAAGACAAAACTATTTCAAGAGCAAGCTCTGCAGAGCTCATCATGGAAAAAGGAAGACAATTTTTATCTTGACACCTTGCTTTCCTCCTGAAGGATGAAAGATCTATGCACCAAGAACAGAGGTCCCAGAACATGTCTGAGTCTTTAGACAGCCAAGAGGAAGACTTGTGCATGACTGCCACTACTTCTGACTCCAGTTACCAGATAAGTGGCAAAATTTAAAATATGTTCATCCTAAAAAGGAGCTAATGCCTCCCAGGAAAGGAACTAGACACACACTTAGAGCTCAGGAGTTCCATTCTTTTCCACTTGCCACTGAGTTGGCAATTAATAAAATGTTATCTTTGCACACATTATAACAAATCACTTTCTTCCAAGCTAAATTAAAGGTAATATTTCTGCTAATGAAACTTTACAGGTGCCTAATTTAACCAGAGTGAGAATAATGACCTTAAAGCACGCGTGCAGAGATTTAAACAGGAGAAAAAAAGACTGTCGTAATACTTTATTGCATTCCAGTCTTTTCTGCTGCTATACATGGCCCAAATACCCTCAAATACTTTCTAACCTGTAAGACTGCTATAGTTTTGGGTTGGGTTTTTGCTTTTGTTGTTCTGGCTTGTTTTGGTTTGGTATTTTTTCAGGGAAAGGAAATACCTCTTTTCTTTCCTTTATCTGCTTTTCCTATAGAACTTAGTCCATACTTATTTCCCTAGGGTAGGATGAGCACCTATTCCTGCAGAACAAGAGGAGAAGGTGAGGGAGCTGGACATCCTGTTGATTCAGCACTAAGCTCACAAATTGCAATCTACAGAGACCATCTGGGTGCGTTTGCAAAACAAAGTGTTCCCTTACAAAACATACATTCCCCATTCCTGGCAATTCTACCATCTGCCTCCTTTAAGATGAATTACACTGGGGAGGATCACCAGTAGTACTGGAGGGAGCTGTGCTGACAGCACTGTGTGAGACAGCTGTCCATCAGGGCTTGGACAGAATACACACAGGGGAACAAAAACAGGTGAAATGTTGGCAACGCCCTGACACATGGAATGTCATGGCATTATGCTCAAGAGCATGCATAAAAGTGCAGCATGATCTCAGTGCATTATCAGTGTGATTAAAGAGTTACCTTCCAAAACAATTTGATGACAATTAATTTGATGGGATAAAGCATGAGATTTGACTTGATTTTTCTGTTTTATATTTTAAATTACTATCTCATTGCAAAGTACTTTTATTCACTTATAATACCATTGTAATAAATACAGCCAGGACTGTAAATTCTAAAGAAGCACAAACATTTCCTTTCATTTAACTTATATGGGACATGATCAGGTGAGAAACGATAAACAAAGGGAATATGGGTCCACATAGGAAAAATGACACATTTACAGAAAAGATTCTCTTGGCCAGCTGAAAGGAAAGGGAAGTAGTTTATTCTGTTCCTTTTATATCCTCAGTGGACATAAACTTTTATCCAAATGTTTGTTATGCTTTTTCCTCTCCAAGAATACTTGTTCAGTATTCCATTCCTATGTTTGCACTATAGTAACTGGGGTTTCAGGATTCTATGGCTTTAATTTACATTAACATTTGCACATCCATAAGTAAAAGTGGGCCAAAAAATGCTGGGCTCTAACTGTGCAAAATAATATCTAGTGAATATGTTGAACCTATTCACTTCTGCATTAATCCATCTACAGATTATTTTTAAAATAGGCAAATAATTTTTCTCTTTAATCTTCCTTGCTAAGGGCTACAGCCTAGCAAACTGGTGCAGGATTTTGGAGTATGGCATAAAGGAAGATTAAAGGGAAACTCCTTGATTTAATCAAGGATTTGAAATTTCACTGGGCCCATGTTTCTAGAAGAAACCAATATTCATCATGGTTTTGGGAGTTTGCTTGACTTCCCTTCCTTATGTTTTGTGGGGGGAATTAGGAAATCGGGAAAAAAAGGGAAAACAGAGAACACACCCTCCCTGTTCTAGAATAGACTGCAGTGCCTCAGGCTTGTTCAGCTCCTAAACAGCAAAGGCCTTCTGTGCAATGCACTCCACACATGGGACAAAGTGAGCAGTCTGTTTTTAATGTAATCTTGTAATCTTGTCCCAAAATATTGATAAGAGAATAGCAGCTGACAGAAACTTTTCCTAAGATCTTGGATATTTGCGTCCTGGATTTTGGATTGATATGCCCCATTGGGAATCAGTGGCTAAGTCCAGACTATGGAGATGCTCTTACAGAAAAAGCCATGGATTTACGTATCATTTGAACTACAATGTTAAAAACACAGCCCTGTATAGAATCTATTTTGCTTTGGATTTCTGAGACATATAAAGTAAATATTTTTATATTTCTTAGACATTAGTCAATTCTACATATTTCCCCCCTTTTTCTTTAAGAATTTGAAACTTGTTTACCTGTGAAACAAGCCTTAGATAATTCCAAGGGCTATGTGTGCCTGCTTGTCTATTGTTTTCTTTCTCTCCCATTATTCCTCTAAGCATTTAAACTCGAAGGTGATTTTGAATCAAACCTATCAACTAAGAAAAGGTCTAGACATTCTAAAGCTCCCATAAAAATGATGCAAATGTGTACCTGGATAGACATCCAACTAATTCCACCTCGAGGGAAAGAAGTTGGTGGTTGGTGAAAGATTTAACTCTAAGGAAATTTCCATTTTGAGTTTGTCCCTTATCACACATCACAATTGTCATTCCTAAGTCAAGATTTCTTTCCTCAGGCAGATAACAAGGTGTGAGTTAAAGTGATGCTTTTCCTGCTGTCAGGAAAAACATTCTCTCTTCTTTTTCATTCCTCATTTCTTGACTATCCTTGAGCTAATTTCATTTCTCCAATTTCTACTCAAGGCTAAAGTCACCCTAAAGCTTCAGTGAAGTTCTTTCAAAATCACTTCATCATGTGACATAAAATAACTGGAACCCAAGCTTCTTTATTTTCAGTATTCAGGAAACTGTTTTGTTTTGTAACTGTTTATCAGAATAAATTGTGATCAAAACTATGATGAAAACATGTGATCAATTGCATTCTCAATATTTCAAGTTGAGTAAAAACTGCATATCACTACTGCTTCAGGAGTTCTTTGAGGGGGGAAGAAAATTGTTCTAATTATGATTCCACAATCTCTGTGTAAATGATGGGATTCCATTTCACCTCACCTATTTGTAGGAACCTCTTGTAGAGACATCCACATATATTCAAGATCAGCATTTTGACACTTACTAAGAAAAAGAATCATGTGGTGTGATTCATATTTCTAATTTAGAAACCAGAGGTCTCTGTTAAAATCTGTTATTTAATGTCTGTGTATTACCAATGACTAAGAAGGGAGGCCAGATGATCTTCTCAGATGTGAAGGTCCTACCCCAAGCAGTTTTACATTTGAGCAACCAAGAGCCCTCTTAAGACACACATCTATGTAAGGGTTGGGCTCTGCCTCGCAAACATGAAAATTTAGAGTACCTGTTTCACAGCCTTGCTGATCCACCTCTTCTCTGTGACATCTGTGGAAGTTCTCTGTGGATATAAGGACTTCTGAGTACAAAGCAGAAATTGTTCTTTAATGTGTCTTAATGTAGGGCTAGGCAGGATGTAATTGTTTCCCTCCTTTCCACAAAGATTTTGATGGAACTATGATGTCTCCTACCTGAAAAATAAGCTGTCTCCTGTGGGTATATTAAATTCCATCAGACTTGATGTGTAGTCAGGAAGGATGATCCTCTATTAGTCACAGCTTTCAGAAACACTGTTTGAACAGCTTTAAAAACCAAACTGCTGAGAATATGAGGGTCTTAGGAGATCCCAGTAGATGTTACTAATAACAGAAAATGTTTTCACTCACCTTGGAAAAGATTTGGCCCATTTTCTTAAATTCACTCCTTTTGAACAGGAAGACCTGGGATTTTGGGGTTTATTCCTACAAGATCTTAATTCATAAGATTAAACCCATTCATTGCAAAAAGCATCTGAAGAAACAACCTGTCCTATACTTAATAGACTTTATTTTTCTCCCACAATGCACCATGTGTTAAATTGCCACCTATTCCATCTTATGAATATGTGAAGTCAAAGCCCAGCAGTGGAGGCTGGCTTTGGAAGCTTTACTTACACAAACTAAATGGTTTGCTAACTAAATTTTTGTAACTAAATACAACTGAAATAAGTCATCTGGTTCAGGTCTAGAAAGTGCATTTGGAACTGTCAGCTAATGCTACTTAAGAGCACTTGAAGGTTTAATAGATTACTCAAAAAGGCACTGAGCAGTCTTTTCTCCAAGTGTATAGCTGACACTGAAAAAGTCAGAAATGTAATTTGAGACGCTATTCCTTGAAAGGATACTCAAATGTATACTTAGGCTGTGTCAGTGAGCCCAAAGAACAAACAGTCTCAGATGTTCAAATGCATTCCTGACATAACACTGGCAATTGAGAACATTTAGCGATTTCTAAGGAATACTCACTTGGGTAGGTCTATGAATTTCGAATCTGCTAAAACAATACCAAGGTTCAGCCTTCAGAGGGGCTGAAAGTACACCTAGGTAAGCAAGTTGAGTGCCTGGTACCATTCTCTGGTCCTGAGGCCAAATGACAGGAATGGTCTATGCCCAGAGGATTAACACCTCCTGCCCTTTTAAACACTGTTGTGAGCTCTGTTATACTACTGCATACCTTCTTTGGGCCTTTTCCACCTCTCAGAACATGCCTAGTCTGCTCAGGAAAAACCTCTCATACTGCTGCATAATTCTTTGGGCCTTTTCCACCTCTCAGAACATGCCTAGTCTGCTCAGGAAAAACCTCTGATTGTTCTTAGACAGGCTGCAACACATTTCAGTATCCGCAAACCCACCCATAAATAAATGCTTAACTTGCTGTTAAAGACATAGCCAGAGATCCTTCTTGGGAAGAGCTGGGGACAGCCTGACCTTATTTGCTCACTGCAAAGTTTCATATTTAAAGGGAGGTTTGAAATCTTCCTTACTCGAGGGGATAATATGTGTGGATTTAACCAGACTGTGAATACACTGAGTAAATTAAGACCCAACATGTTCACAGGGTATCAGTAATGGATAACGTCTTCCAGAGAAAATTAAAGTTATGGAGATATAATAAAAGGAAGCCTTTGATTCAGCTAAAAATATGAAAAAGGTTATAAGCATTTCAGTAAAAGCTTCTAAAAGCAGTTAAATTACCAATGAAAAATGTCCTGCTTCTTTCCCTTCTTTTCTTTGGAGATGAGAGATGGATCCTTAGAAAAATCTACCTGTGCAAAGATAAATTAATACCATAATATTTTAGAAAAAAATTTCTTAAGTGTCAGAAAAGTGGTCGTGGTCAAATCATGGCAGGCACCCAGCTGGTAATGAGAGCTATAAACAGAATCTAAAAACAACACAGAGGTTTGAAGTTGATGCAGAGTCCACTCAGAATATAAATAATTTTTTTAACAATAAAGAAGAACACTTTAATTAGATGGAATAATTCATCAATGGCAGCATTGGAGTGCCCATCACTAGAATTTCTTCAGTAAACATTCATCTATTTTTTCTGAAGTTTCTCACAGAATCTATTTAAGAATGCCTTGTACTGGGTTTTTTTTCTGATTTCATAATTCGTAACTTTATGAAGAATCATTTAACAGCCAAACAAAACTCATTAATCTCATTATTTTAAAGTTCTAAAAGTCCATTCAGTAATGTAATACCTGCATCTTTTGCTGAGATTGTTCTTTAAGTCTCCTTTTCTTTTTATTTTTTTTTCTTAACAATCTGAATATAGCAAAAACAGATGTTAAAGGGATGGAATTTGTGTTTGATCTGAAAATGGGCCAAAAAATTCTCCTAACAATGAAAATGTCATTCATAAATATTTGCCAGATTGTTGAACCACACTTGCTACTGTTTGACGCAATTTATTAATAACTGACAAGCACTCTAGCAAGGTTTTCTGGCAAGAATGAAACAAAGGAAATGAGCCAGAACAAGTGTAATCAAGAAATGTAAATAAACTTTAGGATAAAAACATGGTATGTTTGAACTTTGTATGAAATATAGACAGTTTCCTCCAGGAACTCTGCAGGTGGAGGAAGAAACTTGGAGATCTTCTGTGAAGAAGTGGGAAAAGGAAAATCTCCACAGGGAAACAATGGGATTGCCTCACCCACTCTATCAAGCTCAGGTCATTGCAAATGGCTCAGCACTGTGTTCTGGCATTTCAGAGCTACAGACTCTCTTCTGTGCTTGCAACTAAAATGATTTCAAGGGACAGCACATGCAGTTCTGCAGAGAGTGTTTTCCAGTTATTTCATTTGAATGTCCCCGTGATGAGACTGGGACTCTGTCATTAGTGACTGCATTTTAAAGGAAAAGACTTTTCAAGAAGGCTGGGTCCTCAATCCAAGGCATGAACTGTTGCTATTCACCATGACTTGGTCCAGATTTACCAGGTGTTCCAAATGCTCTCTGACATCTTGTGGCTGCCATACTCACATTGACCTATCTAAACTTCTGGAAGAAACCGTAAGTTCTGCAAGTGTGAAAATTCTGATTTTTTTAAAATCTTGCCTGAATACACAGTGATCTTTGTCACTGGTAGCTATAGGTAGTAGTAGTAGTAATTCTTTTGGATGCAGTAGTCTGCAACTTGCTTAACTTTGTAACTCTTCCCTAGGACTGGATGATCTTGCTCTATAGTCATCCTCTGCCTATGGCTCACATCTCTGACTCCCTTTTGATTTGGCAGGCTGGTTTGAGATATACAACCTGGTAACAGCCAGCCCAAAATATCACCCCGTGTGGGGTTTTATGCCTGTGATGAACTTACTGACACAAGGCCTGTTTGTAAAACCCCAGCTCTGAGTGCTCAGGCCAGCAGCAGTGGCACTCTGTGTGGATAACTCAGAAAGTAAAAGGGTCCCAATGAAGTTTTGCAGCACACAGGGGAGCATGCTGAAAAACTGTCTGATGCTCTTTAACCTCTTCTGTGCTCAGGTTGACCTGTTTTTAAACCCCCTGCTCTGAGTGCTCAGGCCAGCAGCAGCCCTGGCTGCAGTGGCACTCTCTGCGGATAACTCAACAAGTAAAAGGGTCCCAAAGAAGTTTTGCAGCACATAGGGGAGCATGCTGAAAAACTGTCTGATGCTCTTTAACCTCTTCTGTGCGCAGGTTGTTTATAGTGCTAAATAAAATGGACAAGGTCCCACACTCTGTAGCCAGCTGACATGGCATAACACAAATTCTTCCATCACCCCTGCAAAGAGAAGCCACATCCAAAGTGTCTGTTGGGGCAGGCAAGACACAAACCGAGGCATCCTTGCTGGTTTACTCCAGACTCTGCCAGAAGTTCTCTGTTTGGTGATAGCTGGTCAAAGATGGACAAGCTTACATCACCCTCAGCCCTAACACGCAGCAGACAAAGCTAATGCAGCTTTTGTGAGTGCACCAGAATTGTCCTAAGCCTGCCCTCCAGCCTGAAACCTGGGAAGGAATTCACGGGATCTGAGGGACCAGTGTGAATTAGTCCACTCTCAAGGTTGCTTTTCCCTTAGAAATTATTCTGCTGGTTTCAGTGGAGACCCAGTAAGGACGAGTTTCACCAAATAAATTCACATCCATTCATACTCTTCACAAAAATTTCCTAGCTGGTAACCCAATTCTGACTCTGGAGATTTTAAAATATACAGAAAATGTATCAAGTTTTCTTTGGTTACTGGAGAGATGTACAGAGTTGGCACTGAATGTGGACACCAGTTCAAAACTGTTCCAGGCAGACAGTCAAATAGTGATACTAAGATGATTCCTACATCATGCGCTTTTTTAGCTTCTTCACTATAAAAATTTTGCATGATAAACTGACAAACAATTAAAAAAAACCCCAAAAACAAAACACTGAAGTTGAAACATGCACTCTACAACAGATTAATATTAAGATTAGAATTAAGAAATTTGGAAACTATAATCATTTAATCATGACTTATAAGACTAATTTCCTGCATGTCACTCCCAGATAATAAATACTTTTCTGTAGGCTTTGAAAAGCTGTGGAAAAAAAAAAAGTTAATTTAAGGCTCATTAGTTTATTTTTAGTAGCTTAAGATCTGAGGGATTTGAAAACATTTCCCTTTTCTAATAGAACATGCCTTCCTGTATACCAAGGATATCCACTGACCTCACTCCCTCCTGGAAGGTGCCACTGATCCATGACAGAAATCCTGTGAGGGCTTTGAAAGCTAAATAGGAACCAGAAAAAAAGTATTATCATGCTTAGCTGGTTATAACATCGAAAAGAAAGTTCAACTGTGAGTTTGGGGGGAGAAGAAGTAGCGCCTGGAACAAACAAGCACTTCCCGTGTTTGCCTGGAAGAAGCCAATCTTCCCTGTGCTTATATAATAAGAACATTAGTCGCTAATTTGCCAGTAGCTGAAAGGGATTTCTGTTTTTAGCTCCGGGTCTGTGGCAACTGTTTTGTTTTAAGTGAAAATTAAATGGGAACATACAGCTAAAAAACCGTTGAGCCATAATTGAAGTGCATTAATGGTAATTACATCTTTCTTTCACTCATCATTTTGACAGAGGAATCCATTACTCCTCCATCTCCATGTTTCCACAAATTATTCTTCCCTGTGGATGTGCAGTGACTGAAGGAAATCATGGCTCTGTTCTCTACGTTTTTCTTTAGTGCAAGTCTGTTCTCCCTGAACTTTCCTGGGGATACAAATGAAAGTATCAATAAAATGTATAAACACTTTACTACTTTAATAGGGATAAGATGAAGAAGACATCAAATATCAAAGTGAAACTGTGAATGCTGGTTATTGGGAGGTGTAACATGTTTAATATTGCTTATAGCCATAAATTAATCGCACTGATTTATTTTAAGATGCTTATCTCACCAGTTACAGGCACTTACCCGAGACTGTAATTTCACTAGGTAAGATTCTTTTAGGAGTTCTATCACCCTGAGCATATTTTCATCTCTTGGCTCAGGATCTTTTCAAATGTGCTCTGGCAGTCAAGAACACTGAATTATCCCCACAGATCCACGGCACCATCCTTGGTTGATGAACTTTTGTGGACTAATGTAAGAAAATATTTATAAAATATGCAGAAAAGGTCTCTGTTGCTATTCAGAAAGTTATTTTACAGCTAGAAGAAATCTGTAACCAAAGTAATTTTACTTGCACTATGGACTGAGATGAGGTGAATTTTATCTGGGCAATAACCAAAGCTTTTCCTTTGAGAGTAGTCTCAGGCACTTCAGCACTTTTCATCAAGATACTTCCAGTTCTGTGGAGACTGAATAAGGCAGAATCCAACAGCTATTTCTTCATTTCCATTTGAAGTTTGCAAAAAGTTTTGCATTGAAATAGCAATAAAATATCAACTATTTCTGAAGTCATCATATAAAGAAATCAAATAACCATAAAATAAATTCTGGCTATTAATTTCAAATTAAACATGCATTTAAGTGGTTTTTTTCACTTTATTCACTTATTTGATGATAACAATGAATCTTTAATATTAATAGGTTTTCTACAATAATATCATCATACACCCTAAGAGTCCGTTGTTATAGGTTTTCCCAGGGCTATACTGAAGTGTTCTAGAAGGAAGTGTTTCCTTTGCCACAGATTTTCCATTGTTTTGTAACTTCCATCAATGACAATTCTATAATGGTAAATATTAAATGTTCAGATGATATCACCAGTACACTTCATTTTCTGTTTCTGTAGCTACATTTTACTCATATAGTTGCATCATTTCTCACATGGATATTAGCTTTAGATAAAAGATGGGAAACAGATCCATAGACAGAAAAAAATAGAATTAAATGAGTGGGGATGAGGCTTTTGGATGCCTAATCAAATAATCCTATTTCATTTCAATAGGAGATAAATGTTTAAGTCTGGTACAAAATTTGTTGCTTAGATACTAAGACACAGTATATGTGCATTGCAATCAGTCTTACTTGTTTAAGAGACAAGTCTTTTACTTTCTTAGACTCAGAACCTGAAAATTTTGCAGAATTTATTTTGTTTTTTCCTGTGAGATCCTAAGAAAATTGTCATTATATCTTACTCATAAAGTAATACTGGAATATTTCTTAGGTGTTCCTGAATTGCATCATTTCACAGGATGACGTTACTCAGCAGAATTTTTTTTTTTAAGTGTATATCCTGTTCCACAGACACAGATCTCTACTGGTGCAAAGAAACAGGAACAGTGACCTGAGGTTTATCAGGTTTGTCATGGGATTCAAATAATGTCAAGTAACAGAAACCATCTTATAACACAGGACTATCAGAATCATAGAATAGCATTAAGTTGGAAGGGACCTTAAGGATTATCCTGTTCCAACCTCCCTGCCACAGGCAGGGACACTCACCACTAGACCAGGCTGCCCAGTGCAGCTCTCCTGTGAAGGCAGCTGAGAGCCAGGGCTGTTCAGCCTGGAGAAGAAAAGGCTCCAGGCTGAACATAGCACAGCACCTTCCAGTGCCTCCAGGGGCTATAAGAGAGCTGGGGAGAAATTTTTTACAAGGGCAGGTAGTGACAGGACAGGAGGGAATGGCTTAAAACCAAAAGAGGGTTTAGATTGGATATTAGGAAGAAATTCTTTATTGTGAGGGTGATGAGGCATGGAACAGGTTGCCCAGAGAAATTGTAGATATCCCATCCCTGGAAGCATTCAAAGAATAATTTCATAGGTTAGTGACTTAAATTCTTTGGGCTGTCTCCACTTCAACAGAAATTGCCTGATCTCAAAAAAAATCTTATCTCACGGTAGTTTTTCTAGCCTTCCAATCAACTACATCCAGCTTAAAAATAAACTCAAACCAAACCAAACCAAAATAGCCACAAAAAAAAAAAAAGAAGAAAAAGAAAAGAAAAAAGAGAAACTACAACAAAAATAAAATAAAACCCCCAAAACCAACCAACCAAACTAAAAAAACCCCAAAAACCAACCACAAAGAAGAAAAACTAAAAAAAAAACAAAAAAACAAACCACCAGGAAAAAAGTGTTGTAAACCAATATAAAACTGAGAAAAAGACGACACTCTTAATTTAACCTTTAATTGATTGGCCTGAGTTATCCCAGCAATACAATGATATTACAATAGTACTAGAAAGAAAATTGAAAGACAATAGAAAAAAGAAAGAAGTTAAGGAAATTCTACCCAGCTGAAATTTCAAGAAAACAAGTTATAAAGCACAGGGATGGCAGAGACCTCAGGGCAATGTAAACCTAAACTGTCCTAAACCTGAAAAACACTCTTAAGTGCAAAGATCTTGCCTGGGGAAACTGTGGAGTCCCTAGGCATGCTGTTCCTTCATCTAAACCTGAAAAACACTCTTAAGTGTTTTAGATCTTGCCTGGGGAAACTGTGGAGTCCCTAGGCATGCTGTTCCTTCAATATTCTGCCTGTTGCAAAATAGCTTCCTAATGACATTCTTTAGTTCCCTTTTTACAGGATCTACCATACTAGTGTTAAGTCATAAGCTCTACTTGATGATCTCAAAGGTCTTTTCCAACCTAGCTGATTCTGTGATTCTGTGATCTGTTTTCTTTCTCTATTAGAGTGTGGAGAGTGGTAGTTCTCCTTTTGACTTTATGAGCATGTTCTTCTCAGTTTTGTTTTCTTTAGACTGTGAACTCAGTGAACTTACATTTTTATTTTATTTTTTAGATCTTCAAATTTTGGTTTCTATCTTCCTATTTTAACACCAACAATCTGGGCAAGAAGATTCCCTCATTATGCTATGTCCCTTCTAAAGAAGAAAGAGCTTATTAAAATTCAACTCATTAGCTGTATTACTCCTGACTCAGAGAATGGTACACAACCATCACTCTCCTTTCTTCTAGTCTCTTTCTCTTTTTCATATTGGGGTTCAATGTAGTGAGATGGTCTTCCTCTTTAGATGTTTTTCTCTTTCCATGGGTAGCCTATGCACCTAGTTCAAAAGCTGTTTTTCAGTTAGACCAGATCTTTAGTTGCTTTGCCCAGGAGTGGCAACAACTCTGAACATTAATGTGGTCCATGGAGCTGCCTGGTACATGGCTCCACCACCTCACACAGGTTCACGTGCCAGACCAGACTCTAGCAGTAAACACCTGCTCTCAGTGCAGGTATGTTTGAGTGTGTAAAGGCATAACTAGATGGATGGTTTATTTGTTTCTTCTCTCTTAGACCTTGAACTCTTGTCTAGAGGAAGCTGGTTAGCCCCAGTGAGCCCTCAGAATAACACAGATGTATTGCTTTGGGACACGTGTGGGGTAGATATCAGTTTGCTGATTGTCTCCGAGGATGAACTGGGAAGGTGCTCTTGAGCATAAGCCCAGTGCAGGTGGTACTGCAGCACTTCAGTTTTGTTGAGAATTTAGTCCCTCTAAAACATTGAAACACATCTTAGCAGGCTATGTACTTAATTTTCACCTGAGGTTATTTATTTCCTAAAGTTAAAAGGTTATTAGCAAATTCTTAGCTAAATCAGGGGAAATCAGATGCCTTAAGTCTGAATCTTAGGGTGGTTGCTTTTTGTAAGCCTTCAAACACCTTTCAAAATATTTTGGTATCAAAATGTTCCTGCTCTTCTGACTTCAAGCTTTTGAAGACTGTTCTCTTAATGACAACAGCAGAACTAGTGATTTAGTAGAGCTAGAGTAAATCATCATACAATAATTACCTCATTTCCCACAGGCATGTACCAGGCAACACATATTTTTTTCCTGGTGACACAGGATAAAGGTGTGGGGTTTTTTTCTTTAGGTTTAAGATACACATATTTAATATTTCTCTGTATATGCATTGATATAAATAGAGAAGTGATACCATAAATTTCTTTTTTTACACTGAGCCTCCTTGCCTTGCATATCTTTTTCCTTTTCTTCACTTATTGCAGTTCCTACAGGAAATAAATTTCCTCCCACAGTCGCCCACAGTCCTTCTGTCCCACCAAACAATACAAGCTCAATTACATCATTACATGAATTAAATAGAAAAATAAATAAATAAATATCAATTGCAAGATTTTGGGTTCAGTATATTCAGAACAGACTTCCAACACCTAGTATAACAGTACTCATTTTCACAGTATTTCATCATTCCAATGTTTTGGTCTCTTCCTTAGCACAGAAATATCACGTGCAACCCATGGACAAGGACACTGGAAGAGAGAAAATAAGGGCTGGAGCTGAGTTACTAAATTCCAGTTATTTTTCAGATCAGAGGGGTTTTTTTCTGTTAGTGCCAGTGTTTATATTGCACCTCTGTATCAAAGTGAATTGCAAATAAAGGGCCCATTTATTTTGCAGTAGAGAGAAAGCCTAAAGATTTTCTAAAGATCTTCTCATTGTAAAAGAAAAAGGAACCCTCTTGGAAGGTAAGCTGAGGCCAGATTGACTTAAAGTATTATGCAATATTTTGGATATTGGATATATGCCAATATTTGGAATCCTAGGCTGGATTCACGTCACCCTAGCTTCAATTGCCTAAACCCTATACGTTTAGTCTAAGCTTGTCCTCTGGGCTGTGGTGCTACCAATAGATCCTCTGAGGCTGTGAAAGGAGAGTAACCCAGCTGTCAGGGATTTCAGGAGGTTTGAAAGTGCTGCTGAGTAATTATGTCTGCTAATTGCTAACAAGGGACAGAAAAAAATCATATTCCTCTACATCCACCAGGCCACCTCACAGGTATTCTCAGGTATTTGTCTGTCTGCCACAGGGCTCGTTCAGAGGGTTTGTCTGTCCAAGATAGAAGTCATCTGAGAGAGTTGAATATCTGAGATCTAGAGTTGCTGGTTTGTTATTTCAATGCTCAGTCCTGATGCAATAACCTGAGGAATAACCTGAGCTCAGTCATACAATGTAAATTTTGTTGCTTATTGATTTCCACCAGTCACTCTTAAATTCAAGGCCTGCTACTTGACTGCTGTGAGGTGAGGGTCCAAAGAGATGCAGGATCGCCAGGCAGGTGCAAAGGAGAGCTGCTTTATTGCAAAACCGGGGGGTTTTAAGCAGTTAGACCATTATCAGGTACATTCCACTTAAGCACAACAAATATGATTCAACCAACCACCATGAACCAAGATGTGAGCATGTAATGGTTATAGAACTTCTTTTTCTACTTCCAATCCAGCTGAGTCACTTTCCCATAGTCCTTTTCTACTTGGCTGAAGGAACAGGCCTGAGCCATGGTTTTACAAGTCCTTTTTTTGTTAGGCTTCACCTGTATGCAGCAGGCTGCATGTCTGTACAGGTCACTGAACTGCAAAAGAGTATTATGTGTCTCCCTGTTCACGGGTTCATCATCACTGACTCTGCCACCCCCCCACCTTTATCTACTTTCACTGGTTTGGATGGAGACCACAGATTTAGAACATAGATGGTATAATCAGAGAGCACATGAAGTCCAAGGCCTTGGCCAAAGGCACTCTTGTCAATACTTTCATATACAACCCAGCAAAATACCTATATCAGTATCACAGTCATAGATTTGGTAGAGAGAAAGAGACAAGGTCTGTTATAAAACTCCTTCTAAAGCTGCAGTGGTTAGAAATTTTGCCAGAAAACCTAAATATTTAGTGGGCTTTGCTCTACATGTAGTGCCTGAAGTGTAACACAGGGATATTAGTTAAATTTGCAGTGATACTAATGAATACTTTCATATCTCTCCAAGATTTTGAACTATGAAATTAAGTCCTATACAGGACATAAATTTATGGCAAATTTTGAACATCTTAAAACTATCTGCTTATGCACCACAAATGTCATACTGGTGCATTTTAAACTGTTCAGATAAAAGAGAAAAAACATCCCCTTCTTCATCCTCTCTATGTAAAGAGTTGAAAAAACTCTAAAATGCCTGTTCTGCAGGAAAAATAAAATCTTGGTTTTGGCACCAAAATTATCTTAATTATACTTTACACTTGACAACTATTTCCTTATAATCTAAACCTCTGCTCCAAATCCCATAAGCACAAACACAAAAATGAAGCTGATTTAGTGCACCAAATGATTTTTATTCCTCAGCACAAGATGAATAAAATTTAGCTTTCCTGGAGGTCAAAACCCACACATTGTAGCAGACTTCTTGTAAATCATTTAGATAAGTTTAGGATGGCTGCTGTTATTTTTGTAACCTTCCTTTGAACCATAACTTCCTCATCAGGTACTTCATATTCTACCTCAGAGACATGAAACTCCCAAAAGCAAAACTATTTCTTTCAGCTCTTTTGCAGTACAAAGCAGCCATCCAACCATCCCTAGGGTCATGCAATATTGCTACCTTTTGCATCAGTACTTCAGAAGATAGAGCCCATTGCTTGTAATTTTTCACACTCAAATTGACTGAATCTACCTGGAGGAGCCACAGGCTGCAGCTCATTTCAAACAATGGCACAGGGGCACACACAGGTTGTCTGCCAGCTCAGCTGTAAGCCTGCAAAGAAACCCAGGCACCCGTTATATGGCTACTGCAGTGCTCAGGGCAGAGAGCTTAGCTGTAAAATAACTTGAGGACTGAAGAATAGACTTAAACAAGTAGCTGAAATCAAGAAAGCCAAAAAAGGGACCTATGAAAACCTCATTGCAATTTTGTACATGTGACATATATTTTTATGCTCTATGTGAATGCATATGTGTCTGGGGTATTTTAAAGGCTGCATAATAACTGGGTAAACATTTTACAACTGGGAATTGTAAATCATACATTTTTCCTTGCTTTCTAGGAGTTCTGTCAACATAAAAGTATTAAATATCATGAAATGTTTGAATTCTGTAGTGCTGGAGGCCATGCGATTGTCTCATTATAATTTCATATTATGGAGAAATAATCATTGTATTATTCACTCATAAGCCAATGTTACACTCTGGACAGCTGTTGCTTTATTTCTGTATTTATTTTTTCTTTAAGAATTAGTAATTTCAGCTAGTATCAATTACCTGCCTCACAAAATCAGCTCGAGAGACATTGACCAGAGCAAATTAAACAGGTCTATTACCCTGACCCAGAACAAAATGCCTCTTCCAGTCCCTCTGAACTCAAATGGTTGCTCTCACTCTCTCTCTCTCTCTCTCTCTCTCTCTCTCTTTTTGAAACTGAACCCCAACCTGTTGGCTTCTTGATGTGCTTCAACAGTCTAGGGGAAGGTGAACTCCAGGCTATGCATGCCATGTCTTCTGTCCTAGCTTTTCTTCTTGAAGACTGTGAGATAGACTTGGACTTCCCCTGGTGAGGGAGCTGACAGGTGAGGATTCCACTCCTATTTCTGTATGAACAATCTAACATCAGGCTAAAAAGCAAAATATGTATGTTCTTTTCTGCCAGTGGTAGCCTGCTGGGCAGAAGTGGCCATTGTAGTCTTCTTTACTTTTTGTGACCCTAGGTTTTTGGGTTTCAATAGCTGCATCTCAGACTGGATTGTTTGGATGACTTGGATGTCCTTAGTCTGTATCAACCATAAATTGGTTTAGGTAACTACTAGGTGCCTAAATATTAAAAAAATATTGCCATCCCTGTTGCATTTAATATAAGGTAGCACTACTTTTTAATGGTCTCACCCTTAGGGACCACCTAGTCTGTCAGCAGGTATGTGGGGTTTGTTTCAGAGTTCAGCCTTTTTCTGGAAAAGCTGCACAGTAGACAAATGATTGCTATTGGGATCTCACAGCAGTTTTAAACAGATTTAGAAACTGTGCTGTGGTTGTTACCTGAACCCAGTTCTCAAATATTCTATGAGTACTTACTCCACAACGGGGTTTGGTTTTGTTTAAGGTATAAACTAAAACCCAGATCTTCTCCAGAGTTTCTATGAGAAACATAATGGTATTTTTGGCAGAAATGACAAATGACAGTCACCTTTTTAATATCAAAAACCAGGAATGTGACTGTGATAATTTTAACATGCTGGGGTAGTAGACTGGAGGCAGATTTGTCAAAACTACTTATTTTACAGGGTGACATGTAGCATGAACGCGTTAGCAAATGGCTTGAATTTGTCTAAAAGAGAAAACTTGAACAGTGACAATAAACATCCCAGCAGAGATGAAAGGAACATTTAAAATTGGTTTCATTAAACTGCAATTATGTCTTCTACTTTTGGTTCTCAGTAGCTTCAGTGAGACCTTTGTAGTGCCCACACTCAACCCCCCACTGCCAAAAAAAAAAACCCAAGAAAAAAAAAAAAGAAAAAAAGAAAAAACCAAGGTACTTTAAACTGGTAAAAAGTAAAATCTTAGAGTTATACAGCCCTGAATTTGCACCAGGTCTTATAAATTTTATTGTCCTTATAAATCAATCCTCAACAAGAATCTCAGACTGCAGGAATTGGCAGAAAATTCATAGAAACAATCATGTTTGTGTGTGCAAAAATATTTTTTAAGTCACATGAGTAATCCAGAGCCCTTTCCTGTGCTGCCTTGTACCCAAACCTATCCCTTGGTGTAAGGCTTTCTACCTCCAGATGACACTGCTTATCAAAAGTGACCGAAGCAGCTATGTCCTCTGTTTCACTACTGCATTCACTTCCTCTCCACCAAAGCTGGCAGAGCCAGTCCCAAGTCTCACATCCACCCAGCAAGGGGGAAACCTCGTATGACTGGCTTCACCTCCACTTCCCTGTGTGATTTCCACAGTGATGCCCATCCAGAGAAATCTATATAGAAAGCAAGATTAACATTAAATGTCAAACATACCTGCTGGGATACACAACTGAAAACAAATGATTAAATTGCCAGAAAACCATGTGTCAATGCTTAAATGTGAGACAAACAGTCCACATAGCTGTTTTCATGTCAAGCCATTGGATCACAAGCAGCACTCAGCACCTTTGTAAACCCTCTGCATTTCAGCAAGATTTACCTCAAATGAACTCAGCTACAGTTAAAAAAAAAAGCTATCATAAACTCACACTGTACTGCCTGCTGAAAAAATGATTCAAAGAACAGCTCAATCTGTTCTTAGCTGGAACAAATTGTTCAAAGAACCAGACTGGTTCAAAATTAAATGCACCATTAATGTGGAGTGAACAATTCCCCAATAAAGTGCCTGTTTCTGTCATTCACTGCACCAATTTTACTTATGCATAAATGATAAACTCAATATTAGACATCTAATCACTAAAGTGATGCTTCTCAAATAATAAGTTAAAGAAATATTTTCTCAGATATTTTCTACTGCACACTCAGACACGGTGGCTGTGTGTAACTAAAGGGGAGACAATGCACTATTCTGCCTGTTGGACCCCACAAATGAATGCACTTGGGTTTGCATGCGTTAGAGGGTGTTTCTCTCTGTTCAACTCCATTTGCAGTTTGCAGTTAGAGAAGACAGAATTTAAAATGGAAAATTATAAAAATCCAAGTCAAATTGGATTGGAAATAACTGTCCATTTATACATAAAAGTTACTCTTAAAATTGCATGAATTGAAATCTAGCTCAGTGTTGTTTACAAATCATGGTGCATCATTTTAACTTAGCTATGCAGTTGGATCAATAGAACTAGTGACAATTAAGAAAAAATTTTGATAACTTTGTTTACCTAAGACACTGAAATATAGGCTATAGTTTATTGTGGTTTAGAAAGGTGCCTTGATGAACCTATTGATTTCTAGGCAAATTTGTTTCCTTGCTTGTTTTTTCTTCTCAGTTTGAGAATAGAAAAATCAACAGTATACAAAGGCCCAGCACTTGTAGGTGATCTAGAGGAAAATTAATTAATTAATTAATTAATTTTGAGAGAAAGACATTGTCTGTGGTCTTACCTTTCTTTTAGACATATGAATTCAAGTAACTGTAAGGAACAGAATACCCAACACAGTTTCATCTCTTAATTCTAATGAAAATTGAACAAAGAACTAGATAGACAATTGAAATTCCATCACAAATTGACCTTTCATAGCAAGCAAACAAATTCAACAAAATCACTTAGGAAAGGAAGGTGCTGATTTTGCCCTATTTTTTTCACAAAAGAACTTCTCTAAGAACAAAGTGTGCTGATGTTGAAATATTATGTTCCCACTTTCTCAAAATAATATTTTGACTTTTCCTTTGGGACAGTTTTTTAAGAGAGTTATCAGATTTTACATATGATACAGAGATGTTGCACATAAAGACAAAACTACACCTAAATATTCAAATGAATGCTAAAAACTGAAACTAAATATGCAAATAGAAATATTTTGAAGTTTTTCTTTGTGCAAAATCTTGTATTTTATTTTAAACCAGTGCAAATTCTTGAATTACCACATTTGCTATAAAAACCCTAATTTAATCTGTCTCTGAAAGGCAGATGTCTGCTGAGATATCTGCTGAAAACTCACCAGCTACTCAAGTTCTTAAAAACATGACAGCAATAGTGTGTTAGTTTACAACTGGTTTTGGGAGCAAACATCAGAGAATCAATTGAATATACTAACAGAAATCTTCTGCTCTAATACTAAATTCTAAATTTTAAGGCAGTCAATTCTGCCTTATAAAAAATAGAGAGATAAACTGGGCATCACAACTGTGAAAACCAAGTCAAGGAAAACATTTCTTGTCAGATTGAAGTAAAAATATACTTAGGAGATACGTGGGCAGCAACAGCCTTATGCCGTTTTGTTCTGTGGCTTTGGTCAAGGCCACCACTAGAGAAGGAAACACTTTCTAAAAGAAAGTGTTTCCTGTTTAACTCTGACACATGCAAACATTTGCATTCTCTGGTAGTGACGTGCATAAATACACGCGTGCGTGAGCCTGTGTAGTCCCTCCAAAATGTGTTCATTCTACTCTTTCTGCATCAGCCCTGGGCTGTGGTGAAACCCATGCTGTGACATCATGACTATTCTGCCTCCACTTGAGATGTCAAATAATCACCACACTGAAGTCATGCTCAGAGGTTAAATTAATCAATTTCATGGGATAATTACTGAATTAATGCTATGGTCTTCTCAGAACAAGTAAAAGCCCATTCATAATTAAAGATGCAAGTAAACAAAGCTATTTGAATGCTGCTACTGCCAGCAGTGTGGGAGCAATGGGGTTATTGAATGCTGGACACAAGAAGTGACTCTGGGCAGGAGGAAGGCGTGTGACCTCTCTGCCTGTGCAGTGCCACGTGCGTAGGAAAACCTGTGCCAAGGGCTTCTCGTGCAAACATGTGGCTCTGGTACCTCTGTGAATGCCAAAGCTGCTTTGCCAGCTTGGAGCGAGTGTGAACTCCAGTGTGTTTCTGAAATTTCAGTGGCATCTTCAGTAAAGAGGACTCATTTGAGGGAAAAATAACAGAGGCTTTTTTTTTCTTCTGTGCCCAAGAGTAGGGAAACAGGTTGTGATTCTGCCAGCTTGACCATAAACATTCCCTCTAGCTTCAATAATAGTGGCTTTTGACCAGTCAGAATGAAACACACTGTAACTAATAGAAATTAATATTTCCTGCTTGGTCCTTTTCTTGTGTGACACTACGGTCTCTTTTCTTTTTCAGACTCCTTGCTGTTCAAAAATGTCAAGTTCCCAAGAAAAGCCCATGGCACACACTGACAGGATCACACTTACAAACCATGTGCCTCTGCACATGCTTCCACTGAGGCTGAATTCAGTAGGAATTTTACTAGTGCTTATTCCTGGAAATATTGGGCAGGATTTTATTTTTATCTTGAAAAGCAATCTTTACAAAGGGCATCAGCCTCTTTGATTTAACTTCAGTACAAAATTGCAGTTTCCTCATGTGGGAAAATTAAGAATTCTTTTCCTACTAGTTGTATTTAGGGCAACATTTTCATAGCAGAGCTGTGGAAATGACTCAGGGTTCAATGGGAGCTGTGTGCAACCAAGGATAGGATTAGTTTCCCAATGCAAAATGATAATGGGCTATTTTATTTTTCTTCCTTTAACTTTGAACATTATGAAGTCAAAAAAGAGATGTTCTTTACCTTTTGTCAGACAAGCATTTCACATTTCCTTGATGAGCTCTTAGCTTTATTGGCATAACACCATTACATGGAATAATCATTCAGAAAGAAATCTTCAATTAAGTGACCTGCCTTCATATGTTTTCACCTGAGCCAGTGATACATTTCTCATACACTGCTCACTTTAGCTCTGTGTTTGCCTAGACCTACCCAGAACACACTTGATTGTTTGTACAACAGAAGTCCATTTTTTTCAAGAAGGAAATGAGAGGTGGAGCATAGGAGAAACCAGATGGTAAAACTAACCCTGCATGCAGGTCACTAAAAGGAGATTTCTTCAAAGCAGACCAAAGTTCCCAGTTCAATTCTGCAGACATATTCCTTTCATAGGAGTCAAATAGCGAAAAAAGGGCAAAAAAAAAGGAAAGAAATGTAGCACGTTGGAATACACCAACAGATAAAACAAGTGAAAACTTACACAACATCTGCCCTGAAGGCAAAAAAAGGAAAGAAGTGTAGCACGTTGGAATACACCAACAGATAAAACAAGTGAAAACTTACACAACATCTGCCCTGTACAGGCACAGGTTCCAATACATAATTTCTTGGCTTTAACACTTAAAAGTGTAGCTAACAGTAGAAGACAGTAAAAAATCTAGAATGATTTAGGAAAGTCAAGAAATAAGGATCTCCATGTGAAGATGAAATTCCACAGAATTTCTTGGCTTTAACACTTAAAAGTGAAGCTAACAGTAGAAAACAGTAAAAAAATCTAGAATGATTTAGGAAAGTCAAGAAATAAGGATCTCCATGTGAAGACTGAAAAGAGAAGAATGTCACCAGAGCCGAACTTTTATCTTATGAGCTTAGAAAAATGAGTTCTAACCTCTACCTGGAGTCAGTCCTCCAGCCTGGCTTTATTTTCAGGATTATTTTCTATTTTTATGTAACATAAAATGCATAAACAGTGCACAGGACAGTACCTAGTGGTAGACTTTGCTTCGTGGATGGCAGTAAGACCATCACAAAGACTGAGATTGCTCGCTTGCTCATACCAGGCTCATTTTTGTGGAGAAGTCACCCAACCTCATACACAGGAGGTTGATGTTCCAGCAGAACTGGGTTGTAACTTCCATAATTGAAGAGTTTTTCTATAAAGGGAAGAAGCTGACTTTGAATCCATTCAGACAGAGGAAGAAGCAGAATCTGAACCTCCCATTCTTATATCAGTCTTTCAGTTTTTTGTGACTATCAGCTACTCCACAAGGAACAGAGCTCTATCCAGTCTGCATATATAACTGCCCAGATGAGGTGCATAGTGATCAGTTATTTCACCTTCCAAATCTCATCTTGATAGGGAACAGCTCAGGGTTTTACAAACCCAGACTAATGAATGAGAAAAATTTTAGATAATGTTGATTTGATGATCTTTCTGACTGACTGTGGTGTGTCCCCGTTTTCAGGCTTTCAACTTTCTTCCGTCAGACCTACTTAGTCCTGAATTAAGTCAAGAAACTGAAAGATAATTAATGGTGCAACTTAAAGAACAGCACTGCTGAGATAGAGTGCTGGTGGAGAACACAGGTCTACCTATGACAGAAAGGCATGCTGCTCCTTGTTCCATAATATATTGTGTCTTACCCTCATAGATGATGCAAACTGAAATAATTTTCTGTGTTATTAAGAACAGTACTGTTACTGGACTGCTCTGTGGTAATCCAGGGGCATGGAGCTATAGCCCAACAGGCAAGGTTAAATGCTGAATTAGCTGCAAGTAGTTTTATTCAGACCTATAATAACCTAGACCTCTGTCTGTCTGCTTGAAAATTCATTGCTATAAAATAACACACATTTATGAATATCTTTGCTGGGGCCATAAATAGATTAAGAGATTATTCCTCAGTATTCTTTAACACTTGGTATTCAGAATTTATTAGACTAAATGATTTATATTTAGTATCAAAAGAAGCTTAAATATATTTAGTATATACATATAATTAACTTTAAAAAAAATTGGAACATTTATATAATAGGCTTTAAAAAAATTAGTTGATTATATTAGACAAAATTATTTATATTTAGTATCAAAAGAATCTTAAATATATTTAGTATATAGATATAATTAACTTAAAAAAAATTGGAACATTTATATAATAGGCTTTAAAAAAATTAGTTGATTAGCTTCATTTGATGTTGACTAACTTCAGCTTTACAAAGCTTTTTACTGACTGAGCACATTTTAGAGAAATTCTGATGCTTTAGCCTATTATTTCCTTCCTTTAGCCTATTATTTCCTAGACCATATAAAAGATTTGTTCACTGACTGCTCTTTAGTCCACTGGGGATTCTGCCCTGGTGTGATCCACCTCTATCTGGAGGGTATAAAACCTATGCTTAACTTCTGAGCTGTGGTGGTAGGGGTCCTGGTATGGTATCCTTTGCATTTCCAGATACAGAATGTCTCTCCCTGCTTGCTCTCCTTGCTGAGCAAGGTGATGTGCTCTGGTCTCCAGCAATGCTGCTTGCATGAGCTTCAGGAAGCAAATTGCTGGTGCTGATGGGTATTGTCCTGTCATCCACATCCCAGCCTGTGACAGGCTGAGAGAATTAGGTCTGTTCAGCCTGCAGAAGGGAAAGCTCCAGGAAGACCTTAGAATAACCTTCCAGCAACTGAAAGTTGCTGCAGGAGAGATGAAGAGGGACAACCTGAAAGGGGGTGCAGTGATAGGACAAGGGTGAATGGCTTTAAGGTGAAGGAAGGTGGGTTTAAATCAGATATTAGAACGAAATTCTTCACTGTGAAGATGGTGAGGCACTGAAAGAGGTCACACAGAGAAATTGTTGATGCCTGCTCTCTAGAAGTGCTGAAAGCCAGACTGGATAGGGCTTTGAGCAACCTGGTCTATTGAAAGGTATCCCTATCCATAGCAGGGGGATTGGAACTAGAGGATCTTTAAGGCTCCTTCCAACACAAACCATTCTGTGATTCGGTGTGCTTGATGGCAACTGGGACAGAAAGAAGGAAGTTTATCTTCCATGTGTGTAAATGTGACATTTCTGAATGAGATTTCTGGTTTCTGTTTGATGACACACAGATTCACTATAGTTTTTGTGGCATCAAAAGTATGTTACAGGAATTAAAATACTTTTCAAGAATAGATGTTTTCCCTCCTCAATGAACATGTCAGTTGGAGGGCTGAAGGGTGGCATCTTCGTGGACTAAATCATTGCACAAGGTTTTGAGATGAACATCACTCTCTTTTACTGACCACAAAAAAAAAAGCCTACGGTGATGGGTCCAAACCTATAAAAATTACTTTTAATTTCATCAGTTAGGGCAGATGAATCTCATACTTTTATAAAGCAAATAGAACACAGATGACTAACTAATTCACTGGGCTGAGAATCAGCCTTGCAGCAATTTACATTGCCAGTAAAAGAAATGGTTATTTTTTAACTGTGAGCTACCTACTACTGTGATCTAAAGGATTAGTTTTCAAATAGGATTAGAAAGATGCTACCATGACTATTAATTTGCTACAACTCACATCTTCTCCTCTTGGCTGTCAAAGGTCTGAACTAACAGGGTTTCCTTGAACTAGAAAGAGATTAACTAACTCCTGGGAATGTTAGTGGGACACACTGCTTTGCAGTCACTCTTGGGAAAAGACAGTGCTATCAACATTTTTTGTACATGCACTAAACTGTACCATAATCATTCTTAAAATGCAAAGGCCTTCAACAACTTGTGGTTTCTGACATAGCCATGGAAACATTAAAGCCAGGCTGCCAGCCTTCAGCACTCCAAATGTGCTAGAGCAAATACATGGGAGCACAGCAAGGGCACGCACACATCAGGTAGCTCTGTGTCACAGTGCTCCTTTGTTGGCTTGCATCCACACTGAAAGGACAGGGGCAGGCAACTCCAGCCTGGAAGGAAATTAATGTTTCATAGAGCTATGGAATTATGGAAGTGGCAGAGTTATGGAAGTGGCAGACCTTTCCCTAATAGTCACACCCAAAATAGTTTATCCCCCACATTAAACAAAATGTTTTCTGTTAAGTAGTAAGTAAAGGAATATTAATGGGCCTACCTGTGAAATTAAGAACAGTATCAGAAGAGGACTTTCAAATGTTAAATTAAATTAACAATGACTTTTCACTGCAAGAATTTTTAAGATTATGTTTCAATGAGATAATAAGGTGGCTTGAAGAAAAACAAGCTAGCAGCTTTGAAAGAGCTTAATCTACATTTCTGTTTTTCCTAGTGTGTAGGTTAGGACTGGAAAGACAGCTTACTAGTTTCACATGTCAGTTTTAAAAACTTGTTGTTACAACTCTAGCAATAATCGCTGGTAATTTTTGGGAGTAAAAATATGTGTTTCTAATGTTTTTAACCTGTAAGTATCAGTTTACGTATTCTGGGACTAATGATGATTCTGTCATGTCAGGACACTAGATTAATGACAGCTGATATTCAGTCTTCCCCACCTATGTCTGTGAATATAACTTGAAGGTGAAGCACACACTTCAGTTTTAAACTAAGAGGAACTAGGAACACACCCTGCTAGGATTATGATTTTCAACTGATGCTTTTTTCTGTATTCTCTTAGGACTCACCTCTCCTTTAAAAAATAACTACACACAATTGGGTTCCTTATATAGCAAATATTTTGGAAGACATGTGTAATGTCTTTATATATGTTCCACATATGTATCTCATTATATTTATAAGACCTGCTGGTCTTAAGATTTCATAAAAGAGCTGAAACAAGCACCTCTGAACATGGAGCATTGCACAGTTCTTGCTTTTTCAAGTGTTCTTGGTTCCTTTTATTTGCATTTATTTGAAAATAGTGTTGAGCAAATTACATCTTTGACATGTAACTTTCCATGGAAAGCATTGGCACTGCACCTGATTTATTACTTTTCAGCAAAAGCACTAAAAATGCCAATATTAACCCCAAATATTCCAAAATCAGATGCTGCCCTTCACATCCTGACCCCTAAAAATGATGCAACTTATTTTAAAAAGAAGCAATAATATTCACATATTTTGGTTTTCGTTTTCTATCCCAGCTTCTGAATCCCCCATTGGTCATATTTTCACAGCCATCCTGGCCAGGAGGGGAGATAATCTCTCAGGCATATGATAGGTGTGCTCAGAGTCATGTGGTGGGAAATCAGTTGTGCCTTCCCCTTCATTCACACACTCCACCCCCACTCCCCATACATTGCCACTGAAACTGGCTCTGGCTAAAAATATACTTTATTTTAACGAATGAAAGCTCTGATTGTCCTAAAATAACATGAATTCCCATCAGGATCAGGGAACCATTGTGCTAAGTGCTGTACAAACACGAGGAGATAATGGACCTGATTCATCCCTGAATTACTCTGGTTTCCATGGATTTACAGCTGTGCAAGTCAAAGGCAAATGTGATAATGAGCATGCTGCAAGAATGCACAGCTTAGGGCAAGTTTCCTTCTGGCCTAAATCCTTTGAAATCTGTGGAATTAAGGCAACAGATGACTTGATGTGTATTTTAAGGTTACATCTACTCTCCTGAACTAAATAGGACCAGACCTGATGCAGCATTGGTAGCTGCCCAGCGCTGTCCCCAAGCACTTCAGGAGAAAGCTGAGGCTGTGGACCTGCCCAGCAGCCAGTCTGGGCAAAACCAGGATTCTTTGAAAACTAGGGTGAATCTGGGAAGACCATGCCAACTGGCCTCAGAGGCAGAGGTTCAGGTCCTGGTCCTGATTATTTACTGGTAGGCCAGTTCTTTTACAGAAAGACTTGTTTCTACTAGTAAGAGCTTCTGTTCACATTTAATATCAGTCCACCATACAAATTTTACCAAAGAATAGTATTAAAAAAACCCCAAAACCACCCAATAACAAAAAACTTATGCCTGCTCCTTTCACATTTTTCCATTAGTCACTACTTGTGTCCCTCGTTCCTTTAGAAGATGTGTTTTGCTGTGGGCCAGAGCAGCTGCAGCCTGGCAAGGAGCTTCAGGGCTGCCCGGCTGATCTGCTGCTGGCAGGTCTGGCTCAGAGCATGCAGCAGCACCAGGCAGCAGCAATGCACCAGACACCTGCCTGCTGCTGCTGCTGCTGCTGCTGCTGCAGGTCCCCTCAGAAAACCCAGCCTTGGTTTGCCATGTTTCTGTTGCTTACTCTGCTTTATTATGAAGCATCTGCTGAACGCTTCATAATCACTGGCCCAATCTCATGGTTTTTTGCCTTGAAGATCATATCTCATCTCAGTACAGTCAGATTATCACTTAGCACACAGGTTTACTTAAGCATCTAAGCCCTGGCGTAGGATCCAGTGATATTACATAGTAACTTCCAGTTCAACACCTATTTGTGCAGTTACTTCTCCTTCTGTCTTATAACCGTGAATTCATTGCACTCCAGGCAAATGTAATTCATCAGTGGAATGAATTTGTCAAGCTTAGTCAGATGCAGGTTTCCTTAACAGCTTCACACAGGTGGTCTTGTACTTTTCTCCATGACAGAAAAGGTGAAGGGAAAGACACTCTTGATGCACCAGAAAAATGCTCACCTGGTCCATGGAACTGTTCATTTTATGGCAGGAGGAATAGAGAAGAGGAAAGTCCTAAATCTGATTTTGTTTTGTCAATTCAATCATTAACACAGAAAAGGTGAAAGACACTCTCGATGCACCACAAAAATGCTCAACTGGTCCATGGCACTGTTCATTTTATGGCAGGAGGAACAGAGAAGGTCCTAAATCTGATTTTGTTTTGTCAATTCAATCATTAATATTACATTTCAGAATTAGGAGGTCTATAGTCATTTAGAATGCATTTTAGAAATGATTTCTAGTAAAAGCTTTTTGATAATTAATGCTGTTTAGATGCTTTGAAACTATCTTATGCTTGGAAAAATGCCCTAAATTCATTCCTGTTGCTCTCAGGAACTATTTAATAAATAAAAGTATGAAGCGTAAATTTCTGATAGAGACAGTAGATATAATACATGCACATCTGCATGGTTAATGCCCCCAAAAGAGGCTAGTTGAACAAAATACTGCCTGATGTGAATGTCTTGTGTCCTGTGCCATTTCTGGGTAATTTCTGGGAAAACACCAGGGCAAAATTGTTTCAGGGAATGTGCCAAATATTTAACAGCATGGATAATAATGTGCCAGTGCTGTTCTGTTTAATTTACTAATATAATACAGCCAGTAAAAGCAGAACTGAGCTAACACAGGCCTTTGTGAAAACCCCTGATAAATTGGGGAAAGGCTTCCAAGTGTGAACGAGCTGGTCAGACACTGCTCACACTTCTCTTCCTCATGCTGGAAAGCAGATCTCCATAGGCATCTGATAATTTTTCTTTCTAGGCATTTTTTCTGTAGTTTTGTTGCAGAATTTTTATGCTGTTTCAGAAATTCATATGCACTTTCTTATCCTGCTGTTATTCCTACAGCAGAGAGCAAAGTGGCACAGGTCCAGGCAGCAGATTCATGCAACACATGAGTAAATTCTTGCCCTGTAAAAGGGTGCTTGGAAAATGTAGATGAACAAATAAAGAAAGGAGATGTAAATCTATACCATTATTTCTTTCAAAGTTCTTTGGTGCCATACCTTCACCACTACCCCCTCAAGAATCAACACTCACTCCCTATTTGACCCTATAATGGCTTTGCTGCCAGTGCAAGTTTACCTTAGTTCAGGTGGTCAGAAAAAAAATAAAAATCTGACATAAAGGTTTGGTTCATTTTATGAAATAAAAAAGAGGAAGAGATAGTTCAGACTAAAATAGGACACTGTTTTTTCCTGTGGCAAAATGAAAAAAACCTGTTACTACAGTCAATTTGAAGTGCCCTGTTTGGTTGAAACGATTTTGTTTTGCTATATTACTAATTTTAAAATAGCTTCCTAGCAGCGCTCAAAAATAAAGATTTAGTGTTTAAATGTTTTTAGTTTCATTTAAAAAATAGCTAATAGAAATTCAGTACGTAAATTCAAATATATTTGTGAGAACACTGATGGTTGCTGAAGAACTCTGGGCCTGACTACCTACTTGTCAGACACCTGGTCTTTTTGACAAGCTTATAATTGTGTTGAAAGAATAGTGCCAAACAGTGTATCCCTCTTAGCATAACTTGCTGCTTAATCCAAACCCCAAGGAGCAAGTCTTGGTTTTGAATGCAATTTTCAGTGCTGGTGCTTTACAATAGATTCATTTGTTGATAATTCAGGATCTCTTCATGGCACTTGTATTTACTGACTCTGTGCTGATAGAGTATATTCTCTTTAATGACTAATTTGTTCAAGGTGTTGAAAAACTCTATGCAATATGGATGAACAGAACAAAGTCTTGCTCCTCCTAACTCTCTGGTCTAGCCTTTTCCTTTTCATTTGCTCCAGTGAATCCAGATAAGCTTGCTCACAGTTATCAGGCTAAAGAAATGCATGCTTTTGACATGTTAGATAATGTTTACAAATTGTTGCAGTTCTATTACAATTGACTATTGCTTATATATAGAATCAGTTTTACTAAAACAGTGTAGACTCCTCAAGCTTGTTTTTAATTGATTTATTCTGAACCAAAGGCAGTTGGTGGAAGAATTTATTCAGCCAAATTAGCTTTCAGGCCATGTTTTCATTAAATTGCTCCACCTCCAGATTGAACAAGCTTCCATATTTAAAATATTTATAGATAGATTGAACTTATGTGCATTCACAACACAGCAAATTTTCTTGAAATTGTAGAACAAAACAGAGTTTGATATGGGCTACATCATATTACAACTACATTCCTTCTCTAGGCAAAGATTTGCAAAATCAAATAAATAAAATCATTCTGAGAAGGCAGGAAGCATTAACATTGAATTTTCACAAACCTCAGGCTGAGGTAGTAAAATGGGGTTTTCCATGTATCCCCTGGCAACTGGGCAATTTTTATTCTAACCATAAGTGCAGAACTAGAAAAGCTATGGAGAGAAGATCCATCTCATTTATCCTTATATTGGATAGACCTTTACTTAGCACTTTCCTCATTTATTTTACACAATCAATAAAAAGCAGGATCTGAACTTGATTTTCTTTGTTTTCTTAGAACTAGCTTTACCCCTTGTGCAGAATTACTGCAACTGAAGCAACAATTCTTTTGTCTTTCACTTAAATTGACTAAAATAAGTAAAAGTATCCTTAGGAGGGAAGAGGAAGCTGTCTAGATGGCAGGCAAAATAAAGCAACAAAAACCCCGCCTGTTCTTAATTGAAAACAAACCCCAGCTAAATTAGATCAGCACCTTGGGTGGTTTGCAATTTGCATTACTGATTTCACTGCTTATGGGCTATTCCCCATGGAGAAATGCTGCATGTGAAGGTGAATCTACCAGCAGAGGAATCCACCTCTGAAAAAAACACTTGTGAAGAGCAGAAATTCACCACTCAAATTGTGTGGGGAGTTTTCCAGAGATTAGTTTGTCCTGCAGTTTCAAAGTTAGAAGAGTGAAAATTGTCTTCCTTTATTTCAAGATTTAGCTTTACTTTTCTCAGACATTTTACAGGAACAATAGCAGGACCAGATATTACTTATTCAGGTGAGTTATCTGTGAACAACTGGAACTGCCTATGCACAGGGTTGTGTTCTCCAGTGCTCAAAGAAAAAAGCTACTGTGAAATCTCACTCATGTCAGTAATATCATGTACCAGAGTGTTCCCATTAAGAACAAAATAAGATCACTAAAATGCAGGAATTTTAAAATTACTGTTTCACAGTAGTGTATGTTCCTCTACAAATGAAGAATCTAAGGACAAAAGCCAATAGTTCATCTGTGACCTGTAACAGACTGTGTAATACATGTTCTACACTTCCTCATGTGTTTCTGAATTTGTTAAAATTAGTTGCAAGAGACAGCTATTTGCTAATGCAGGACAGGTGTTGCAAAATTAATAATCCTTTAATGAAAGTGATGTAGATTAGGTCTACAGTCAAACATTTGTACAAGAAAAAAATAGGCCTTTCTTAGAGGATGTGTCCATCCTAACAAAAACAGCCATTTTCCTTTTTCCGGCAAGTACCAAATTAACACAAACCAGATCCTCTGTTGGAATCAATGTATACTCCTAAGGTCCAACCTTCCTATTTTATGTTATAAATAATATAACATTGCAAACAATAAAAAGAATTCTAGTCAAATAAAACAAATTTCTCAGTGGTTTTCCTCCTGTTCAGTTTGTACAAAGTCACTGCCTGTTTTATGAATAGATTACAATCATTAGATTTTTTAGTGAATGCAGAAGGAGAGCTTCTGTTTTTCCTAATGCAATATAAATCATGAGTAAGCCCAGAGAGTCCCAACAGGGCCAGGCGAGGGGAACCAAGATAAATCATCATTCAGCAACTGAAAAGGACCAAAGGGATACTTTGACATAAGCAGAGATGATTGAATTAATTTTGCTGGTTACAAATTAATCTATGTAATTCAGCCATCCTGATCTTCCTGTGGAGTGGAGGGAAACAGACACCTCCTGAAGGCACCTCATTGTACTCTCTGCCTCCATTGACTCTTTAGGAATGAGGATGACTAATTGAATCTAGATAACCAAATTGCATGCAGCTAAATTTAGATGAGATCAGTTGCATGTTCTGTTCCTTCCCTGTGAGATGCTGAGCACATGATTCTAAAGGATGATTTGAAAGGCCTGCTCTGGCCTCCTGCATGAGTCATTGCAAGCATCCTCAGCCAGTGACACCTCTGTTAGCACCACAATTTCAGCCTGATTCACATTACCTTTTTGGCTTGCCTGAAGTACTGCAAGACTAAGAGTTTGCCACAATCTTAGGCCTCCAATGGTTCAATTACTCTCAGCGTTACCTCCCCCCACACACTTGCTCTAAGTAACCCCCAAACTCTCTCTAATTTGAACTTTTTAATTCAGTAGGAGTATTGAGTGCATTCAGCCTTACAGAAATTTTCCCTTTGAGATTTGCTGATCTTTTCTCTCTTTCAGAAAATTTCATTATGATCATAGTGCTCTTTAGAGCTGGCAGCTTTCTGTAACCCACCATGCGTACTTAAGAACATAATTTAATATCTCCAGATTCCATGAATGTCTTTATTCTGCAGTCTGATTTAGGCTTTTCAGTTGGAGTGAAGGCAGTAAAAGTGTGAAGCACAAGCCTCACCAAAACTGAGGAAGGTCATCTGTAAAATTCTTCATTTTGTCTGTTAGGTCTTTAATTTTTTTCTTTCTTTCTTTAGGATTACTGCCCCATCACATGCAGGATCTTCCTCTGTAATCCCTATTTACTTCACAGAAATTAAAGTCAAAATAATGTTTAGGGAGGTGCCTTACTGAATTCTACATATATAATATAGAAAGATGAAGACATACTAAGTTAAAAATGAGTCATTAAGTTAACATAAAAAATTTCATATCTCATTCTCATGTCCTGAAATCTCTCTCACACATCCATCCTCCAGCTTGGCCATTCCCTTCCTATGGAGGGGAAATGAGGAGTGGATCTCTTTGAATGTGGTAGAGAAGTTCATTGCTTAGCAAGTGGAGGAAAGATTCAAATAATTTTATTATTGTTTTTGTTTTTTAGATTATTCAGTTAGGAAACTGAACTGAAACAGTTTTTAGGTAAGTGTATGTAACTAGTATTTCTAGAGAGTATCTTCAGTTTTTTATAGCTACATATTATAACCTAATATATACAGCATTGGTCCTTCTGCAATACAAAATTTAGTTACATCAGAAATTAAACACAGGCAGTCACAACCAAAAAGGGAAAAAGAAGAGCAATGCAAAAGGAAGAAAATTCTTTAAAAATAGCAAAAGTAAATAACATGAAACTAAAACTAAAATCAGGATTGCCAAAATAGTTCTCCCCTTGTGATAAAAAATGCACTTTACATTTTCCACTGGTAATCAGATAATTCACTTTAAAATTGAAATTTAGAACTAAGACTACTCTCAATATTAGTGCCAAAGTATTCCAAAGGCTCCAAGCTGGATTCTGAGCTAATTGTGCTAACTGAGGTTGAAATACACAACAGTGTACAGACTAGGAATGCACATTTGTGGAGCAGTATTATCCCCTCTAAGAGATGCAGGATGCCTGTAGACTTCAGGTACAACTCTGTCAGAACCCAGGACATCCCTCTGGGTGCTCTGGATGGCTCAAAATCCTGGCAGGGGATCAGAGACCCTGGCAGGAAGCCAAAGACACTTGGGAATTCAATCTTAACCCATGGAGAAAATTACCAACTTTATAAGAAGAATTACAAGTCACAGAAGTTTAAGTAGCATAATAGTAGTTGTCACAGGGTGAAAGGTGGAATTTTGAAGAATTTTACTATGGGGGTCTAGGAAGCAAGATGGAGGGATTTGGGCACTGTCCTCTTCTTCTTCCTTCTTCTTCGTAGCCTCCATCTTCTTGGTGATGGTGGCACTCTGGGATTGGTGTAGAGTAGAAAATCACTCTCTAACATAGGTGATAGGTATTGGAAAATAACTGTAAATAAAGTACACATTGTTTTTAGTATAAAGAGATAGAACTGCCTCAGGGCAGTTCAGTGTGCCTCACACTGACCTGCTGAACAGACCTCAGCAGGCCAGACAGAAAATGTTTTAGATAAGAAGTAATAAACAACCTTGAGAACCACAGCCGAAGACTTCTGACTTCTTCTTCGACAGCTGGGTTGGGGAAAAGAGACTTTTAATACATCTCAGGGTCAGCTTGACCAGAGGAGATCCCGAGACAACTCCTAACTGGGCTATCCCAAGTGCATTAGAAGTTTTCACTGCTCGGTTCACACAATTGCTCAATTTGAAGTATAAGGGTTTTAATGATTTTCATGGGAAACAGGATAAAGCCCATAGCTCCAATTTTGATTGGACATCTGGTGCAAAATGCATCTGAAACTAGTTACCCAAACCCAGAAAAGAAGCTGGTGCCAGAGCAGAAAACACCTCAGATCTTACCAGTCCCACTCTACCACTGAAAGATTCTTTTTTAAAAACATGATACAAGACTACTTGGTCACTGAAGTTCTTTTATTGTTTTAATCTCGGAGTTTTCACCTTGTGTTTTGCAGTGGATTGCTCCTGCCATGGAGGGAGGTCAGACTCTCCAGTGGAGAGGAGGCCAACTGTGTGGTTATGAAACACCTCTGATTCATTTCACAGCTAAAATAACCTACAGTGTCACTTACTGGATGTAGCACAGCCACCATGAGCATTACACTTTAAGTAAGTGACTGATGTTATTTGCAAAGGAATTTCAAACCTCTTGTCCTGCTCCTGACCCTCCTTCTAATGTTAACACTTCTATGATTTTACAGATTTTTCTCTACAGTCAGCAAAGATGATTGTTCGTTCTCAACAGATTAAGAGATGTGAGGATTTAAAAAAAATTCAATTAAACCTATGACTTTTTTTTTTAACTAAAGACAGTTGGGCACCATCATGCTTTTACAGTAGAACAATGATTCCTTGGAATAGGAAAGATTAGCAGTTTTACAAAAGGATCTTTTAAGTCCTCTATCCTTGGCGCATATCTTCACCTTCAAAAGAAAACCCCCATTTACCTCTCAGATCCTCTGGCTGAAGATTTGCTCCCTTGAATTAAATAGAGCAATATTTGCTTACATTGGTTGATGATTTGTTGTAAATGATAGCAACAAACCAATCTTTTCTTTTGCTTTACAAGAAACCAACCAAACAAAAAACCCCTCACCAAAATTGAGAGGATTCTATACTGAAGACATTACTATGCCTGTGGCACAGGGAGTAATATCTGAACTGCCTAATCTGTGGGTACAGCAGGCAGGGTAGCTGCAGTAGCTTCCCATTTAGAGGGGCTGCAAAAGTAGTTGTGGAAATGTCAGCGCCATGCACCCAGACAACATCCTGAGTGTCTGCAGTTGCTCACTGATGAGGAACTAGGTGGCTTAAAACCTATGTCTGCATGACTTTTCTGGCAGAGGACCCAAGATTTCCTCAGACATTCATGAACTTTCTTTAAAGTAGGAAATCTCGGGATCTATCATAAATCCAATGGTTATTACTGAAGAAGCAGCAAGGCTCCTAGGCAATCTGTCTCCATAAAACAATTAAAGTCAGACAGAGGAAGTCACTTTCATGTAAGCTGTAGTTCTTATTACCCACATGTAATTTACAACTGGGTCAAGAGAGTCTGGGAGCCACAATTGCATTCCTGCCCTTCCCGTGCTCTGCAAGGCATTGTTAGAGGGTGTTCCTCAAAAGCTCTGTTTAGGGTGGCTGAGCACTAGGGACCATGGTTTATGGTTAGATCTATGAATAGACCTCAGATCTGCAGGGTTCCAGTTTGCAATGCCTGCTGTCTGCTGGAATTTATACCTCTGCATTTGTGGGGGCTGCCCAACCTACTGCATAAGGTGAAGATGCAGATGCGTGAAGGATGGAGCTCATAGGCTCTGCAGTCTGGAGTACAGAAGGCCAAAGACTGCTTTAGTGCAGCTTTTCACCTTTCCAATATAACATGATTCTGGCAAAAGGTTGCCTTTAACTCATCTGTCTACACAGCCTGCAGTGTCTTTCTGGACATGAAGTTAGGACTCCTGTGATGGAGCCTGGTGGATATGTTTGTGTGGTGTATGTGCCAGGGCATCCCTGTCTATCTCAAAAGAATCAGGGGCAGGCTTGGTCCCAGTATGAGGTTTTTATCTTCTTGTTCTCTGGAGATTGTTTTAAACTCATGTCTTCAAACAGCTTGAAGTGAAGTGAATCTGGGCAGCCAGGGAGATACTTGAGGTACAATGTATATTGACTCCTCAGGAGGCAGCATGCTGAGCAGGGGAAACACCATAAACATAAAGAGAGTCTGAGTCTCAGCACGAGAGAATTCAGCACTTCATTCAGTGGGGACAGATGGAGGAAGACAAGTCAGTCCTCAAAAGAGGTCCAGAGATCAGTCAGCTTCTGAATTGGAGTTCATCTGTGAAGGAGCTCCATAGTAAACCTATGGAGAAGGAATTTAAACCCATAATGGTATCTAGATAGATACCTTTTTCCTGGGCTTTAGGATATTCTGAGGGAAAGCTCAGTACTTTGGTTGATTCCTCCCTGCCATTTTATATGAAGTATTTAGAACAGAATGTAATACCTTGGCTTATCTCAGCTGACTGTGTTAAGAATAATTTTTTTATTTTTCCATTAAAGAAATATGATTGCTTTGATCTTTAAAAAGGGGTGCATAGAGTATGTAAGTAATATTTTGTATCTGGCACTGATACAATGGCTGCTGAAATACTGTGTTTGGTTCTAGTTCATGGATAATACAGAGATTCAGGATTTTCCCTGCTGAATAGTTCAAGGGAGTATTTGAAGAATAATAAAAGGATTAGAAAAAATGTCATATAGTAAGGAGCTTAACCTCCTTGCATATTTGGTAGAAGATGGAGGGGACCTGAAGCAACTGCTTCAAGGATAAAAATTTGTTCATAGAGTTCTGCAGCTTACCAATCTAAAGACTGAAAGCCAAAGCTTGGGAAAATGACTAAAATTAAATGTCCACTTCTCATGTTGAAGGTACAGAAAGAATTGCAGAGAAATGGGTTCTAAACCATTAGAAATTTGAAAATGGAGATAATATCAAAGACAATGCTCTATTTGTTTTGAGCTAGAAATTAGTTAAGAGGTCCTGTGGCTTCCATTATGGGGACGATTATACCAGGTGATGTGCATGGCCTCTTGAATGTTCTGTGAAGTGGTACCTTGGTAGCACCATTTAATCTGACAGTTACACTCAGCAATAATTTGGCTCAAGAAGTAATAAATTATTATTAGTTAAGTGAAAACTAGGGAAGAGAATAACCAAAACATGCTTTTTGTTTCAAGTCATCTGAACTCCTGCTTATGAAGAAACAATTAAGATTTTCCGTGGATCTGGTGGGGATTCAATAGCTATGAAAAATAACCTGAGTATATTTGATCTGGGTCCTTAGAAAGATGGAAGTTATCCCTGAAAATCTCCCCAGTAAGACACAGAACTCACTAGACTCAAAGTTAAAATTCTCTTTTCACATGGGCCTTTTGTGCATCCAGTTGGAGGGGGATGGGAAACAGCAGAGTGGGAACACTAAATTGGAGAATCCTAAACCATAACACAACCCAACCCATTTTATGATTCTATGAAACTGTTGGATGTGTCTTGCTTTCAGAGGAAATTAATCCCTTCTCTGCATCTCAAATTTGGGCTTTTCATTTTCAGTCGCTTGCTTAATCCAGTGCATAACTATTGCTACATATTACTAAATATTCTACCCTATATTTAGGTCTAATGGCATTTCAGTACACTGAGATTCCAGCTGAGGAGTAGATCCCTATTTTTGTGAACTATAGAGGCTCAGTTTTGCCCTGAGTAAATTGAATGAAATATATCTCAGCAAGGAAGTTGGTCTGGCCTTCTTTGCACAAGGAAGATGTCATTGCTCATCTGATTTTGTGATTTGCTGTTAAGGACAAGAATTACAGCACAATTTGTTAGAATGGTCTCCGGAAGGTCATTGAGTCCAGTGCTCCAATCCAAGTAATGCCAAGCAGAGTTGGTTTGCCCAGGATCTTGTTCAGTCAATTTTCGAGTACTCCAAGGCTGCAGTTTACACATTTTTTCTGAACAACCCATTCACTATCCTAAAGGAAAACAAACAAACAAACAAACAAAAACAAACACTAGAAAGCTCAAAACAACCCACCAAAATCCCCAAAGATACTTCCCTGGTAATTTACTGTATTTATTCACCAGACCAAGTAATGCCAAGGAGATGTGAGAGCAAGCTTCCATCCTTGTATCAAAATGGAAATAGATGATGTTTCATAGCATCAGATTAAAAGGAATTTCATCTTGAAACCACACTTCATGTTTTAAACAGCAGAAGAATCTAGCTTTGGGCCACTTGATGCCGATGTGATGACTAAAGCCTCTGCAACACTTGCTGTATTTCTAACTACAAGTTTACATATTGATTTTATTAGACTTTTTATTACTGGGGATTTTCTTTCACCCTGAAAAATCAGCTTCTTTTGCAAATGCTACAGGATTTTTTTTTTTAAGATTAATAATAAGGAGCCTAAAACAACTGTTCAGCAGTGCAAAGTTCAGTACAAAAAAACTCAGCAAGAAATCCTGCCCTGATACCAGCTTACACCCAAACAGCCAAACTAAAGTCCAAGTAGGTGGACACACAAGAAATAATGTAATTTGTTCATAATAGGTTATCCAATTATCCAAGGCTGAGAGATGGAACTCACCATCTTCTTCCAGCCCAACTCTGTGCCCATGAAGGACTCTCTGAGGAATCCCATGGACATAACCTCTGAAATTCATTCCTCTGCTCCTGAGTGGACAAAATTTCTGCTGATAAAAAAGGAGAGAAAATGGAAGTAATGCAATTAGGTCTCAGACAGACTAGGATATTGATCTGCTTTTCAACTGCACGCTTATAACAGGAATTTTATCAAGATTTGCTAATGACTAGAATGTTTTACTGTAAACTCTATTCAGTGGATGGTTATAAATGCTGACACAGCATCCCAACACTTATTTTTTGTTTTATAAAAATGAAAATAAATAAATAAGGTGTCTCTTGGGAGCTGTTTTGTGTTTCTTAAAAGCTTTGTCTTAGAAAGGGGGATCATAAGGAGGTGTGAAAATTTAGCACTAGGGTCTTAATGCTGTGGTCATTCCCATGGCTGCTCCAGCTGTTCCAGGCAGCGAGAACTGCACCCTGGAGAACGAGGGCAGGACAGGAATTAATGGAGCAGTGTGGCTTTGCACCAACCAAGGAGCACATCCGATGTGCCTCACACACTAATGGCACCACATAAATAAATAACGACCCCTTCTCCTCAGGGATGGGGGTGGTGTGATAAAGGGTGGAATCCTGGCCTTTTACAGCTCATGCCAGACTTTTCCTTGACATCAGCCAGGCCTGAATTTCACCACAGAGGGATTTATTTCAGACTTTCTTCTCGGCAATTTTGTGCTATTCTGAGAAACATCCCTGGCAGTCAGGGCAGTGAACATTTATACAATTGCACAGACCCACTGATTTAATGCCCCAGATTGCCACCAGGGTGAGTCACTTCAGAGGCAGATCTGTGGCTTTAAATTGCAGCAGCATATTTCAACAGGTTTTGAGAGGCTGAACCAAACATTTCCAAAGATAAGGAGTGTCTTTTGTGGTGATATAATTCCAGCATGGGAGTCTCCTTGTTAAAGACACTGTGAATAGGGAAAGGAGGGAATCTTAGGTGTAGTTTTAAATGCAGTTGGACATGGGTCTTGAAGTTATTCCCTCATTATAAATGAATGGATTGGATCTTGTATTGGCTATCTTCCCGAATAAAGCCAGAGCAAAATGGTCCATCAAAATTATCATACTTGAAGAAAATATAATTCCTTAACCAGGAGCAGTTAAAAGAAAAATATGGTTAATCTCATACACATCTACCTTTCATTTCCCTACTAAATGACTTATTTTCTGTTGAGCTAATCTATCTGGGAATTTTCTGGATCTATAATAAGATGCTTTAACCATCCCTCTGCCATAACGGTGAGACCTGAATGTCAGAAAATAACAGTATTATAATTTTGGAGAAGGCATAATGAATGATACTAATGCCTGTAATACACTTATTATACTAATATATTATACTAATTTCTTGCTTGAAATTATTGCAATATAAATTAAAGTCAGGTGCTGAAGTTCCAGGGAAGTAGAAAGTTCTCTATTACTGAAAAGAATACTGCTTATTATTCCCATAGTGAGTTTTATTTGTGCAATCTATGCACACCAGAAGCTGCAACTGTTTGGGGTCCTGTTGCTGTTCATTTGGGGGTCCCTGGGGAGTCCCTGGGGGGGCCCCCTAGGCTGTATCTTCGCTGGCAGCAGCAGGCAGGCAAAGAGACTCCACACGGCTCCTGAGGGTGCTAATTAGATAGTGGGTTTATTGGGGGTGCCACCCCCAGGAGCAGCATGGTTTTCCTTCGCTGGCAGCAGCAGGCAGGCAAAGACTCCACACGGCTCCTGAGGGTGCTAATTAGATAGGGGGTTTATTGGGGGTGCCACCCCCAGGAGCAGCATGGTTTTCCCTCCAGGGCTTCCACAGGGTCCAGTTTGGGATTTTGGGAGGATCTGGCCATACAAAGGACTTTGAGAAGGCACAGATCTGTCCACAGTAAGGACGTGCTTCCAGCCCTCTTGGAAGGTCCCCATTGCTCCAGGGGCAATGACCCAAAGACAGCGGTGGGGTTTACAGGGCTCCAAGGGCAGGAGTGGAGCTGGGAACTGCAAAGCCCCTGTGTGACAAACTGTCTGAGGGACTCAGAGGCAGATCTGCAGCAGTGCAGGACAGAACAGAGCAGCTCATGGCAGCGAGGATCAGCATTAAATGCCTTGGTGCCGTGGCCCTGCACAGGAGGCCCTGCTTGAGTCTGCGCCTCAGGTACCTGTGCTGGTCTGCTTCCTTCTCCCCAAGAAAGATTTCTGTGCTCAAGTACTCTCAGACAGCTGGTGACTGGAGGAAGCTCAGCTTTTAAGGGAACCTAGTGACTTTATGTTTTAGTTTTCCCAGTTTCTAGCTGATGTCCGAGACCAATAAATTTTTCCCTCATTAGGGGCAGTGTGTACATTGACTATTTCCCCTTTAGTCACTGTTAACTACCAGACAATTGGGTTACATATATGAACAAGTAAGAATTACTGATTTGTAACCAACCTGTAAATCATACATATTTCTATTGAACAATAAACAAAATTTAAAGTCTTAGTTTTCAAATTTCTGTGTGAAAAAATTATAATTTTATTATGAGTAGCACATTCAAGAGAGAAATAAATCAATGTCACATTGTGTCTTTTTGTGTAATTTATTATGCATAAAGAAAACAAGAAAGAAAACTAATGTTAATTATAAAAAAATGCTGATAAACATTTATTTTTATGTTGAAGGTCTTGGTTCTATTGAAGCTCTCTTCCTGTGCAATACCAACTCCAGATAGACACAAAACTTCTAAGATCTTGAATATTTTCTATGGTATCCATATTACATATAATATCCAGTAAGTTATGATGTAAAAATAGCACTATTCACAATCTATCATTGGTTTTTTTTGAGACAGGATTAAGAATTAAAGCAGTGTGTATGTACATTGACTATTTCCCCTTTAGTCACTGTTAACTACCAGACAATTGGGTTACATATATGAACAAGTAAGAATTACTGATTTGTAACCAACCTGTAAATCATACATATTTCTATTGAACAATAAACAAAATTTAAAGTCTTAGTTTTCAAATTTCTGTGTGAAAAAATTATGATTTTATTATGAGTAGCACATTCAAGAGAGAAATAAATCAATGTCACATTGTGTCTTTTTGTGTAATTTATTATGCATAAAGAAAACAAGAAAGAAAACTAATGTTAATTATAAAAAAATGCTGATAAACATTTATTTTTATGTTGAAGGTCTTGGTTCTATTGAAGCTCTCTTCCTGTGCAATACCAACTCCAGATAGACACAAAACTTCTAAGATCTTGAATATTTTCTATGGTATCCATATTACATATAATATCCACTAAGTTATGGTGTAAAAATAGCACTATTCACAATCTATCATTGGGTTTTTTTGAGACAGGATTAAGAATTAAAAGAATCACAGAATCACAGAATTTCTAGGTTGGAAGGGACCTTTAAGATCATCGAGTCCAACCCATGTTCTGACACCTCATGTAGGTCATGGCACCAAGTGCCACATCCACATTTTTTTAAACACATCCAGGAATGGTGACTCCACCACCTCCTTGGGCAGATGATTCCAGTATTTGACCACTCTTTCTGTGAAAAACTTCCTCCTTAAGTCTAGCCTGTATCTCCCTTGGCGCAGCTTGAGACTGTGTCCTCTTGTTCTGTCTGTTGTTGCCTGGAAAGTACTTAAAAGCTACATCAGGAATAGTATGTGAAGACATGACTCTTAGATGCTTTAATTTTTTTTTATAATAGAATATCCAATTCCCCAGAATATCTTTTTCTTCTTAAAATCCATCTTTTTCTTAGATTTTACAGCTTCACACTTCTTGAATTACTCTGTTGAAAGAATGATTTGTTTCAAAATACTGCATTTCTGAGTACATCATAAAAATATATGTCCCATTCCTAATGAAGTAACTTTACTTAAAGCATGGAAAGCAAGCAGTAAATTTTAATGCATTGGAGTATAATATAAGCATGACCGTGGTTTTTGATTCAAAAGTCTGTCAGGGTACTATTCTGTTTCCAACAGTAACTGCCTTAGGCAGCACTGCAATTTCAGTGAGAAGCCAATAAAATATCTGACCAAATGGTTATTGCTGTGAAGTAAATCTCTTCATATCTCTTAATATGAAGAATATCTAACTGGTACTATTTTTATTTATAAAATACAAATCAATGTTTCCATTAATATTAAAAGTGAAAAATTAATTTTATTAAAATCTTACTCTAAAATACTACACTATGCCTTTGAAGTGGCTAAAACTGGGAGACCCCCAGGAGACTCTGGGACAGCCTTGTATGCAGCTGGGATGGAGAATTCAACACAGCTCTTTTCTTAACACTTTCCCAGATGGGTCTATTTTTCTTAATTGTTTAAACTCCACACTTTCACTGCATAGGAGTTTAACAAATTTTTTGTCAGATTTAGGTATGCTTTATGGATATGCATGATATTTCTGATTTCCTTTCCCCCAAAATGTATGGACTTTTAATTTTTTTTAATACAAAACCCTCCAGTTTGCATCTTTATCTTTCCTTAATGTTGACTTCTGAGAAACATTTCAGTGTCAACCACATAAACTACCATTAAGTTCATGTGTTGACACCAACTGAAATGAAAAGGGCTAGACTTTGTCTTTTAAAATATAACATACTTTGTGTTCTGTAGTTTAAAAAAGACGGCTATGCATGAGCTTTCAACAACTTCACCAGTGCATACGCAGAAGCTCTTTTTCAGAAGCATAAAAACTTGAAACATGTATTTTAAAAAATGAAAGCATGTGTGGTGCAAAATCTGAATCTGTCACAGGAATTAGATAAATAGCTCAAATGGGCCAGATCTAGCCAATGAACAGAGTGTTTAACAACAGTGATTTATACTATTTCCCTTTCATGTTATAATAATTGTCAGGAATTGAATTTATGTTGTGTCATTTCCTGTTCTAGCTGCAATCTTTTCTTCAAGAAAAAAGGTTTTAGAACTTTAATGCCTTCACTGTTCTTGGAAAGATAACAGCAAACGGGACTATTTTATGATTTCATTGCTTGGTTATTCGTGTTCTTTCTTTCTATAGCCTTCAGGGAGAGCTAGAAGGAAAGGGCGAGACAAAGAATTGTCTTCCAGTCGAAAACACAAAGAATTGGATTGTTGTTGCTGAAGGCAAAAAGTGAGCAGGGGAAAATGATGCTCTCCAAATTACTCCATAACAGGAAGCCCTATAAATGTCTCCCATCCCTCTGCTAGATCTGCATCAATTTGCAGTGTGAGCAGCAGAAAGGGCAGATGTTGGATCAAAGAGGAAACATTTACCTCAACAATGAAAAAGCACTCCCCCAATTTCTCTTTATTCAAAGCAAGCCAGATTGCACAGAGCCATTACTTTCTAACAGAGAGGCAGAAGATTTCTATTAAGCATGGTGTTGCTTGATAGCAGCAGAAGCAAAGAGACAGTGAGCATGAGGAGAGACATGAATGCTTGATAGGAATTTGGTCCAGAAGCCAGCAAGAAATCATTAAGTATGTACATGTTTCATCACAATATCTAGTGTGATAATATTGTCTTTATTGACATGATACATGCCTTTCAGCTTTTAAGTGGAGTTCTTTCTACTGAAGTGTGCATATCTGTGCACAAGTGAGATGTATTGGCTCATAAAATTCAGCAATAGCAGAAACAAACAGTAAACAAACTGTCCTAGAAGTTCTCTTGTCACCATGGTAGGAAAGAAATATCAAAGAGTGAATTTAGTCTACATTCTGCAGAGTTGAATTAAAACAGAGGCCTACTCCAGCTATAATAATATTTCAATTCTCAATTAATATAACCCTAATATCCCAGCAAGAAATGCAATTAATATTCCTCCAAACAGGAACTGGGCTACTGTGTTTCCTGTTCCATCTAAGTCTCCCTCTTTCTGGGAAGCACACATTTCTCCTGCATCAGAAATGAGTCACAAAGGCATGTCCAGCAGCTTGTTTAGCTAGACAGACTATGCCAGACTAGGGAAGGAAGACAATCTCCCAGAGCTTTTAAGCAGCACATTCCCAAGGAAGCAGGAGTTGGAACTAGATGATCTTTAAATGTCCCTTCCAACACAATTCCATGATTCTGTGATTTTGCTGCATCTCTGTCTTTTCCATGCTGAGAGCAGGAGCTGGGCATTGAATGGCTGTGATGACAATGTGCTCCTCAGGCTGCTGATGGTGGGGCAGAGCCAGCTGTCAGAAGGAACCTGTGCAGAAGATCTGGAGCCACGTGCCTTCAAGGAACTCCCTGGCACAGCCTCTCCCCACACAGGTGCCAGAGGACAGGGAAGGTTTGTGGAAGAGGTGGTTGGAAGGCAGTGGGGCTGGATGAGCACCCAGCCTCCTCCCCTCTGCAGGGCCAAGGGGGAGCCAGGAGCAACACAAGCTGTGCTGCCTCCTCCTCTGCTGTTCCTACTGCTCTCACCGTCTGCCTCCACAGGAAAAATATTTAACAAATTGCTGCCTACCCTCCATTAGCTAAATGAAAGGAGAATCACCTGGATTTATGGCAGGGAATGCTGAGGTGGTGCCATGTCTCACAAGCACTGATCACCCCAGAAGCACTGACGCCACCAGCTGTGCTCTGCAGAGCTTCTCTGCATGTGGGTAGCAAACTTGATGCACCAGGAGGACTCCAGATTTACTGTGAGGAGAAGGCTGTCTGCTCACTGCACATGTTGTATGTGCATTGTGTCCCAGATACACACAGCTGGTCGGCCCAGAGTCACAGTTCCCCTGAAATTTGGGGTCTGCTTAGAAAGAAACTTGGTTAGATCTGCACAGGGAAACCACTGCACATCTAGAAATTTGGGATGGATGGGCAAAGTTAAACTCTACAAACAGAAAATTTATGGGGAGAATATACTTAATATTCTGGTACATGGCATCTCTTTACCCATAAAACCTCATTTCTTTTCTCTTGACTTCTTTCAGTTTGTCTAGGAAATAGACATCAGTGATTCATAAACCCCATGATCTTCTACCTGTGAAAATGACAGAGATGCTGAAAAGGCTGAAGGAAATTTGGATAACTTAGACTTCCTAGCTCACCCAGTTTCAAAAGGGCTACATTGTGCCTCTGGTGTTGGATGTTTTTCAAAGGTTTGTAATGATACAGCTTAGCCCTAAAGCTGTGGCACTGTATTTACGTGACTTCTTTCACATACCTTATTATTTTGATCCCACTATAGTTTATAAGGTTTCCTTACCCTATTTGGGAAATGCTTTCAGCTTCTGTTCTGATCATTGTCCTTTTTTTATCTCAGCTGCATTGAGAATAGTAGAAATCTGCAGAAACAGAGAATCTGTCCCGGCCAGATTCTGACTACACATCCCAGATTCACACACTGATAAATCTATTCACTTCTAGTAGAATCACTTCAAAATTATACTGGAACAGACTCAGGACACAAAGACCAAAAGTTTAAAGCTCAGCTCCCACTCCAGCAGCTGAGCCAATTTCCCGTTTGCAGCAAGAGGACATGGAATGTGACACTGCTGAGGGCTGCTTTTATCAGGCTTCTATGGCACAATTTGCATGCTCCTAACTGCTCGGGGGGAGCGTCCCGAGCAAAAAGAGTCTTTTGCTCTTGCAGACTGAAAAGCCTCCCTCGATTCTGAATCCACAGCTAAATAAACTACCAAGATTTTCGGGCACGTTTTTTTTAGCAGCTCACATTCAGGGGAACGAAACCTTCCTTGCTGGATCCTTTTTCAGGCACACTTCATCTCTCTAGCTGCTTAAGACATTCATAAAGGGCAGAGTTGTATAGGATCTATTTTACTCTGCTCTTCCTTCACCTAAACTGATCAAACCTAAATTGGTAATGCTCATCTTTTAGGATGCAAAGCCAAGTTAAGAAAATAAAGGGTATTTGGGATTATGATCACTTGGAGCACGGTGACTGGCACAACCTTTTACCTGTCTTGTGTTTCTTAGTTTGGACAAATAACTTGATTTTTTTAGAGCTTGCAGCATAACCTCCTCATTATCACATTTGTCGAAACAGATGGGAAAGCATTTGGAAGGGCTGCTTAGAAAGTGGTGCTTTCTACAAAAAGAAAGTTGTATTTAAACACTGTTATTCAAGTTGTTTGGGAGGCAACAAATTCAGCTTCCCAAATCTGATCAATTTGCATAATTCATCTTTTGTTCTTCAGCTTTCTGCTTGCTGTTCACATTCCCTTCTTGCCCTTTACAATTCCACTGTGTAGGATTTGTGCAAAATAATAGGACCAACATAAGCACATGTATTTCATAATCCCAACCACTACTTTACAAGCTATTTTTTACGGGATTTTTGGTGGCTTCATTTGGGCTGGATTTCCATTTTCTGAAAGATATCTGTTTGGTTGAATAACCTCTTGAGTTTTACAATTATCCCATACTGTTCCATGTTCTTTAGCTTTCCTCTTTATTTTCTTTTTTTTTTACTTTTTTCTTTTTACATGCCTTCTGTGATTCTAAGAGATATTCTAAGATTTTTAATTTTGCTTCTTTTGATTTTAATGCTTTTTTTATTATTATTTGAATGGGTAGGCAGCTGGTGTTCTGTGACAAGAGCAGTAATTTTCTTTCTGATGAATAGTTTATTTGAGGAAAAATGCAATTCTGGTTGTCCCAAAACTATTAACAAATTTAGGTCAAATTCATGAAATAGTTTTGGCTGGAAAAACAACAACGTTGAGATGTTACATTAGCAAAACTGCTGGATAAGGAATCAGCTACCTTTCATCTACAGGTTTTGAAGGTCTCTCAACTTTATTTCTCTGAATTCCCTCTTTTGAGGGATGCTGAATGCAAATCTCAGCAGAAGGCTTTAAGTATCATCCTGCACTCTGGGGCAGTGTCTCAGGTGTGTCCCAAGACCCACTCTTGTGCCCAGTGTGTCTGTGTTGACTGAGCATATTTAAACACTTGATGGAAAATTAATCCAATCCAACAGGTGGGATTGAGGAAGACACAGATCAAAATTAAGTACAGCCAGGTGGTAAAAATCTCCATATTGAAGGGGGAAATGTGAGGGCAAGATTTCTCAGTGAGGAAAGAATTGTATCCTGTTTATCCACCCCAGGACCATTTCATAAGAACTCCTCCTGTGACAGTTCTGAGTTTTTAATTTCTGGCATTTGCTTGCTTTTCTGGACTACTTAATTGAAAAGATCCAGCTCAAAAATTCTGCTGTATATCAGATTATTCCAAGATAGTTTATTATTCATGAGCCTGCAGCATAGAAGAACAGTTATGACATAACCCTTATAAGTGATTTTACTGATTAGTCAGCAGCCCAGATTAGTGTCTACCAAAAGATCAGGCTGAAAATTACCTATATATCCTTGGACATGAAATTCATGCAATATACTAACTTAAAATGACCTAATTTGGCCTCAGACTTAAAAATTATGGCCTGTTTGGACTGCTTTGGTGCATTACCTTGTCGTTTCTTGGGGGTTTACATTTCCTTAATCAGACAAAAAACCCCCAAAAAACCAGTTTAATCTGAAGTAGCTCAGCATCGCCATCAGACAGGGTAGAATTTTCTTTGCTGCTTACTTGTTTGTACCCACACAAGAACATCAATATTATTAGTAAGTAAAATATAATGTGACACAGGAAATTAATATCTTCTTCAGTATAGGATTCTAAAGTTCCATGTTTTATTAATTATCATATTGGTTAAGTTGTAAGTTGATTCCCATTAATGGTTAACATGTTACACCAGTTTGGCAGGAGCTTGGCATCTTCTGCTCCGTGGTTCTGTGACTATTTGTTTCTTTATATATGAGTACTAAATTTTAACTACAGTTAACTTCATAACGATAATTGTCTCATTGCAAAATTATATTCTTTTTTCATGTAAAACCTACCCTCTTGGGCAGTGGTTTGTGTTCAACTTCACTGGAGCAGCTGACCTGAGTGTTGACCATGACAAAGGCAAAGGTGCCACTCTGGAGCCAGAAGCCCACACTAGCATGGTACCCTGCCAACCACACCCCAGCTGATCCAGCAAAGGGAGTAAATAGGCGTGCAGATGAGTGTACATGGGCACCAGGCAGGGCAGCAGTTCTGCTGCAGCTTACGGGGAAACTTGTGTGCTCAAAACACACATGGAGAGTATGTTTAGTGAACCATGTCACATTCTTGTTACGGGCTAAAAATTCCAAAGTAAAATGTGTAGACAAGCCTGGTGTGAGAGCCTATTTAAGGAAATTGTCTCTGAGTCCTGGAGCCATCTGTGATATAAAAGTATACTGCACGGACTCCTTGAATAAAAGGATTCACTGGCAGGGCTTGCTGGAAATCCCAGTCAGAGATGCTTCTCATACAGCAGGCAGATAGATCTTCCACAGGATGAATCAGATTTGCTCAGAACGCCTGCTGTTCGGAAGTGATCTCAGGCTTGAATAATGTCTCACTGGAGGCCTGGTTTCATCCAGGGAAGGGAATGGGGGTCACATGCTGCTGGAGTAGGCCTGATGTTCTTTTGGAGTGACCTCTAAAAATTATAATCATAAGGGAGAACCAGTTCAAGGGTGGTAGGCTAGAACCGCTTGGAAACTAATGACAGCTCTACTCATGCACTGAAGTTTCCTTCGTAGACTGCAGCACTGATTTAGTTGGTATGTTAATATGGAAGTTTAAATTAAATCAGGCTTGTGTCAGTACTATCGAAGAGGCACATTCACTTAGCCCTGCAGTTTTATAAAATGCAAAGAAAGAAAACCATATGGCAGATTAGGGCAAATTACTCTAAAATTGTGGCTGAGAGCCAAGGGAGAGTGAGCTTGAGAGAGCATTCACGTCTGTTTGAAATATGCCCACTTTCACTCTGCTGCTCTACACGCTTGGAAGTGGAAGGCTTATTTCCCTGTGAGCTGAAATGTATGAAATACTCCATGTCTTAAAGAAAGTAATGTGTTCAGTATTTGTGGAAGTTAAAATAAAAACATATATATTATTTTCTTTTTTAGATTAAGATTGGATTTACTAACAAAGACTAAATAAAAGAGCTTAGTGCAAGCCCAGGAGCATCAAGGGGGGAAAGAAGACATGTAGTATGTAATGTAATAAGCAACACTTAGTAGCCAGTCCTGGCTATTATTATTGCACGTACAGCACAACAGTGACTACAAGATTTATGCAGGAACTGAGATCATGCAGCACTGAAAATAACTATAATAATGATCCCTGCTCCAAAGAGCTTTCAGTATAGTTTTATTTTCTGAGCTGTGAAAAGCTGCAATAAGGAAATGAAACAGAAAGGATAATAAATAAATGGCACTTTGAAAACTTACTTAGTTTTAATAACCTAGAAAGGTGTCCTAGCACTTTGTCACTCAGAATAAGGAGAAAAAATGAAATATTATGTTTTCTTGGTAGCAATTTGGCTTTGCTCCACAGTTCCTCTGAGTAATTGCACACATTTTCTGTGGACGCTCCATGGACAGGTAGGACAAGGACAAGGCAGGGTTCTGAGGAGCAAATATTCTGTAGTACTTATCACTGAATGAGTACTGAAATGCACAATGATGGCAGAGTACCTGTGTCCTCAGCAGAAGTATCCTCCAGGTTGCCAGAAGGGCTTTTCTCACATCATGAGGACCCTCTGGGTGACAAGGCTTCTCTTCTCTATTCTGCCGGTCCTAGACCTTTCATCTTAGAGGAGTATCAAACCAGAAAACTCAGAAATTGCAGCTCCAGAGGATTACAAGTCCAGAACTACTGTGTAGAATCTCTGATTTTTATTTTTTTTTCTGGACCCTCATCTCTTCTAACTGCAGTCAGGACTGCCCAGCCTGTGGTCAAGAGGACAGTTGCATCTGCCTTTCAGTAGTGAGGGCTCTCCTCTGAGAGATAATTTTCCTGTGAAATTATGCAAGCCAGCCACCATGGCCAGGTTCGATTCTATGTGTCAATTGAATTGACATGTAGATGCCTCTATAGTAGGGTAGATTCCTCTATAATAGCTCTTATATCAGAAGTGCCACTGCTCAAGTTGGGTGCCCCTGAAGAGGGACCTCGCTAAACAACTATTCCCTTGCACTCTAAATTCCCCACCCTTCATATGACAGAGGGGACCTTTAGTAATATTTGGGCCTGGGGTCTTCCCATGCCTCACTTTGTCATCTCTAGGAAGTGATTTTCTTTCCTGTCTCTGAGGGTGCAGCTTCTGTTAATGAAGGCAGCTTCCTTATCTTCTGGCTTGAATGAGCTCTGGGGTTCCTTGGTGTACTTGACTATGCAGAAGCTCATCATATCCCAGTGAAAATTCACAGCTTGTGGCCAAATGTTTCAGGAAATTTGGCTACTAATGGTGCACAAGTTTTGCTAAAGAAGCTGTACAGAAGTAGATACCAAATCGCACAGTGTGTGCCAGCTCAGCAGGTGACTGTACCAGCTGCCACCCTACCATCACGACACTGGCCAGTCTACAAGCTGCCACCAAAACAGCACCCAGCCTGTTTTGGTGGAAGCTTGTAGCTCTTGATGTGACCACTGAAAACATTCTGTAAAGCCTCTGTCTTGCACCAGGGCAGTGCTGCACCGTGCTGCTAGTGTGGGGTACCCGGCAGATACTGCTCTGGTTTCCATGGTAACTCTCTCTGTCATTTATAATCTCTCACAGCCTTCATTAGATTTAACATTCAGAGAGACATTGATTAAAACATGACATTCCTAACATACCAAAAAAACCATTTTGTACAAAACCCTATTATGTGGCATAGGCAAAGTGGGTGATGGCCAAATTAGTTAACAGAAATTTCAGATGACATTGGAACAGACCACGAAAGGATGAATTCATATAAAGTTAAATGTTTAAGTGTGTCTCTCAAACTTAGCAATGCAGACTGGAGAAATGTGTGCATGGGTGTAGCAGGGATGTCTCATGTGAAATATGTCTGCAGAATCCAAATCTAACCTCAGGTGACCTCATTCACATATTTCTCAGTAGTGAACTTAAAAAAATATTGAGGCACTATTAAACCAAGATGTTTTCTTAGACAGGGATGCAGCAGGAGGACAACAGGAGACTTTTTCCCCTCAATAGTTCCCATCCCTCTTTGTATACGGTGCTCTGTGATGGAAACAGCAGTGCAGGAAGGCTATAAGCTTCCAGCTATGATACTTCCACCCCCTGAAAAGTCTTTGACCACCAGCTGCTGTCCCAGGATTTTCTGCTCTTCATTTTCAGTACTATATGAGAACTATCTTCCTTTCTCACTCCTGCCTTCAGGCTGAAGATCTCCAGTGCAAACTCTGCTCCACAGCAGAACTCAAATGAGGAGGGGAGAAGGGCAGCAGAGACCTCACAGAGGTATCAGTGCCCCAGCGTGAGAGGGGGACAGAGATGTGCATCAGAAACTCAGGGCGCTCTGGCAGCACAGGAGGAACATGATCAGCATCAAGAGTAATTAATAAAACGTGGGGGGTGATGGAATACACACTCAGAACATCAAAACCATCATGGTTTCAGTGCACTGTTCATTGCCAGTGCAACCTCCTAATGAGACTCATTTCAGTCTACCTCCTGCTTCTGCCTCATTTTACACCTAAGCACAGGAAAGAAAGACCTGGATTTCTTGTAAACCACCTCCCACCCAAGGTGATGCAGCTGCAAATCCTTTCAAACAGAACAGACTCATAGGGCTGCATGGACACACAGGGGTCATCTTGCCTGCTGTTTCTCAACTCTTTTAAAACTTACTTCCAGACAAACTTCTTGAAATAATACCAAGGATCATCTAGTACAGTGTTGCCATGATGGTCTTCATTTATATCCAAATAAAATTCAGCCGCTCTGGGAAAAATCTACAGTGACATTTATTTTCCTCCATTTTGTTTTCCTGCTTGCATGCCTGAAAATATAGATATGTGTGCATTTATATTTAATTTTTTTCCTATATTTAAACAATCTAAGTTTATACTTAAAATTGAAGCTTTTTCAAAACAATTGTGAAAATACCTTGTGATTTCTTACAGATCACCAAACACCTCACAGATCACAGTCTGAGAAATATTAATCTACATTTGATATCTGAATTGGAAGGACATAAATTGCACCTTAAGGCTATTCTGTACATTAAGAAGCTAAACATGGCCAGGAAGTTGTGCTGGGCATTGGAATTCAAGCATCCCTATTAAAAAAATGTTAAAGCTTTACCAAATAACTGCTGGATAAATCTCAGAGGTCACCACACGTGAGGAGCCAGTCCCAAACTAACTTTTCTGCATGGCCTCTGTGTTTAGGAGGGTGAGAGAAACTGCAGGAGACAGTCAAAATAACCCATTTTGGCTTCTCTGCAAGGAAATAAACATGATACCATTTGTTTTACTCATATAGCTTAGTTGATGCAGTAGGCACTTAAATGTGGTCAGATATAATACAGACTGTCTGTCTGTCCTCTGTATCGAAAGGTGCCACCACATTTTATCCTGTCACTTGTCACTATAGAATCAGAATATTTCCTAATAGCTCAGCAGAAGTGATAATAGTCTCCACCAGATTTCATGGTCCCTAGGATCAAATTGGAATAATGTTTTCATTAGGCATTTCTTTACGTTTAATTAGGCATTTATTTAATGATATTTAGGAGTTGAAAGGTGTACCAGGAAAGCCAGTATTGCCTTTATGAAAGTTAATTTGGTTTGATTTAATTTGGTTTTGATTTCAGGTCTCTATAAATAAATGTTACAGACCAGCCTAGTGATATAGGCTTTTGCTTTACTTATGGACCATGACAGCCTCCTCCAGAGGGTGATTCCTCCCAGAAAAAGCAGACATTTGAGAGATGCAGAATTACTCTAGGGAGGATTTACAGACATTTCTTGTGGTCATAAAGAGACACGAGACCAAATTTTTCAGGTGACATATATTTTAATCATATGCCATACATTTCAAACAAAAATAATGAAAAAGATTTTCAGAAAGGAAATGAATAATTTAAACAGAACAGTTTATTTAGGAAGGCAAAGTTATCAATGCTAGAGTGATTTCCCCTGTATTTTGCTTTAAGGTAAAAACTGTACAGTTTTATCTCCATAGCAATGAAAGATAAACTTATATAAAAGATTGAGAAACAATGAGTTTGAATCTTGACTGCTTTTCAGCATTCTATATAGAAAGTTTGCATTTGTATCCTTCTATACTTTGTCTGCTTAATTCTTACAAGCATTACTTGTTTACAGTAAGGAATCTGTCTTTGTCCAGTGAACAGTGCAACAGGGTCTCTGTGGCCAGTTCTTCCTCAAGGTACAACCATAGATGGCAACAAATAAATAATAAATGGTCTTTTCTCCTTCTGTTTTGCCCAGCTAACAATACAGTCACTCCTTAACTTGGATTTTTCATCAGAAGGATTTTCTATGATTATTCAAGACACATGGGGGAAAAAAAGCAAGTTTGTAACTCAGTACTTGCTCAGATGTCTATCTGTTCACAAATCGCTGGTTTATATGTTCAGTAGATTTCTTTCGTCACCTTCATTTTGCAATTGGGCAGAAAATGAGATTTATGCAGCTGCCAGATTAGCCCTGTGTGTAGCATGAAGATAGTTCAGGAGATTTTATCAAGTTTTGGAGCAGGTTATCTCAGAAAGTTCATATGGTTGCCATGAATTGCACTGCAGCTATATTTTTCCAGAATACAAAAGATTCCTGAGTTATAGTACAAACCAACACATGTTTTTTCTTGGTAAAGAAAACCCCACTTTCTGTTGATATTTTCCAATACAGCTAAATGAGAAAAAGAAAACAGGACTTGGGCAGATGGCGGGGACAGGCTGAATGCTGCTTATTCTGCTTCAGAACATCTATCATACTTACTGCCAGAAGCAGTGCTCAGTAAGAAAATAGCATTTCTGTGCTATTTTTCAAACTTTAGAATTCTTAAGCTTGTCTGTGAAAATGTCAAAACACAGGCTACACCTCAATCCATTGTAAGCCCTCTCACCCACAGCTACACTCAGTGGCTGGAGGCTGGGCTGCCTTGAGGTGGCAAAGAGGAGCAGAGACCACCACGGCCAAGAACAGGTGTTCCCATTGGCAGGGGACAGATCCAAAGAGCTGCCAAGGGCCCTGTTGAGTTCAGGGGGAGTCAAGGTCATTCAGCATTTCAGCTGATCAGGTCCTAGGAATTCTCAGCCTTTATTCTGCACACCACCCAAAAGCAGTTGGTTTTGTTCCTTTCCGCATGAGCGAGTGCTGCTCCAGCCGGGAGCGTTCTGGAAAAGGCCTCAGCTGGGAAGTACTGCCTCCCTGTTATTGCAGTGAATGTCCCCGGTGGGAAATCATTGTTCTAGGAGCCTGTAAGCCATGGTCCTCTGTTATATGTGGTTTGAATACATTAGAATAAATTTAGGAAGCAATTCATTTCAGCAACAGACAGTACAACATAGACAATAAACAATAACACTCCACTTTTCAGACATACTAATGGTACTCAAAGACTGAAGTGAAACATGAAGATTTCCAGTTCTAGCAGTGCTGTTTCCATTTTCACAGGGCCAGCCCATGGGTGTGGAAGTGAGAGTGCTGTGTTGAACCCAGCACACATCTCCTTTCCCTCAGTTTCTTTCTGAACTCAATTGCTCGTTGTTTGTTTTTGCCTTCCCACTCTTTGTTGCCTACTGGAGGCTTTCAATGAGGTACTTGACCTCCCTTTGAGGGTCCAGGTATACTTTATTTCCTGTGCAGGTGGTACCAATGCTGCTTCATGGACCACTTGACAGGAGAGATCCTGAGAGCCAGACAGCTGGCACAATCTTTGCCAAAACCTAAAAATGTTGCTGTCTCAAACTTTGAAGCCCCTATCTGGAGGCTTACAAATCCTCCACCCTTGCCCAAACTGTGACAGCATGTGTAACAACAAGCAGCATGCTCAACTGTGCTGGTGAGTGAAGGGGCAAACTCTTTCCAGGGAAGTGTGCCATGGATGCAAGAGGCCACGCACAATACACTTTCATTGAAGAACTTGGAGTTACCAGCGACATTTGCGTCTCAACTGTTTTCCCATATGGTTGCTAGGAGAGAAGATTTACTTTAAGAGATCTGAGAAAAGTAAGTGTTGTTTTTCTGTTTATTTCAGCCTGTTTACTTCCTGAATTTGGCAGCATTTTCTCTACAGTCAGCAGAGTAGTTTCCTAAGTCCTGGCAGAAATATTTTACCCTATTGTCTGTTTGAGTCTTTCACATAGAAACAGGAAAGAGAATATTTCTTTTTTAAAAGTTTTTCAAAGCCTCTGAAATGCAAACAACAAAATATTGTTGTTATTCTCATCCTTCTTCCTCTTCATCTTATTACATTTTTATCACAGTACATCTGCACACTTTTCTACATTTTATCCTTCATGCTGATATAGCTGTCTAGGAAAAGCCATGCCGGTATAATCCCCAATGTAAACAGCTTTGCTTTAAGCATAGCTTTTCAATTTAACTTAAACCTCTTCTTAAGAGGCATAAACAGACAAAAAAAAAAAATCTACTCCGATATTGGATTAAGACTGATCAGTTTGAGTTTTATTTGTATCTTACCCTCAAAACCTTTTGCATATAGACCAGACTATATCTGAAGCTCTTTTGAGTGAAAGTGTGTAAGCTTCTACCACGTTCTTTGGGCAAGTATAAGCTTGCCTCTATCCACTTCCAGACTGAGAGGAAACTATCCGACCTTATTATGTGATGTTTAGCCCAAGGTAATGAACCTTACTTTGTTGTAAGAGTGGAAGCAGAATATGTCTTTTTGTTATTCCACTCAGAGCAGACACAATGGATGAATGTTCTGTATAGTATAAAATGCAGACATAGCTAAAATATCTTTAATTGTATCATAGGCTGCTATAACAATCTTTACATGTTCTTTAAAAGAACATCATCAGACCAGACAACTCCATTAATTATGGCAGAAGATTCTGATGTCTAGCAGTAATTCATAGCTACGGCTCTTTGGATGATGGCCAAGTAGAACTTATGGAGAAAAAGCTACTGCATACAAGTACAGCACCTGATTTGAGCTCAGTGCAGAGGGGATGCTTCTAACTTCCTGGATTTGCTAGGCTCAAATGCATCAAGTAAGGCCAGAATCAGATACAACAGATCTTATGCTTTTGAGGTAGCTAGTGATGTAATTCATGCTGCCAAGAGCTGCTTCTGGGATGCTGGCAATTGTGGATAACTGAGTGAAACATATCTGCTCTGATATCTGTCCACTCTGCACTCTTACTTCTCTTCTGGTTTGAAAGCAAAACCAGTGAGACTCCAAGTCAGAAATACAATTTATTAGGCAAAGGGAAAAGGAAAACCAAAATACATGCAATAACACAAAAGAAAAACCATTGACAAAGTCAGAATACAACCTGACACCCTGTTAGTCAGGGTGTTGGTAGCAGTCCAGTTGGATTGGTGGCCACAGTCCTCCTGGAGTGGCAAATGTGGTTCTGTTGGAGCAGTGCTCCTGTAGAAAGGCTGTAGTCTTCTTCTGACAATCCAATGGAGAAGACAGCAATTCCTCTGGGAATCCAGTGGGAAGACTGACTGCTCTGTCACAAAACCCAGATTATATCCAGGTGGGGATGCATAGCTCCTCCCGCCTGGGTGGAGCATCTCACAATGGGCTGATATCATTCTAATGCGTCATGGGGTGGGTCCTTGATTGCCATTAAACAGAAATGGCTCCCAGAGGGAGTTATCTCTGAGGCACGAGGCAAGACATTGATGGGCCCATTAACAGGAGATGAGGAAACACAATGCCCCTCCTGGTTTCAGCAGCTCTTGAGGATGGGAATAGAATACATTTTTATATTGTAACCTAGGACAACTTCACTCAAGTGTAAATCATATAATATCCAGAGCTGGAAGAGACCCAAAAGGATCATTGAGTCCAACTCCTGGCCCTCCTGCACAGGACACCCCAGTTATTACACCATGTGCCTGAGAGCATTGTCCAAATGCTCCTTGAGCTCTGTCAGGATTGGTTCTGTGACTGCCTGCCTGGGGAGCCTGTTCCAGTGCCCAGCCATCCTCTAGGGGAAGAACCTTATCCTAATGAAAATATAAACATAAAACCATACTGGTAGACCAGATTCACCAGCAAACTGTGCCACTTTGTGCTGTTCTGGAATAAAACTATGTGGCACACACCCATGAATATTGAGGTACAGATCTGTGAAGTGGTAAAAATAATCCATAAAACAATGGAGAACTCTTTTGTATCCCAGTAGCATTAATTCCTCACTTCTTTCTCTTTGATAACTTCTTAAGCTACCACATACTTTTTCCTGTTTTTTTCTGCAAGTGGCAGGGCACTGTGACAGTAACTCTGCTGCAGTTAACTGACAGACCTGCAAGGAACAGCTACTGATTTCTGCCTCCTGCAAACCTATTTAATTGCTAACAGCTTACCTCTGGCTTTGCTTTGACACCTCTGTTAGATGGCACAATTTTTGCAAAAGAAGTGGACCACTGAAAGTATTCCCAACATTCCCAAGATGGAAACATTTCTATTTCTCCTCACTCAAGCCTAGCAATGATTTGGATACATAAATTAAAATGTATTCGAGATCACAGTTTATCTACATGTGACAAAGATTGGAAATTGATACACAAACAGTGCCTAGCTGTAAAGATATGTTTTTATATCTATCCTATATTTTATAATCTTTATATGTCTACATAATGTATGTGTGAATATGGCCGGTAGTTAGAGATGAACCTGGCTTTCCTAGTTGGGCTTGGAGCTGGCTGGAAAACTCAGTGCCTGTTAATTCAATGGCTAGTTAATGGTTAATTCAGTGGCTGGTTAATTCAATGTATACCATACTTCTACAAAAGGTCTTTTCTGCTGATGTGCAGAATGTTTAACCTTGCTGCCTTAGAAGAAATAAGTCCTTGAGTGGATTCCTTGTCCTGTGCAGAGGAAAGGAAGCTTTTTTTGTTAATTCAAGACTATTTTCTCAGCTGGGATTTAACTACATTCACCCCAAGCCTGGATGACTAACCTGGTTTCACCATATACATTGTATTTTATGTCAAGAGAATTTTCATTCAGAGATCTGCTTCTGCGTCTGTTGATAGGAAGCTTTCATTAACTTCAACAAGCCTGGATTCTAGTTTCAGTCCTGTGTTGTGATTTAAATGAGAATAAAGCAGCTTTAATTTTTATATCTATGACAAACTTTTCTTAGCTTATGACCTGGCATGTCATATTTTGGGCCTTGAAACAAAACCATTGTGATAATTTCTTTATAATGGACTATCTATCAGGAAATAGAGATATGATGGATTTTAGGCACCAATGGTGTGGAGAGGTAACAACCTTTAATTAGATATCCCTTTGTTCACCACATGTCTAATGAAGAAGCAAATTCACAGTTCAGTAGCAAATGAGAGCTAATCAAAAGAAAAATATTAATTTGCTCAACTTGTGCTCATGTCTTTTTCAGATTAAAATCTTCTGTTATTATTTTCTTTTTCACTTCTTTCACAGGAAGAAAAATACATCTTGTAGATAAAAATACCCCTGAACAAGTATTTAAAACTGGCAGCCTATTAAAACTTTCAGACTGAGAAAACCGTGTTTAAAATCTTGTAAAATATTTGGACGTCAGTTTCTCAGAGAAAAAACCAAGGCTCATGGCCTTCTCCCATGAGTATATGTCAACTGATGGATTCCCACAAGAGAACTGGTTTGTGTGCCATCTCCAGTGGGAACACCACTTCCATGGCCAAGTGTAATCTCTTGGAGATGCAGGAGCCCAGGAGACAGAGAGAGAGAGTGTAGGTGGCACTGTTAGGAGAGAGAGTCATCACCTTTTTCTCCAGGAACCCTTCTGCATCCTGGAAACATCCAGATGCTTTTAATACCCTCTAAGGATGTCAGCAAGCCTACAAGAGCACTGCATACAGCGCTCAAACCATTTTGGAGGTTTTTTGGCATTCAGATGGCACTAAACTGAGCTGCAAACTAACCTTTCCCCTATTCTGAGACTGCCCCTAACTATAACTGCATATTTGGATTAAGTAAAAGTAGCTAAAATTCTCATTAATTTTTAACTTTAGGATGCTGTACTTAATTCTCTTAATGTTTGGCAGTTAGCCTGTCAAAGCATGTCATTGTGTAAGAAAAACCATGGCAAATCACTCCAAATGTGCAGAGTTTATGAAGGTACAACTGAACCGAAAATCTAGTCCTTTGCATATAAGTAATGTTATTTAAAAATAAAGAAATCCCATAGAAATTTCTTTCTTGCTCAAAAAATCGATTATAGACTTGCCTCTTGTTCAGTAAGGAAAGGTTCAGGGTGTAATAGAAATGAATGGGAAGAAAACATGGAAGAATGGAAGAGTGGTATTTGTCTTACAGGAGCTGCTTTCAAAGTAGCTCTCACTGTGTTCATCACCAGTGCAAATGGTTCCTTTGAGCCAGCTCTGAGGACTTTTAAGTGAGGATTGTATATTTTCTGAGCTCCACAGGTATCTTTGTGCATAAGTATTCTCTTCTTGGCTCATTAGGCTTAGTTCCTGACTGAGGAAAAATATTCAGTGATGGCATAATTTAAATACTGTAGGCTGTAGAGCTTCAAAAAAAGAATTCATTCACAGTAGATGACACGGATTTGTAACCTTTCTTGTGCCCTTTTTATGGAAATGAAATGCAAGACTGACTGACTTTAAATAATTAACACTAGAAAATGAGGGTTGATTTTCAGTTAAGAATGTGGTGCTTCAATCCTGTGTTTCTTTTGTTGCTGTTGTTGGGGGGTTTTGTTTGGTCGGGTTTTTTTGTAGTGTTTCTGTTTGCTTGTTTGGTTGCTTTTGTTTTGTTTTGTTTTGGATTGGTTTGGTTTGATTCTGGTTTTGGGTTTTATTTTGTTTTATTGGTTTTTTGGGGGTTTTTTTTGGTTTGTTTTGGGGGTTTGAGTTTTTTGGTGGGGTTTTTTGTTTGTTTGAGTTTTTTTCTTGTGGTTTTTGGTTTGTTTGTTTTTTGGGGTTTTTGGTTATTTTTTTGTTTGGTTTGGGGGTTTTTTGGTTTTTTGGTTTTACTACGTTCGGACCTCTTAGATTCACATTTATATTGCTATCACCAACATTAGTTTGGGCAGGCCATACTAGCTTCAAATATTAGTTAAGCTAAGTCTTAAAAAAAAAAGCTTAAGATAATACACATACCACAAAGATATTTCTTGCTCCTAGAACAGTAGTTGGTTTAATTTGTTTTCACGCCAGTTCAAAAGTAAACACTCACCACCCCCACCACCCTCTGCCAAACACAAATGGAGCTTGGCTTTCTGTTGCATTTTATGCCTTTTGGACAGGTTTTTAATTTTTTTTTTTTTTTTGTAAGAAACTAGTGAAACAATATGTTGAGACAATATATTTCTAGATAGTAACTTTTCATTGCTATGACCTGCCTGACCCAAGGTGTAGGATGAGTAAGGCAGAGTTCCTGCTGCTGTTCAGAGAAACAAAAAAGGCACTTGAGTGGTGCAATGCAAAACGGAGGGTCCATAGATAATGTTTTTACATCTCTTTTGCACAATGGAACCACTGTTCCAACTGTGGTGAACATAAAAATTGGAATAAACAGGGTCCATCTTATTTATAAAATATTCAAGCATAGTCTAAGGCCAAAGTGAGACATAAAGACAATGAGCAGAGATTGCCTCATCCTGTACACATGCATAAATGTGAAAGTAATTCCAGGGACAGGCAGTGATGTTCTTTATCAACATTAGATTAGACTGGAGTATAACAATTTATTTCTTTATTCTGTGCATGAGAAGAATCAGTGAAGACAGGAAAAGCCAATGACAGAGGACTGTCATGAGCACTCTCCTGCACCCAGGTACTTCTGTGGAATGCCTTTCCCTCATCCACAAAGCCAGTATCAGTAATCCCTCTTACCATCAGTACTCTGTTAGAGCAGCAGTATATGAACACAACCTCACCCAAAATAGCACTGCTAGCACACCTTACATGATAACAAAATTATTTAGTCCTAGATAAGGAATTACACTGACTGATTTTCCTGGCCCATACATCCTTTCCCCCTAGATCTGACACAAAACTGCTTGGAAACAGCAGCATGACTCAGAAGGGTTAGCTGCTTCATCAACTGCACCTCACTTTGTCACACCTCCAGATTTGCAATAGGATCATCATAAGAGGCACTGTCATAACAAGTAGAGTTTGAAATGTGAGGTTTCTTCTAGGCCAGGTGTGTAGCTGAAGAGATGTTTGTCCTGGAGGCAAATCTGAAGAAGGAAAGGTAAAAGTCAGCTAAGCAGATCAATTTTCTTACAGATAAGCAATTTTAAAAGTAATTTATTAATTAATGCAATGAAAAATGCAAGAAAAATGAAAAATTCATTTTTAAATCTGGTTGTTTCCTGTTTCAACCTATTTTACAATTAAAAAGGTAAAAATAGTAGTTATATAGATATTTTATCTCTTAACTAAAAATATGTATCTCATGCCAATCATCCATCTCTGCTTAACTCTTCATAGTGCAAGCCATGTCTGACAGCCATTTGTAACCAAGCTGTCTTGATTTGCAATTCCACAAGCACTGTCATGGAATTTGCTAAACTGCAGAAGTTCCAGGTTTAAATTTCAGCAATTAAAGACACAGGCTTCACCTGAACCTACACAGCTTCTGAATTTAAAAGGAAAAATCATAAATTATTGAATCCATCAAATGATTGAATCCATCAATACAATTTTTTTGCTCAGAAACCTCTTGTTCCAATCCTTGCCTGGTGTGACCCCAGCTTGCTCACACATTTTCAGAACACCATCCAGAGTTTAGCACTGGCACAGGGGTCACTATAAAATGCTGTCAGACTCTTTTAGAGAGTGATTCACACAACACAGATTTATATTAGCATGCATCCAAAAGCAGTATTCATTCCTGGTGGTAGTAACTACACAAGTAACATTTTTCCTGAACCAAAACCTTAAAAAGGAGAAGAGCGGTTTCTACAAATTAAGCTGTGAGGAAAACCTCTTGGTGAATTCATTTCACAAAACCTGTTCACACTCAAAGGACATTGATCATGTCTGTCCAAACCATGGTGCATGTTTCCATGTAAGTTTTTACCATGTCAAAAGTACAGGTCATGTGCTTAACCACTGACTGAAATGAAAGGAGTTACAGAAATATGACTCAGTTCACAGAGAAATGTCTTTCCTTCCATAATCACAAATGTTATAACACTGTAACAGAACTATCCACTTTTTAATACAGAAAAGAAAAAAAACCCCAAAAACAAAAGAACAAACTAAAACCACACACTGCACATTTGACGCACCAGGAAATGATTCGCCTCATAAAATATTTAATCTCCACACATCAAAGTATTGCATGCATGCATTGCACTCCTTTTCTTCTCCAGTCATTTGCACTCTGCTAAAACAGACATTTAGAAAATAACTAACCTTTGTTAGCCAGTTACAGGAACTTCACTAATCATGAAAGAAGAAGGTTCACTAAGCTTGAAATTATTGAGCTCAGGAGTGATAGATGTGACAGGAAGTTTATTAAAGACCAAGAACAAAATTTCCTTCACTTGGCTGCAATGCAGATCTCTTATCTGTGGTAAAAAATCGTCACAACCTTTGTGAGATGTGGAGAAGCTTTGCCTTTTAATGTCCTAGTGACATCAGCAGGAATCCCATGAATACAACTTAACCATGACACAAGTTACAAACTGGAAGAAGTTCATATTATTTCTTTTGAGTGAATCTCAGGTGAGTAAGAAAAGCAATAAAATGCATGCTATCCCTTTGCATTTTTGCCTATTTTGAAGTGGCAAGCTTTATGTCATGAATAAAACCTCAGTCTTTCCAATGGATGTAATACTTTGGTATTACATTATGTTTACTTGGGTAATGCAAAGAAATCTCATCTGCAGCATTATTCACACTTGGATTCTTTCTCTATGGCTTGGCATATATTTTGTAATAAATGCATTTCAGTTCCTCTGCCACTTGTTAATAGCTTCACTGGAGAAAGCTGTTCTCACTGGACTTGTCCTTTGCAGAGATAGGTCTAACTGTCACAATAAGGTTTCTTTGGCTTCATTTAGTCTGGAGAGTTCAATCTTCAACTATGGAGCTGCCAGCTCTTTAGTTCTGAAGATCCAGCTTTATTATTTCTTTTCCTAAAAGGAGTTGTCATTTGCAGGCTAGCAGCTTAAGAATTCTTTTCTTACATTTGGTTCACCTTTCTACTTTTACTCTCCTTAGAATGGATTATGCACCTCCAGGTCTGACATAAGAAAGCCAGTAATATTTCTTTGTGTCACCATTTGATTACAAAACACTTGGAAAGCATTGAAATAATACAAAAAGTAAATTTAGGAACCTAAATAAATTGAAGGTAATAAAAAAAAGAGGGCAAAAGATTATTTGACACATTTGAAGTCAGCTGGCATTTTATAAAGCAATGTTGCTATTCTGATAAGGAATATACTTTAAAAAAAAATTCATATCTTTTTCATTCTCCTGCTATTTGTGGGTAAAACACATGGTAAAAAGTCTGCTAGTGATATGATCTGATCTTCAGAATTTCATTCTCAGAGATTGAAGGATAAGAATTTGCAGACAGATACTTGACTTTAATAATGTCCATAGATCACCCTACAGTTTATCTAGTGTGAAGATTGCTGCCTGTCTGAATTCATTCCTGACTAGCTGCACATTATTCTGTGCTCTGCAGTTATGCTAAAGCAGAAGAGATACCTAATTTCCCCTCCTTCTTTCCCTCTACAGCTGCCATATCTATATAAAAATGATTACCCACTTGCAGTGTTCACTTGTTGTGACCAGCAATGCTGGTAGAAAGAAAGTCCAGAACATGGAACCTTGGCAGAGCAAACAATTTGTTTTGTAATATGGCCAATTCACTGACAGTTCTTGCATTAGGAACCTGTTAATGAATATCTGGGTGTGGTTGCCTGCTTGGTGGAAACTAAAAATAATTACTTTAAGAATGAGGACAGAATTTGCAAATATTTCTCTTTGACATCTCTGGTCTCAGATTCTACTCTAGCCAAGTGGGGATTGTCAATCACTATTTGAAAAGAAGCAGGAAATAGAGGAGTTAAAACAATTCCTTTTTTCTCTTGTGAAAAGCAGTGTCATATCTGGCTAAATAAGGTCTATACTAGAGAGGGGAGGGGAAGGGGGAGCATGTGCTTGTGTTGTAACATGACTCCTTACTCATCAGATGGCACCCATCATCATCACAACCACAGCCCTTCAGTGTGCTGGAATAAACTAATTATCTCACTGACAGCTCAGGTTTTAATCCCCATTTGTAAGCATTTGTCATGAGCCTTGGTCAGACAATTTTTAAAGATTGCAATGAATTACATATTTCTCTCTTTTTAAGACTGCCTAAATAAGGACAATTACAATGCTCTGGAATGGGTTTCAGTAAACACACTTGTGCTTGCTGCTGCCGCCAGACAATCTGTATATGACAAAACTTTTTACAGTGCTGATTGTAAATTAGAGTTCTAATATTCAGTTCTTCTAGAGCTGAAGACTATTCAATCCCCAGGACAATATGCAGGGAGAGATCCTTCTCATGTTTTAAATCAATGGAGCCACACTTTTAAAAGGGTTAGATACCGGATCCACTGAATTTATTGACTTCAGTAAAGTGAATCCAAGTTCACATTTCCTTTAATGCCACCAATCTTAATGTGCATTACATACACTTATTGAACAGCAAATAAAAGCCAGGCCTCATTCCCCATATTGCTGGGCACTTAACAGCGATGTCTTTAAGACCCTGCCTACCCTTCACCTAGTTTCAGTAAAAGCAGGGGACATTTGTCCCTCAAAGACCTGGGCACAAGGCATAAAAGGCAGAACTAAAGGGTAAAATCAAGGCAGATTCTTATTTTTTCCTAAGAGGGGAAAGCAGTAGTGAAATTTATTGAGGAATGCAATAGTCTTCATGGTGTGATGACTGTGGTGTGATAGAGTAGTCATTAATATTGCACTCATCAGCATGATGCAGAGCCTTTCTCAAAGAAAAAAATCCCATACAGAAATAGCTAAATGAAACATCTAAAAATCCTTCATTTTGCCGTCTCTGCTCACAGTGTACTGTTCTATAAAGTCTTAATAAATTAGTGAGGCAGTCTTCTACATTTAATATATAGCTTCAGGAAATATCTTTAGAAAAAACCCCACTATTTTGCTCCCTTCTTTATATTGTTTAATAAATTAACAGCTTGAGCTAGATTCATCACTGGTAAAATTTTTTTCACTTCAGTTGCATTAAACAGAGTTACACACATAGGAATTGGCTTAGGGACTTTATATTTTAGATCTTCAACAATCTTCCCATGGCTATCTGAATAGCATACACTTTCCATGTGTTTTACACCTATTTTTGGACACCTGGGGACACCTGGAAGGACAAACAAAAAATTGCAGGTACAGGCAATGCACCACATTAAAGTTATATTAGTTATTAGTCACTACTTCCAATAACTCATCAATAGTCAGAAACAAAGGCTGTTCTGTGTTTATGAACTAATTTTGCATTACTGTTTCAGTGATAAAAGTACCATTGCTTTTCTGGTTGCCTACACAAGCAAACTATGTGACACTAAGTACTTTATGTGAAATGTATTCTAGTATATAAAAGCAGTGACACTTAAATAGAGAAGAAGCAAATAGCATAACATTCCTTTCCAGTCTAACATATTTTTTCAGGTTGGAACAGGTTCTCCCTATTCACATCTCAGCTGTTGTCAAGGGTGAGAGCACTTTCTGTTCAGCATCAGGTAACAAGAAGGCATTTACATGTTTTTATCAGTTAGCTTTGGTAAACAGACTGTTTTATGGTACTTTCTTCAGTCCTTGAATATTATTATGAGTCTTTTCTATACTGCTTCCAAGTGTTCACTATCTCTTTTGAAAATGTGAACATCAAAATTATGTCTACATTATTTTTTTTCTTGAGCAGAAAAGAAGTGGTTGGGTAGTTAAATCCAGTGAGAAGAGTCACTTGCAGAGGAAAAATCACTTCCCTACCTATATTCTTTGTCTGTCAATCCACATATCTTTCTAGAATTTCATGTTTAACTGTATGTTAGTTATGGTTTATAAATCCATAACATGCTTTCTGTTATATGTCTCTCCCTGTGCTCCATACCCTTCCCCACTTTGAGGGTGTACTTCAAATTCCCTGCCCCATATAATTTTATGCTTATTATATTTCTTTTTTTTAATTTTTTTTTCATTTTTGCACTATGAGTGTAAGCTGCATGGGACTATTGATAGACTAAGGCAGGGTAGGAGGCTTGAGGAGAGGCTAGGGTTGAAAGTGATGTTCAGGTTATCATTCTACATGAAGAGTCAATGCAGTAGAGATCATGAAAAGTGGTAGCTGTGAGGATGTATTTGTTAAAAGTGGTGATCACAGGCAGGGAAATCCATTTTTCACTTCATGTGCACTGAATTTGATTGTCAGATGAGTACACATTAAAAGATGTCAGAGAGAGGAGGCAGAGCACTGATTTGCACAGAGAGGTTGTATGTGCACCAATATAATGAAGACCCAAGCATGGGTTTTGTTTCTGGAGCTCATCCACCCACCCTGACAGAACACTCAGCAGTCCCTGCCAGCATTTTAACCTTGTCAATGCTCAGAAAAAAGCCTGGGAACTAGAAAAGGTCAGGGACCACTCCCAAAGGGCAAATTAGATTAAACCATCCCGATGTGAAAGTAAAGAAAATGTAAAACTACAGAAATGCCCAGATCATGATAGTTGCCCTCAAAATGAGAGAGTGGCTGGGGTTTTTTTGGTACTGATGTAGCCAAGTAATCATGTCTGGAGTAGACTGGTATTTTTTGAGTACAGAGAACTCATAAGACATCTAGCAGACAACAGAATCACTTTGTCAGTGAGAGAACTCAAAGATGCAATGCAGTGGGATCAGAGAAACTGAAGAAGAAATATGAAAAAAATCTTCAGAGATCTTCAAACTGAGTACTTGGCACTAGAAAAAACTTGGCACGAGCCAGCCTCCTTAGAAGTTTTTGATTCTGACTGTACTGCTCACCTCAGTAGTTTGCAGGGCACCTTTTGTTATATTTTATAGAAACTTCATTGGTAGTGAGTTTACCATTTTAAATACATTGATGAAAATGCTGGAAAAATTATATCTAATGCAGAAATGCAGACATTTGCATGAGGATTCTCTATTGACAACTATTTTTCTGATCTGTCAGCCATCTCTTAATCTCTTATTATGCTTTATTGTTAGTGTACTGTGCAGTATTTTGAATAAAACTGTGAGGTAATATGAAGTCATTCACCCTACAGGAGTCCAAATAGACCTACACAGTAGTTTTCACAAACAATCATAATTTTATCAAAGCATCACACCAAATTCTTTGAGAGAATCTAATTTTCAGAAAATTGTCTTGATCAATTATGCTCCTCACTCTTCACTCCTTTTTAACTGAATTATGTGTGAGGCCTCTCTCACCCTCCCTCTGAGGATTTGTACCACACGATCCAGCCTCTGATTACTCCAGTATTCCTGTTTCCCTTTACTGTATAGTGATCCTACACAAACATTTTAGTAGTTCCATGAAGTTGTCACATTTTCTCTGGAAATTACAAGTAAATAATCTCAGACAAGGTATAGGAGAAACCAAATCTTTAAGGAATCTGATGTTAGAAAATTATTTCAAAAATAATACATTTAGAGGACGTCTATTCAAATCCTTTTTATATCCACCAGTTAGCTGGTGGATGGATTATGATACAAACTCATAGATCATAATTCCAAATGCAGAACCACCCGCCCCCCCCCCCCCCCCCAATATATATACTCAGCAATTATGTATTTTCCTTATAATTAATGCCTGGATCATGTCCAAGGGCATTAGAAATTCCAATTCTTTCTCCTTTTCATCTGGGTTCCTAGCATTAGCATGCAGATCTTTGACTCCTTGTTTTCCTTATCAAATATCAATTTAGTCTGTTCACATCTCCTTCAGTTTGATTGTACACTGTATTTGTATCCTAGGCAGGAGATTTGATCCCCTAGCTGTGACACATAGCATCCTACTTTTACTCTCTCATTGGAAAATAGCCCAATGCTCTGCTAAAATAAAACTTCTACTGCACAAAGTTTTCTCCCTTACTCACTTTCCAAAGTCCCAGAAGTAAACTACTGTACTTTCTATAGCACAGTATAAAAACTACTATAAAAACCTTGACATAATCCACTGTCAAAACCATGTGAAAAGTGTAGAATTATTAAAGGTAAGTAAGTAATGGTTTGAAGCAAAAGAAGGGACTAGCTGAGCCTCAAATGTAAATATTTAAACAGGGGCTCTAACTCATATTTATTACACAGTTAGATTACATGCAGAACATCTGAACAGAAATATATGCACCCTCATTGGAATATACCAGAACTACATTGCTTTTTCATGCTTAAGCATTGTGCCAGGTAAGTAGAAGACACTGCCTCCTTTTCTGCCTTTATTTTGGTTAGTAGAAATTTTGACATTGTCCTAAATGGGAAATGGAGCAGGGTTATATCCTGATACATGGTTCTCCTCCGGGGTTCAAAGTGTTATTGCCATGACCAAGCTCATTCAGCTTCTTGCAGCTGTGAGAAAATTGTAAAGAAGCATTTCTCCTACAGAAGAAAAGGAGGGAGATGGATGCTGAACATGCTAAGCTGATGTGACATCCCAGTACATGAAAATGTCCTGGAAATGTTTTCAGGAATGTGAACGTTCCTGAAAGTGTTTTCAGGAATGAGGTGCCAGCAAAATTGGCTCTGCTGACCATTAAGTGTTTATAATTGATGAAGGCCAGCAAGATTGTATGACTTTCAGTGAAGGAAGAGTAAAACTCAACATATATATGCATAGTGTTCAAAAGTTATAGAACATTTAAAATTCATTAGCTAAAATCCATTAACTAAAATACAGATAATTTTAACAGGCATAAAATGTAAGCACATACTGTCAAGAGAATTTGTGCTTTCAAGCTGTCTTAATTTTGCAAAATTAAAAAAAGCTGTAATTGTTGGGGGGGAGGGTGCTGATACATTGCAGATTGTGTACTGTCAAGTGTCCCTGAAGGCAAAGTTGTTTCATAAACTTTAGCATCTTTAGGACTTCCACCCAATCACCACTCCCTTTCCCCACAAATGCCAGGGACATGTAAGCAAGATATTGTAAAGGTGACAGATGTGATGTTATCTGAATTGCTAGAAAATTGTGTTAAGAATATACAAATCTTTACAAGATGCAGCTGTCTCATCTTTACATTGTTATATTTTTCTATGAATTGTTAGGATATAAGATGATAATAAACACTTACTAATTTAAAATCTAATCTGAACACAATATCTTGATGCCAAAAGCTAGGTGGATGATGTCTCATCCAATTTCCTTTGCTTTTTGTTCCCAAGTTCTTGAACTGAGAGCAGTATATTATGTGTTGAACACCTGATCACAGCAGATTACCTGCTGCTAACAGAAGCAGAAAACCAGGGCTTTTTTAATGTTTTGGGGGCTTTTCAACACTTGCATTGTGCTTAGGGGCAAGAATTAATCAGATTTGAAAAAAGGCACTCATCTTTTCTTTTAATTATAACCATGCAACCCACCTCCATTTCCCTTCCCCCACATCTTAGGAGTACCCATGATGCTCTGAACAGTCATTTTGCAGCACAAAACTTTCTGCAAAGGACAAAAATCACTCACAGCCACACAGTTCTATTCCCAGCAGTGGACAGCAGGGTGAGTGCAAACATTTGGCATGTAAACAAGACCTCTCTGTTTATACACATATTGTAAGTATTAGGTGCTAGTGAGTTGTTTCTAGCAGAAGTAAAACATCCGGATACTATTATATGTGGGGGGAAAGAGGGTTGATGGTTTATTTGGAATTGATGTTCAGCCTTTCTTCTCATCTATACAAGAGAATGCAAATCTTCCGTAGCCTGGTACAGGTTGCTAAGACTGTTTCAAAGTCGTAAGAAAGATAATACAACTTCTCAAATGCAAGAAAAGGCAGACAGGAAGGTCCACTGACCAAACACACCTGAGTTAGGCTTCGTATCGTGTAGCACAGACATACATTCCTATGCATGGGCAGAATACAAATGTTGCCTCTGAAATGTGTGGACAAGTTTGGACACCCACCAGAACTTTGGAAATATCACCTCTGTCTTAAAAATGGCAGTTGAGTGAGATCATAAAATAATTCTTCAGATGCTTTGAACATAAAATTAACTAAAACATCCAGCACTTGCACTCTCAGTCTTGTCTATGTGGCTTGTACTGGCCACTGTGAAAGAAAGGTTGAGTGATCAAGAAAGACACTGAGCACTTTCTCTTAGGAAACTGCGAAGATGGTCCTTATTAGTAACTGAATTAAGCACCAAAAGTTTATCAGTTGAAATATCTCTTGAGTCAGACAGAAAACAAAAGCCAAGGAAGAAATAATAAGACATTTTTTTAAATTCTTAGGAAGTAAAACTTCTATCTGGTAGCTTCTGTTGGCCTAGAATACAATGTCAAAATATGTTTCTATTGTAACTTATTCTCTACATTCATCTACATAACTAATAATTTGAAAAGGCTATAAAAAGAAACACAGTCAAAAAGACTGCATGCCTTTTCACCATCATTTTATTTGGATGAAGATATCCTGTTTTTACTACATTTTAAGTGACCCTTTTTTTCTAATTTGTCAGGTTGCTCACCATTATTAACATTTCAGAATAATCACCTCTGTGACTTCAGCAGTTTTTATTGCTAAAACACAGGTAAAATGCTGTCATCTTCAACACAGAAAAGGCCATCCACCTACGAAAGAAACATCTGCTGAGAATGTCCAGACCAAACTGTACAGTAGCTCCAACAGCAGCCAGCAAGTTCAGAATAAAACCAGGCAAGACAGCTGGAAACCAGCCAGGTGGCAGTCCTAATTTGCACATGAGCAACAGCTCTTACATTTAATAAACCCGCATAGCTCCGTGGCACTGTGCCAAGATACATTAGCTGAAAGCCCACGTAGCCTTTTTTTTCAGTGCTAACTCTCTTTTTCATGTCTGCTGCCTTCCAAAAAGCATATGCAGTGTCCATCAGCTTGACAGACGCACTCCTCTTCCATAAGCAGAGCAGCCCAACGTGTTCCAGAGCATTCCCAGTGGGATCACCCGGCTTCTCCACACTGTAAGGATGGCTGTGACAGTACTGCAGTGCTTCACTGCTCTCTGAGGGAATAACCAGTCAGGAACTAGTGCTTCTAATCTCAAACTCAACCACAGATTAGGCAACTAAACCTTTTTTCAGGGTGGCCTCAGACTTCTTCTAATTTTATGTTCAAAAAAAGTGTAGTAATGTCGTTAAAATGGATATTACTGCTCAAGATCATTACAGACTAAATAAACCAGAGAAAGTGGCACAAATAATACAACAAGATCATATGCCAATCTGTGATTTGGATTTCTCCTAGAGTAAGAATACAAGAGTTTTATGTGATTTCTATTGCCTTCCAATATTCTGCTCAAATTCATTTTCCACCTTCGTTTTTCTGCTGTTTTCTCCTATTGCTGCTCCCAAAAATTCCACAGCAGTGGAGAAAATAAGCAAACAAATAATTTTATAAGCAACTATTGCATTGAAAAATAATTTTCAAAATAATTTTCTTGATATTAGCAAAAACCTGTCTGAAAGACTCAGAAGCATAATGGTACAACAGTACAGCAGATGGTAGTTCATACTTTGTAAAGGTACCTTTCTTGGCCACACCACACTTATTTATACAGACAAAGAGAAATTTAGACCAGGAGAATAATGACAATTTGTTCTGTCTGTGGCAGGAAATAGTAATGAAACAATTTGCCAAGAGACAATTACAGGGCTGATGGCAAGTGTCTTCTTGTTGTGTGAGAGAAGAGATAAGAAAACAAGACATGCATTTAATGCATTTTTTCTAAGCATTCTTCACATTCCTCTACCTGTTGCTGACAGTGGCTTTAGTAGCTGACCAGCATTCCTTTAAGGAGCAAACAGATGGCTGGCATTTAAAAATCTCCCCCCTCCTGTGTTTGGATCAGGACCAGGTTCAGGGCTGACACTATGAGTTATACATTGAGTGGAAAGATTACAATGGTCAATAGGATAAGAGAAACAGAAACAGTGCTTTCTAATAATACCACTTCTCTGTCTTTTCTGACTGTTCTTAAGCAGTCACAGTGTTTGACAGCAGAAGTTTATGTGATGATAGTAAGCTTAGGTTTTGCTATCACTAAAGTGGCATGGCTCTGGGAAATGTTCCTTAAGTTGCTTTCTTGGAAGATCAAAAAAAATGTATGAAAGTATGCCATGCTAAACTCACATATGTAAGTTTAACCCAATCATTATATCTACTTTTACTCACAGGGCAAAACACTGTGGGGTCCATTTCTTTCTCTAGCAGTTGTCAGGTATATTGAGCAGGCACAGAGATCAGACCAGACACTTTCTCTTGTCTCTCTGCAGAAGTGCTAGACTGAAGGACCCCTAATATTCTGCATGTTTTCTATACTGGCTGCTTATTACTCTACTTAGAGCGAAAGAGACACTTTATTTTTTCTGCTTTCCTGGCTTTTTTCCTTCTGGTTTTGTTTCTTGTGTCCCTTCATTATTCTGTTCTGGGGTGAACTGAACTCTGTATGGACTGTTTTGTGACTTCAAGCCTCTTCAGACAATTAACCTAAAACCAGGTTCTAAGGCTGAAATACATTTCAAATGGTACAAGAATTTTGCACACGTGCAGACCAACTCGAGCTACCTAGAGCCTTGTTCTAGCATAAGACATTTATTCCATTGGTACAAGCCCACTTGTGTCCAGAGGGTGTTACCTTTGCTGATATTGTGATTATGCATAAAGCAAAAAACCACCTGTGATAGATTTGTACTTATAAGGTTATTAACGTAAACTGTAACATTCCTTTAGGTTGTGTGAAGATGTGATGGATGAAAAATACAGCCTTTTAACACTTGGACTCACCAAGGGATGTTTACAGGTACCTGACTGATGACCTTTATGAATCAAAGACATACATACAGTTACATAAAGTTAAATGGCTCAATTATCATCTTTAACATGGTTACTTTTAAAAATACACATACTGTTTGACTATTTATGTACAGTTATAGTTAGGAAATCATCGTCTGTCCTGGCTTTTCTGGCATGACACTTTTTGCGTACCAAAGTTCAGATGAATAAGTAAACAAAATATCTTAAAATTCTTCATGCTATATTGAATAAGATAAACGAACATGATAAATATGCTAACACTAATATTAGTATGATTATTCGTTTGTTAGTGCAATTATTTTTAATTGCTGTATTGATTCACATCAATTTGATACAAAAGATTGATTGTTAGAAGATTTTAGCATCATGAATGTTTTACAATACAGACTTGGGTTCACTTCTCTTGTCCTTACTCAGGCTGTAATCAAAAAATAGCTTAAATAAAATGTTATGAAATCAGACCCCAAACACTGATAAATTTAATGAGAAAAGGTGAATAAAAAGTCTTAAGCCCATAAAATATGGACTAGCTATGCAAGTAGTACTAATGACTTTAAAGAAAGCCTTTCAATATCCCAAGTAAATATATAATTTGGCAGTTTTTTATTTACTCAGGAGATAAGAACAGGTTGAAGAAACTGTTAAGGCTCTTTGGTAACTTAGACAAACTTTTTTGTCTACTGCCTGTTACTTTGGGAATAGCTTTTTATGTAGGCACTACCTAACAGCAACTGCAGCTGCACTGGTATGTGGATCAAAACGTAACCTGAAAGATTTTTTGATCTGCCAAAATCTCACCTAAACTTGATATGCCCTGATTTAATAATCTGCTATACCTGTGATCTATGGTTCTTTTTTTGTTCACAGGCTACTACTTTGCAAGACAGGTAAAGAATACAGACTAACATGGCATCTGAGAATGTTGACATCTTGATGAAGAAAAGATAAAAATATTTTTGGCCCCAGCATGATGTCTTCAAACAGTATGACCATCTCCCATTCTCTGGAAGGTTTTCAGTAGCATATTCAGGCACTCCATTACTTGACAACATTCCAAATCCAATTAGTTCTTCAATAACATGTTCTAGACTTACCCATCTATATTGTATCTGGTGACTTCCCAAGGACAATAAAAACTGTTAGCAAGGTACTTAGTGTTTATTAGGGAATATTTAACAGCACTCAACTGTTCCCAGAAGTGAAAAAGAAGAGCATAGAATCTCTGGAGACTGAAACACAGAAATGTACATTAGGGTGCAAAACACAGAAGAGAATTAAAATGTTTAAGCCTGTTGTTTATTAGTAGATGTTAAAAACAAAGGCAGGAATTAAAAATAACAATAGTAAAAGAGGGAAAAAATTATAAAATAAGGATAGGGGTTTTTTTTTTTCTCATTACTACTAAATGTGTCTAAAGATAATTTATGTTTCTAACTCACAAATTATACTTGGAAAACTGCACTTATTTGACTCAGTAGACTGTAACTGCAAATGCAGCTGTTGAAAACTGAATTGTTTATTCTATTGCTATGCTTTCCTAGCTGTGACCAGATGCAACCAGCTGCTAACCAGTTGCTTCTCTCTGCTCATCTCCTGGCAATATGGTGATCAACAAGCACTACAAAATGCTTACAGCTAACTAGAAATAGGAAACAGTTTAGATATTTACCTCCAATCCAATGATCCAGTGATGCAGTATTTATGTAAGATCATTAATTTGTTCATGGATTGATTTTAGTATGAATAAATTTGTATTTAAAGCTATATTATTCTCAATAATATTCTCAAGCTTAAACATGTGCTCAACTATGCATCTGTAAAATCAAAACACTGGCAAAAGACACAAGACAGCATGTTTTGGTGTATGCACTGGTCTTGCAGTAAATGCTTTAGGATATGACCAAACCCACTCAAGGCACTGATTACATTCCCATAGGTAATTGAATATTTGTTCCTCTGCTCTTTCCCAAATAGTACACAAATTAATTTCCCTGGCCCATATTTGATATGCAGGTCATTTAAACAGTGAGTTATTATGGGCTCCTCCTAATCTTTTCAATACCATAATAGAACCTCACTTTATAAACTTTATAAAAATGATACAGAATTTATCTCACACACCTTTTGTGAACAAGAATTATCATTTCCTCTTTCTATGGAAGAATGCCAAGGCAATAAAAACACCATTAATTCTAGATGTCCAATTTGTTACCTGTGCACCCTCTTTTTTTTATAATAATTTACCTAGTACAAGTACACACCCCTGTTAGATCTGTAGTGCTTAGAATTTTTTTAAGTGTAGGCCCAAAACCACTGAAAATACTTTAAAATAAAGAACATGAAATTCCTCCCTAACTTTGAAAATCTGTTTAAAAGTGACTGGTCAAGCAGGAGGTAAACTGGCATAAAATTAATTTTTTACAGGGTATTTTCTTATCTACTTCATCTCGTGATAGTTCTTTTTTTCCCAGCAATATTCTGCCTCTTTTGACTGTCTAATCATTATATAAAGTGTGAAATGTTATTCAGAATTATTTTGGAGGACGACATACTTTGCTCTGGGTAAACCTGGAACTCCAGTGTAAAAAGTGGATATGTTGCCATCAAGATAGACCATGACATAAACAGGCAACAGCTAAACTCAGAGTGCAGTTATTTGGAATTGTGAAGTTTCTTGTAAATTTGATGTTTCTTTAAAATGAATTTTTGGGCATAACAAGAGATCAAGTTCTCAATTATCATTCGACATTGACATAACATAGTTTATCCCTTGGAAGAGCTGAAATAACTATAAGTAAGAGATGTGCATGACAACGGAATAATAGATTCTGGACCAACTGGGATAATTCCAAAGGCAATTCCACATGGTCCCACTTCAGTTCACACTTCATGGTGAGGTTACTTGCTTTTGCAAATTAAACTTAGATATAAACCCAAACCACCTGTATTTCGTCGTATTATTACTGATTTGTGAAAGAATAACGAACAGAAGGCCTTTTCTACAGAAATTACAAATACAGATTTCAAAGAAAGAAACTTGTGTTGTCTTTCAAGCCAAAACTAGTTTGACTAGCAATGAAGAAGGTTGACTGTTTGCAACACTTCATGATTTCAAACCAACCAAAAAGCATAGCAAATCCCTCCTTCCTGACGAGGCTCATTCGGAAGCTTGCCAAACCCCATGATGTCCATCTACATGAGACTAGGAAAGCACACCTGGCATTTGCTGGATTCATACCAAGATCCAGATCCATACCTTAATGGTCTGCTACAAATGCACAGGAAGCAGATAGTTCTCATTTTGTATCTCTTTACAGCTTAACTTGGCCAACCATAAAATCTTATAGAGAAGAAACAGTATGCTCCATGTGCAAGAGGCTTCTGGTCTTCTCTGTAATGACATACTGAACCATAATGGTATAGAAATCTCTAATTGCTAGAATCACATCTTTTTCTGCTTGTCCCAGAACTTTTCATACAATATCAATTGAACAAATTCTGTGTCAGCAACAAGTGGATAAAGAACAGCTGTAACCTTTCCTCTATTAACGTTTGACTTCCTCATTGTCATGAGCACTTAAATAAAATCTGTTGCTAGGTAAAGAGAAGACTGAACCTCAGAAAGACAAGAGGTATAATGATAAAAAGCATTTAATTTCAGTGAAAGACATTTCAAAAGTTTTTAGCTAAGATAGAGGGGCTTTAATGATAATTTGCATGTTCAATTAACCATTAAACCTGCAGCATGAGTAATGCTTGCTAACATCTCAGATTAGACAAGATAATATTTTTTCAGATTATTATGAGCTCAGTAATTTCATTTCCTGTCACAAAACCAGTCATCTTAGGAGGTCTATTGTGGTTTTGTTTGGTTAGTTGGCTGGTTTGGGTGTTTCTTTGAGTTGATTTTTCTTCTTTTTTTTTTTAAAGACCATGGGCATCTAAAAGTCTAGAAGCAATTACCATGTGGCAATGCTTGTGCCACGTCTGTATCATCATTAGCTTTCACGTAGACTCTACCTTCAAAACTCATCTGCAATGAGCAAGGCATCTGCATGGTTCTCCAGACCAGTTCCTACATGATAATCTTCTCATTCCTACAGAATACCTTACAAAGTCATAGATGCTGTCTTTTTTTAATAGAAGGCAATCTATATTCTAGGATTCCACTTCCTGAGTGTAATTAATACATTAATACTTTGGATTAAGAATAGGGTTAGCAAATATACTCTTACACAGTAAATTCTCACAAAAAGGACAACACTTATTTCCATAGGAAATTCCATTCTGTTAAAATTTGAACATGAACATGATCAAGATCCTTTAGTACAGTATTCTTATTAATGTTTTTTGAGATGTCTTCTACAGTATAGCAATAAACCACAATAAGTATGAAAAAATAAAAATAGCCTTAAACCTTACCAAAACAAGATATTTAATTGTATATGAATTTTCTCAGTGTAGAATTTCATTTTTCAAACCCGCTCAAAAGCCATTTCAGAGACTGAAAAATTGTACCTCAGAACTTTGCTTATCACAGAATTACAAACTTTCACAGGTTTATGGTATTTCATAGTACTTTGTAATCTGATTAAAATTCATGCTTCTGACAACTTGTCCCTACTTGAAAAATCTTAACATTGGTTTCTCAACCTCCCACTTACGACAAAAAACTCAGAAAGCGACCCCAAAGAATGAAATCAGTGGGTAAAAAGTAACCTGAAGTGTATTTCAATGACTTTCGGATATCTCAGGACTATGTTGGGACTTGATTCATATTTAAATGGCTGGCACTACTAACAGTGATATTGCTTTGCATAGCAGTTAAGTTAGCTGCTTTCATCTCCATCCCACTTTCCAATGCCAAAGTACAATGTTACTTTTCTACATCTGGCATTTTTAAGCCTCATTGCTGAAGTAATTCTTTGTTTTCTAAAGCAAGTGCTTTTTCTAAAGATTCAGAAGCTCCATTATTAATTTCCTAACTACTTAGTATGCCATAAAGAAAGACTTCTATATGTTTGCAAATACTGACACAAGAAAAGGCCCCGAAACATGATAATGATAGCTAATAAAATATGAAAGCAAAGCTTTGCTTTCCTGTTGCTTTGCATACATAGTAATAAAACTACTTCCCTAGCAGGATATAAAGTTAACATCTCTTTCCAAATTACTTCAGCACTTGTGCTCATAAATTGTATGGTATTAAGCCTAAAGCAACATAAACATTATTTTATGGCATAGCATGCCCTTAGTATGGAAATACTGTGCACTATTCAAGAAAGAGGCTCTGTAAAACCCTTTTGAAGGGTATGGTCCCACTTGATTGATGAGTTAGGAGATCACAGTGAGCGTTGTCACATTCAAAAAGTCAGGGCTGATAAGCCTGCAGGACACAGATTTAATCCTCAGGAGGAAGCACAAAAAGCTAACAGGGCAATACTGAAATGCAAAAGGCAAGAAGCAGCTGGCTTTAAATTAATACCTATTTAAATGGTGTAGATGGAAACAGTCCAATTTTTAAGGTGATTTAGAAGAATTCTATTTTTACCATATCACTAATTATTGAATTTTGTGAATTACTTCTCTACTTCTTAAAACTGCATTAGGCATATCTATTTAAGAAACAACCACCACAGATGAATTCTTCAGTGTATCATACTAAGTTGTATTTCATGGTGGGATGCCACCATTATGAAGCTTACAAGCTATAAAGCTCTACAAGGTACTTGTGAAAAAGAGGTAGCACTCTAATAGAGGAGGAATTTCAATTTGAATGTATTGAGAGTGCAACTCAACTAGAGTGCTGTTGTTAATGATTGCAGAGTCACCCCAGAGTAAAGGAACTGTGTTCCCTCCTGAAGTGCCTTTCTTACCCTGCCTCTCAAGGGATGAAGGAGGCAGGGTACCAGTTGTATAGGATGCATAAGAATGGCCGCAATAAGCTGGTTTCCAACTTTAGCTTCAAACTATTCAAGTGGTAGTTAATGTTGCATAGCTCACATGGTCATTCTAGAAATGAAATGAAACAACCACAGTCATTCTTCTCACTGATATCTCACTGATATCCTTTCATATTTGCACTCATTTGCTTGGCATTGCTCACCTAAGTATATTGTTCTGCCAAAACACACCCATGGTTTGCATGCACATTCTTTCAATATTTGAAGTGATGGCTCTTCGCCATCTAGAAAAGACAAATTAGCCAACCTCCAAATAATTACTACTTCTTTGAATGGCAGTAATTTTTGGAAATTCCATCTGATATTAACATCACATTCCACTATTGTATTTTACAGACACATTAAAGTTTAGGGCAGTGCTGGAGAGTCACCTGAATAGAGTGAAAGTGAGACACAGAAGAAATTAGTAACTTGGTCAAGGCTACACAACAAAGCTCTGGCAAAATTTACAGGAAAGGCCAAATATCCTAATAAAAGGTTTAAACATTAGAGCATGAACTTAAACTGACTCTCATAAAAATGCGAAAAATACCCCAACCCCAACAAACAAAAAACCCAAAAAACTTGCAGGCACAATAATTAAAGAAAAAAATCTTTTTAGAATAAAGATAAGTGTTTTCTTTACCAGTGACAGAACCCAGAATCCTTTTAACTAATTTGTTGAGGAAATATGCCACAGTGGAATTTAGTATGACTGATTAAACTATGTTAATACATTTTCCAGCTTTGGGTCCCCAGGCCCATTGCCCCATCTATGACCTTTCTAACTCAGGAACTATTTTACTTGTTCTACAAACAAGCATCCATCCATGCCAAAGGATATCATGGTTGAACAGAAATTATTTGAAGTGTAAGCACAAAACAAAGAGCACATGACATTCTATATTAGTGTGCATTTGCTGAATATACTACATATATACAATGGTATTTCTGCCACTATATAAAGGCATGATGTAAAGTGAGTTTTAAAAGATTGAGCCCTCTCATTTTGAATAAGTATAACCCATGAATGAATCCCACACACATCACAATCCAAATACTTTTTTCTAATAAGGTGTTGCTATGCAAAGTTGCTGTGTAGGGGAAAACAGCAGTTGGGAAAACCATTTACCTTTCTAACTCACTTGTATGGAAGACTCGGTGTGTTACTTCTCACTGTTGTTTCTCCTGATATATATCTCACTACCACAAAACCACACACACATGACCCAGGTAATGCCTACACATTCTGCTTGGTAGTGAATTCATTACTTTCCTTGGAACTGTTACTAACAGTCTGACCAAGATCTCTTTGTTGGAGGGTGATGGGCTGAACATCTGATCCTGAAAGCATCAGCAATCCTCCAAGCCATGCCTTGCTTCTTCAGGCTGACAGTTGTAACCTCCTATTTAGTGTACAGCACAGAAATAGTAGCAATGGACTGGAAAATTAGTCTATGCATCTGCACCATGAATCTTTTTACCAGATTCAAGCCTCAGCTACCAATCCAGAAAAACACTGAGCACATAAGATAGCTAAACTTGTAAATGAGAGCAGGACAAAGCAACATCTAGATATCCATGTGGTGATACAGTTCTTCTTGAAAAAATAATATAATTCCAATGGAAGCCTGACTGATCTCCCTCAACTTTATTATTACTAATGTGGTATATTATTACTAATAATATACATCAAGAAATATGTATTCTCTTTTCACTGTCCTATTATCTCATCCCCTTGTCATTCCTTGCTTACCCTCTCCCACCTTCATTCACAAAAATTGTGTGAAGCTGTAGCACCACAGCAAGAAGGTTGCAGGCTACCTTTGGTATCCAACAAAACTAAGAAAATGGAACTGTCTTACCACCATCTCTTGAACCCCTGTGGGAACAGTTGTGTCAATTACTAAAACTTAGAGGAAACAATTCCCATTCTTACTTGTTTTAGGGTCCCTTTAAGGCTAGAGCAGAGTGAGCTGACTCAGTGTAAATAAGGCTCATTAAGTTTAATGCTGATGATGTCTGGACAGTGTTAGTGCAAGGAAGGTTTTGTTTGCCCTTTCACTTCTATTTCTACTGCAGCACCTTCTGTTTCCTTCCTGAGACTAAGGCAATTTTTAGCTATTTATGGGCAAACAGTACAACGTCAACCTAGCGTGGGAAGCAAGGAGCATGAAATAGCTGCTGTCCCATCCTTTCTCATTATAATTGCTAAAGGCAAATTATTTTGAAGGTGGGAAGGGGAAATCTGCTTTTTTTTTTCCATCACAATATTTTACATGACATCACACAAACTGTTCTGATAAAAAGGGTAGAATTTCAAGAGTGAAGTGTCTGTGGTAACAAGAGGGGGTTTTCATTCAAAATGTAAATGCTGGTAATATCAACATCTGGAGGACTGCAGCCTTAGGCACCATGACAAGAAGCAAGAGATTTGGACAGGATATATTCAATCTTGCTTTAATGGTATGATGCTCTGCCAAGATAATCTTCTAAGCTTTGACATATTTTATGCTGAAAAAAATCATCAGGTGCAAAGGAAATTCCTCTTCACTAAGGAGAGATTTGTAGCAGTGTATCTGATGACATAATTACTATGTGACTACATATTTCATTAACAACTTTCCTGACCTGAATAAACAAGCAACAAACATTCTTCTGATGACAACCTCATACACCAGTGAAATCAAATAACAAAAAAAGTAAAGGATTCAGATTCTTGCAAATGGCTTTGCAAGAGAATTATTTTCCATTGGCATGCTGAACTTTAAATCCATTGCTCCTAATTAAAGCAAGTCAGCCACTGAAAAGCCTCTTACTCCAAGCCTCTCTGCCTTCAGCCTTCCTAAGATTCTCAAGACCTCACAACATTCCAGTCTTCAGTTTTGCAATGCCTCACTTCCCACTTTGATTAAAAAAAACCAAAACAGTTGTGGCCTCTTGCTGTGACTGCCATGTGTGGCATGTGCCATGGTGCCATGTGTGGCACCTTTCTCCAAAATTGTCATTATGCACATTCCTATGGACTGTTCAAAACTTGCTGACGCTGTTTAGGATTCTCTGTCCGTCTTTGTCCTCTTGGTTCAGCTGCAGCTTTGAAATTACTACAGAAAACAGCTGGATGTGAGGATGTACTCCCTTTTTACCCAGCACAAGGCTCTAATGGCAGAAATAAAAAGGTCATGTCTGGGAAAAGTGAAATTATAATATAGCTTTAAATGTTTGCCTTATGAGCCTTTAATCACCAAGCAGATATTTCTATGAAGGGAGAAGAGAAGGATGTGAAATTCAGCAAGAATTACAGGGAGCACAGAGCTCACCCAATGCCAAAATCTCCAAAGGCAACACATAATCACAAGGGTGACCCAGGTACTGCTGGATTCAGCTCTGCAGTGCCTAACTACTAGACATCCTCAAATTAGGATGTATGCTGCTGAACACTTCTACTTAGGGGCAAACATCTACTTCCAAAGAGACCTGAAACCATTTTTCTTAGAGCTTTGGAGCTCTCTGTCCCAGATAGTTTATAGTACAGGTAAATAATTTTGTGATGATTTTGAAGAGGGTTCTTAGCTGGTTTAAGTCAGTGGAAGTTTACCAAAATCAACCAGCTAAAAGTTAACTACAAACATGTGAATTAAAATTTTAGAGTCATGTTGAAGTAGCAATGTTTTATAACAAATCCATCAGAAACATTAATAAATCCCATTTTTTTCTTGGACTAATTTAGTCCAAGAATTTTAATTGGACATTTCATTGAAAAGCACATCCCCTTACCCCTCCAGTCTCAGCAGCAGCTGTTCTGGGGATGTCATTCCAAAAACTGCTTTTCAACAACTCAGACACCCTCTTGGGTCATCTTTGCCTCCATAAACCACATGCACCACAGATGTAAAAAGTCATACCTTTTCTAGCTAATTCAGTTGTACTTTTTCTCTGTAGCATTAACATACCACAAGCATTTCCCAGAAGTATTTGTCATTGAAGCACAGGGCTCAATTCATTCACTAAAAGAAAGGTTTGCAGAGCTCCTGGAAGTGACCAGCTTCAGATAACAAGACCATTGGATTAAATATAGGTTTAGACTTCTTTTTTTAATCTTTCCCTTTATCTCTATCCAAATCCTCACTCCTTTTTGGCTGCTGTCACTACAGCACTTCAGATTCTGGCACAGAACTAGTAAAGGAGGTATTTCAAGAGATGGTAAATCAAGTTATTCAATGCTTTCCCTGGCTTCCTTTCTCAGAGGTTAAATATGTTTTCAAACCAGTAAAAGAAGCAAACGTTCTTTCAAGTCTCACATCTCATAAGGCAAGACAAGCAGAAGGGGGTTTTCCAATAGTAACTGCTAATGACATGCAAGACTCAGAAGAGCTTCCTTCCTTCCCTGAGCCACAGGATATGCACAAAGGCTTACTCATTATCTTTTCATGTCATCTCCAAAATGACAGATACAGGGCTATCAGCATAATGGGACATGGAATGTACACATACATCACGTTTCATTATTCACCTTTACTTTTAACTCAGATTCCTAAGCCAGCTCCAGGAAAAAATGCCAGCACTTACGTGCATATGAGAACTCTCTTTATGTTAATTTCATGAGAACAAGCTTGCACAAATAACACAGTCTAAATATGTAGTTACTCTCTGCATATAATAATATCCCAGTTCCAAAGAGGATAAAACATGTATTTTTGTAAATATATTGAAAAGCCTTGTACTCATATTACAACCATCAAGCAAATATCTGCAATGACACAATTCACAGACCAAGTAGAAATGTCATTGCACCTCAGAAAGAGCTGCAGAAACTGAGTAGTCATTTTTATAGCCTTGTTAAGCAGTGACACATCTCTCTATAATTATCCTGACCTCAGTTCAAACCCAAAAGTAATGCAATCAAGATAATATAACAAAATGTGTATGCAACCATCCCAATAGCTGACCAAGCCAGACTAAGCTGTTTGTCAAAATACTGACCACCACTTCAGCATTTCACTGTGTGTGCCAAATGTACCTTTCACTTTTCACAGCAGTTGCTGACCAGCAGCGCTCAGCACTTACTGTCAAGCATGATGATACTCCATGAGAGGCAGTTTCAACTACTGTTTATATGATTCATGAACTACTCTTGAAGGTTAATGCAAGATATGTGTGGGAAGGAAAGGGAAAAAGTAGTATCATCACTACAAATATCAGGTTACTAGTACTAATTAGTCTTAAGGAAAGCTTATGAAAGTGGTTCTTTAGCCAAACAAAAGCAACCACAACCAATACAGACCAGCAGGAGATACCTCTATAGGAGGATGTAAGATTAAATTATATAATGAGCATTATTCATACGGCATTATTCATCTCACCCTCAAGCAGACATCTAAAGAAAGTCAAATAGATTATGGCAAGTGTTCTCCACTAACTAGAAAAGCAGCCTATAATGACTACCATAGATGTACAGCTTTGCACTGCAGCCATCCCTTAAGGTGAAATGAATTCCTCTGTCTCATTCCAACAATCATCTTTACTTTCTACATCACGGAGCAATTCCACCTTCACTGCAGATATTGTTCCCCAATCATATTAGGAGAAACATACTACAAAAAAAATCTAATAATTTTTCACTGGCTTAGTTAGTGACATGCAATTTTCCTGAAGTTCTCAAAACACTTCACAGAGGTACCAACCACCACTACCCCCTTTTACAAGTGCGGAAAAATGAAAGTTAACATGAAAATTGACATGAGCTTGAGTATGATCTGCTCCAGCTCTAAAGGTTAAACTAAAACTAGAATAAAAACTCTAGGAAACACTCTTTCATCCTATCTTAGCATTATGATCATCTACCATGAGTCCAACTCTACTGCACACTGTTCAATAGTCATAGGCTTGAAAGGCAATTACAAATATTAATAAGAGAAATAAAATAGACAGTGAATTGTATTAAGTATTTCTTTCCACAGTTTAAGACAAATACTCTCCCTGTTTACACATGGTGCATCCACACAGCATGCTAGAACATAATGCAGTTGCCTGGCTGGTTAAGTGTCAGAATGATACTACAGAAGTTTCAAAATTATGCTGAGCCCAGGTTATTACCCTTGTGAAGGGGGAAAACTTACTATCCTGAGCAGTGGGTCAAGCAAAGACAGTTTATATACCTGTGGTACTTGAGCTATCAATGATGAAATGTGCTTCGCAGATTTATCACCCTAATTCAACCTAGATGAACTGGGGATGGTCTTCATGCTCTGCTGCCCCATGTAGACATATCCTAAATCCTCTGCAGAAGCAGATAACTAATATAATGCTGACATCATCCTTTAAAAAAGAAAAATATTATAGACAAGGATTCAACTTTTTTTTTTAATTTCCGAAAAAGATAAATATTTTTAAAATTTACTATAGGGTAAGTTGGAGTATAAAACCACACCTGTGCACACACACGTGTGTACATCTACACAAACACAGAATGCTTCTGCATAAATACAGCACTCTTCTCCCACTGATGTTTATCTATACTCACTTTGCAGCTACTTCTTGTAAGTACATTAAACTATCAAAGTGTGGTCTTTTTTTTTTACTTGCTTAGAAACAAAACATTTCAGTAGTATTTTTTCCAGAGGAGTCAAAAACTGAGTCCTCAACACCATGACACACTGCCTTCCAACCTTGTATCTGTCCTGCTGGCCTGCCAAGAACAAGTCTTCACCAGCAGTCTGAAACCCTGGCACACAAATGTGATTTTCTGCACTAATTAATGCTGATCCAGCTGCCTGCACCCCGAATACAAGTCAAAGGAGCAGGAATGCCACCACAATGCTAGTATGTTTGAGACAATGATCTTGCCAAAATGTGTATTAGCACTCTGGAAGTGATGCAATGAAAACTGTTGTTAGAAGACTTGGATAATTTCACAATAGAAACAAAACATCATAAGTTTGCACAATTATTTTCATCCTTTAATATAAATTTCATCTCTTTTGAAATAATGTATTTCTGTATTTGTCTGCTAATGTGGCCCATCTATTCTAAACTTTGATATTAGGCAGAATTACATTTGCAGATATCAAGAACATTTCAGTTCTGTTAAATAGAAATTGTTTTCAGCAGTGAAATTATGTCACTGGAAAACAAATATCTTCATTACCAGAAAGCCTCAATATCGTAATAGCTCATAAATATTAGATTACAGCTGAAAAAACATTTAACATGTGATGTCTGATCACATGAACATAGCTTTGTACTACCAGAGCAGGATTACAGATTCGGTTGTTTCAGTTAACAGTAAAACAAGGAACTTTCTCCTATATAATGATCAAAAAAGAAGTTAACATCCAAAAAGGATAACAGTGAATACAGCACTAAATATATGTTTTTCAGTTTTCTCAGCTGTAAGTCAAACAGCAATGTTTTTTAACTCTTTTAATTAAGGGGTGCTAGGACATTCTGACTTTGCTTCTTCCGCATTGATATTTCAAATTACCTAAATCAAAAGTATGTTATAAAATAATTAAATTAGTTAAAAGTAAAGGCAAAACAAGTCAGCAGTTTTTAAGGATTTTTAAAATTACGCTTTATAATATCATTCAACCAAAACTCCATGTAACCTTTTATTCTCTCAGTCATACCTTCATTGGGATAGCTACAAGAATAACATGCTGTCCTGTCTTCTGTCTTGTGTTCTTTTTTTGTTTCACCTTAGTTTGCCACATACAGTCTGTAACCTGTCAAACCATTTTACAAAATTACGTACAATGATCAGAACAAGATACTTCTTTCAGCCTCCTATTGATCATGGCTCCCTTCAAAGCAATTTTCTGACTTACAAGCTGTGGTTCATACAAAACCCCCTTGCATTTGCCTGGAAAACATATAAATATATCAAACATATGAATAGATCAGGGAAGTTGCTGAAACAAATGTAAACCTGGCTCTGTTGAGTCTGGTTTATAATCTCTAACAATAATTTGTTTCATCAGGAGGCAAACACCTTTATCAAGGCTGGGGTATCCATGATTTGTCAAGGAAACAGCAGGAAAGTTTCACAGAAGCCCACAGAAATTAGCTAAAGTGAAATAAAGGACAAAGCCAGTTCTCTCTTGGGAGATGATAAAAGACATGCAGAAAAGGAGGAAATGGTAAGACATCCAAAGATCGTGGCATAGCCCTTCATACATGTCTGCTTGCAGCCAGGAATACATCAAGAATTTCTGACATAAACAAAACATTGACCTGCTGATTTACTAAAGCAGGGATGGTAATAATAATAAAACCATCAAAACTCCATAAAGGCCTTTAATGTGTCTGAAGATATTTTCATTACTGCAATAAGTGTTAAGTGTTTCCTTTGCTGTTAACAGTTTTTACAGCAGAGCTTTGAAGGATGTCCCACAGGTTATCAGTAAAGACTCTGTACGTTGCATATAAAATAGGAACCAACTAAACAATCCAGAAAACTACTTTTAAGTTGTGGCCCAGGACTAAAGCTGGAATCACAAAGGACAGATCTGTCACTGGTCTCATCTGGCACAGTCCCAGTGGAAGGAAACCATCTCAATTGACACCAGCTGAGAGTATAGTTTGATGCATCCCCTTTTTCACTCTTAAGTCCATATTTTCCTTTTTTCCTCCTTTTATGTTCTAGTCACCAACACCATTCTGGCCAGTCACTAATAGTCCTTAAAGGCTAATCTTCCTGTTAGCTTGCATTTGAAAATGAATCTCAGATGCAGGAAATTAAAGCCTTCCTTTCAAACATAAAGCAGATTCCAATTGGAAACTAAAGAATTCACATTTCAAGCCACTCTCCAAGGATGTCTTTCTCTATTGGTAACATTTGGAGATGTTTGAAAGGAGCTAATGAGGACAGGTTTATGTGACTGGTTATAATTTTACCTTCCCAACTGCACATTTCACATTTGTCTCAGTGAATTATCTAGTAAAATATCTCATTATAATGAATAGTTTAAAAAGCTTTGCAACCAGAGAAACATTTTGAGCTAAAGTTTCAAAACCAGTCAAGAAAGTGAGCCTGCATAAAAATGCCCAATTGGATAACTGCTCAAAAGAAGATAAAATATTTAAGCACATATAAATATAAATTGTCACAATGCTTCAAACAACTAAATGATTGAATATATGATATGAAGCAGAGAGATACAGAGAGAAAAGAAACTCGGTAAGAATGAAGCACAAACTATACAAGTAGTCATTTTACAAGCCCTGTGAACAATCTCAAAGATCTTCCAGTGTTTGCGGAACAACTTTTCCTGCATGACATTAAAAATATTTTAGCTTAATTAAGCTTTTCAGAGAATTAAACTCATTGAGAACAACATGTCTTCCGGATGAAGACTGGCTTTTCCATGGACCACTGTGAGTAGAAAATCTTACTTGATGAAGCTCTGAGACCTCACCAGCCCTCTTCCCACCTGCCTATTACCTGCAGCAGGTCAAGAGAAGCAGGAAATTGCCCTTCAGTATAGTTCTCTCCATGACTACAAACTGCAAAATATGAGTCTTCCAGGCTTTACTAAATTAATTTTCCAGTAAGTTCTTCCCTGGCTTTAACAGGCAGTGGAGTGGATATTAACTGAAGAGGCTCAAACCCTTGATTTTCAAAGAAAAACTGAAGACCTGTGATAAGATTATTTATAAAGACATCTAATCCTGCAGGAGGTCTGACATATTTGCTGTGGCTGAAGCACACAGTAAAAATCTACATCACTGATACACTCAGAATTACTGGTAGATGACAATTTTGCAGCACGGTAGTACAGATCAGTGTCTCGGTGTGCTGAACACTTATTATATTCAGCATAATTTAAAAAAAAAAAGAGGTGGAAAAGCAGCAACTGTAATGCACTACTTTTGTCAACATTTTTCAGAAGTTAAAAAATTATTCTACCAAAAATCAATTTTATCATTGCACTGGGCTAGAGTATACCTAGTTTGCCATTACCAAATTTGTGGACGACACCAAGTTGGGTGGGAGTGTTGATCTACTGGAGGGCAGAAAGGTTCTGCAGAGGGACCTGGACAGGCTGGATCAATGGGTCAAGGCCTGTGGCATAAGGCTCAAACAGGCCAAGTGCTGGGTCATGCCCTTGGGTCACAACCACTCCTGCAGTGCTACAGGCTGGAGAAGAGTGGCTGGAAAGTGGCCAAGAGGAAAAGGACATGGGGGTGCTGGTCAACAGCAGCTGAACATGAGCCAGAGCATGCCCAGGTGGTCAGGAAGGCCAGTGGCATCCTGGCCTGTACCAGAATAGTGTGGTCAGCATGAAACACTATCAGCCTGGAGAAAAGGAGGCTCAGAGAAGACCTTATGGCTCTCCACAACTGCCTGAAGGGAGGCTGTAACCAGGCAGACATCAGCCCCTTCTCCCAGGCAACTGGCAATGAGAAGGTATAGTCTTAAGCTGTGCCAGGGGAGGTTGGACATTAGGATGAAATTCTTCCTGGAAAGGGTGATTAAATATTGGAATGGACTGCCCAGGAGGTGGTAGAGCCACCATCCCTAGAGGTGTTTAAGGAAAGACTGGATGTGGCACTCAGTGCCGTGGTCTGGCTGATGTGGTGGTGCTTGGTCACAGGTTGGACTTACGATCTCGGAGGTCTCCTCCAACCTAACTGATTCTGTGATTCTAGATAAACAGTCTCATTGTGAAACATGCCACTTAGTGGTCTTACCTGCAACTTTTTGAAGTTATTTTTGTTTTGCTTTGCTTTAGAATACAACAGTAAGATAACCAATGCTTAGATGTTTATCTAGCCATACATAGGGCTTGAAAATCTGTTGCAAGCAGGATGTTTTCCTGAGAAACTGCTATAAGCTTCTGTCAAATATAAAAAATACATTTCCAGGCCTTCTGGTTTTAATGAAAATCTTCCAATGCTCACTGAGCAGCTAGAAAGGAAAGAAAGCTGAGGGAAAAGACTAGCACACAAACACTGGTCTGACCAATCGCTTTTGAAGAACCTAAATATACGTAAAAGTCACAGAAGGAAAAAAACTCTTTTCACCACCTTTTGAAAGATGGTTTCTGATATATCTAGGAACACTTAAAGGTGAAGGATTAAGCCACCTTTACAGCTAGATAAATCCAGTATCTCCACTGTCTTCAGCAGCCACAGTACTATTCTATTATCAGTCTACTTATGAATCATATGGCTTCAAAATTAGTTCTAATTAAATAGAATTAGTACTAGATACTCTATAAAGTGCTTCTGGATGTACAGGTGAGATTGGCTAGAGACCTCTATGGTGACTGTAAGTGAAATAACTCACATTTTTCAATGTCTTGGTCACGTGAAGCATTATACAAGAACAAGGTATTGTGGCTAGTAATTGAGATTAGTAATTGGTAATTTTTATATTACAAGAACATCTGTGTTCTTTGCAGGCCTTTGTGACATCCAAAGGGCTTTGTGATTCTGCACTATATTCTCATCTTAATGGATAATGCTGATGCACTCTGCAAGAACTTGCGGGAAAGCAATTGCTACCTCAGACTGTTACAATCAGCTTACCAGGGAAATCTGCTTCAGTTTCCATAAGTGACACTGGGCAAGTCCCTAAGCCTGTCTCACCTGGATGTGGGTAAATTGGCAGGAGAAATAGTTTCGATTACACACCCTCAGCAGCTACACAGCAGGGAGCAGCACAACTGCCTAGCAAGTTTACTGAACGTATGCAGGAATAAATCTGCTGCTCTAAATCTGGCAGCTTTTGCAACTGTGAACTTTAATACTTACCTCCAAATACTTAATCCACCTGAAAATTTTACTACTGCTGTTTAACAGGAAGTGTATTAGGTCTTTTTTTAAGAAAAAAAAAAAAGCTCATGAGTGTTCATACCTACATCCTTTCTAGTCCTACTGAGAGTTTCATACGTAGCTTCTGTTGGTTAATATAGAACAAGAATAAATTGCCCCAATGCTGTCACACTTTTGTGCACTCTGAACAGTGGGGTATTGACCACTTTCCCCATTCCCTGATTAACAAAACCATTTATAAAATCTTTTACAGTGTGACATGGAGGCAAGAGAATACATATATTACTTCTGAAAATAAAGTAGAAATGCACTGAAGTTTGGGTGCCTCTGAGGAAGACAACTGCACACATATCGAGTAATAGTATCTTTTGGTTTTGAATTTCTTTTGATCTTCTCAATAGTTGCAGGATGTGAGCATGAATGAGAGGTGTGTGTGGCCAGAGAAATTTGCCTCACACAGCATTTCTTACTGAATTGATGACAACAAATGGGAAGATGTGCAGTAGCCCTCACCATAACTTTCTTGTGTATTATGCCCAGGTAAGTACATCCCAGCTCTTAGCACAGGGCTTTCCCAGGGTTCTCACTAAGCCATGCTGAAGACCACTGGATCCACTTAGATTCTTGCCACTGCATAAGTAAAAGCATCCTTTAGATTTTTATATACTTTTTTACACTTTTCTACTTTTCCAGATAGCGAGTTCTTACAATGCCTCAACTTGCTACACAACTGGTTTTTATTGGGACCTACTTCTACTATCAGCACATTTTAGTCCCTAGCTAAGCCACGCTGAAGACCACTAGATCCATTTAGATTCTTGCCACTGCATAAGTAAAAGCATCCTTTAGATTTTTATATACTTTTTTACACTTTTCTACTTTTCCAGATAGCAAATTCTTACAATGCCTCAACGTACTTGCTACACAACTAGTTTTTATTGGGACCTACTTCTACTATCAGCACATTTTAGTCCCTAAGTTCTTCCAGTGAAACAACACAATAATAAATTTACTACTAGTAATTTCAGATTTCCATTTGCCTTGAAGCTTCTTGATATATGCCATTTCAGGGACAGAGTAGAACAGAGAAACAAATGCAAGCATTGCTAAAAGAGCCCAAGGTAAGTGTCAGTCAAAACACCACAAGGATTTGTGTAGTTCTTCCAAAGTTTTCCGTGTCTTTCTCAACTGTAGAAGGCAAAGCAGTAGATCTGGGGGGTTTAACAAGTCTTTTTACCTAAACAGAGTTACTCCTCATACACAGTCATGTTTCTCAGTATACTGTTTTCCATTTCCTGTTTGTGGGGGGTTTTGTTCTTTGTTGGTTTGATGTTTTTTGGCAATGAAAGTTACTTTAAAAGATTGGTCTTAATAATGCTCTCATTCAGGGTGCTACAAAAGATTATCACACACCACAACAGACCTTTCCTAGAAGCTGATGGTTTTAATCCCATGTACATACATACAAGAAAACAAACAAACAAACCCAAAAACACACACACAAAAAAAACTTTAAAAGGCTGTTGAGGAAATCTAGATGAAAATTGCAATGAATTAATAGTAGATAAGGTAGCAGCCCACATCCTTTCTGGATGGACATAACAATATTTGCATATATATAAACATTACAGTCAATAGAAAACAAACATTATTAAAGGAAAAAAATCATATGTAATTACTTAAATCCACAAAGGTCATCGACTGATAAGAATTAATAAATTGTTCAACCATTCTGTGACCCACATACTAACTGTTTATGTCTCCTCACAAGCTTCAACATGTTTAAGGTTACTGAAATGTGAGGGGCAAAAAAATCCCAACCATCCACACTTTTTCTTGGTCAGCCAAATAATCCAAAGAGAAATTCATAAGTCTTTGTGCTTTACTAAGACCTTACATCATCAAAGTACCGAGCACACATTTGCTAATCAATGAATTCCCCTGTCTTGAATCTGAAGTGCCTTAGAGGAATGGGGGGTCAAACCACCACAGTTCAGGCAAACCTGGCCTCAAATACTTCGCCAGCTTGATGCCACAGGGGCTGGCAGCCACCTCGACAGCAGCAGGTCGGGCGCTGCTCTGCCTTATGGTGCCCGCCCCTGCTCAGCTCCCTCCGGCCGAGCTGTGCCTCAGAGCGGGGATCCAAAGGTCACCTTCAGCACCCCCGCTTGAATCCTGTGCACGTGGAAGCTGCGGTACAGGGGGCTCACCTTCCAGGTGCCTTTTTTGCTCTCAGCCAGAGCAATCGAAGGCTCCTGAGATCAGCCACCTCTTTGGTGAGGGCAGGCGGGCAGGGGCGAGCGGGGCGAGCAGAGCCTGCCAGCAGCTCGGCGGGGCCACGGCAGAGCAGGTGCCACCCTCGGGGAGCCAGCCCCGGCGCTGCCCGCGGTGCCCAGCCGGGCAGCACCACCGAGCCCCGCACTCCGCGGCACGCCGGCGGCTCCGAGCACCGCCTCGGGGCACGGCACGGCTGCTGGAGCCTCCTGGCTGCGGCCAGCGAACCGTGACACGGACGCGAGGAGTGATCACCACAGGGGAGAAGCAGGACTTCCTGCCCAAAACTGCCGGAGGGGACGAAGCGAAGGGACACACGGCACTTCCCTGCCTCACACAGGGTTTATTTCTCGCTTCCATCGACGCCCAGCTCTCTCTCCCACCACCATGCCCACCGTGTTTGAACAGCCCGGGCTCGCCCCCACCGAGGCGGGACGGGGAGGCGGCCCCGCCGCCACCGCACACAAAGCGGCCGCCCGCCGCCACCGGCCTGCTGCGAGCGACGCCCCAGTCCCCGCCTCAACCTGCAGCCTATGAGCAAGGAGGCACCGCCCCGAGCGGCGGCGGGATCGTACCCGCGCCCGCCGTCGCGCACCGCCGAGGAGAGCGCCGCGCTCCCGTCCCGGCGCGTCCCGTCCCGTCCCGTCCCGCGGCCCCGCGCCGGGGGAAGGAGGCGAGAGAGCGGTGGGTGCTGCCGCCGGGCAATGCGCGGGGGCGCCGGCAGCGCCGCCGCTGCGCCGCGCGGCCGCCAGGTGTCGCCGTTGGCAGCGGAACCCGGTGCCGGCGCTGAGCGCGGGGAGCGCGGGGCCGCCCGCACGGGGCCCTGCCGGAGGCGCGGCGGCGTGAGAGCCCCGCAGGCCGGCGGGGAGGCGATCGCCACCGATCGTGTACGGGGCCCTGCGCCGCAGCGGCTCCCTGGCCCGGCCACTTCCCTTAGCCCTTGTTTGTTTATTTTCAACTGCCCCGGGGGGTTGCGCGCGAGGTCGCAGCGGCGGGAGGTGCGGAGGAACCACTCCGGAGGCGACGTTCCTCGGGGCCGGCGTGGCGCGGGGAGGGGCGGCACAGGGGGCAGGGGCGGCCCCGCGACATCCGAACGCCCTCCCGGAGGATAAAGAGCGAACGGGGCTTTTGGCGCCAAACGCGCGGCCCCGCCCTGCGCGCGTGGAGCGGGGGCGGGGCCGGCGCTCCCGCCATTCTCCCGCTGTTTCCAGTGCTAAGCGTGTGACGGGTTTTTTATTTTGTTGTTGTTTTTTGGGTTTTTATTTAACTCGCCTTTTTTTTTTTTAATGCCCTTTTGGGGGGTTAATAACATCCAGCCGCTTCAAAGGCAAGCAGTGACAGTCATCTGTCTGCGAGCAGAGGGTGGATGCGGAGGCTGGGGCGGCTGCGGGGGCCGGCGGGCGGGCGGGCTCGGAAAGTGCTACAGACACCATCAGCTGCTTTTTTTTTTTCCTCTCCCCTTTCCCCCGCCACTCCTCCCCCTCGCACACCCACCACCATCACCACGGAGGTAAGAAGAGGAAGCTGCAGGTTCTGGGCTGCAGGACAAAACCCCAGTCAAATAAATCCAGTTCCCCATCGCGTTCGAGTTGCCGAACTGGGGAGGATTGGGGCGGGAAGGGGAGCGCAGGGGTAGAGCGGAGCCTGAATGGGGTTCTCAGTAAGCAGAAGAAAATCCTGGAGGATATTTGTGTTTTGGTTTGGAGCTGTCGCATTGAGATCGCCAGTGTTTTGTAGGTGCCTCTTTACTGCTTTGCATTTTAAACAGTTTAATGTATTTAAAAAATAGTAGAAAAATGCACAGTCCGGGAGGCGCAGGGGGCGGGGCGGGAGCGCAGCTGAGCCGAGCCGGGTGCGTTTCTCGGCGTTTCATCATAAGGCTTTTCATGGATTTTTTTTTTCCCCTTTTTGGTCTCCGTCTCAGCGTCAGCTGTTGTGAACCCAGCAGAACGATTTCCTTTCGCGTTACCTTAACCGAGCTGAAGGGAGACGCTGACTGGATTTTTTTTTACTTTAAACGTTTTTCCTTTTTTTAATTTTTTTCTTTTTTTCTGTGGTTTTTTTTTTCTTTTTTCTTTTTTTTTTTTTTAATGTCTGTTGGAAAGGGGCTCTCGGTTTTTAAATTTTTTTCTTTTTTTCTGTGTTTTTTTTTCTTTTTTCTTTTTTCTTTTTTTTTTTTGAATGTCTGATGCAACGGAGCTCTCGGCAAAGGAATGGGGCTGTGGTTGACTGGCCGTGGGTAGTGAGAGGGGGGTCCGGCCGAGGTAAGGGCAGCAGCTCGCACTCGCCGGAGGTGAGAGCTGGTGTGTTTGCAGGAGGTTTGAGTGCATGGAGTGGCCGAATGTGCCGAGTTGCTGTCCTTGCAACCTCGTTGTTGTAGGAAAAAGGGGGGGAAAAAACTTCCCGTGCTTTCTTGGCAAATCAGGAGGCTTTGTTGGTGGCGCCGGGGTGGTTTTAATGCATTTTTGTGAGTGAGGTTATTACATAAGGTTGATAATTTCTGTTGCTGCTGGATTTCCCCTTCTCCCCCTCCCCCCTTGTTTTGTGTGCGGATTGCGCTGGCTCGCTTTGAGTGAATGAACTGGCGATTTGCGAAGTTGCAAAGAGCCCCTCCGCCCCCTTTTCTTTTTTTTTTTTGCATCCTTCTCCTCTCCCCTTTGCACTGCTCCGCAGTGACAAAAGGAGTAAACTTCCTCTACTTTTGCTGGCATATTAAGAAGCCTTTCTGGAGAGATTACGGTATCAAAGCCATGCATCTGTGTGCAGTTACTGTGCTGTTTTGAGCGTTTGAAGCGGTTTGCGGAGAGCAGGCGAGGGCTATGTACACAGGCTGTGCATCCCCGCTGGACTCTGCAGCCTGGGTTTGTGTCCCCACGGAGCGGGGCAGGCTCTGCACGGGGGAGCGCTACCTGAGCGCTTTGATTTCAGTAGCTTGAGTCGGGACGAGAAAGGTGTGTGAGATGCTTTTTTTTTTTTTTTCCCCAACTTTCTAAAGGCTCCTTCTTGCTTGCTATTTATGATGGGATTATTATTTTTTTTTCCTTCATTTAAGAGGAAGGGAATCACGTTCGTGTCTGTTTGTTAGTATTTTTAATTGTGGTTTTGTTGTTTTCTTTTTTTTTCTTTTTTTTTTTTTTGTCACTTTCAGGTCGTGGGAGAACCTCTCTTCTTCCCCTTGGTGGAAATACCGATAAAACCTGTGTTTGAAACTATTGCTTGACACAGGGATCAGCAAAAAGAGACCCGTAATGCCAGGAATGGTCAGTAAAAACCCAGACCTCGAGTTTGACTCTTTGCAGCCTTGTTTCTACCCGGACGAAGATGACTTTTATTTGTGCGGGCCGGACTCCGCTCCCCCGGGCGAGGACATCTGGAAAAAGTTTGAGCTGCTGCCCACCCCTCCTCTGTCTCCCAGCCGGGCCGGGCTCCAGGAGCACCCTCCGGGAGGGGGCCCGGTGCCGTGGGGAGGAGCGGCTCTGTGGGGCTGCCGCCCCACCGACCCCGTGGACTGGGCATCGGAGCTGCTCCTGCTGCCGCCCGAGGCCGACCTGTGGGGCGGCGTGGACGGAGGGGACTTCTTCGAGACGGGCCCCGGCGTGACGAACAATCTCAACTCCATCATCATCCAGGACTGCATGTGGAGCGGCTTCTCCGCGCGCGAGAAGCTGGAGCGGGCGGTGAGCGAGAAGCTGCAGAGCAAGGCGCCCGCCGCGCCGCCGCCGCCGCCGGGGCCCGCGGGCAGCCCCACCAGCGCCCGCGCCGAGCTGGGCGGCGGGGCCGGAGCCTTCGCCGGGCAGCAGCTCCGGCCCGGAGGGGCTGCGTGGTGCTGGGGACTCTCCGGTACCCCCATAGTCTCCTGCCCCCGGGGGGTTCGGGGGGGTGGCAGTGCGGCTGCCAGCGGCGCCCTGGGCACAGGTTTTTGGGGGGATGACCGTGTGCGCGTTGCTTTAGGCGCCATGCGGGCAGGCTGGAGCTGGACTATCGAACCCTTAGAGCAGCTCTTGTGCTGACAGAGCCCAAAATGCCACAAACATCCTCTGTGAGCGTACGCAGAACAGTGCACTTGGGCTGAACCGCGGTTTGGTGTGTGTAGATGAGCTGGTCCCTATGACCACCGCCACAAACTTGGTGATCCGTCCCGGGTTTCAGAGCCTGCTGTCCCTTTAATGTCTGGTTTGACAGCTTTGGGTGAGGAAGCACTTCCAACAGCTGTCTTCTTGGCAGTGCACCAAGCGCCGGCTTAAAGGGTCCCCGGCTGGAGCAGCTTCACCTTCTGCCTCAGAACAAACCCAGCGATTGTTTCGTTTTCCGGCTGCTTTTCTACCAAGCAGGGGCTGTGTTGTGGCTCTGTGCTTGCCTTTTGTGCCACAACTCGACGATTCCATTCAAACTACATACATTCTGTCTAAAAATTCTTTTCTGCCTCTGTGATTGTGTGGGTGGTAGCCCCATTTTGATTGAAAATTAGATGTGTTTAAAAAAACCCATCTCATCAAACTTACTAAGCTTTCAGAAATCCCTGTTCTTTGCTGGTTTCATGTGTATTACATACTTTTACGGTTCTATATCTGACTGCAGATGGTGGGTGCACCCTGGTTTTGCCATCAGTTATTTCATGACTGCTTTTACTGGATATATATTTTGTCAATAAATACTGATACTTGGTCAAGGTATTTTCAGGGAGAATAACGTCTGTTTTATTTTCTGTCCTTTATTACCAGAAGATGATGAAGATGAGGAGGAAGAGGATGAGGAAGAAGAAATAGATGTTGTTACAGTGGAGAAAAGACGCTCCTCTACCAACAAGTCTGTTACCACCTTCACTATTACAGTGCGTCCTAAAAATACCACTTTTTCATCAGTCAGGACACAGCAGAATGGACTGATATTAAAGCGTTGTGCCCCAATTCACCAGCAGCATAATTATGCCGCTCCTTCTCCATTCGTGGAGACTGAAGAGTCTCCACCACAGAAGAAGTTAAAAGTCGAGGTGCCCCGTCCAGTAAAACCCACGATCCAACCAAAGCTTAAGAGTTCAAGTCCTCGAAACTCTGATTCAGAGGACAGTGAACGTCGACGCAACCATAATATCCTGGAGCGTCAGCGACGTAATGATCTACGGTCAAGTTTCCTCACATTAAGGGACCATGTTCCAGAGCTGGTTCAAAATGAGAAAGCTGCAAAAGTTGTGATCTTGAAAAAAGCCACTGAATATGTTCATTCTCTTCAGGCAGAGGAGCAGAAGTTACTGCTAGAAAAGGAAAAATTGCAAGCCAGACAAGAACAATTACTAAAGAAAATAGATTACAAGCGGACTTGCTAAACTTTCTTTTGTTTTGGTGTTTTTTTCTGGCTGATCAGGACAGTCATTGCCACTTTGCACATTTTTGATTCTTTATAAAAAATTGTGTTTTTTGACGTTAAGAATGTTGGTTTTAATTTCAATCCAGTCCCTGAAGTAATCTACAGACTGTATTATCCGGGTACGGAGCAAATGGATTTTCTTGCAAGGAGTTTATTGCAAGACTACCAAACAACAGTGGATTTTCTTGCAAGGAGTTTATTGCAAGACTACCAAACAACAATGGACTGCCTTTGTTTTTTCTTCTTAAGAACTGTAGATGGTGGGGATTTTTTTTTTTTAAGTGTTGTGAGCATTTGGAGCTGCTGATGACATCTAGTTGAGTTTTAAAATGTTCATTCCTAAGTTTTATGGTGCTTATGTTCTAACAGATGTTATTTTAGGGGTTGGCATTTTGTACCCCTGTGGGAATTTCTGTAAATACCATCTACACACTTGCCTTTTGTACATGTCTTGGGTTATGAGAGGTGGCTTTTGCTGCCAGTATTAGACTGGAAGTTCATACCTAAGTACTGTAATACCTCAATGTTTGAGGAGCATGTTTTTGTATACAAATATATTGTTAATCTCTGTTATGTACTGTACTAATTCTTACATTGCCTGTATACTTTAGTATGATGCTGATACATAACTAAATTTGATACTTATATTTTCGTATGAAAATGAGTTGTGAAAGTTTTGAGTAGATATTACTTTATCACTTTTTTGAACTAAGAAACTTTTGTAAAGAAATTTACTATATATGCCTTTTCCTAGCCTGTTTCTTCCAGTTAATGTATTTGTTAATGTTTGGTGCATAGAACTGGGTAACTGCAAAGTTCTGTGTTTAATTTCTTCCAATGATGTACATTTAGTGCTGCGTCTTATAGCACTTTGAAATACCTCATGTTTATGAAAATAAATAGCAATTACATGATGTGCCATTTACTATTTTTCTTTTAAATAAAATCTTTAACTGCAGTATTGATGAAATACAAAAAGCATGGTCACATACCCTTGGCACTTCAACTCTAAGACTGTAGGTGACACTACAAAGGTCAGCTGGACAGAACATTTCCATTTCTGGTTAAATAATAATTGTAGTAAGAACTATGTTCCTGTTAGTTAATACTTGTGTTGTCAGGATTATCCCAGGGGAACATATGTACCACGCTAATGGAATGACTCCTGTGTCCTGCAAAGACTCCTCAAATATCTACTGGATCCAGAGAATTGAGAGGGATCAGAAACATGGCTAGCAAACTTCTGCTAAGAGACTGGCCTGTGTGGTGCACAGGTGAAGTAAATGATGGAGGCAGACTTGCCAAGGCATAGAAAATTAAATACTTGTAGTAAACAAAGATCTTAATATGGGTGCAGTTCTTTGCATTAGGAAAGCCTCAAAGTTGTCCCATCATTGCACTGCAGAATTAATGTTCTTGTTTGTAGCTGAAGGTCCTGTTTGTTACTACATTAGTTAGTAAAATTGAAAATATCAGGGAAGATGCAGAGGCATGAAATGTGTGTCAGATGAAGATGGAACTTGGTTGTCTTGAGAGCTGGCATTCAGTATGACAGAAGTAAGACACTCAACTCGTCATAGATCTCATAATCTGTTTGGTCATTGTGTTAAAAGACCATGAGACCAATTGTTTTCTAGTCTCTACAGGTATTTTTGATATTGTCTTTCCTCACACTGAATCTGAAAAAAAACCCAGGAATTAATGACCAAATGGCCACTAAGTACTTTCCAGATCCACTTTCAGGAAGCTCACCTGTCACATCTGCCCTTGCTTTAGCTACAAAGGAAGTAGCTTGTCTGGTGATGGAGGTACAGAAATCCTGTATTTCCTATGAGGTAACAGGAAGAGCAGTGTGGGGGCAAGCCAGCCCCCACTTAATGGATGTGCCATATGTCTATCCCTACAGATTGTTGATGTACTCATAACCTGTGTGCTTTTGGGCCCCAGGCAGCTTCTGTACTGTGACCACCAAGAACTGTACATAGATCAGTGCAGTAAATCCAGATCTTCAACAGGCGTAAATTGGTGTAACAGTGTGGGCTCAGCTAGGCCTACACAAGCATTTGAAGAACTGGCCTGAATAGAGTTTAAAGATCTAAATTCAGACCCGACCACAGTTGTTCCATATGTAGAATCTTTGATTCCCTAGACATGCTTCTTCCACTTTCCAGTTACAGTAGACAATTGGTGTGAACAATTACTAGCTAAAACAATTTTTAGCCCCCTTTTTTTAGTAATTTCTGTTGAACTCCTGTTGTACTGTTTTCAAACAAGGTATGCGTCAAATGAGTATTCTTGAGGAAGGAAAGTCCCTTCCCCTTTCCCTTCTCCGTCACACTCATGGGAAAACTTTGGTCCAAATCCTCCACTCAGAGTGAACTCTGGGTCAGATCAGGTTGCTCAGGGTCATGTAACCAAGGCTTGAATATCTCAAAGGATTGAGATTCCACAGCCTCTTTGGACAACACGTGTTTTTTGCCTACCACGACTGATACAAATTGTTGTACTATCTGGAATTTTCCTTGTTGCAATCCTTGTCCATTACCTCCTATCTTGTGTTTAACCTCCTGGAAGAGTCTGGTTGCACCTTGTCTGTAAACTCCCAGTAGGGAGTTGAAGACAGCAATTACTTCTTTGTCTTCTTGAGACAACCCAGTTCTGTCTTGTCTTGTGATAACCAAGCATTTAGAGTATAATAAAGGTGTCAAATACTCAGATTTGTTTGGATATTCAACACAAATCCCATCTGAAAGCCTCACAATATCAATTTCTCACTATATATAATGTGAGAGTTCTGGTCTGTTTCTTTAGAATTCAGTGAGAAACATCCAACTGATGTCCGTGGAGACAGAATCTGGTGCCATAACTTTCCCATATACTGTACAATTTGCCTGCTTCTCTGTGCTGTACTACCAGTACTTTGGTATTGTCTTTTTTTTTTGTTAGTTTTTTCCTTTTTTTTTTTTAAATAAGGAGTTGATAGGTTTTTGTTTTGTTTTTTTTTTTTTATATCATTGCTGTAGGGAGTAAGTTGTCAAGGTCAAATATTTCTAGTAAAAAATAATTCAGTTGTAGGATGTTAATAAAATAACAGTTGTTAACTAGAAGATTTCTTTTGTAGTTACATGATAAAAAGAATTGAGAGTTGAAGGAAAGACAGCTTTTGAAAAGAAGTAAGCAATTAATTGTATAATATTTTCTGTAGAATCAGTACAGTAGCCAGAGTGCTACACAGAGAAGGACATAGAATCATAGCTGCAGCCATAACAAAAGATCATTTTGCAAGTGTATCTAGAGTGGGGAGTCCATAAGGACTCAGTCAGATAATTAATTGAGACATTATTGCCTTTTTTTTTTAAATACATACCTACATTTGCATAACAAATACAAACATATCTGTCTAGAGAATCATATGTGGCAAGTACCTAATAGCTGCTTATTACAAAGCAGATATTGCTGCTTCCTGAAAGGAGAACTGAATTAAGTTGATCTCAGTCTTATTGGATCTGCTATAAAAATTCCCAAGTTCTTTTTCTTACAAGACAGAATTTGCTGATGGTGGTTTTCTCCAAAATCACATATCCCAGAGGATGTTCTCTTTCCCTCCTTGTTTATTTTCTTAAAAATACCACTAAGAACACAAGGGACTTGTAACACTAAAATGAAATAATTCCTCCATAAATTAGTAGAAGTGACACACCAGTGGGAGATCTTAAAAAGGTGAAATGTGTTAATGGTGTCATTACCACTCGGTCACCTGTTGCCATGAGTGCTAAGGAAAGTGCATTTCTCAAACCCTGAGCTGCTGTTATAGCAACTTATCGCCAGGTCTTGGCAGGACTCCTTGAGAGATCATGAAATGTATAATTTACAGTTTGCGCCTGGGAAGTATACTGATAAACCAAGCTAGAATAAAATTACATCAAATGGGTGACATTCTTAAGCTTGACTTTTCTGGCTTCTGGCTGGTTTAAATTAGAAGGTGTAATTTTATTTAAAATATTAATTTTGAGATAATAAATTTTTAATGTACAATTACCAAATGCTACATGATCTATACCTGGGTTACTTTCTTCTCCTTGTGTCCATTTCCCATTTCCCTTTTCCCTTCCCTGTTTCTTTTTCTCAGGAACACAAAGCCATCAAACTTAAAGGGATTTGAGGTGTCACAGCAATGCTTTTAAATTAAGCAGGGATTTAAACAGAAACAGGGGATACACAGCACTTCCAGAAATCTCAGAGGAAAGCAGTGGTGCAAAACATGGAACAGAAGCTGATTGTGGAGCCAGCATGGTGGGTTTTGCCTCAGCACTTCTGGCTGCTCCTGGAGCACTGACAAGCCTGAATTCAGAGCCCTTGGTCTGTTCCAAGACAAGCTTTCACTTCTGCTGGACTACCTGTCCAATTTGCTGCCCTACAGTAGTTTTTCTGCAGCCTATCTGTTTTTACTGACCCTGCAATGAAGCTTGGCCACCATAAAACAGATGTTTTGCTGCTGGGTTGTATGATGTGATAATCTTTGCTCCCTGAAGATCTTTGGCTCTCATCCAACTTTGTGCCCTTACTGGCCAGATCCTTCTCTTGATGAGATTTTGATATTTTTTGCACAACAGTCAACTCAGAGAAAATAAAATGAATTCTTGATCTCTGAACCATGGAGGTTCCTTGTGTGTGTGCTGGATGAATAGATTAACATACATGCTGTGTGCACACAAGGGATTCCGTAAGTGTTGATCCATGAGCCCTGCTAAATAAAGCCTAGTGTATATTTTAACCGAGTAAGTTACAAGGCTGTCCATTTGGCCCTTTGAAGAAAAAGCAAACAAAGACATTTAGTTTCCTGTATTTATGATCACAGTATGACACACCTAAATAATGCAGAAATTAAAAATAAGCATCTACAGTGTAACTATAATAATGGCAAGTATTTTTTAACTCCATGGTAAAATAGATGGGGGTGTAGACTTATCAGACTTAAAATTTATGAAACTTATAACTGAATTATGACTTATTTGTTACTGATCTCTGAATTGTTACATTTTGTATGCATGATCATTGTTAGGCTCCATATATGCTGTTCAGCTGCTCTCTTTGTGAGCTATGTCATTTGCCATCATATGGTGTTTCCATCTGACATTATTTAGATAAGTGGAGACATTTTCATTTTATGGTAAAATAAGATTATTTAATTTTTCTTATTCTGTGCTCCCAATTTCTCAGTGTCATTTGTGTGCTTTAAGTGTTTACTGCTTTCTATCTACTTTCTGTTCTTCTACACTGCATTCGTTTAGGAACTGTCTTCTATGTTATCTGTCTGAAGCTGAGTTAGATTGTCTCTGTGAGTGGCTGTATCAATCACAGAACTACAACAAGATCCTGTTGTCTAACAGCTACGTGCAGCTTAGTTTTATATTAGGGGTAGGATGAGTCATGCTGTCTACATCTGTCTAGTTTCACCTTCTAATCTACAAGCTTTACAAGCATTACAGAGTTTTAAGCAACTAGCTGCTTAGCTTCCTAATTCTCCTTATGTAGTCAGCAGAGAGATGCAGGCTCTTCCCAGAGCACAGTCCAGAGCATCTGCATTGGGCTCTACCTGGAACAAGCCCAAGCACTGCTCTGTACCTTGAGGAAAGAGTGATTACAGCATACAAGGGGTGATTATGGGAGCTGCGTTAAGGGCTGCTTTATTGCTGCTGGGTAACCAGGTTACTTGATCTCTAGCTGATCTTACTTACCATATGAAATTTAAAGCAATGATTTGGACAAAACTGCAGGCTAATAGAATAAAACAGTGCATGAATGTAGGATATATAGTTAATTTAATCGGCATAGTTGGCTTATTTGCAAATTGAATAAAATATTTCAATGGCACTTATCTCCATTTCACTTCCTAACACCATCAGAAATAAATACATAGTGTTTTAGTGTTCAATGATTTCACTTCCTCACAGAACAAATCAGTGTAATTAGAATATTATTTGGATGGGTATTTTTAGTATCTGTATACAAATAGATTTTTCTTCTGCAATACATGGAAATTACATTTAGGCAAAATCTTGCTTCTTCAGTATGATACAGACTTAATAAAAAGTACATTGTAATTAATATTGTAATCAATTTAATTCCAACATCTAATTAATATTGTAGTTCATGGTGTAGGAGATGAAGGAACTATCTAGTATCATACACACATCCAATGCTGTCTAGTACCTAGGACTCCTCAGAAAACATTTTTAAAACCAATTAGAAAATTTCTTCTTTTAAATTCCTAAGAGCAATGTTAAAATATCCCTGAAATATTGTTATGAATTTGCTTTTTAATATAGAAATTATTTATGTCTTATAATATTGTCATTACATTTGGCACGATATTCTTTTTGAAGCAATTTGGCACTTTATTTCTTTTGAAGCAAATGTCCAGAAAGGAACAATGTCACAGAAAGGAAATCACACTGTTTCAGTGCTCAGTCACCCTCAGAATTTGGTCCTATAGAGCTAGAAGATAGTATTTAGATTACTAAATCATGTGCTGAAATGAGAGGGGTGACATGTAACAACCTCTCACTAGAATTTTTTTTTTTTTTTAAAGAGATAATTAGAGGCTCATGCTTGATATTTCTCCTCTACAAGAAATCTGGAGCAAGTTTGGTTGATCCTTTTAGAATTGCATATACTCTTTATTAAAAGTTAGATAATTCTTTGTAAGAGAAAATCTAAAAGGAAAACAAACATACTTTGTTTTATCTCAAAACCTGGTCATCAAAAATGTACTGTAAACTGTGGTTCTGAGGGCTTCTTTTTTCTCATTTTCCCCTACAATCTTTAGTTTTGTTCATCCTTCCAAGGCAACAGTTGTGAGTCACATCCTCAATAATTATGATTACAAACATTTCTCTAAAAGCTTTGCTTCAGGCCAGACAAGCCTGGGTAAACCACAGTTCCAATGTATTATTTCTCAGGTGTACAAGATAATATTGATTGTGAAGTGTTGTGTTGTGAACCATATCTTTATGAACACTTCCTTCAAACATGTGCTGCTAATGAAGCTATGTTATGATTTCAATAATTTCAATATTTTTTATTATTTTCAGCCTTTAAACATTCTTATGCTGATCTGATTCATTACTTGACTTTTCTTTTGCTTTCTTTAGCTAAGTAGCCCTACAGGACGCAAAGGGGATTCATCTGACCAAATATAAACTTCTTTTAGTCAATAAATAAAACAGGTCTTTTTAGTGCATAATTAATTTTATTGTTAACTGGCTATTTAAAATGACACAAATTAATGTTACCCTGGAAGTGCTCTTTTTGGTGTGGACTATGGAGAAATCTTGGAGGACCAGATACAGGAGCAAACATTGCAGATGTCTAATGAGGGGTTTGGTTTAAGATACCTAAATCTGGATGTCTGTAGATAACTAACTGAAAGCTTGATATTTGGTGCTATTATAGTCAGTGAAGTCTGGATAAGGATTCAGTGTGGATGTCTGTTTTAGGATGAATTGGATTAATTCTTTGGGTTTCGTTCTCTGTACTGATCAGCTCTCCAATGCCTATAAAAGGCACTCCATGTACAGAGTGAACATATAAACACCTGTACATTAACACCTAATTTCAGTGCCTTAAACTACAAGCTGAGTCCAAATACTCCTGTCTTTCTTTCATTTACACATTTTTAAAGTTTTGCTTGAACTAGTCAAGTAATCTTAAAGCCAATTCTATCTAGTTCATCTTTTCTGCAACACTGAATATCCTTTTTGCTTTGGTTGTCTATTATAGTATCTCCATATCTTTAGCATCTTTGGATTTATTTCATCCTCTCACAAGCCCTGTTTATCACCAATATATAGCAATATTCATCACTGCCAGAAAATTGCTTGCATTACTGATAAAATTCCCTAAAACATCTCTCACGTTACCATATTGCATGGTGGGCAGGACCTTATTTTCTCCTTCTCACACCTACACAAAGCTCATTTACAGGGCATGTTGATACATTTCAGATGGTGATATACTGACAACATTTTAAATTAAATTAAATGATAGCACATATCACTTTTTTTTTCTTTAATTAAAAAACCAAACAAACATGACAGGAGAAAAACCAGAAAGTAGATGAACATTTAGAAAAATCACCAGTAACTTTTATACATACTTTTTTTATTGGATCTCTGATAGTTTGAACTATTTCAGTGTTTCCCTTTTCTTGTTTCTACAACTTTCTCCAGTAGGTTTTATGTTTCTTTGCTCCTTTAAAAAAATAATTTCTTTTCACAGCTTCTGTGGTCTTCAATAACAATTCCATATTGCCCTATGCCTATTCCTCCTTTCATTCAAACGCTTAAATGAGTCACACCTTTTTTCATGCTTTACAGTCTCACCTCTCCTACTAGTCCCAATTATGTCTCAATGTAATTTTTTTACTTTAAAATACAGATTCCCATTCTGTGAACACTTGCTGCATGGCTATAAGTCTGTTGACTTCAGTAGGAGTTTATAAATTAACAAGTCCAGACCTTCCAAGGTCTTAACTGAAAACTGTAGGTATGCCAAGTTAAATTTTGCTGTATTTTAAATTCTTTCCCATTCACTGCTAACCTAGGAGCAGTTAAGTTACCATAAACTCCTTTGATATAGAAAATCATACCTTTTTTTTTCTGCTTCTGGTGTTGACAATATGCAATAAGCTGGAAGCTTCAGTTATGTGAGCATGAGTGAAAATAAATATCTATTAGAAATGGTGAAGAGGAAGGCATTTGGCCATCTATCCTACTGGAAATGTTAAAAATCCATATTTAAAAACCCCATGTAAATGTGTTTTTTTTCACTGTTAATTAAAAAATGGTAGTAAAAGAAAACAAATATTGGATGGCTAGTTTATTTTCTATCAGAACTCCTTAATTTTGAAATTTCAGGAATCAGTCTAATAGCAAGTGTTAGAACAAATAAATACTTTCTATACTGATCTGTGCCACTGTACAGCTGTATAAGAATGCCTTTGGTCTAGAGCGTGTGCATTATCACTTCCACTCCAGACCCAAGCTCACTTCACAAGAAAAGTCCTGTCTTTTTCTTTCATTAGCTGGGGAATAATGGCCCAAGGGATTTTATTTGTGCATTTGTTCTGGTTGCCCAGAAAACTGAGCGCTCTAAAGCAGGGTAGCACCTTGGGAGTCAATGGCATTAGGACAGATAATGTCAGCTGAGGAGCTGGAGTTGAAATAAATTGAGAAACTTGATTACAGCTGTGCCATTGTATATCTGTAAAAGTATTAGAAGTCCTTCAATGTTTTATTGTGACTGCATGTAGATATGATTTTTAAGGCCTTAAACTGTCTTAGTCAAGATCTTAGTTTAAAAAAATTGTTATTAACATCTTTGTCCAAAGTATTTTTATATTTGATATACAAGAAGTGTCACCTACATTTCAGCAAATATGCACTGTGATTAAAGGGTATAATCTCTCAAGAGAGTATTATAATAATTTTAATTACCCTAGACTTAATAAAAAGACTTAAGGGATTTTAATAAAAGGGCATTAAGAGATTGCCAAAGGGTTAAATATATATATTTTTATAAGAAAAACTGTAAAGCTTCTGTGACTTTGAGGTGGGAAGGTGGAAAGACTTAGTGGGAAAAGAGGAGGAGGTGAGCAAAAGTCAAGATGAGGATTAGTGTCAATTAAACTTCCCTTTGAACCTCCTAACTTGCATATGCAGAACCTGACACAGCTGAAAATATTTTCAATTTCCTGGGCCACACAGACCAGAGAGGTTGCTGTACAGCTCAGTGACCCACTGAAAAGGGGGGAAAGAAATGTATAAACTCATCCAATTTCTTCTAGCTCAGTGCTAAGACATTTTAGCTCTAGTCCAGGGGAGAAGATTTGAATGAATGAGGGAATTTTGAGAGACAGTGGATTCATTTCTCAGGCCCCAAATATTTTGTTTGGTTTTGATCAACCTTAGATAAAAACTAAACAATTCTCTGCTCTAATCCTCATCCTCTGCTCTTAAGTTTCAGGTTAGCATAGAATTCAGTGTTTTTTCTAGTCTTCTAGGGTACAATAAATGTAGTAAGAGATGAGAAGATGAAAGTGAACCAACAACCTCCAGACAGGAAATTCTATGGCTCTTACAAAACAAGGCAAAATCCAACATGCAAACACCTAGAACATTGCTTCACTTCACTTATACTGAATTAAACCTCAAGCCTTATGCAGAGAGATAAGGTGGTGATCTAAATGTAGATACCTGAACATAAACCAGCACAATTTCTCTTGAAGGTTTTGTTGGCTGGAAATGAGTTGCTTAGATTTTCCAGTTGGGTTTAGCACACATTTCTAATGTGTTTTCCATTTCCTAACACTACAGTCTTTCAGTGCTGGGATAAATCTTTTCTCCTGGTTGTGGGCATTCCTGTAAGCCTCGGGGATAGACATTCTGAACAAGGAAGCACAGAGGAGTGCCTTGGGGCTTATAAAGTCTGTTTTCCTCTGCATGGAATTCTGGATAGGAACAGAGTTCTTGAACAATTTCATACAACTATGTACACAGTCCCCATCTAGTAACCCTTCTCCCTCTGTCCGCAGAGACTACACCTCTCATGTGCAGAGAAACCTTGGTGTCAGCATTCAGAAATGAAGATTAAAACGCAAGAATGCAAGAGAAGCAAATCTGTGTTCACCTTTACCAATGAAAGTACCACTAAAGCTTCAGCTAAATGTGGCAATGTAACATTATTTAAACAAAAAAAAAACACAAAAAAAACAATGCCACCATCTGTTCTATACCTGTGCATATCTCTGCTTTCTTACTTCCCACCTCTTTATTTGTGAGTGAAAGCTACAGAAACTTGGCCAGAGGCACTCAGCTCCTCCTGTATTCTGTAAAATGCATGGGGATGTTCTTTAAGTCTACACTAAACAAACTGTAAGTTTGAGAAAGACATTATCTCTGGCATGAATGCATGAGGAGAGCTGAAAAAGTATGTATGTTTAGCTCATGCTCTGTTCATTGATTAAAGCATAATTGTTTCCTTATTTTTTTGAGATGTGCTAAAAATGCAAAGCAATAGTAATTTTAAATTTATTTTTGGCAAGCAGTGACTTGAGATGGCAAGAAAAATGGAACAGCAGAAAAACTTGTATATTTTAGATAAGTGGTATGCTTAACTAGCTCTTGTAGCAGAAATGATATAAAATGGAATTTTGAGAATTTTGAGCAGGTCCATGCAACCACACTAGCTTTGTTCTGAATTCCACATGGTTGTAATTCAAACAAACACTACCAAGAAAAACGTATGTGTTATTCTGTTAATGAATGAAACCTTGAGGGTTTTAATGCTTCTGTGGAAAGAAATTGATTCACAGCAGACTAATTCAAGATGTTTCTGCTCTTGGCAGAAACAAACATGCAAACAAACAAATTCCTAGGCATCTAACCTGCAAAACAAAGCAGTTTGTTTGTTTGTTTGCTTGCTTGATTGTTTTTTATGCTGGGACCTTCTCATAAATAGTAAAGCCAGCTTTTGATTTTTCTTTTCCTTTGGCTAAGAGTTAAGAGCCTTTACAGTAGAAATATAACATATGAATTATAAACCTTCTGAGGAAGGAACTGCGTTTCTCTTTATTGTGGACCGCAGTCAGCTCTACTTAGTTTGCATGTCTCTGAAAAGGTCCTCCAGGTCTGTATAAATTGCAAAAACACATTAAAAATTCAGTCATATCCACACATGGACAGGTTAAAGCAGTTAAAGGGGGACTTCTGCACTGTTAGCATTTCATGTTGGCTAACTCCAGTCCCCTTGTCTCTCTTGGCTGCTGACTGAAGACAGGGCTGTGGCACAGCCAGTGCCCATCTAACTGTTGGCTGGTGTGGTTCCACCCTCCCTGGCAGTCAGGAGTCAGATTGGTTTAAATTGCTGTGCAACCACAGCTTAAATTATCCTGCCTGGGTTAGGTAACTCAGGTTGAGAAAACACCTTCCTTTGTGGTGTGTTCCAGCATGACTTTCATGTTGGTTTAATGTTTCCCACTAAAACAGAGATTGGTATGGAAAGTGAATGTACTCAGAGGAACACTACTAAGTTCTACCAGGGATTTAGCCTTTGGCTACAACAGGCACAGCCCTTAGTCCTGAGAAAATTCCATATACTCCCTGTGACTCATTTCTGCATACCTTGCCCAGGCAAAGCTTCCACTTAAGAGGATATTTCTAAAAAGGGCCAGACTAGCAGTTACACAGGATATAGCCGTCAGATTGTCAGATCAAGTAAAGTCATTTGGCTTTGGGGGTGAGTCAGGGGGTACTACACAGTGTTTTCATAGCACAGGCAGTGGAAAATGTTCCTTGTAACAGTACTAGGGTTTAAAAAAGAGGTGTGCAAAAATGCATGGGACTTATTTTTAATGTTTTTCACCATTCTTGTCCTGTTCTGTATAAAGCATTTAAGCCCACGCTGTATGTTAAATACCTAGGCAGTACTATGAACTTAAATTTCATTTCATTACATTTAAGCACATGCTTAAATGATTTACTGGACCAAGTCCAGAATGCTTGCTGAATCAAACTGAAATACAGCTATGTCTGTTCTTCCTCCTTAAACAAACAAGCACTAAATGAAATACAATAAAATAACATTCCCAGATAAATCCTTTGCCACAGAAAGAACTGCTGCACTGTTGTATCAGTAATTTGCCTAATGTTTAGTATCCGCACTATTCATACAAGTGTAATGCAGCAGTTATTAGGTAAGCATTATAATTTCATTCTCATGTTATCCTGGGCATAGTTTTGTAGAGGAAGAAAGTAAAATGTAAAAAGAAAGGAAAAAAGTAATAAAACAAAAGATGGAAATGTCATTCCAAATTGCCTGAGTCAAGTTAATGAATGATATTGCTGTCTTAACAGCAGCAGTGGAATCTTGAAAAAATCTGGATTCACTTCCTTCAGTGCACAATGTGCAATCCAGGACATGCTAAGCAAGACTGAGCTCACAGAGGTACAGATGCTTCATCAAGGCTAGTGAGTTAACGTCCATTTCTAGCATAAACTGCAAAATGAGAATAATATTTGTTATTAGACACTACAAGGGAAATGCGTTGATTTTTTCAAACATGCTGAAAAAAATCCCACTTCCTATTCTAAGGAGAGCCTAGTCAGTATATTTGGGGCTTTTTTGTGCTTTGTTACTAGGAGCAGTACATGTAAAGTATTGATAAATAAACCAAGGTAAGAGAGTAGAAAAACTGTAGAAGGAACAACAATTGGACAGTTTAAAATATAATACCAAGTACCTGTGAACCATCCAGTGAAACAGCAAGAGTATTTTCTACTTTATTGGACTGTGAATAAGGACCTAAATTGCAGTGAGCTCTTTCTTTGGGGAAGGCAGTTTTTTACTTTTTCTCTCCACCTAAATGGACAATGAATTGCAGGGTTTACCAAAAATTTTTTATGTGTACATGACCCCACCCAAGCAGAGCAACATTTTTAGGGCCTTTCACATTAGGCTCTAGTAAATCTGCGACGTTCCACTGTCTGCATGAGAGTCATAAGTATTTTTCCATGGATGAGCTTCCTTGCTATTTCAGACTGCCAAATGCTCCATATGTTCTGCTCCCTGTTGCACTGAGGCAGACAGGTAAGGTAGAAGGACCAAGTGACTTGTGCAAAGCTATTGAAAAATAAGATATCATGGCTGCAAGGTAGAAGCTTTTTTTTCCCAATCCTATGCTCAAACTTTCCCTCCTTCTGTGTTGTTTTCCTACCCAATTTTCTTTCAAGGAAACAAAATAGCTTTAGACACCTTCCTCAGACCCATCCTGAATTTTCTGCACTACACTTGTGAGTTTTCCAGTAGTCTCTTGAGTTGTTCAGCAGAGATGCAAAACCCAAATGTAATTCCATGGATTCAGCCCTGGATACAACAGTCTTCTTGTCTAAGTGCAGAGAGTATGATTGGACCTTGACAGATCTGGTTTATACATTTTCAGAAATGCAAGATTTTTTTGTTTGCTTTGAAATTCTTAATCCTATTTCTTTTTCCATTCTCTTGGTATTGTTGTTATTGTACTATAAATAAATAGACCTGCAGAAATTAAGAATGTAATTACAAAAATTAAACAGGGAAAGACCAGTTGAGCCTATCCCTGTTCCTACCAAAGGCCTATTGATTTAGGCTTTGGATCTGTCAGATTATGTATAAGCTAGCAAGGGAAAGAGGCCCAGGGTGGTGACAGTGGCCTGTGATTGTCCCCACAGTTCTGTGGACAGCATGTGTCCTGGCAGGGCTTTGATGGGGACAGTGGTCTGGGACAGCTGGGTGTTAGCATGGCATGGAGAGCACTCCCAAGAAGGAGGCTGCATGTGGCCACCCTGTGCTGGAAGGTAAGGGGACATAGCTGCATCAGTGCAACAGCTGTGCATAACCACATGTGAAGCACCACGCCAGCCTAGTTTTGGACTTACATCCAGAGACAGCCCACTGAAATTACTGTAATAAGTATTACCAATAATTTTTCATGCCCTAATGGACAAAAGGTCTTTCAATTTCAGTTTTTAAGATATTTTTACAGCAACCAGACCCACCCAAATTTAGAAGTCTTCTAACAGAGCTTTTGTTTTTTACAACAAATAACTTAATTAATTGCAGCCCATACTCATACAAGGTTGCCAAGAAGAGTTTTTCCAAGGTCAAAGGATGTTTCCTGGGATCCTGGCATTTGGACATTTAATAGTTCCAACTAACATACAGAGCCAGGTATGAAATCCAGCCTCCAGTTTTGTCTTTCAGCTCTCTCTCATTCCTACACTGCTCTGGAACTGTCTTCCTCATTCCTTTTGGTTCTTCTATGCAAAGGGAATGCAGGCAGAGAAGGCTGTAACAACTTACCCACTTCCTTTCTGTTTTCTTAGAATTAGGTCTGGGACACAAAATGCACATATAGGCGATGAATTACTTGCTGAATTGAAAGATTCTGTGTGGTGATATGGTACGTGTATGATATGTCTTATTTAGAACCTCTTTTGCACACAGTGAACTTTGTTCAGTTCAGAACATCCCAAAGAGCTTCACTGAATTATCACTATATTTTATAAATCATGATCATAATAAATATTCATTGCACATATATTATATTAAACTCAAAGGCTCTAGCTCTCATTTGTATCTCCATAGGACCAGATATGACATATTACTAACAGAGATGACATACCTGGCACCTGGAGATATTTTTCTTAATTACTTCCCCCCATGCCTTAGGGTATGCTCATGTTATTTTGCATACATACATACACACACACACACACTCCTGCAGAAAAGGATTAGACAATTCCATATGGTCCTTTATCATCAGACAAGGACATTTGTGCTTCATGACATACAATTCCTTTAGAGACACTTGGTAAGTCAATATAATTATACAAGGACACAGATTTCTGCAGGGGAACCAATTCCCAAGAGGTTTTGAGGAAAGCATGAATATTTCTTGGTTGTGTAATAAGAACCAATTGCTCCTAAAAATCGTGAGATATTCAACAGAGACCTTGTACAAGAAGAGACATTGGTCCCAAAGGCATAATTTTACATGGAGAAAGGGCTGTGTTGTAAGAATCTGTTTTCTGAAGATTCTGTAGCTGATAGGAGGCAGAAGACATGACTGTATTCGAAGGAAGAACTGCTTTTCCCTATAAAGTTTCCCCAAAGTCCAGACTTGCTCTCTGAGTGGCAAGTGGAGTTTGTCACCAGGGTGAAATGGCGTAGGAAAATATTTCAGCTTGGTGGGAAAATGCTTCAGTAAATTAATGTTGGACTTAATAGGAGAGGATGGGGTTTTTATTTGTGTAGAGAGATTGCTGCTGTATTTTTTCAAGTTTATGACTGTGTCCACTCCACTTATAAAGATTTCCTTGTATGTGCACAGCTGTAGAGGTCTTACAAGTGGGGGGAATTCTTCCAGCTGAACATGTGAGAGAGGCTGCCTTTGCTTTCCCAGGTGAGCAACGGCAACACAGCTCAGTTACCTGTCAAGAGAATTTTGAGGTGTGTTGTATCCATGCCTTCTTCTTTGGTAGCCTGTGGGGAGAATCTGAGAGCAGAATCAAGCTGTAGATTATAAAACTGAGAAGTGTAAAACTGAGAGGACTGCCTTCAGATAGGGACAGAACCCCCTCCATCTTCCACAGTAATGAGGCACAAACTGAAGTCCAATCTCTGACACACAGACCGAGGGAAGTGTTGGAAGCACCGTCTCTGGAAGTGCTCAAAAAACGTGTGGCACTTTGGGATGTGGTTTAGTGGTGAACACGTTGGTGCTGGGTCAACAGCTGGATTTGATGCCCTCAGAGGTCTTCACCAACCATAAAGATCCTGTGGTCCTGTAGTGATGGAGCTCTAAAATTGTGGCAGGAGAGACTCAACAAATGCCCATTTACATCTAGCTCCCACTTTTTTACGGCAAACCTTTACTGTCCTGGGGAGGCAGGACCAAAATGGAGCCCGCACACATGATGGCGAGAGCGGGCCGGTGCCCGGACGGGTGCTGAGGGATAAAACACACTTTTCTGTGCCTTTTTGTGTATTTTAGGGTGCACCTTTTTAGTGGGGGGCGGTGAAGGGGCGGGCAGGGAGCACGGCAGAGCCCCTCGCTGCAGGCCGGCCGCCGCCGGCGTTTGCCGCCCATTGTGGCGCCGTTGCCGCGGCGACCGGAGCAGCTGCGGCGGCCTTGGCTGCGGCCCGGGCAGGCTGCGGGCCGTGTTTGCCAACACCAGGCACACGGCCCCGGCCCCAGCCTGCCCGGGGCCCGCCCGGCGCATCCAGGGACGCTGCCCCGGGGAAGTCACCCGCACAGTGGATTCTTCCCTTCCTCGCTCCTGGCCCCGGGCTGCCCCGGCCGGGTCCCGGTGGCGCTGGAGCGGCCCGCTGCCCCGGCAGTGCTCAGTGCGCTCTCCCGCGCAGGTTGTTTGTCTCGCAAATTTACGGCAGGAGATTTGCTGCTGGGGCTGACCTTTCTTCCTCCGTCCGGGGTAATGAATGTTGCTATTTAAACGCTCTACCTCCCCAGGCCCTTTGCCTCAGGTTTTCAAAGAGCAGCGGAGTACCCAGGGGAAGCCCTTTGTTGCCTGGCTGTGAAACCTGAATATGGGCTCTCCTCTTGGAAGTTTGAAAGGCAGAAAATAACAGCTGGCAATGGATTTATAGAGTGTAACTTTGCCCAAATCACACCACAGAGATAGAAAATATGGAAAACATAGCAATCAGTATAATGCCATGGAGCAAAATGCAAGCCAGCATCCATCCAGAAAGAGCAAGGGGTGGGCAAAATGCCAGAGAAGTTTCCTGATAGAGAGCAGCATGTAATAACTTCAATTAAAATACTCTAAATACAGGAATATTACTGAAAATGCCTTGGAATCTTTAAATATACATGGCCACTTTAGGATCAATATATTCCTTATTCCTTTATATGTATATATTCCATCACAATTCTAGTTTAAAATGAATATATTAACACCTAATTATCAGTACCTCAACATGGAGCTAGTCCCTATAAAGCCTACTTTTCAGAAATAGTATGTTGTAAATGGGTCAAAAAATATGAAATAAGGAATTATACGGTTAAATACATATCCTATTGAATTTCAGTCTTCAGTAATATGTCTCATGAAAAATTCATATTCATATTATTAATCCCATTTTTCTATTTCTAAACTGATAGAGAAGTATAGTAATTTTTTGTAACTAATCAGTTATACCAAGAAACATTACAAGAAATAATCAAAAGGTTGGACTAACATTTTTAAAAAGTTTTAAGGTTTCAAGTAAAAAGTTATTCAACATTTCTGAAATGTGACAAGGATAATAATAAGAAATAGTTAGAAAACTGAAAACCTGGATTGATTTCCACTCTCTGTTCTGTATCTCCATTCCTCTCTCACTTTCTTCATATTGGTTTAGTTGTAGATGTGAATTCACATGAATGTAGAATTCAATGATCACTTTTTTATCACCTTAGTCTGGTGTTGCACCCAGTACTATTCAGAGGCCAGATGGCACACAGGACAAGATGATACACACTATTTCTAATACAATTAGTCAATTAAAATTTGTTTGACTACAACAAACACACTGTACAGAAATACCTCAACAGGCTCCAAGTGTGGGAAGATTTTGATGTCACTATGAAGGCTTAGTTATCCTGCTAAAAATCCAAATCCCATCTTTATTTTGCAATGCTGTAGAATGAAGGGATGTGTGTACATTTTGCAGATGGGGTCATAAATACCTACGAGATAAATTACATCAGTTTTAGTAGAAGGTTGATTTTCTATGATTGCTCCAAAATCACACAGTAGTTGTAGAATAATTGAATTATTTAGGTTGCAAAGTATTTACTTTGCAACCTAAATAATTCAATTGTTTAAAATCAGTGAGATCAACCATTAACCCAGCACTGGCAAGTCTGCTAGCAGACCATGTCACCAAGTGCCACATCAGCACCATATTTTAAATACCTCCAGGGATAGTGACTCAACCACTTCCCGGGGCTGTCTGTTCCAGTGCTTGACAAGCCTTTCTTAAAGAAATTTTTTTCTAAGTTTCCCCTGGCACATCTTGAGACTGTTTTGTCTTGTACTATTGCTTGTTACCTGGAAGAAGAAATTGACCCTCACCTGCTTTCAGGTGGTTGTAGAGAGTGATAAGGTATTCCCAGAGCCTCATTTTCTCCAGACTAAAGACCCTCAACTCCCTCAGCTGCTCCTCATAAGAATTATGCTCCTGCCCCTTCACCAGCTCCATTGCTGTTCTCTGGATTTGCTCCAAGTCCTCAATGTCTTTCTTTTTGTGGTGGGCCTAAAACTGAACACAGAGTTTGAGGCTCAGCTGCACCAGTAGTGAGTACAGGGGGTGATCCCTTTCCTAATCTTGCTGGCCACACTATTTCTAATAGAAATAGTTAATTAAAATTTGTTTAGCTACAAACTCTCACTGTACAGAAATATCCCCAGCAGGCTCCTGGTGAGCCAGTGCACTGAGCAGCACAGGGCAGTGCTGAATAAGGATAGATCTAGACAGCAGAAAGCTTTTGAGGTGGATCTCTAGCCTATCTAGAGCTCCAGTGTGCATTTAGGCACTCAGAAGACAAAAACTGAAGCAAAAATAAAGCAAAAGAAAACAACCCAAAAGTTTCATGCCCAAAAGAGTTCACGTTCTTCTAAAATTTCAATTATTTTAACAGCAGAACTGTTGGTGGATACAGGGGAGATGTTTTCTGTCCAGTATCTTAAGAAATATCTGCAATATTTCTAAGAAATGACACAGAAGAAAATAGCCACTTTTAAGGAAATGAGGCCTTAGTCTGCAATTTTCTTGTTTTGCTTGCTTTTTGTTCTTTTGTTTAATACACTGTCATCCCAGAAGAAGATGAATAAGTAGTAATGAACGGATATGTTAAAGGATCAGCCTGGAAGCTCTCAATACAATCTGCATGCCAGGAATATTGTCAGGCCCCCATTGACAGGGGCTTTGATTCAGGTAATTTACAACCTAAAAACAGAGGACCTGTGTCATTTAACAACTTAAAAGGATTGGTGTTGAACTGCTAATGTATAAGCAAATGAAGAAGCTGATACAATTTCAGTTAGGTGACAAAACTCTGAAAACAACTTTCAAATTGAAAAACATAGAAATACATTGCTTGCTTTTGGTTTTTCCTGCTTTTTTTTTTCTTTTTAGTCAAAACCTCTGAATGCTCAAATTTAAAGTTTTAAACAAAATAAAGAAAAAGGGAAAATTATTTTATTTATATATTGTATTTTAGCTTTTCTGTAGTTCTGTTGTTTTGTTTTGTTGGGTTTTTTTTAATTGAACATTGACATTTTCAATAAAAATCTTTGTTTCAGTAAAAACAATTCATATTTTCCTACTCATCATCCTGTGTGAATGTCACCAGCAGGCCTGAAACCTGTGTATGTATTCATTAGCCAAATGTGAAGCCAGGCTGGCTGCTGCTAACAACAGTGCCTCTAATTCTAGCATATTCCTACTGCTTTCTCTGTTTCTGATGCATGCACTTGACATCTCAGCTAGCACAGTGCTACAGGAGCTGTTCTAGCTGCCTTTGCCAGAGCCCTTCTGATTGTGCTTTTCACTGTCCCCTAATATTCCTTGTCCTCATCTCTCCCATAGCAAAACTTCTTTAACAGCTGGAGGGGCAAGTAGCCTAAAGTTCCTTGTGAGGCAAAGAGGAGCATGGTCAGGTACTGGGGTACTATGCATAGCCTTGCAACTGTTCTGTTGGCCATTTTATATAAAGATTTTCACAAATAATTAGATATATCTGCAGTTGTATTTAGCATGGAATAAAACCAGCTTTTATAATTCCAATGTACACCTTTCTTCATTTTTCAAGGAAACCCTTAACTGTAGGATGAACTTGAGAAACTGCTACTGGAAAATTCAGTTCCTTCAGCAGCTGAAATGTACAGTTTCATTGTATTAACAATGATTTGTGATGAAAGAGGAAATCTGCATGTAACACCTCTTACAATCATCAAGAAATGGGGTTTTGAAGAAGTGTTAATCTTGTTAGATTAAAATATGGAAACTCACTGTTTCCTCTTCTTAATTGCTTCCTTCTCATCAAAACCAAAATACTGAAGAAAAAAGCTTTCATTTTAACATTACTAATAAATGCATCAAATTTTAATTTTCAAAATTTCTATGCTAAATGTAATTAGATGTTTAAAATAAGAAAATTAAGCAAACACAAGTGTATAAGAACAGTTTTGATAACAAAATTAAAGATTTCATATAACCCAAGACTGAATTTGGGAGGGAAGGGGATTCTCTTTTGTTTGTTCTGACAGGAAGATGTACACACAGCACTCCGTTCACAAATTGAATACTACAGAATTCATTTCACCCTTTTTCTACTTAGGATTTTGTGCTGGAACTGGTCTCTCCAGTAGAGATTTGGATTCCCTGTGAGTTCTGTGATCTGTGTGAGTGACTTTGTGCAAGTGTCAATATTGGGGTGGGCTTTGAGGCTAAATTTGCCATCCCTCTGCATTTCTTGTTTAGAGAATCTCTTTCAGTTCAGGTGCGGAACAATCCAGCCAACACTCCTGGGAGGCTGGTAGACTTCCACCACTCTCAGCCTCTTTTTCTTGCCCACACTTTGTGCTGTTTCTGGGACTGTCTGTGATTTGGTACAGACGTGGTCACAGTGTTTTAGATATCTCTGTAAGAAAGTGTTCACAAAATTTTTCCTATGCACTTTTGACTTTCTCAGGGGGGCTGTGCAGACAAGATGCAGATCGTGGGATTATGGGGCATGTTTTCATAGACATGGTGGTTTCAATCTTAGATAATCCTAGATAAAAAAATGAAAAGGAGCATTATGGTCTCTGTCTTGCTAACAAGAATACAAAATGTAAGTTGTTTGGTGGCCATCAGTTGGCATGGTTGGAGTGGATCCTGGAAGGGTAAAGAGAACAGGAATCCACCCCTGTCTGTTACCAGCTTTCACTCCCCTTCTTGTGCCATTTTCCCAGCCAGAAACCTGAGTTCCATAAGCAGTGTTCTCTGTTGAAGCTTAGAGCAACAACTCTCTGGCTGCTAGCACTAAAGTGGAAATTGTGCCATGGTATCTTCATGGTTACTCTTAACTGTAGAAGATGGGCCAAAATTGGTCATGAAATATAATCAAGGCTTCTTCCCCTTATTATCCTGTTATGTCCTTGAGGCTGGAGCTCCCCATGATACAGGCTGTTGAATGCACAATAACATATCAGCTAAGGCTGTCAGGGTATGACCATTCTGAACAAATTTCAGCACCCAAGCAAAGTCCATGTGCAGAGTTAGGAAAAGTGCTTCAAAACTGGACTGATTTGACCATGAATTAAATGGATCTTTAACTTGGTAAAGAAGGAAACTTGTATAGCTTCAGATACTAACTTGCATTTGGATATAAAAATGCTTCCACAGTGAAGTGAAAGAAACTTAGAACTATTAAACAGAGTGGTCCTGAGAAAAAAACAATAGCTTGATTTAAAAAAAAAAAAGTTGAACAAAATATTATTCCAAACAGAGACCGATATAATCTGTAAAACTGGATACATTTATTCTTTGTGTTAATAGAAATAAACCAGCATGGGGAAAAAGCTTTCATGATAATTTGTAAAAACATGTGGGTTAACTAACCTTGAAGCAGAACTTTTTAAAATCTTCTCTTTAAAACTGCTCCTTAGAGTAAATACTCCTTTCTGAAAATGAAACAGAACAAACAAAAAAGACAAAAAAAAAAAAACCACCAGAGATGGGTTGATAATGTTTTTGTTTTGAATGGAGCCTAGACCTGCATAGCTACTTTTTAGCAATATCAGAGCAAACAATTAACACCTTAAATATTTTCAATATGCATTTGGAGCTAGAACAGTTGATCTGTGCTGCTTAGAGGAGTTCAGCTGTAAAGTGAACATTTCAACAGTCATTACAAAATAAATTGCTGCAGTTTTTTTGTTCTGTGCTAGAGAATAAACTGGAGAATGAAAATCTTTCTTATTTTTTTTTCCTTTTCTTCTCTCTGATAGTTATTTTGCATGTTGTGTAGAAGAATACTGCAAGTCCCTCCAAAATTTCTTCTTTGTAGATGTGGGATAGTCATGTAGCAATTTATCCTTTGAAAGCATAATAATAGAGTGAGGCTGCTGCTGGAGCAGAACAGGCACAAGATGTGGCTGGAGCAGAACAGGCACAAGATGTGACCCCTGTTTCACATTCTGTTTTGTGTCCTTGCTCTAGAATCAGCAATGGGCTTTTCTTCCACACCTGCAGCAGCTCTGGGAGGCAAGCTGATGCTGCAGGATGGCAGCCAAAGAGGCTTTAGCTCCATGCATCTTCTCTGCTACCAGAGCAACAGGGCATATAGACATTAATGTACTCCAGTCTTGTCAGGCAGTTGTGGAACAGAGCTTGGTAGGCTTTGATGTGCTTTTTACGGTCACATTGCACAACCACTACCAAGATCTGGTAAAGATCCAAGATAAAATTGAGTATCCTTGTATGGACCTTGTTAAAATGCTTGTGTAATTTCTATTCTATTCTATTCTATTCTATTCTATTCTATTCTATTCTATTCTATTCTGTTCTGTTCCGTTCTATCCTATCCTTTTTTTTTTACACTCTGTAAATCAGTGTTGTCTACTGCTAAATTTACTGTAACATTTTTCCGTCACAAAACAAAATGAGACATATTAATTCCTTGTCCTCCCTCAAAAAACTCACCTTGTGAAAAAAATGAAAGGCATAGAAAAAACTGTCCAAGGTAGTCTCCCCAAGATTGCAAGAGCCCTGGATATGACTGAGCTCACAAATTCATCTTGTGAGAGACTTCAGATTTAGTCTTGCCACATGGATGAAGGTGTATTTGATAACAGCAACAACAGCAATTAAAGTATATATTATAATGTGATCTAGTATTATTTTTAATTTAGAACATAGACTGCTTCTGTGAGGCCAATTTTTCTCCCCTTCCCTTTGCACTGCACTACTAAAACCACTAAATGTGGTTTGGGGTGGATTTTTTTTTGTTTGTGTGGGGATTTTCTTTTTTGTGCTTCTAGAATAAACCTTCCTACAGAAACTTCTGAAGGACTAATTCTCCCTTGAAGCCAAGCATTTGAAACCCTCTTGTAAGCCTAACAGGTGAGCCAACGCTTGTAAGCCCTGGGTCTTTTAAGAGAAGCTTCTTCTTCAGTGTTTGAGTCGCTGGTGAATAGCTCACTGCAGCTCTGTTTATATAGACATATGGTGAGAAGAACACTAATACAGTTGTCTGTGCACAACTGTAACAAACAATCTGCTTATTGTGTATTTTTTTAGGCAACACTTCATGCTGTCTAACAGGTGGCCCAAAGTTACAATAGGCACACTGTCAGGGTAGAACAAACCCCATTTACACAAGAGCCTTGACTGGAGATAGTGACTAAGACAGCCTGCAAAATCAACCTTAGAACATGATTGTTTAAAACACTATAAATGCCTCCAATGAATATGAGCCCTGCCTTTTATATCCTCCTGTTGCCCTCAATCTATCTCAAGGCCAGCAGAGTTAATTCGTCCCAATGAATGAATGTGAAGCAATATTTAAAAATCTCTCACATATTATAAATCTCAAGTTTATGTATATAATGCAGTATCATGATGCATTATGTATCATAATGATTTATGTAGAAATGGAAGGTATTTTCATTTTAACTTGTATTGCAGGTTTTCAGTTTGTTAGGAATGTGGTTTCACCTGTAATCTGAGTTTGTAAATGTTGTACACTAACCTATTTCAGAGCACATTGAGGCACAAGGTTTGTCCATATTCACTGCAAAAGGGATAAGGTCAATAATTCAGTAATTCAAAAATTCAATAATTTTTCTCTAAAGATATACATGTACTACATTGCTCATTTCATTCTCTCTTGTGATCTTTTCCTCTGAAATTTCCTCCCCACTTATTGTTTTTAATTGCTAAAATGTTCTTCTTTGGATGTGCAGTCCTGGAACATTATAATTTCACTAGTTCTGCAGGAATTTGATGTTTATGGTTGTGGTTTGTCTTTTTAAAATATGTTTATTTTTATTTTTTATTCTGTAAAATTCCCCTGCGAACAGAGAGATTGTCAGGACAGGATTTCTTTGAAGTTTCTTTAGCTCTGGTTTTGACACGATATTGGATTCAGCTGTCATTGCTTTTAGAGAAGTGTGTCAAGTCCCATGTGAAAATCACAAATGGAAGTGGGATGTAAATGGACAGTCCTATCAACCCTGTAAAGCTGGCACAAATATCTGCATAGTAAAGTGGGCAGTAATTTATGTAACATGCAAAATAGTACCAATGGTCCCAGATTTTGCTATATCTCAATTAACCTCAGTTATATGTATATTCCAAGAAAATCTTCTAGGGTGTTCTGGCAGGCCATGATGAGACATAGGCATCCCTAGAAGGGGATTCACCTCATACCAAGGCATGCCATCTCTCCTTTGACAAAAAGGAGTTCCAAGTTGATTAATGGCTAACTTCTAATGGCTGCAGTAAGATGAGACCAATGGCACCCATTTCAAATGAATGTCTGAAAATAATACACTTCTTGTTTGGCCAGTGGGACTAGTAAAGGGATTATTCCTTTGTACTTGCCAGTCGTGACACTTCACCTGAAATCCTGGGTTGAGTTTTGAGCCCTTCCGTACAAGAAGGACATTGAGGGGCTGGAGTGTGTCCAGAGAAGGGCAGTGGAGCTGGTGAAGCGTCTGTAGTACAAGTCTGATGAGGAGCAACTGAGGGAGCTGGGGATCTTCAGCCTGGAGAAAAGGGGGCTCAGGGGAGGCCTTATCACTCTTTACATTCTATTTGCTTGAAAGGAGGCTATAGCCTGGTGGGGTTCAGGCTCTTCTCCCAGGTAGAAAGTAATAGGACAAGAAGAAACAGTCTCAGCATGTGTCAGGGGAGATTTAGGTTGCATATTAGGAAAAAGTTATTCATGGAAGCTGTTGTCAAGCACTGGGAAAGGCTGCCTAGGGACGTGGTTGTCACTATCCGTGGACTCAGTTAAGAGATGTGTAGATACAGCACTTGGGGACATGGTTTACTGGTGGACTTGGCAGTGATAGGTTAATGTCTGGACTTGATGATGTTCAAACTTTTTTCCTCCCAAAGTGATTCCATAAGCATATTTGTGAGATGATATCTTTCCTCAAAAGGTGCTTTCCTTCAATTCTGCAAGGTGCTGAGTGCTTTCTGAATTGAGTTCAGCAAGACTTGACCTGACTTTCATGCTGACTTTCATAACCCTTTCTTTGAAGGAATAAAGCATCTTGATAACTTGGATCAAAAATTATTCAATCAAGATTTAGATGTGTTTCACCCTTCTGGGGAGATACTGGCTTTCATCTTATGATGATCAGTTTCAAAGGTACTTTCTGAAAGTATTCACATTTTGTTTTTCTTTAGCTTCTTCATCCCACTCCCATCCCTTTTGCAAAATGTGTGAGAATTTTGATGCACACCCATGTTTTCTCATCAGACAATATCTGGATGGGATTACACAGCCAGAACCAAACCTCACAAAGTCAGTGGCAAAATTCCAGTGGTTTCAGTATTTGAGTGAAGCTGCTACTATGCTAATTCATGAGGATACCTTGCTTAATTTAAAAGAAGAGTTACCTTAGACTTCCTGTCTGGAGCACTTGAAATAATTTGCTGGGAAAGTCTGAAGTAACCTAACTCTATTGAACAGCATTGTACACATGCACATCTTGCAGAGTTAGGGCACAGGGCAAGCTAAAATGATCAGGTTTTGAACTCTTACAGACTACAGGTAACTTAGGAATAGAATTCCTCAGTCAAACCCAAGGGACATGCCTGCTTATACTGATTTTTTTGAGAAGTTCACCATGATGTGTATCTGAGGTGGTGGATTGAAATAAAAAAAAACCAAAACCATAAAAAGGAATATTCTCTCAAGTGTTTGTGTTTGTGTTCTTGAATGACTGAAAAAGCACATTTCCTAGAACCTGGACAGACTTTCTAAACATCACTATTGGCTGCCTGGAATAAGATCTAAAGTTCATTAAGTCCACAATCCTCTCTTTACCAATAGCCAATATCAGATAAAGATATAAAGAAACTCTGCTCCAATATTATGTCTTTTTCCAGCCTCTAGCATGTTAAGATTGTCTTCCAAGCCTGCAATTAAATGGCTCCTCCAGTAGATAGGTAGATAGCTAGCTAGATTGATAGACAGTTAGATATGGCTATACTGAGTTACCTAAAACAGTTGGATTGAGACTCTTCTGGTTACCACTGATCTCTAATGCATAAAATATTGTTCTTTGATTTCTTTACATCATGAAAGACAGCAAAATAAATGCATATAAAGATCAGTCCTTATTCCATTTGTGTTGGTTATGTCTATTCTAGTGAACACACAGATGCCAGAGCCATTAAAGAAGCTAAGTAATTTATTCTGACAAACATTCCCTGGCACAACTTTGATCAAGGCCAATCAACAGTCAACTCCCAGGCAAAATTCATAAATCTGATTAGGCCAGAGACCCCTCCCAAAATGCAGTTTGGATGTAACTATCTTGTTTTGGACATTAGAAAAGTTTAATGGCATAATCCTGACCAGACCACACCAGTTGGCCTCTGGGCCAAGGAATGAGCCTTGCCAAGGTTTATCAGTAGAGATGTTCCCAGTCATTTCCTGCGTCAGCATGTGCTGTAGTCTGAGTTTGCAGCATCTGAAAAAATGTTTCCTTGGCTTCAGAGTATAACTATTACAAGAACCACAACTGAGCGTTTTGAGGTTTTTTTTTATTTCTCCTGGTACCATTATAACGTTTTATTTTCCTTCCCAGGAACAGTAAAAATACAACCATGGCAAAAAGATGAGGAGTTTGTTTAGGACAGTTTAAATAAATTTTCATATTTTCAGTTAATAAAAAAAGGTGCTTCCCTTTGTAATGGTCTATTTAATGTGATCTAATGATATGGGTCCAACAGTATCTTTTACACAGAATTATTTTTTTACTGATTTAAACTCAATCCAGCATTTAAAAACTAATTTCTCTAACTTCCAACGATTAAATGAGAAAAATGAATGTGCTTTTCAGTATAGCCTATTTCAGTACAGGGGGCAAGACTGCAAAGCTGACAGATCTCTACAAGTGACTTTTGCAGCCTTTGCACTGTCTAGGATGTTTAGCTCAGGTGCCTCTACAAGCTGATACACAAAGCAGATGAGAGAGGTGAGCAGGGAGAAAGCAGAGCCTTTGGATGTGTCTGTGTGGGACATCAAACATTGTATATGCTTACAAAGGATAATTTTAATGAGTGCCATGTGGTTTTGGTACCTTGCAAAATGATACCTTTCCTTCTGTAATTACAAGTTACAAAGCCCATAGGTTCATCAGCTAATCAAATAAGAGGAGAATGCAGTCATGCAGTAGAACGGGAGGCATCTTGTGAAAGATACCAAAGTGATGTCAACCAACACAGCAAAGTTTCCCAAGAGAACAAGCAGGATTTCAGTTTCTGTATTGTTGGATAAACAAAAATTTGAAGTCAATGCGACATTTTAGCACTCACTAAATACTTTGAGATTGCTCTGAATTTGCACCTTACTTGAACTTACAGTTTAAATGCTTGGTAAACTCAAGTAAGTGCTGAGGTGCCCTGTTATCCACTGGAGAGAAGCAGATGCCTTTCGAACCTTCCAAAGGAGAATGTCTGCCTGCTTTTTTATTAAATTCTAGAGCATCAGACTCAGATAACAATGGTGAGCACTGGTCCTTAGTGAATACAGTTCTGTGCTCTGTAAAACCACTTCAGCCTCTTAGCACTGAAAAGAAAATAAATGGAAACAGAAATAAAACTCTTCTTCCTTTCAGTCCTGCTGTAATTTCTGACAGCTGCATAAGGCAGCTGTTATTGGGAGGAAGAATTAATGCTGAACTCAGAAAGTTCAGATGGTGTAAGCTCAATGTCTTTGCCGTATGTTTGAGGAAGAATGATGCACCTGAGGCACTTCTGAGTGCAGGCATCTGCTTTACAGTATGTTACATTCATAATAACTCAGTCTAGCACAGGTCACAAGCTCCTCAATTTCTACTAGTGCCCTAGGGCTGTCATTTTTAAAGCTCTTCCACTAAAATTCTTTTAAATGTGACACCAGAAGGCCTTTTATAAACATCCGTGTGTGTCTGTATGTGTATGTATATATATATCTACATCTACATGTATGTAGATTTACTAAATCTTCTATTTACTAATTCTAACATAGAACCAAAATAACTTTTATTCCAAAAGAATAACTATAAGTAATTCTATTAATTAAGGAAAGTAAGTGTCAGCAGTTGCTGTGCTGTCTGCCCTGGAGAGGATTCTCTCTTTAAGAATGAACTGAGGTGCAATAAAGCTGGGACTTTCTTTCTGTGGGATGGATAGATTCCTTTTACAGGCTTACACTAGCACCTCATGTCCTTAAAATAAGTGTTGCATTTTAAAATGTGTGCTTTAATTTAGCTTCTGCAAAATATTTTATTGCCTGTACATGGGAAATCAAAGTAATTTTTCAGGTTCTGTACTATGTATCGCTCTGGAGCAGGAAGGCTGAATCTCGGTATCTCTCTTCTTTTAGTGTAATTGAAAAATACCTACATTTTTTTCCTCACTCCTTAGCCTTTCCTATAATTAACATAGCTGGAATATTGCCCCAGTCTTTTCAAGACTATGTCATCTTCCATAGACAGAAATTTTGAAAGACAAATTAGGAGGTTTAACCTGTACTTTGTGAAGAGATGGATGTAGCAAAAGGACGGTGGCTCCATCCCAGCATTTGCTAGACTACCTGTGTCTTCAGAAAGTTAACAGGAAACGTACCACAACAACATGAACCACGTTAGTCACGAGTAACATACATATGGAACAAGGTTAAGTGTGTTCTTGGGTGGGGTTTGAAGGCATCTGCACAGCCATTGTGTGTGCCACACAGGAGTGTGCCCTGTACTGGCCAGTCCTGGTAGCTACTGTCCTTTCCAAGGGCCAGCCCAGTTCAGAGTTACCGTGTCTACCCCAAGTGGCTTTTGCAAGGGCAGACTCTACCTGTATTCCATCAACTGTTCCTACTCTTTTTGGGGGAGGATGTCATTATTCTTTTCCTTTTTTGAGTACAACATCATCAGTCTATGTTTCACTCTGCCTCTGTTTTCCTTCAAGTCTATTTCTCTCTGCATATTCTGATACATCTTGGGGTATGGTGGTTTTTTTTGTTTTGTTTTTTTTAGTTGGTTTGGTTTTTGTGGTGTAGGATTTTTTGAATGTGCATGTCTTTTCTTTAATTGTTTTTACTATTTTTATCACTTAATATTTTGATACTTTTTATTTTCCTTCCTCATTTCTCTGCCCCCTATTTTTTCTCCCCATCCTGTTTCCTGCTTTATGTGCCTTCCTCCCTTTCCATCTATTTTTCCTATATCTTTGCTTTAAAAAGGCCACCTAAGGTTGCCCTGCTGTGGTACAGCCTCCGTGGCTTACCTTGGAGTGGAACAATATTTTCCCTGTGCTCTGAGGTCTGTGGTTCAAACACTCTCTCTTTTGCCTACCAAATGGGGTGAGAACCAGCTCTATCCATAGCAGACTATTTATCCCTTGAGTATTATGCTTCTGTGTGATCTTCTGAGAAGTCTAACACTGGATGTTGTCTAAAAGAATGATAGCATTTATTAAAATTGGTCTAAAAGGCAGAAATCATGAACCACGGAAACATGCTATAAAAATGAAACACACAGAAAAAGGCTCTTTTAAGATGCTGTTTGTAGTCCTGGAAATGTGGTTACTGAAAAAGTTGATATAAGTCATAGAAACACCCATTCTTAGAAATCATAGCTGGTCTTTACCTCAGGAGCTCACAGAGCTAGAAAGTGACCAAGAACAACTTCCCAGATCCTTGTCCTTGAACTATTTCTTTCCATAGGAATCATTATTCCTTCTATTTTACTGGGCCCATCATTCGTAGCTCATACTCTTCAATGATGTATATCCTCTTTTAGCATCTAGAAGTTTTATATCCACTTCATTGATTTCTTGATTTCTTTACTATCTGATTTCAGGCAGAAACCCTTCCTGCCTTTAATTAGGAGGGGTAGCCCTGGCTGTGTGCACAGACTGGGCAATGAGAGGCTGGAGAGCAGTGCCATGGAAAGGGACCTGGGGGTCCCGGTTGGTACAAAGTTGAACACGAGCCAGCAGTGCCCTGGCAGCCAGGAGGGCCAACCCTGTCCTGGGGGCATCAGGGACAGCATGGCCAGCCAGGCAAGGGAGGGGATTGTCCTGCTCTGCTCTGCACTGGGACAGCCTCACCTCGAGTGCTGTGGGCAGTTTTGGGTGTCATGATATAAGAAAGGCATTGAACTGTTAGACAGCATCCAAAAGGGGACCACGGAGATGGTGAAGGGCCTTGAGGAGAAGCCGTGTGAGGAGTGGCTGAGGTCACTTGGTCTGTTCAGCCTGGAGGAGACTGAAGGCAGACCTCACTGCAGTTACAGTTTCTTGTGAGGGGAAGAGGAGAGGCAGACACTGATCTCTGCTCTGTGGTGACAAGGGATGGGACTCAAGGAAATGGCCTGAAGCTGAATCAAGGGAAGTTTAAGTTGGATATCAGGAAAACATTTTTCACCCTAAGGGTGGTTGGGCACTGGAGCAGGCTCCCCAGGGAAGTAGTCACAGAGTTCAAGAATTGTTTGGACAATGCCCTCAGGTACATGGTGTGATCCTTGGTGTGTCATGTGCAGGGCTAGAAGCTGGACCTGATGATCATGATGGGCTGCCTGCAACTCCCCATAGCCTATGACTCTAAGTAGGTGTTATTAGCTAACATTTCTTTTTTGCACCTGGATGCAAAAAAAGCTGCAGTGGTTGATTTAGTGGCTCTACACATCCCAGCATCAGCTGCATTTTGATTGCTTTATGTGTTATCTGATTGTTGGACACCTTGCGATCCTTTCTAATCACAGGTGATTTGTCAATAACATAGCAGTCATGTTAAATCTCTGCAGAAGTGCACAGGAGAAAAACGTAGGAAGTATTCCAGAAACAGGAATGTAGCAGCAAGGCATCCATTTTTCACCCATGTGGGAAAGGTAAAACTGCAACCTGTGTGTAAGAGGTTGAATTAATACATAGTTATTTTTTGGCAATTTTAATGTAAGTTATTGCTGAACAGTCTCCTCTTTCCCCCTCTTTTCTTTTTCAAAACATGGACTAGATTTCCCCCCCCCTTTTTTTTTTTTTTTTTTTTTTTTTTTTTTTTTTTTTTTTTTGTCAAATACCTTGATAGACTACTGGTAATCTACCACTAATCCTTTCTCCTCAGTACATGCATAAAGAAATAAAAGATGCCAGTTTGTGGCTTAGCTGCATTCAGGAAAACTTCCGTATTGCTGCCAAGAACTGCCATCTGCCACCTACAAGCGCAGGTGCCAGGGAGTCTCCTCTGCACACAAAGCATAATAATATAACACAAAGGACCAATGTGCACTAATAATTGCTAAACACACAGAAAGAGGGGCCAGAACATTTTTATGAAAGTTTACTTAGTCTGTGGAGATTTGCATACAGATGGCTGGGTCAGGGTGCTGTGTATGCCGCCTGGGCCACTGTGGGGTAGGGCTGCCTTCAAGCAGCCTTTATAAGCACACACGGCTTTTACTATAGCATAGTGTTGTGGAGAGACCTCATTCTGCACACACTGAATAGTCATTCAAGTAGCTTGCTTTGAAATGAGAAAAGACCTTGGATGGGGGGAAAAAAAGCAAATTCTTTTCTTTGTGAGACAGAGGAGGAGTGTTGGGAAAGAGGCCAGAGGACTTAAAGAATGTGGGTTAGCAACCAGGAATTAGAGGAAAGTTTCTGTGGAGACACACAATTAGATATGTGGCATTCACCCCTCTCCTTCTAGTGGGCAACAAGAGCAAGCACATTTCAAAGGGTTCATCATCTGCATGAAACAAGGATAGGGGGAAGAAAAAGCACCCTAATTTTTAAAGTATAAAGCAAAGTGTAACTGTCTTAAAATAAAACAAACCCAAAGGTTAAGCAGCAAGAAATTTCCCTTCGACTAAGAGCATGAAGACACAAACCCTGAATTTAGTGCATTTCCTTTGTGAAATGCATTTTAGTGCATTTCCTATGTGTGACTCTGAAGATGTACATATATGTGCATACATACACATGGAGGTGTGTTCTGGTATACTTACATATTTTAAATTTGAAATCACTGCTGTAAGAATTAGTTTGTCAAAAAATTTATAGAACACCTTTTTTATTTCTCCAAAATATCTGGGACTTACTGACCACAAAGTCCAGAAAGATGATACCTTGTGTAGAATACTTATGGCAGGTGCCAGTATTTAGTTACCAGCAGAGTAGGTACATTTACAAACATTGTATGTGAATAGAGGGTGATTTTCAAAGTTGCTCATCTCTTATGGATTTTCAAATATAACTAATTATCAATTTTGCCTTTGTAATAGTTCACTACCCTAGGTGTGGTTCAGTTACTTCCTTGCTTTTTGCAGACTGATGGTTTCATTACACAGAATCAGTTCCTGGTTTTGAAAAAAAAAAAGGGAATTAGCTGTCTGGCCTGTCCACCTGTCTCAGTGGAAAAAAAAATCTAATAATTTTCTTCCTGTTCCTTACCAGAGATCCATAGGCAAAAACCCTCTAAATTATTGCACATGCTATATTTCTTAATATACTTATTTTTTTATAGGTAATTTCAGAAACTAGTAATATAGTTTCAAAAGATGCTGCAATTAGATCAGTGTGTCTGGAGGTGAAAATCACATAAGATTACATTTTCAAAACTCCGTATAGATTAATGACATAGAATCCACTTTGCAATCAGTGGATTCAAAAACCTTGCTAAAGCTCGGTGAGGTAAAAATATAAAAACATGCTTTAAAGGAAAAGAGCAGCAGATAGGCTTGCCCAAGGTCACAGAGGAAGTCGAAGAGAGGTAAGAATTGAATCCTAGTCCCCTGAGTACCAAGGCAATTCTGTATCCATTATCATTCATCCTACTTTGAGAGTGCTAATTGATTTTGACTGCTTAGCATGAGCTCTTTAAAGGGGCCTGGTTTTCGGGGCCGTTTGTCTCCTGCAGAATGTGGGGCTGAGGTCTGGGGCACGATGAAAAGGGCAGCAGCAGAGAGGCTTTTCCAGAGTTTTGATTAGTGCAGGGGTGGGTGCTTCCTCCCTGCCTCCCCTTGTGCTCATCTTGTGGCTGCAGGGTGTTTCCTTCAGCCTTTGCTCTGCACCAGCTTCTCCAGGCAGAGCCGACAATTTGGGGTGCTCATTGCCTTGCTGAGCTTTCAGTAGCCTCAGATTTGCAGTTCTGCCTTTAGAGTGGTTCTGCCACAAGCATTGCTTCCTGTAGGCTTGCAGAAGTTAGCAGAAGTGGAAACTGCAGTCCTGAATGACTGCAGGGAGAGAGATTTTTCTGTCCCAAACGCTTAATCTCAGATTTTGTGTGTCGTGCCAAGGATTCTCAGAGTCCATGCTTGGTTACTCTGTTAGCATGTCCATCCTTTGACATGAATAAATCACCTGTTATTTACATAAAATTGCAGTCTTAAAAGGCAAAATAAACCTCAAATATTTGCATGCACTAAACCCACCAATACTTTAATTTTCTTATTTGCCCAGTGTAAGAGATTTTGATTTGACCTGCACTCTTGACATTGTGCTTTCTTATGGCATTGTAGCTGCATAGCAAGTCATATTGGCCTTTCCCAGATCAAACCTCCACCTCTCCCCTCAGCACAGGAATTCCCCTTTCATGACAATTCATGTGCAATTAGGGTGTAGAGGTAGATCCAGCAGACAGAGAGCAACCAAGTGGGAGGTCTCCAATAATTCAGCAGCAGTCTGCAGCTGCTCACCAGGTATGTTCTAGCAGCTGATTTAGGATCCAACACAGTGGATGCCAAGCTGGAGCCTTAGTTACACATTTAACTTGATCTTTTCTTTGAACATGGTTTTCCTTTTTTGTAGGGCTAGCATATAAAACCTGGCTAGAACAAGGAGAGGTACAAGAGCAGAGATCTTTTTGGGAGTTATATACTTAAGTGACAGCATGACTATGGTGGAGCAAAATAGTATCTCTTTTCTTAAATGTAGGATTTATAATGCATTTCATAAGCCTTCTGGGCAAATTAGGAAAAAAATAATAAGTTAGCAATGGATAGAATCCAGGTTCCTAAATACCAAACACTGCAAAATTTCCATATAAATTATCCCTTCAGGAGCTGAGTTTTGCTTTGAATGCCTTCTTGGTCTATGAGGTCTGAAATTATGCCAGTCTGAGGGAGTTCCAGATATTTTCCATAAAGGTTGCTTTCCAAAATCTTTGAAAGCAATCACAGAATGTCCAAGAATGTCCTAACCACCGTCCTTCTGAGCAGCAGGACAGTGGTTAGGAGGATTGTCCATGAGGAGTGTCCTCCTGGTTGCTCCCCCATACTGGTAGGTCTGAGTTTGTTTGGTCCCCTGAAATTACTTTAGCAAGTGTCAGAGAGCTAATGTGTGAATTATTTAAAAGCAAATGTTTATTGCAAGTAATTAAAAACCATAAAAAATTTAATAAGATTCAGCTCCCCAAGAAGTTTTATATCATTGGTAAAATCCAGAATCATTAGCTAAACTTAGAGACACAGAGCTCAGGAATTAAATTACTGAAATCTAAATGAAATTAAATTGAAGCTCCTATTCAATGCCTTTAAGTGAAACCTTGACCTCACTCAAATCAGTAAGGTGGCCGCTGACAGCTACAGAATTAGAATTTCTACTTCTGTGTTCAGTTCTCTTTCTCTAAAGCTGAAATAACATAACTTTCTTACTTCAGGACAGATGCATTCGCATTTATGAGACACATCTATACAGCTCTGTTCTTTCTTTCCTATCTTCTTTGGAAAAATGCCTGCTTTCTCTTTTGGTTTGATGCAGAAAGGCTCCACTGATTCTTAGTGTGTATATACACTTCCCAGTGCAGAGCATGTTTTGATGTCATCTGTTGATGCTGAATTTGTTAAAATCCTACCAATTGTAAAACCAAATTTACTTTGAGATGACTTGTGCTGCATTCACAAGATATTCTAGAATTCGTGGATAGATATTTGAAGTATGGTTGCCTGCTTCTTAAGATGCAGCTAGTAGGAATGTCTAACAAAGAGAGAAGAAAGCTCTATTTCTTTCATTTTTCTTGCAATCTAAGGAAACTGTGTTACAGATAAATAATTTTCTTGAACAAATTATAGCACATACCTAAAAAGCATTTAATATCTGAGTCCAGATTTATTACATTTTCATTTCTCTATTCCACAACTTGCCTTCAGACTTTTATTTTGATTTATAACCATTCTCTCAAAGAGAAATTACTTGAAAAATGCCAATTTGAAATAGATTCTTATAATAAGTTTGCCTTATTATACTTATTATACAACTGTAAATATATTTATTTGTAAGATATATCTAATAAGGAATCTTAAAATTACCCCACAGATGACCAAAAAATAGGCACTACTTGTGTGAGAGCATGTTTTGGTCTGAAACAATGAGTTGGGAGAATGGATCAGTCTTTTGAACTAAGTGTCCAGTCTGCCTCCAAATAACAAACATTTCCAGGTGGAAGGCTGGTACTTGGGGTTCTGGCAGTGCAGTTTCAAGGATAGTTTGAATGCATTATTACTCTCTGAAAAATCATGTTCCTTTTCTGTTATGAAAAATTTATACTGTGCTACTTTAAAATTATCAATGGGACTTGGAAAACACCTTTCTCTCTTGCAGTAGGTAAGTGTAGCTGCAGCTATCTACAAGTATGCACAGAATGTGTGAATTAACATCTGGAAGATATGAAGATACAATCATTGACTTTGGCAGATGTTCTTTCCAACTGTCTTAAAAGTACAAAACTGAGTTTATCAACCAAGCAATAAAAGGATGTTACATTTGTTTAGATTGCTGATATTTCCATGTCAAAGGGCTGATTTTTAATTAGAAAGACAAAGATCCAGAATCAACTCCCATGGACCTAGATGTTTAACTGATAGACTTTTTTTTCTGAAGAAGAACTGGTCATTTGGAGATGTAAAGAGGATGAGGTCATTCACAGAAATATTAAGAAATTATGTGAGATTTCAGGATAACAAGTTACCAAAAGAAAGCAAAGCAGTGGATGAAGGACTGCAGAGCTTCCGGTATTTTCCTAAGTGGTATCTTAGTTTTTATATCTAAATCTGCTCCTTCTTCCAATTGTCCTAATTTGAAACAACTTCCAAGTAACAAAGAAGGCAATGCAATACTCAGAGGTAACTGAGTATTATTTTAAATGCCTTAGTTGTATTAATTGTTCTTTGCTTTGGTAGTGAGAAGGAAAGCAGAAATTTATACTGGAGCAATTACTTCATGTAATACAATTAAAACAACTGTGAAGAGGCAGAGTAACATGGAAGGTTTTGGTGGCCAGGGTGGTGTTTTAAATCCATTTACTTAAATACAGACTGAGGTGCCTAAGTCTAGTAAGTTTAGGTTTTAAATCTACATTCTCATTACCTCACAAGAGGAGTAGACCACAATGTAGGTCTGCCTCTAATGCTATGGTAGCAAAAAAGAGCCACAGAAGTATGAGCTACTGATACAAAAGAACATTGCACTCATTTGTAAAAATGCTCCTTCTCAGTCCTTCTCATTCCTATTGTTATGGCACTATATTTGCAATCAAAACAATGACTTTACTTTCTCATACATTCAAAATACAGAGTGAAAATAGTAAAGGAAACCTAGTTTATTGTTAAAATAAGCTTTTTATGTAACTTTTTTTTAAGGCTGAGACAAAATTCTCTGAAGGCTTAAGCAGCTTTTCCATTGACTGCAGTGGGCACTTGATCAGCCATTTATGTTGTAAGAGGAATTAGTACCATCCTTAAGAAAACAATGTTTTCCCATAGTGGATGCACCTTCTCTTCTCAAATTACAAAGAGCTTGTCATGAATTATTTTTTCTGCTTCATATAGACAAGGTCTACCTGCAAAGGTAACTAAAAGAATAACCATGGAGATGCCAATTTTACGGTAATTAAAAAAAGAAAAAAAGCAACTTTGCTAATCAGCAAACCCTTTGATCTGGTTAACCCTAAAGGTCAAACTACCCTGACCCCATCAATGTTCTTGCTCTAATGTTGCCCCGCTTGGATCATTTCTCCCATTGTTTTATTCATCCCATATTAACTTCAAAACGAAGCTGCACTGTTCCTGTGTACCTAGCAAATCTTCCTGATCTTGCATTGAGGTGAAGGCCCATTGTTTCACACCAAATCAGTTACCATTGTGCCCATTCAGCAAAATCGTTCATTTCCCCAGCCTAATGACTATATCCTATTCGAGGCTGTAAGCATTTTGTCATTCTGACCCCAAAGGCTATTTAAACCCTTTGATCTTACCTGTTATTGCCCAACTCTTCAGCTGCTGAGCTGACAAAGTAGGCACTGCTTTAGCTACGAGGATAAGTGACTGTATTGCCATTTGCGAGACAGATGAGGGAATGGAAGAGTATGAATGTGTAGAAAGAATTGCCTGAAATCCTTCGTTTTACAGTAATGTGTGCAACTTGTGGGGAGCTGAATTTTTCAAACCCACTGCATGTTAGCCCCTGCTGAGAGGTTGCTGTTTCCCCTTTATGTCAACGAGAGTTTTAGCTTTCATTTCAGTGGGAGCAGAACTGAACTAAATCCTTCAGTGCTTTCAGAAATTACAGCCTCATTTTCTCATGAGGGTTCATGCCTTTTAAGCCTTGTTTTCCAGAGGGAAGAAGGATGAGAGACAGTATTCCCAGCAGCCTCCAGAAACTGGAGAATTTGAGGTAGAACTGGGGAGCTCTGGGCTTCTCCCCTCTTCTGTTTGTAGCCTCCACAGGTTAAGTGGAAGAGTGATGGCTTAGAGCAGATTTTTATGGTGGTAATGGATTAAAACAAGAGAGCAAGGACCTGTTGCTTGTAGCTCTTGGATGTAAAAGGTAGGAAAGGAGTGATAGAGGACAACAAAAATCTAATAGAAGGTCCTCTCCTCAAGCCAAATACCATTTCTCCTTCTAGCTGTTTTCTGTTTGGAAAAATTCTTCCTTTGTGGAAATGTACCTTTTAAAAGTGGAATTTTAGGAACTAAGCAGTGCATTTCAGAATTGTCAAACACTTTTGGCTTTTAGCACAGCAGAAATTGAGCCCAGGAAAACCCAATTTTATTCCAATAAAGTGACAAGTATATGCTTCTAGCCCCCATCCTATTTTTGTTTTAACAGGACAGGATGATGTTAAAAAAAATTAAATCCATATTTTGGTCAGAAGAAGATTCAACTGCTAAATTTTATGTGCAGGAGGAACTGGAACATCTTGTCCAGATATCTAAAGTGCATGATTCAAAATGTAATCAAGTGACATAAAGGAGCAGAAATTACAATTTCTGTGAAGCTCGATGGTAGTTCATAAAAATTCATAAATTAATTCTGGCTAAGTTTAAAAGTAAATCTATATTTCCAGATAATAACTAATGCCACTGGAAAAAGGACAGCCTGAAATTATGAACCACCTTTTGCAAATTATAATGCAGGTGTTCAGGGTTTGGCTTTTTTTTCAGAAGAAATGTTCAGAAATTAGTAATATAAGAGCTATTTATGTGTTTTGGGGTTTTGTAAGGTACTTTGTTTCCTGATTTGTGATAAAAATTATACTTATATACACTAACTTTTACAGGAAAGGGCTTTGCTCGGTTATTACACTTTTGAAAGGAAAAATTGTATAGCAGATACCAGTTGTAATAATAAGAAAAAGCTAATGTGACCTGTTTATGCTAGACAGTTAAATAATTAATGGCTTTAATTAATCCCAGATAATATTATCAAAACTGTCAGTATAAAATATATTGCTACTATGACTAAGATGTCAAGAACTGGTAAATAAACCTATGTTTTATCCTGAAATTTTCTTTAATTCATAGGTGCTTTTATAAGAAGTCATTAATTTATGGTGGGAGACCACGCAGAGGGTTCAGAGGATTTATGACCTGAGAGTGCTCAGTGTTCTGTTCAAAATACATTTTTAAAAGAGATCAATTTTTAAATTTTTAATATTTTTTGGCCAATAATCCTGTACAACCATATACCTTAAAGCTTGAATTAATAAAAATTAGTTCAGGTCTTAACCCTTAGCTGTGTCTGCTACTAGTAAATCAGATGGGCTTAAATAAAAACTGTTACATATTCTTCTTTATATGCTAAGTACCTCAGCAAGGAATAACAGCCTGAAATACAAGGGAAACAAATAATGCATGAAGTGCCTGAGAACATGGAAGAACAAGTTTTTAAGTCATTTCAGTAAGAAAATAATACAGTTGTTGTTCACTAAAATTGTAATTTCACTATGACCTTTGCTTCCATTTGGAAGCAGCAGCTTGACATTAATTTCTAAGAACTTCTCAATGGCATTCATCTACTGTTAGATATAGAAAGGGCCCAAAGCTTGTTATTTGAAAGCTCATTTGGTACTATTTTCTTATTTCACTAATAAATTACCATTGTAAATTCACATTTGCATTGTGGTATGCCTGTGTCCTCAGATGCACCTACATCTGCTATATCACCTGAAAAACTATAGATAAACAGAACCTCTTTCCTCAAGTAACTGTGCTTTGGATTTGTCATTAATGTCTTAGTAGTGTTTGACATTTTCAAACACAATAATAAATTAATATGCCAACGATTGAGAGCATTTAAAGCGTCATTTGAATTTTAAAAAAATGCATCTACCAGATTTGTAGAGAGGAGGTGAGATCACAGAATGATAGAATGGTTTGCATTGAAAGGTACCTTAAAGAGGTCAGGTTACAACCTCCTTGCCATGGGGTGTTGTCCTCATTGATAACTCATAAAACAGTTTGTGAAAGCTGGTGAGGTTTTGAAGTGTTCTGTCCAATCTGGGAAGGCCAGCATAGCTCCTGGCTGACAGGATGGTAGGAAGCTGTGATTAGATTTTGAAGATACAGCTCTGGAACAAGACATTGACAGCCACTTATTGTCTTAAAGAAAAATTAATGCATTTATTTCGATGGGCATGGAATGTAAGTTAGAAAGGATATAAAAAATTACTGTACTGGTAGATGCTCAGTGTTACTTACACTTGGGAAAAACTACAAGCTTGTATCACCCTCAACTCTGATGCTGCTAAAAGAGCAGAAATTATGACTCATTGAATTATTTCAATGGAAACTGGAAAAAAAGCCATATTGTATTAATGAAGGTTGGTACAGTCTTCTCTAAAATGAAAATGTCTTTGTGATTTGATACTAGAAAATTTTAAAACAAAAGGTTTAATTACTAGGGCTGTCTTGCACAAGATAAGTGCTCAGAACTTGAGAAATTTTAGAGGTATCTTCCGTAGTAACAGCCCCTTACCAACTCTTTTTAAGATCTGCATTATGAATATACTTAAATTTATGCAAAAAGTTAATCCATATACCATGGTTCTAAAGTTTAATGCAGTTTTCCAGATGAAGTGATTCTCTAAGACACTGCAGAAGGAAACTGAAATATTCTGGACTCATATATCACAAATTCTGCAGGAAAGAGCAGGAGTTCTCTAGGGACTTATAGGAAGCAGTGTCTCACTCCCACCCTTCCAAATAGTTAGACAAAAATGGGGCACTGAATGAAATAATACTAAAGAGTTTAGGATAGGATTTAGTTTAATTTGATGTCTGGAAATATCTGATAAAAAGTCATTTTCTATATACACGTGCAACTAAACTTTTATTTGTGTTTGAAAGAGACTTTGAGAGATGATTATTTGGAATTTCAGTGTTGTTGAAAATGGTGGATTAGTGTCAAGGGGCTAGGCACCCTAGAAATGTGTGAGCATAATGTCTAAGTGCTGTGAAGGAACAAGCAAATAGATGATTGATAACAAAAGTCTGGCCTAGCTGTTATGTCCCCAGCAAAACCTGCATGGCAGAGCTGAGTGGGAGACAAGGTAGTGACAGAGATAGAAAGTGTATGGCTACACAATATTTCTTAGGAAAAGGGAGGAAGCAGGGGGAAATGCCAGCAGTCTGAAGCAGAAGACCTTTGAGCACATGTCTAGATTTATTCGAAATAATAAAACAGTCCATGAACTGTTCTGGTCTTGAGGTTAATCTGGGCATGGCATAGTTCTTACTCATACAGCTAAACACTCATACCTGCCCAAAATATATTTACTATATATTCAATATATCAAAGTTCTCTATTGGGAATGGTCTCTGGGCCACACCGACTCCTGAAATAGCCTTGGTGTTGGCTGGGACAGCTTTTAGTTGCCACAACCTGAATTATAGAGATGATGCATGAGCAAGAACCTCTTTCCTGAGAGGGTGACTGACCACAGGAGTGGTGGAGTCTCCTTCCCTGGAGAGGTGGGAACACTGAACACAACCCTGAGGAAGGTGCTCAGGGGACTCTGTTGCAGCAGGGGGGCTGGACTAGCTGGCCTTCCACTGTCCCTTCCAACCTTAACCATTCCATGATTTGGTGGCCGTGATTTGGAGCACTGCAGATCTGCACCCAGGTCTGGCTAAATTTGCTAATGTAAGCACAGCTGGTGAGCACAGTCAATGGCCTACAGAAAATTTTAGTAGTCCTCAAACAGGTGCTGGCCTCAAAATGGTCTGTGAAGTTTGGTGAGTGGTTTGTTGGTTTGATTCCTTGTTGCTTAAGGAAAGAAGGTTCTGCACGTCAGTGCTGAGAAACAGGACTGCATTAAAGAAACACTTCACAGTCTCCCCAGTTTCCTTTTGTAGGTGAAACACCCAACAGAACTCAGGTTTTCATTAGATATGGTGGGATGAGGGTATAATAATGATTTCTGTGTATGATTGGACAGGAGCCACGTGGAAGTGTTGTATTCTGTGACCAGACATGTCTGCACACTGTACCAAACTGCAGCATATTCACAACTTTTGTAATGAAATTTTCCATATAATTGTTGTTTATGAGCTTGTTGACAGCATTATTTTCCAGATTTCTGTTCCCACTGAATATTTCATATTTCTGATTCTTCTTCCTGAGAAGTGCTAACATTAATTTATCAAAGTCACTTGTGTTTTTTTAATCTCTGTAGGTTTTGTGCATCATTCCTCTGTGCTAACATGTACCTCCTAATGTGAAATGAATCATGAGTTTATCAACATGCTGTTTTCATTGTGAGAGCATTAATGAAGATTTTTTAAGATCAGTACTTGCCAGGTATCATTAAAAATCTTCTTCCAATTGGCTGTCATTTTTTTTCTTTAGTTGCACTCATGAATCATCTTATGCATGGCACTATTTTATTTCAAAAATACAAGGAAATGTCTTCTATTTTTTTTTCTACATAGATGTATACTTCTGTCTCCTGTAGCAATTGAAGATTTGTATATTAATTCCTTGAAAGAGCATCACTGAAAGATTGTTTTGTCCGTTCTTAAAACCAAATTAATCATAGTGGAAAAAAACATATATTAACTATGAAAATATTTATAACACCTTTTCCTAATAAATATCTATTGATTCTTTGTAATTCTTTTGTCTCCCCTGTATATTCAAGTCAGTTGTCATTTTTTTAACACATTTTTTTCTCTCAATAAAAATACCACTTTAAGCAAGAACATACGCAATACAAATCACTGATCCTACTATGATTTAGATTACTCAGTGTGAAGATGTGTCATAAGACCCAGCTTTACTATCAGACTAAGATTGCTATAAGGAAAACTGCTTTAAAATATGCTGATATCAGTTACTTGCTTCCCCAAGTAAATGCACACAGACAGACAGGCAGGCACTGCATGCACATGGTAATGACAGAAACTTCTATGAATATTTGCCAAATTAACTTTTTAAAAAACCTAAAATATGGCTATAACATATACGTGATACTAAAACATTGTATAAAAACAGTGCAGGGTTTTTTTTATTTTTTTCACTTCTATACTTGTGTGAAACAAAATCAATCATTTTATCAATGACATGGCATTGCTTGAGAACACTGCTGATCTGCCATATATAGAAATTAATTAAACCTTTCCTTCCTTCCTTCCTTCCTTCCTTCCTTCCTTCCTTCCTTCCTTCCTTCCTCCACAGTGATTCCATACAAGTGCGTAAAACCATATTTTGAAATGGAGGCATCTGACATCACTGTACAGTGTTTTAACCTTAACCTTGGTCTGGTTGACTGCTGTGAAAACTCTTAGTGTAGTTTTTCTGACACAGTGTTATAGTGTCATAGTTTCAGGAACTGATTTTTGCCAGTGAAATGGCAAGAGTAATCTCAGTAAGGTGAAAGTGTAGAGAAATTTCATGCTTTAATGGTCAATTACAGACTAATGAAATCTTATTTCCAGATTTGTGAGTCATGTTGTAGGGTTCACATGTAACAAGCTTTGTCACTAATTACCATTTCACTGTTTTACATAATTGCACTGAATAGTATAGGCTGGGCCTAACAGAAATAATTTAATGGTCGAGTATCCCTTGGCATAATTAGCATCACAGGTTCTTATTTCTTTGGTGCTTGCAGGCACAAGACTGTATACTGGAGCTGTGGTGGTAAATGAGAATGGCCATTTCTGTAGGGCCCACAATTTGCTACAATGACTGAGTGTATTTAGTCAGATGGGTTTATGAACAGGATGCAGGTGTCATGTGTTATGTGTGAACTGTGAAATAAACAACTTCAATTCTAATTCTTGAGCTGTATGGTTACATCTTGCACAATTTCTCTATTTCAGATAAGTTTAACTCAGTCATTCTCCAGTGGTTTAAAAGTCTTTAGCATATCTCTCCTTCCCTTATTGGTTGTTGTCAGTGCAATATCTGATAGTGATGTTTGGTAGAGCTAAAAGATATAAAACATTCTTCATCTAGTCATAGCCCAAAGGATATGGAAGTAGTCACTGTAACCATGACCTTTGAGGAAGAGCTGTCTTTCCTGACTTAGAAATACAAATCTGATTCACTCATTACAGATAATTCAAGGAAGCTGCTGGGAGGCAAGAGATTAGGATCTTCTGAACACTAAGAGCATACAAAAAGATCAGGCCTTGCCTAAGAGCTTTTCTAGCCAAAGAAGTGGATAAGTAATTACCCTTGTGGTGAAAGGAACTAAGGACCGCTTACCAGGTACTTCTCTACTTTCAGATTACCACTTTCAACCTCTGTGTCTGAATAGCTATAATAAATATCCTCCAGAATTTGCCCTGAACAGGACCAAAATGCTTAATATCTGATATAGCAAATTCCTTGCAGAATCAAGTTAACTGGATGAAGTAAATAATATTCTGCCAGTCATGTCTTGTAAATACTGTCAGGACTGAATACAGGATTTCCTATCCCAAGAAATTGCCATCATCACAGACATCTACTTCCCTTGTCACACAAATTCCAGGTGATCCAAATATCACTAAGGGCACTCATAGCTTGTCTGTTTTGGGGTCAAGCACACAGGATGGGATGAAGCAGAACCCAGCATACCTGTTTTGTAAGATTTGTGTTTTTCTGTCCATAGTCTGAACTCTTGAGTGTGTCTGAGAATTTTGGAGACTGTAGTTCCCCAATATGTCAGGCAGCTATGAACGTCTCTTATTGCAAAATTTACAGCTGGGATAATGGTGACTGATTTTCATGTTTACAAATAGCAACCATCTATTTCATTCCTAGAAACTTCAGCATGAAGATAGACACCATTCCATTTGTGCCTGTGAATGGATCTGCTGAAAGTTTTGTCAGATCACACAGGAGATGTGTAAGAGGGCCAGATATTGGGACTTACAGCTGTTTCATCTTGCTGCAGTGCACTTTCACAAACGTTAGAAATTCTAGATCAGTCTAAAGCCTTCTTTTCTTCTACAAAGGTGCTTGATCTGGAAAAATTTAAAGCACAGCATAAGCACATAGAATATTTCCTCAGAGTGTTCATACTCCCTCCATCATCACATTGATAGTCAGGAGCTTCTGAGAGCAAAAATGTGGGGATTGTCTGTGAGAGTGTATGTGTGTGTGTGTGTGTGTGTGTGTGTGTGTGTGTATAGTGATCATCCCTGAATGCTTTTTTTCATTCCATTTTACTCTAAAATATCATGTGATTTATTTAACATCCATTTCACCTTATTAAAAAGAGATAAAAACTTATTTATGAAACACTTTATAAAGTATTCAGTTTTGGTTGTTGGGACTCCTTATTCTTATTTTGGAAGGAACGCAACAGAAAAACTCTGACCTGCAACTACTTTGGAATTTCAGGTCTCTATCATGTTCCCTGTTTAGTTCTCTCTTTTTCAGGTGGAAGGGCTCTAGGTCACTTAATCATTCTTTTATGTGCTGTGGTTTTTCTTCTTTTTCCTTTTCTGCCTCGTGAAAAAGGTATCATTTAGGTCAGAGTGGAATCACACACGGTACTAGGGGTGGCTCACAGTACTACATTGCACAGATAGCTGGATCAGTGTGAGCACATTGACCAGTGCTGTATTAATGTACTAATGTGCTGTAAAGTAATGCCCATACTCTACCAGTAACAGCAAATGCAAATGGAACATTAAGAGTATGACTCACAACTGCTAGTGTGATAAGGCTCTTGATTTTTCATGAGTACAGCAAAGGTGTTTGCAGCTGCTTATCTTACCTTCAGCCTCAGCTGTTGGACCCCCAGCGTTTCAAGAAACTCAGCATGCAAAAACAAATGGCAAATGCACCTATTTCCACCCAGAATGACAGGGATTCCTTTTGCCGGGTAACTCCAGTGCTCCCTATGTTAAAAATTAACTTGGACAATCTTGAGCAAACTATTCACAAGACTCCAATATATCTTATTTTTCTCAGTAGAGTTTTTGGGAAGAGACTAGATGGAGGCAGCAATACTGAGACAAGCTTTGCCAGAAGGGATGTTGTGGAGGAAGAGCTGTCTTTTTAAACCCTGCTCAGATAGATGGCCTCACTTGCTGAATTTGGGGCAAATTTATCAGAAATTTATCTTTTTTCTGTACAGGAAATATTTGTTTTGCCAGTTCCGTGAAAGTTTCCAGAAGTTCTAGCTAACTGACTGCTGCACTGATTCTGTTGGCTGTTGATATCAAGCCTGGTGTACCCAGGGCATGTGTCTTGTTGCCTAGAGATAAGAGACTCATTCCCACATGTTGTGCAGCAGAAGTGCCCATATTTCCCAGCTGATGAAAGAAATCTCCAGGTGATGATCCTTGCTTGTCTCCAGTTTTCAATGGAAAGATACACTTGTATCTGGGTTTTGAACCAGTGACCTTACATTTGTTTCTATTGCAGCACAGTCTTGCTTTGAGAGGGTCAAATAATTTTCTCTAGGGTCAGTTATTTTTTAAGAAATACTTTCTTAATTCAAAGGTGAGCGATAGTCATAAAAGCCATAAAAATAATTCAAATGCAATTCAATTATGCTATATAACCACAGGCAAAGTGTAAAAGGCAATCTTATTTAATCTTACTTGAAGAATTATGACTATTTAAAAAAAAAAACTTTAAAAAATCTATCCAAATTGTTTTTGTATTCACACACCTGAAAAAAAAATTAAACTTGCAGCTTTGTCAAGTGGGCTTGATAGACTTAACACTGAAAGTTCTGGGAACAATTTTATTTAGCAGGCCTGTCTCTAGTAGCTTCTTAGGAATTTTCAGTCTCTGGGACTTTAGAACTGTTTTTATTTTATATGAATGAAAGAGCAAATGTGTCCTTTCTTTATGGAGTTAGCATAACTTCTGAACTTAAATTTCCTACAAATTCTTGTGCTTAAAAAGACAATTTCCTTAAATTCTTGGTATTATTGCCTGTAAAGATATTCATTTCAGTGTTCACAGAAACAAAACATATGCATGAAGTAATTGAAAATGAATGTCTTTAAACTTCAAATGAATTTTAAAAGTCATATTTTGCAATACTTGCTTTGAACTAATTTCCTTGAGATTAAGAAATTTAAATCACTTACTACCTACATGCCTAAATTTAGTAACTGGCAGAGAGAGTGAGCATGATTGCATCATAAATTAAAAGTCAAAATAATTTTTTTTTAGTTACTTCACTAGAAGCACAGTGGTACAATTTTAGCATTGATTCCTTAGTATCAAACTAATCTTTCAGATAATTTGTCCTTTTCCAGACAGGGAAAGCTGCATTGTGGCTGTACAGAACAGTGGATTCTGCATGTAGTTTTAGCTGAACATTGTCTTGGCTGAGTGTCTAGCATTGTTATTATTACTACTGTAAATGACCTTAAGGCATGGCAAAAGGGCCATAAAGGCTGTATTGAATGTTAATGTGATGATGAGAATGCTTAGTGTTTCAGCAAGGCATTTCAGGTTTCAGAATGAAAGCATAAGCCATCTCTTAATTGATGTGGCAGGTCTCTGAAGTGGGAATTTGCCTGTGCAGCTCCATCTAAGTTGGTGTATTGCTGTGAATTGTTACACGATGTTAACAGTAAACAAGAGACTTTTTGCCAGGAAGACTGAAGTGGGGTACAAGACTGCTGCAACAAGCTTCAGTCTTCCTTCTGGCAGAATCTGTGTCCTTTTTTTTCTCTAATAAATTCATTGTTTTAAGGAATAGGAGTTTATCTTCACGGGTAGCTTGTGCTCAACTTCCACATATTTCTTCAAGTGGATGGTCTCAATATTTTCAGGACAAGCTACGTGTAGTTATTTCCTTGGTCTGTTGCTGGTGGGTGGTTTGAGGCTGTATGTTATATTCTGTGGTGGAAAAAACAGTATGATGTTTTGATTTGATTAAGTATGAGAGCAGATAGACTAATTCATGTTGTGGTTCAAAACTGGGCTAGTCGTCTTACTACTGTGATTAGCTGGATATTTTAACGTGTGCCTGAGGCCATGTTCTCTCAGTTACACATATACATCTAAAATGCTACAGCAGTTTAAGTTAAATTACAATTTTCAACTAGTTTGGTTAATCCAATATGAAAAGACTCCATTTAAATTCCTTTTGCTTAGGCTAAGCTTATACTGTTTCAACATAAATCAGTTTGGAACAGGGCTAAGCTAGACCAAAATATGAAATTCTTGGGGAAAAGTGTTAAAATGTGTGATTTTACCCAAAAAAGCTTAATAAAATCAGGGGCTGTGTTTAGGCAAAGTACCTGCCTCCCTCCTTCCTCCATCAACATGTAAATGATAATGCCCTGAGCTATACCTGTGTCTATCTAATGCATGACTTTGTAACCTCCTTGCAGGCTGCAGCCTCACCATTTTGGTGTCGGGTGTCAAGTCTCAAAGGAACATTAAGCCACTGATGGTTCGAAGATTTTGCTATAGGAAATTAGATATATTTTTCACTACTGTGTGTTTCTGCAGTATCACTGTTAGCCACTGATGGGAATGGGATGCTGGGCAAAATGAACTTCTGATTTTCCATGACATGGCCACTCATACTCTGCATTAAAAATATGACCTTTGGGCTCCACTTCCTAGGGCACAGGAGAGTGGGTAGGAAGATTTTTCTTGAAATGAACCTTCCCTTTACAAAAATTGTCTAAGCTCTGTTGAACTTAAAGGGGAAGACTTGGGGGGAGCACATTTCCTGAAGGGACGTGGAGGGAGTTTCAGAATCCTTATCCCACAGATGTAGCACTTCTTTCTGAGCCCATCTTGTGCACCTGCAGTCCTTGCACATCTTGGGAGGAGCTCAGGGCTGGGCACTGCACAGGGGTCGTGGTGCCATCCCTCATCAGGGGTAAGTGAGTTGGTGTCCCCAGAACAGCTGTCTCCTGTCCTTGGTGCTCTCACAGTCAGAGTGAGGGATGATATGATCAATCATGGCTTTAGTGCAGAGTATCAGCCAGCTCACAAACAAAACTGGGGTGTGGAGAGAGCTCATGACCCACAGGTTACTGCCTAAGGAGAGGGACATGCTTATTTGTGGGACATTAGAGGGGCACTCTCAATCATGGAAAAAAATAAAGACAACACATACAATTAAACAGAAAGCAAAGTACCTTCATGTGGCTCCAGACAGCCAAATCTCAGAGACTCTTGAAGATTTTTCACTCTGGAGAACATGCTTGTTTCCTGGAAGTAGCAGACACACAAATGATTAGACATTCTTTAGGTCTAAGACTTTTTAAACTTTTGGGTGCCAAAATATGCCTGCCAGTTTTGTGTCCTTTTCTTGTAGGGCCCATGGATGCACACAAGCTAAGTCTATATGAGCAAATTAAACTCTGCCAGTGCTCAGGCCTGAGCACTGGGATGTGCTAAGCTCTGCTGTCCTGTCAGCTGAATCACTGGCACAAACTCAGAAAATTGTCTGGGGATCAGCAGAGGCAGAGACCAGTGCTGCTGCAGCACAGGGCTGCCGGGGTCCTCCCCAGCATCTGGTCCTCAGCACCTGATAAAATCGGTGTCTGCTCACAGTTGTCTTCTCTGAGTCTTGACTCCACAGAGAACTTGGCATGGCTTCAACTTGGGTTGTTAATTAGGGGTGGGATTTAACTCCAAGCGCTCCATTGAACTAGAACAGCAGTATAGTTAAATTTCTGCTTACTCTCAACAGTTTGGCTCCTAGAGGAGAACCACAAAATCCTAGTAATCCAAAATACTTGGAGCAATAAAGAAGAAAATAAACAAGCAAGACTGTTTTATCTTTGTAGGTTAAAATATGGCACTGTTAGAAAAGATTTTTAAATTATGCCATTCTAAAATTGCCTTAAAATTATAAACTTTTAAACTAAGCATGTCACTGCATATATTTTTTTATTATATTGTAAACCTTCAATTATATTATAAACCTTTGATTATATTGTAAACCTATTTTCACAGACAAATAGCTATTCCTTTTAATAAGTCCTAAAAATGTATGTACGCATGCAGAGAAAAAATCCTAACACTCCAGCTCAGAAAAGGTGTGATAGCTGCGTGTTCAGAACTCTAGATTCTGGCCTGCATACATCACTTATTTTTGTTGGTCTATGCTTCCTCTGAATTTTGATATACTTGAAACAAGTGCATCTTCTGTTAGTGAGCTATGCACAGTGAGTCTTTCTACCCAGATGTTTATGTGACGCTGTTCACAGAGCAATGGTATATCTGTGTTTAAATAGCCAGAGTACCCATGGTTGATCAGGGGAGTTATTATGGAATTTATTCTAGCCTCTGGCTTGTGGCTTCAACCATTTTTAAGTTTTATTCAAGTTACCCATCTGATGCAAATGGCTCCAAGTTATGTGTTCTATAAATGCAAGAGGCTGTCATCTGAACTCAAATCTTTGCTTAATGCTATAAAAGATAGCTGTATTTTACCAGCTTCTGTTATTTAAATGAGCTGAACATGTTTTGCTGATCACTTGACTGAAACTAAAGCATTGTGAGTATGTGTGCTTTGTTGTCAGCTACTAGGGAAAGATCAAAGAGATGGTACTGAACACTGTCACAGACTCTAATTAATTGGCACTTATTTGCTTACATCTCAAGTAAGCCCATAAGCAGCTCCCTAAATCTGAAATAATTGGTGACTTGCTATGCTTTTTAAATAATGCCATTTTATTTTCTAATTCTTTCTATATGAATGCTGCTGTGATTGCAAAGAGTACTGATTCTAAATCTTCTGATCTAATGAAGTGTATTCCTGATCTTAAGAAACACCCTGCAAATGTGATGTGAACACATTTTGTGATTGCATTGCCCACAAAAGAAATATTCTAACAATAGCCCTTAACTCATAAGACATATCACATTTATTCTAATGTTGAAACAGAGTTACACTAAACATAAATGTAGCACTTCTCTGCTGTAGCTTCAGATTCAGTCCCTTTTCAAAATTCTCAAAGCAGCAAGAGAAGCTGATTTTAAAACTCAGTATAAATCTGTATATTTTCTTTAGAGACTTTTCAAAAATTCCAGCTCTAGTCATTGCCAATTAAAATTGTGGCTAATTAGTGGGCAAATAGATATGAGTTTGGACTTTTTTATTAATACCAAAAGACAAGTATCCCAATAAAATACAGAAAGTACCACTGTGCTCAATGTTAATTATTTTCTATATTTTTTTTTTGGTAAGACATTTCAAGGTTGAAAGAGTCAAAAGATGGAACTATAGCTTCATCTTTGCTGAAGAAAGTTATTGATATAATTATGACAAGTTTGAAAAGTAGTTGTGGCCTTATTGTTTTTCTGAGTTTGGGGTTTTTTGTTGGGTTTGGGTTTTTTTGGTTTTTTTTGTGTTTTTTTTTTTCTGCATACCTACTAAGCAACTTCTTATTAAGTTTTATGTAAAATCTCTTTGTTAAATGCAATGAAATTTTTTTGACCACCTTCCTGAAAGTAAGGTTAAGGGTGAAAATGGTGACATTTAAAACTCTTCAAATCCTTTGTATGAATGTGTTTTTAAAATATATTTGTAGAAAGACAGATTTCATGTATTTTCTATCTAATTAGTCATATATTTTCAAATACAAGAGGGTTCATAGTTCATTGAATGGACATTCAAACCATAGCAACACACAAAAAGCAACAAAATTTGTGACTTATTTGCCATCATTCCTCTTAGGTATAACTGAAAGTAATTGCCCCTCAGGCCAAAGTCTATTACTGCAAAACCCAAATAGAATAGCATAAAAAATTACTTTCCACAAAACTTCTGACTATCAAAACAAATTTTCTTATATCATATTCTATTTCCTGACAGAAGAGCTGTAGACCAGAGCCTTTGTACAATAACTAAGCTGGTGAGAAGAGCTCGATGTTTTCTTGATGATAAGAAGCAAAACCTTGAGATTTATTTGGTGGAATAAATAGATGAAAGGTCTAAGGAGCCTGTGACAGCTTGTGGGACAGAGCAGAGAGCAAGAAAACAGTTCAGGTGACCTGGAACTTATTGGTAGCTTCATGCTGGTTGTGCTGCTGTTATCCAGGTGTGTAAGAATGTTATGGTCATTTTTGGGATGATGTTCTGTCAATGGGAGGGGGATAAATTATTTTTCATGTATTTAATGTGATAACTAGTTGCAAGGTAAAGAGATCAGGAGCTTTCCAGGCACTTCCCAAGAGTGTTCCAAGTGTATAAAAGGTAAATATGTATTCTTAGCCATAAACTTCAGAAACTCTTCACTGTGAGTACTGGCATTCTATTCCATCAACTTAAAACTGGTTTGGCTTTGGTGATAGTGACATGATTTTTATAATGAAGAATAGCTGGAGAAATATGTGTTATGTCTTGGTAACACTTGAAGTTTTGTCAGCTCTTAATTTTAATTAGTGGCTGCATGAGGATAAACATGAGAAAAAGAATCATGGTTCTGGGACTTCTCTTACCTTATACTCACTGGGAAACAGACAGCTTTCTGGGTCTTTGAAGGTCATGGAGTTGTTGAATTATAGAATCATTAGAGTTGGAAAAGACCTCCAAGACAATAAAGTCCAACCTTTGACTGAACCATCACATCAACACATCAACTAAACCGTGGCACTGAGTGCCACATCCAGTCATTTCTTGAACATCTCCAGGGGTGGTGACTCCACCACTTCCCTGGCTAGTCTGTTCCAATACTTGACAACCCTTTCAGTGAAGAAATTCTTTCTGATGGTCAAGTTGAACCTTTCCTGGTACAGCTTGAGGCTATTTCCTCATGTCCTGTTGCTTGTTGCCTGGGAGAAGTGACTGACCCCCACCTGGCTACAGCCTCCTTTCAGGGGGTTGTAGGGAGTGATAAGGTCCCCCCTGAGCCTCCTTTTCTCCAGGCTAAACACCTCCAGCTGCTTCAGCTTCTTCTCATCAACCTTGTGTTCCAGACCCCTCCCCACTTCCACTGCCCTTCTCTGGACTTGCTTCAGCACCTCAATGCCTTTCTTGTAGTGAGGGGCTCAGAACTGGACACAGGATTTGAGATGCAGCCTGACCAGTACCAAATACAGAGGGACAATCTTCCCTTACTTCTGCTGGCAATGCTATTTTTGGCACAGGCCAGATCAACAGACATGTAAAAAACTAAAGGGCTGAAGTATCAACAGAGGATTTTCTTATGCTTTCATGTTATCACAGATTGGTTGTCCCAATTTGTCCCAAATTACGAAAACATCCAATTATCACTCTTTTAAAAGAACTAAATGGTTATATGTTCAGAGATATATAATTTGTTTAAATCTGAGTTATAATTGACTGCATAATGCCATAAAATTTTAATTACAGCTGGAAATAATCTGCCATGCATTCCGAGCCTAAACAAATATATCTTTTGCTATAAGGTTAGTGTGACTTTGCTCTAAGTTATACCTGGGTCTTTGCATGAAGTTGCATAGAACCATAGTGGATCACTTCAAGATGCAGAAAAAAGCTCAGGCAGAGTAACTTTTTTCTTAAGAAATGCATTGCAGAATTCCAGTAGAAGAAAATCAGGTCACTTGCAGTAGGAAAAGACTAGGTCACTGCCAGAAGGATCACAATACATGTTTGTAGATAACCTTAATGGGGGCAGACAGCATCTTTACTGCAGCATCACTACTCTAGCTCTTTGTGGTCCTCACAGTTATTCCCTCTATTCAGTTTAGTTTTCACCTTATGGATTCAGGCCCAGAGAATGGAAGGGAATGACCAAAGGATATGTGGTTTAGTTTGCAAATCTATGCTTCATGTTTAATATTTTTTAATCAAATGTGTACTTGAATTATGTCTTCAGCTCCCTTTGCTTGGGATTTTAATTGGCTGTAGAAGAAACCTCAGAAAGAACCTCTTTCCAAATAAAGTTCCTTAAGATCATTTGTTCTTCCTCTTAAGATTAATTTCCTATACAGGCACTGAAAAATAAGATGAGAAATGTGCAGAGAAAGTATTCAGCAATGAGTAATATCCGCTGGTAAATTGGGGGACTATCAGTTCTACAGAGTGATTGTCACATCTTTTTAAACACACTGATTAATGGGTGGATCTATTACTGAAAGCATGCATGCTTAATTTATTCAGAGAAGTTGAGTGTATGTCACCACTCCAAGGCCTGTTTTTCTAGCACAGCGTTTCACATTTACAATGTTATAACTACTGACAACTCAATGGAAGAAAGAGAACTAACTCATAGCACAAAGCACTAAAAATACAACATGATCTGTAAGTGATAGAAGCTGACATATAAGAAAATATCAGTGGGGTAATTTAAATCCAGTAAAAGTGAAGCTGTCAGTATTTGGATACGTATTCTTAGACTAAACATTTTCAATTGTGACACTTAGTTCCATATTCTTTTCTTCCACCCTGTTCTATGGGCAAATGTGTTATTTGGAGAACAGCATGTGGAAACACTATGGAAATGGCAATTCTGTGAAATACCATTTGAGAACTGAGACACACTTTTAAACAAGGAATGGAATTCAGGTCAAGCATCACAAATGAAATGGTTATTGTAAAAGCAGTGAGAGCTAGCCATCTGCCACTGAAGTGCTCAAAAGGGCTGAGATACAGGGGCTCTGCAAAGATATTCCTTGGTGCAGTATCAGTTAGGGCCCAGAGAAGGCTCAGTTACAGACATCAATACAGCAACAGATTTTCCAAAGGGACAAATACACTACGTGGTTACAAAATGCTGTGCCTGTGTGCATGGAGTAAAGTCAAACAAGGAGAGGAACAACATTTTGGTGATTTTAAAAAAAAGGTAATTTGTGCCTTATGAGGGACTGATCCTGAATTATTTACTCAGTGTCTGATTATAGCACCTTATTTGGCATGAATAAGATGTTCTGTGTGTTGGTGCCATGCTGAAGATTTAAATGTCCCACACATTTGATCCGGGCTGGGGCTGTGGCAACTACTGCACAGCTGATGACAACAAAGGCTAGTTTCAAGCTCATTGTCATCACCATGGTGTTACACCAGATGAATGGGTGGCATTGATTCTGATTGGCATATTCATTCACATGCATTCAAAGCTCATGAATTTTACTTAACACGTCCCTTTGCTTATTGGCTGGGATTTAATTGGAGTGATGTATTGCAGCACTGCTAGATGAAGTGGAACAGTTTCTTTTTTTTCCCTTTTTTTTTTTTTTCCTTGGGTTTTTTTTTAATTCTTTTTCTTCCAAACCTCCCAACTAGAGACACCACAGCATTATTTTTCACAATCACCAAGGCATTTCCATGTATGGAACCTAATTCTTGGCTTTGTATTGAAGTTTGCATTTAATATTTGGAGACAGAAAAATAAATATACAAAGAGAGAACTCACACAGATTTAAGTGTTGACTTTTGTTACTGAGTTTGCAAATTGTTTATTTAGCATTTTCTTTACATACCAAGAAAGGAAGAGGTCTTTTTTGTGCTTGTTTTTATGATTTTTTTCCAACCTTCCCATATTTTAACATCTTTCTCAGCTGGCTGAAATGGAGAATCCTGACCTATCAGTTATCAGATTGTTGATATCTTTCCAAAGAGTGAATAAACATGCTATTATGTGCATGCATCTAACAGATATACTCCTGTGTGTGTTTGAATACACCATTGGTGTGTATTGATCAGAAACATTCAGACAGAAAAAAAAATAGAGACTTTTTTAGAAGAAAAACATGTGTTTTCATTGCAGAGAAATCTATGTTGAATTTTTTCCTATTACCAGTTTTAACCTGAAAAACAAAATGTTAAATCTGAAAATCAAATATTTACGTTAGCAAAATCAAAATAAAATACTTGGTTTGGGGTCTGATCTATCCAAGTCAAGTTATTTTAACTTGTTGAACAAGATTAAAGAGTTTCATTTCAAGACAGTTCTGCAGAAACTGTGGAACATATTGGCAGAAGCTCAGTGTATCTTGGGGTCAATACAGAGAGCACCCTTTGGAAATAATTAATAGCCTCCATATTTCATGCTCTGAGCTATCTCTGGAAATCTCAAGGCTTTCTCCATTGTTTCCAGAGCTCAGACAGCCTCATGTTCTTGGGCAAGAGTTATCACTGTAAATAATGTGTGCCTTAGCCTGCACGGGGTTTGGTGTTTCCTCCCTCCCAACTTCATTTTACTCCATTTGCCTGGAGGAAATCACATGAGCCAGTGCATCATTCTACAATATGTTACATGTTCTCTCTTCCTACAGAAGCTACATAGAAATGGTTTTGTGGGAATTGTTGGATGGATTGCAAACCCAGTCCACAGTGGTGATGTGTGGAAAAGTTTACACATTACTGGTGAGAATTATGCATGCAATAAATGCTGTGATGCACAATAATTCCATGTATATGCTTCGTATTGTTACCACATATATAATGAGTTAAACCAAAATCCCATGAAAGTTTCTTAATTACTGTGGATGTAAAGCTGTAAGTCTGTCAGATAAGTCCTAGAGGGGATTTGAACTACAAATTATGATAGAAATGATGTGGCACTTCTTTGGCCTCAGCTTAGTTCAGCAAATTTCTCCACAGAATCAAATTAATAAAGTAATTTATGAAAAAAATTAAAAGTCTGTATCAAGCACCTTTATATATGGTTTGATGGTTCTATATATGATTTTCTACCTGGTGTCAGTATTCTGTAATTCAATAATATTCACTCCTTGTTGCCTTCAGGAAACTCCCAGACCACACAATTCTGACTTCCCTCTTTTCTTCCCAACTATCTAATCCAGTGATGTGCTCATAGCATACTATAACTATTGAAACCCAGCCCATACCATACACAGCCTGAACATCTCTGAGGCACAGTCAGAAAAGGCACAGATAATCTAAATCAAAAATGTTTTTCCCAGATTTTTGCCATGTTTCTTTTTTACTTTTTCATGGTCATGACATTTCCTAATTTATTGCTTTTCATGTATTGAACCAAATACTGTTGTTTGGAGATAATAAAATTAAGATCATGAACATCTGCCTTGCTATAAGTGGGTCTTTAGGTTTGCCTGGATTTTACTGTGAAGATAGTTGTATATGCAGCATTGTCTGTTCTCCTCAGAGATACACAAACTTTTACAGAAATGCTTGTACATACCTGGGCTATTGTAAAATTTCAAAAAAAAAAGATCTTTGACATTTCTCTGAACCAACAATCCATTATTAATTTGACAGAAGATATATCTGAAGACTATTGTATTTTCTTTTTCTGCAATTTCAAATAGCATTACATGGCCTGAATGCATTCTGTGGAGACACCCTAAACTGTGCTCAGGGGATTAGTGAGTTGTAACTGAGGGTGTGGAACTTCACAAAGAAATTTTCCTGCAAGTTTTAAAGAAAATCACACCCAACTACCAAATCTGATCACTGGTTTGAACATTGGCCAGGCTACTGGCATTTGCTGGGAGCCTTTCTAACCACTTTTAAGTGTTTGATTAACCTTTCTGTGGTCCAAAGAAGCCTGAAGTTTGATGCAAATTTGATACTGGAATATAAGACAAACAGAGATAATGGGATTTCCTCAGTGCTAAAATCCTCATTTTCTCAGTTACTTATTTACTTCAAAATAATATACAAACTGCAATAAATCTATTCATTTTGAGAAAGCATATAAAAGTTAAAACCTCTATCAGAAAAGTGTAGATGCAAGTAGTTGGTGTCAGTGAAGCAAATGGAAAGTGTATCTCAGTTCCAGCCACGGGGAACCAAAGCAGATCACTGCACAGGCTGAGTTTCCAGGTGGAGCTCCAGGTATGATGTTCAGGCACCACAGTTACCTTGCATCAGGTGTTTTTTTCTTTTCTCACAGCCTCGGTAAAAAGAGGAAGTTCCATTAATGACCTCAGGTTTAGAGCCACAGGCTCAGGGGTAAATTCCCCGGTGAATGAGGTGTCAGTGGGGCGGGATGTGAGTCTGGGGGCGATGTGCATCCGGACAGCCTGGGCTGGAGCTGCCCCCGGGGCCGGGCTCAGCTCCTGGGGACGGGCAGCTCCTTCGGCTCTTCCCTGCGGCACGGGAGGATGCAGCTCAGCCTCGGCTCCTCTGAGGGAAAAACCACTCTCTCAATCCCGTTCTTCAGCTCCTTCCACAGGAAAAGCAGCAACAAGCACAACCACAACTGAGAAAAGAGTTGTCCCTCTGGAAGGAGCAGGAAAACGCTGCGCTTTGATGGCCGATAGGTGCTGCTGGCTCAGCGGAGCCGGGGCTGTCCCAAGCAGCCTTTTGTGTGCCTGCACATTCCATCCTTCAGCAGGGCACCGCTGGCTTAGCAACATCCCGCAGCTGTCAATATTTGGCTGCCCAAATCCCACCATTAAGTATGCTGCTTACAACTGGTCTTTACAGATAATAATTACTGTCCTACCCTACCTTCTAAGCCTCTCCTACTGCCTCCTTCAGAGAAGGGATCACTGCAAGCTTATAAAGGAGACTCAGCAGTTTCCATCACCAGCTTTTTTAAGAAAAGGAACTAAAGACTTTTGTTTGAACATAGTTGTTGGTTATACTTATTCCAAAATTTTCAGATTTCCTATGTAACATATTTTTGCAATATTTTATCTGCCGTCATGTGTTCTCTATTAAAAGTGCATGGAAAGTTACCTATTCCTCTATGTGTCATAAAAATTTTCAGATTTCCTATATAACATATATTTCTGTGATATTTTATCTGCCGTCATGTGTTCTCTATTAAAAGTGCATGGAAAGTTACCTGTTCCTCTATGTGTCATACTTCACTTACTTCTCTCAGTCCTGCTTCTCTGGCAGTTTAAAACCACCATATGGATGACACAGAAGTTTCAGCTGGCTAGAATGAGAATAAATGAGCAATTTGGGCAGCAGCAGATGCTGTAAGAAAATAGAAGATAGAAGGGAATAACTTTCCAGATGTTGCAAGAAATCAAAATATGGCTACTCTATTTTGCCTTAGTCAGTAAGCACAGAGTGTCACAGCCAGCTGGACTCCTGAGAGTTGCCCCTCCTCCTTAGTTCCAGCCACCAAAATTATGATTTAAAAATATAATGTCTTAAAGATGCAAAACTTATTATCTAGCATAAACAGAATAGACAGCTGGGGATACAAGCATCATATAGCCAACCCAGGACAACTCTATATAATGCATGGTCAGAATTTGAGGAGTATTTCTAGGTCTGATCCTGGTTTCAATGAGAATTACTTAGATATTTATCAAAGATCTGGATTATTGGTTATCCTACATAGCTGTGCAGTCATTTTTCCCAATACAAGGCAGGGAATGAAATAGAAACAGAACCAAACAGATAAAAGTGAAAGAGGCAAGAACCCTCTGAATTACCTTAACTTGGCATTGCTAAAGAAAATTTGGCATGGCCTCAAGACTGTGCTGTCTCGGTTGCCATCTCTGTAAATCTTCATTTCACTCAAGTACTTCTGTCCAAAGCATTGGCACAGAGGGACTCCTGCACTGTAGTCCTCTCGACTGGGCCAGGTGAAATACACTCAGCCACCCACAGACTGAGAAATAATTTGGACAATGAGATAGTAGGTGAAGAAAGAGAATTCTGTAGTAAGTACCAAATAGGTTTACCAATTAAACTTGGGCTAGGAAAAAGCAGAAAATTACTGGGATGCATTAAAAATATTTTAATGATAGCTGTCTAGAGGTAAAGGAATGCAAGGGCCCAGAGCATTTGCCCATGAATTAGTGCACAGTGCCTTTTGAGATGAGCTAAGGTGCCAGAGATGTTCACACAAGGCTGGAGACATGGCACAGGGTCTGTGCTGATCTGTGGCTTATGGGAGTTGCAGCAGGAGAGTGGATATCCTTCCTTGTGGCACCAGATGCCACAGCTCACATGGAACCAAATGTCCTCACGTAGAGGTCTCCAAACCAAAGCGAACATAAATACTCTTCTAATAGTTCTGCACAAAAATTGTAAATGTTACATTTCTGTTATAAGAAATAGAAATAAACATATGATTTTTTTAATAAGAGAGGAATTTTTCTCTTTGGAATACAGCAGCCTTTAATATATATACATCTTATTCAGGAGAGAGAAATTTGCATACTGTAAATATTGTAGGTTTAATGTGATGCTCAGAAGGATGTGTCTGTTGCTAAATATGCTTTTATACATATATAAAAAAATCATATATACATTTAAGTGTTTCTTAGATCCATATGTATTTACAGTTAGAGTTACACAGATATATGTATTTCTAAGGTCTAAAAACAGTGCATAAATCTCAATGCACATTACTGTAAAGCACACACACATACTGGTGTAAGAACAAATGGATGTACACTTCTACATAATAAAATATATGTGGGGACACATCCATAGCTGCACATGCATGAGCATACAGCCTGTCTCTGTATGAAGTGAAAGGCAGTCATGGACATCACGCTAAAGCTTTGCCAGTATATTTTTTTTGTTGTGGATCTGTCACCTTCCTAGTTGACAGAAGACTGAGCAGTGGCAGGAATTTGAGTGTAAGGCTGCAGTACCAGCTTCCGCTTGACTCCAGCCTCGCTTTGTCTGGGAAGGCTGCTGGTAGCAGTTAAGAGTTTGCTGGTGTGATAGGTGAGCTTCATCTGTCATGGCTAATGTCCTGAGACAGTTGTGCCTCCTTTTGTTTCCCTATTCCCTTGAGGACACGTTTTCTGGAAGCCTAGCTGTGTTTACTCTGCAATTTTTTTTATTTATTTTTTTTCTTTTTTTTTCACAAAGTCAGTAATCATGTTTACCTTTCTTCCTCCCCCTGCGCTGTTTGCCAGCTTTGGTGTGGTGAGATGACTAAGTCAATATATATTAAGGAATACATAACAATGTTGTAATGAGAATTAGCGGTGCTCTGAACAGGCAGAGACATTGGCTGCTATGTTTTGCATTGTTTAGTCTGGGGGTAATGAAGAGCTCACAGATGACCTGATTTCATTAAAGTAGGTCAGATTTGACTGAAATGTAGCTATGGCTCTCTCCTAGCAGTGCAGTGTCTTTCTCCCCCCCATCACTGCCTCAGCCATGCTGCCTGTCACCTCAGCATTTGAAATCTTCCAGGGAATTTACTGTAGGGTGTTGTTAGAATGTTAGCCAAATATATACTAGAGAACTTAATTTCCACTACTCTCTGTGCTTTCTGCCGGAAGATGTGTGTGGAAAGGATGACCATACTACTGTCTTTACTACAGGAGAGTTGATCATGAGAGAGGATGGCACACTTGATAAGATGGCATTTATGTACCATAGATATCTCTCAGTGAAATCCAGTCTGGAGAGTACCTGTGAGTATGCTGCGAGTTTTACTGAGGCAGCTGAGTCAGATTAAACCTACATTTATACACAGCTTTCATCTGATTTTCTATTTATTTGCGCTGTTTCATGCTCTGAGTTTAACACTAGAGTAGGTAATTGAGATTTGGCAATGTCCTAGTAGAAAAATACCTTTAAAAACAATGTCTTTACTAGTCTTGTTGCTCATAAATAAGAATATATTACCAGATATAAGAGTTATTCACAACTTCTGATGGGGTGGATGTGAGATGCTGGAAGCGAATACAGAATTACGTATTGTCGTTCCACAGGATGTCTGCTAAGAGAGTTTCCTTCTAACATCAGTGGGAGTAAGGTGGGATCTATAGACCAGACCTAAACAAAGACATTCGGGAAGCTATTCAGACAGTGCTCAGCTTGAAAAAAAATCAGACCCTGTTGGGTGGAAAAAATGATACAGTAAGATGTATAGAGCCTTTTACTGAAAGATTTTGAAAACACTGGGTTGATAAACATGCTCAGTTTTGCTGTTCAGCTTCTAAAACCACACTGATCTTCTATCATGAAATATTATTGTTACTTTTAATACAGCCTTTCTACAGTTATATGATTTCCAGAGAGACACAATATCCTATGTTTAACTACTTGTCCCTGTTTAAGATTTTTCATCTCATGACTTTCATGTCTTGACTGTTTAAGTTTTTTCACGTCACAATATCTCTGCAAAGGTGTCAGCCAAAGTATATTGCCTTTCTTTTGCAGCCATATTACATTTAAACAGAGGCCTATGCAACAGGTGAAATTTGGGATCTCCATTTCCCAACTCTGTCCTCCTCCTCACTTCTCTTTTTTGCTCTTAATTGTTGTGATTGTGCCTGTCATGGCTTCTATAGCAGGCATTTTGTTCTCACATTTGATTCATTTCATTACAGTAAAATCTTTTCATTCCTGAAATCTTTTTTTCCCCCTTATTAGTCCTGAGACAAATAAATTGATTGTGATGTTCGAGTCAACTGGGGTGGTCAAGCAATTCCCAGAGAAGTCTGTAATCAGATTACTTGAGTAAGTAACCTGAAGATCATGGCCTTTTGAAAATCTCAAATCTTCTGGCTACATTTTGGCTTTAAATTTTTTTTTTTCAAATTTGCTTGCCATTTACAAAGCTTTATACAGCTTGCACCATTATAAGTAAAAGCAACATGTATTCTAACATAGAAATGTTTAACTTAGAAAAGCGCTGTCCTCTGCTCTTGCAAGCAACTGCACAACATTAGTTTGTTCATATATATCTGTCTCTGTATCTATCTCTGTATCTATCTCTGTATCTATCTATCTATCTAATCTATCTATCTATCTATCTGTCATCTATCTCCAAGGTTCTATTGCCAAACGGCTTCTATTTTCTGCACTGATCCAGTACACTCTTTCAATAGAGGTCTGTTTGAACTGAAATGCTTCTTCAGAAACTAGATATATAAGGTAAAAGCTATGTTTAAAACAGTCCAGAAGATTTGATTAAAAAAAAACCAAACAAAAAAGACATGATTTCACAAAAAGAACAAGGAAAGCTGTGTTTTCCTCAGAGGTTTTGTTCAGTGAAGGATACTTGTTCTTGTGATCTTTCTATGGTGTGGAAGTCCTTGCTGCAGTGCTTTGTCTGCTCTTCTGACAGGTCTGCCAGTCTGTCTGTGCTGTAGGGGTGTGCCATTGCCAGCATTTTGTCAGGGAGAAGGCAACACAGGAAACACTGGAACTCGTGTGCTGTGAGCTGATGGTACGAAGAACCAGGCAACAGAAAATCAGCCTCATGCCATCTAGAACAACCTCTTCTGAGCAGTACCATTAGGCTTACCCAGCTTGGGATGTTCAGTGATGGCAGTGGTGATTTTGGCCATTCTGTACCTCTTTAATCCAAGTTTTGCAGCTTGTACTACCTAGGTAACAACTTGGGTTACTCCAGGGTGAATTGTGATGTTGTTATTAACTACAGTTGTGTTGACAGCTATATCATTTATTTCTTTTCTGTCTGAAAGATGCAAAATATATGTGCTCACTGATTTTTATCAATGCAGATTAACTGGAAGGATCTTCATTTTCAGCTTCAGATTCATCTTTTATAAGCTTCAACAAAGGCATAATACTTTAGTTTACCACTGCCCTCAAATCAAAGGAGGGGAGATCAAAACCCGTCTTGAAAAGATTATGCAACTCAATAGGACCTGATCTTGTTGTATTATTGCATCCATTACTACAGCACAGTTCAGGCAGGTGTTAGTTTCTCAATTAACCTGGGATTCAGGTATTCACAACATCTTGTCTGCCAATTACTCACATAATTACATGGCCCAGGACTGTAGAATAGAATCAGCCATCATGCTAGGCATGTGTGATTACTGAAGAAAAGAGGAATTCAGAGGATGTATGAGTAAAGCACAGCTTCAATGATCATGGACAAAAGTGGTCTTTAGTGAAGAAAGCTTATTTACTGGGCTCTTGATGATCTCTTGAATGCAGGAACTGTGCCAACAGTGTTTGTGTGACACGCAGATGCCTCACAGCTGTCTGTTGTTTTTGTATTCTTATTCAGTCAGTAGGTAAAGTGAGAACTTATTTATTTAGCATTTTTCGAGGAAGAAACTGAAAGGCATTCTAGTGAGCTACAGCCATGTATGGCAAGAAATCAAAATATCAGACTCAAGTAAACGTTAAATCCAACTTTCTCAGAGCAGGATGTCAGCTGAAAAAGACAACTGCTGACATTTTGACCTGAAATATCCACTGACTTGGTCAATATGAATACCTTTTTTGTATGGCTCTGTCACTGTACTGTCAAAAATCAATCCACCATGGGCCTCCACATAAAGATCTTTTAAGGTTAAAGGCCAAAGGTCTTTCTGAGTTTTAAATGCCATGTATCTTTGTATTATTTAAAGCTATAATGCCAAAGAAAATGTGAAATTATGGATGAATGTTGTGAAAAGTAACAAGTAACTTCATAGTCTAAAATTATATACACTTAATTATATATATTTAATGTCACTGAAGTTTAATGACAGCATCCTGAAGGAATCAATAGAAAGGCAAGCTGTTTCTTTCCATTGACCATATAGGTCCACACTAGGGCAGCCTAAAATTCTTCCCAGCAAAATGGCAATTCATTTCAGTGGAACAAATTGCGAGGAAGGACACTGCTCAGCCCTGATGGCAAAATATGGGCCTTTATTTCATCAGGAAAATGGCATGAGTGTGATATAGAGCTAATAGCATTTGACAGTGGTACAAGTCTAGTTCTTATTCTAAGGGAGAACCTAGGCTATTAAGCCCACTTTTGTCATGGGAAAATTTTATATGTGAGATAGATTTTGTAGGGTTTTTTTTGTTTGTTTGTTTGTTTGCTTTCTTAATACAGGAACCTCATTAAAGTGAATGCCTACTCTTAAATTTCTTCATTTAACATTTTCTTACTAAGCACTAGTATTTAAACAGGGAAATTCCCAAAGGGCATGCATATTCAAATATTTGAATTTTTACAGAAACCTTTTGCTCCTAGTAGAATGCATAGTATATGGCTAACTACTTTACTATGGCTAAGACATAATTTCATGCCTTTCTATGTATCTGTTTGGTTTTGTGTGTGTATTTATTCACATGGGTAATTTAAAAAAAATCATATGTTTTGTAAATGCTAAATTGAGGGAATGTTGTGATTTATTAATGCAGGAGTTAATATGGCTTCTACTGAAATTCTGCACTTTATAATACCAAGATAAAGCAACTTGAATGTATCCCAGTTCTCTGGGAACTATAGTAGCAAAAGCTCAGGGACTTTTGTCCCACAATGCAGCCTTTTCTCAACGCCATAGCCATACATCTTATATCAATCACAGAAATAATCTGTTTGACAGCTATGTGTTTGAGGCATTGTGATACATGAAAGTTCCAGATTAATACATGAACTCAGAGTTATTTGCTGTCATGAAAATAACAGTTTTAATGCAGTCTGAGTGTTGTCTGTATTCAGAGACTGGGTTTAAGAAAGGCAGTCACTCCCCAAGCCTACCTCTGGTGTTACATACTGTTTTAAATTACATGATCATTTTCCAGATGACATATAGGGTTTTTAACATACAACCAAGACAGGAATTAGATGGGGACTGGAAAGCAGCCAGAATTATTCCTATGCTGGGAAACAACAGATTTCTACTTGAAGATTTACCTCCTTCCCATCCAGTGGCACTGGTGTGAGGTACCAGTCTCATGAAGGTTTCTTCTTGCCTTTTATTTGTTACTGTCCTTAATACCTATAATATTGCTGTCCATTGAAGGACATTTCAAGCTTCTCAGAGCTTCTGCAGACATCTTGGAATTTGGCCAGCGTATCCCTTTTTGTGGGGGAGGAGGTGTCAGACAAAAGAGAAGAAGAAACAGAGTGACAGCAATGAGTCATTTGACTCACATAGCACACATGGGCGAGCTGCATCTTGTATCTGCATTCCCATGAACATAGTCTGGGATGTATAGGCAGGAACATCACCTGTAAGACATTGCAATTACACTCCTGAATTCATCAGGTTTACAACATCTCAGCTGTGACAGTGTCCATTCTGGTTTGGGATATGTGTTGCATGGACGATGTAACCCAGATGTAGAGAATCCAAAGAAAATGATAGCATGATCACAGAATGATCCAGGAAACGTCACACTTGGAGAGAGATAGAATCATAAACTGAGAAATGACTGGAGGGACATATTTACCGAGTGTGTGACAGGACTGTGCAGAGAGGAAAGTAATATGACAAATAGAAAGTATGGGGATAGTTTAGGCTAGCCAATAAAACAATCCTTCTCTTGGAAGTTCTCACAAAGCACTGGAATAAATTGCATGTTGAGGCTCTGGAGTTGCTGTAAGAGGAGGCCTGTATAAGGAGGTTAGACAAACAGCTCCCAGAAATGAATTAGACACGATCCTCTGGTGTAGGGAGATGGATCAAGCAATCTCTGAAGGGATTTTTCAGCTCTGTTCTCTCTGATTTCATCTTTTGGCAGGTATAAATCTGCCACAGCGTAGCAGATTGTTATATCTGATAGCTTTTATAAGTGCCCAACCTTCAGGGTAAGCTTTAGGTGACCAGTTCAGAGCTGTCAGCACTGCAAAAGCCATAACCATAACTGGCTCCAATTAGCAGCCTACGTGGCAATTTTAGCAGTTAGGACAACAACCTGGCTATAAAGGATGAATGATCCTTCTGCCCCAGTGGGTGTTTCTTCAAGCTCAGCGAAACTGGTGAGCTGGAGTGAGGGAGCTGACAGTGCAGCTATCCATGATGTATCTTTTTTTCCCTGTGCTGTACTGCAGAGGCCGTGGGTCTCTGGGACTGTGCATTCAGCATCTTTGACAAGCACGGCTTTCATGCACAGAATAACCTACTTGTGCTGGGTACTGTGTACCGAAAATCAGAGGGGTTTCAGAGGAGAGGATGAAGGCACAGAGAGGAGAGATTTACGATAAGCAGGTAGTTGGCTGCTCTTTGCCAAAGGCATGTAAATAGAACAAAATTCTGACATCAGCACGTTTTCAAACTTAGGCACTGTTGTGAGCTCTCCTTTTAGATGTATGTTTTTAGACAGGGCAGAAAGATGACCCAAGAATTCCTCTCAGCCTCATGCATAAATATTTGCATCATAGGTTTCAAGAGCAGAGAAAAAGCAGTTACTGCTCCTGCCTCCTCCTCTCCCAAGTGTGTGTCTGTTTCTCTTGGTTTTCTGCTACCCCAATGACAAAAAATACACTTTTCAACTGTGATGAGTGCTTCCGATTTGTAATCCAGGCTAGTCTGTGTCTTTGCAAACTGCCAGAATTGTGAAGAATGCTGGTCTTCACCAGATGCTCATATCTGGGGTCAGAAAAAGGCTGATCTTTTGAATTCTGTGTGCACTAAAGCCAGAAGGCATATGTGCTGTACCTGCCTGAGGGTCGCTTGAGATTGCAAGGCTGATATATTTCTGTCTGTCTTTTCAACCAACTTCTTTGTTTCTACCCCACTGGAACTGCATAAATTCACATTGGTTTCTTTGTTATATCTGTTTCATTTAAAATACACAGGAAGCCTTGTATGAAAGTGAGACATTCTGGAGCTTTGGCTCTGATACCTCCCGATAAGAAAAACCCAAACAAATTCGTGACAGAGCATTAAGGAGAGCTGTTGAGAGGACACCAGTTAGAGGACACATCAGACTAAGCCGGTCGTTTGGCACGTTGATGCAAGTGGTGGCTGCTTAAAGGCAAACCAAAGAGAACCCACAAGACTCTAAACGTGGATGGGGAAACACTGCAATAGTGTGATTTATCTAAAATCACAGTGCATGTAATTTGATGAAATTAGGGGGAAAAATGAATGCTCCCCTAATTTCCACATGCATATCCATCTCTTAAAAATCAGTAGGGTAGCTAAAGTGGCGTGTAAGCCCTGTGGCAACTGTCAGATAAATTACACAACAGTGAAGAAATCTCCTGAAAGTAATGCAATATCCAGCTAACTGCTTTTCCTCTTTCAGAAAAAGACCTTGAGCTGCTGCATTTGATTCTACCTCAGAAATGTTACAAAATTTCTCACTGAGAAGGCAGATCTGTGTTTTTGTGCATGAATAAGCCTTTTATTTCCTAGACAGGGCGCAAATGGACGCATAGTGAAAATTATTAAAGGGCACTAACAAGGGAATACTAGTCTTTAGGCTAATTTTTGGGTAACTATTTCTATTTATTTTTTCATTAAACAAAGTCTGCAGTTGCACAGATTGTTGTTATGAAGTCCCTAAAGCCCTATAAAGCATGGTAATGTGAGTAAGTTTTCAGAATTTAGTAAGTCTAGTTCTGGGATTTTACTATTACCTAATGTTTCCATTCTAAGGTATTATGAAAGCACTATAAATGGCACCTTTCATGAACCAGCCCTTCTGAGCCCAGCAGGCTGCTTCTGCAGTGTGCTGGTGGATCTTTCCTAAAACAGGCACAGACACACAGACACACAGACACAGACATAGACCACAGACAAACACTGACACACAGATGGAGTCACACACAGTCACACAGACACAGTCACACACAGAGACACACAGACATACAGACACACACACAGACACACAGACACACACAGTCACACAGACACAGTCACACAGACACACAGACACACAGACACACAGACACACACAGACACAGACCACAGACAAACCCTGACACACAGATGAAATCACACACAGTCACACAGACACAGACAGACACAGACACACACAGACACACACACACACTGACACACACACACACTGACACACACACAGACACACACACATACACAGATATACTCACATACACAGATATACACAGGCGCACACACACACACATAGAGACATACAGACGCACACACAGACACACAGACACACACAGACACACACATAACAGACACAGACACACACAGATACACAGACAGACACACACACAGAGACACACACAGAGAGAGACACAGACAGACAGACACACACAGACAGACACACACAGACACACACACCCAGACACACACACAGACATACAGACAGACACACACAGACACAGACACAGACACGCACACAAACACACGCACAGAGACACAGACACACATACACACACACACACTGACACACACACAGACACACACACAGACAGACACACACACAGTGACACACACAGACACAGACACAGACACACAGACAGACACACACACACTGACACACACACAGAGCCACACGCAGGCTGTGACCGCTCCATTAGGAAGGCTTTCATAGGAAAGCAGAACTGTCCCACTCGCAGCCATCATATCTGATGACATTCCTAATGCCGGGCATTGTTCGCAGAAAGGAGCCATTGTCTGAGACTGAATATCTGCTGACCAAAGCACATGGAATAAGCACAGCTTTGGACACTCTGAGCCTGGCCCCAGGGAAGAGCTTAGCCCCGAGTTTGTTTGAATGTCCTGATTCAGTGGTGAGCTCCAAAGAGGAAATGCCCACCATTATGTAAGGATTGCCCTTTATCTAAAGTTTGGAAAAACATCGTTTGTTCAGTTTTGCCATAAAGAAGATGGGTCTTATTTAAACCAAGACAGTGTTAATGAAAAATTGCCTGAACAGAAACAGACAGACAATAATATTTCTGCATTAGAAATCCTCTAACTCACCTACAATATCTTTCTAGTAAGCAATCAGCAGATGGTTTCAAACACAAAACTTTTCAAGTGAGTATAAAGACTCCAAAAGAGACAGGAAACATCTTTACATTCCTATGTGTTATCTGTACCTGGACAGTTTTGCTTTGACAATGATTAGGAAAAATCACATGACACTCAAATGAAAATGCCAGAAATCATGTAAAAATAACTTCAGAAAGTCACTGGAGCATGTTCTGTTTTTCTTATTTTACTGAACTCTTACTTACAGTCAATGGGCATTATTCAGCCTTCTGTGACTCAAAAAAAAAAAAAAAAAAAAAGTGCATTCAGAGTTGTGTGAAATGATTTATTAAATAATGAATTATTAAAGAATTATTATTCCTTTTTCTGTTTCTGAATTATTTCTGAGGTAACTCTAGGTTCTATGAAGAGCATACTACTTAAAATTATTCATACATTGTTTATTTTGCATTTGTCTGTTTCCAGATTTATTCTTTAGAGTGTTCTTGGATCCATAGAGCCATCCATTTTGAAGTCACAGGCATCTTTGCAGTCATCTAGTCTGAAATATATTTTTTCTGTTTGAAACAGAGTAGGAAATACTTCGAAAAACGTTTGGTCTTGATTGAAAGAATTTGCTAGTTGTTTCATTGGCTAATTATCCTCAATATTATCCATTAAAAAAAGTTCTTAATTTATAGGATTAGATTTTTTTAGCTTCAGTTTACAGCCACAGATTGTATGTCTTCTATCTAAGAAATTGTAATCAGAATTTTGATTGTGCTGTTATAAGCTTCTCCTTCCCTCTCAGACTGAGTGTCTGGAATCTTTTGGTGCAAGAAAAGTTCCTGTAGTGGTTCTTCTCTGAGTTTCTTTGGTCCTTCGAAAACCTTTGAAACAATGACACAAGAACCAAACAAAATACTACAGGAGAAGTTGCATGAAGGTCAAATGCTGAGATAACATGAACACCTATTCAAGATGCTTTCTACATGGAAAGATTGTATTACTCCTCCTAAAAAGATTGACATAGGGGAGCTTTGATCAACATTACCATTCACACTTGACCACATTAAAATAAAATTTGCATGCAGTCCACCAAGCTGTGTATGTACCATGAACCTGAGCTCCTCATGACTTATTACTATCACAATGATCACTTACAAATTTTAAATCTGATTATTCTGTAATAAAGATTTTTTAATAAATCATTTGGTAAAATACAGCCAAGAACAATTCCATAGAAATGGTCTGATTTTATAAAAATATTTTGAGGGATGTCTGTTTTCTGTTTCTGTTCCATGGGTGTATGTTCTGTTAAATTTTAATATGTCACGCTAATTTAACATCATCTAATTAAATGTAACATAATTTAAAGTCTAAAAGGGGAATCAGGGTTAATACAATTTTCTTCATCAATAGGCCCATAATCCCACAAAAATATAATCCTACTTTGGCAGAAATTATTTTCTATAGTTTTCCTAGATTGACATCAGTTATACTTCCTTCATTTAGCTCTTTGCCTAATCCTATATCAGGTGGGACTCAATGCCTCTTTTCCTGAGTTCAATGTCAGCCTGCCAATTTATCATGACAACAGTCTTGCTGTCCTTTTCAAATACTTGCATAGCATTTTATTTCCTTACATTCTATAGAAAAGCATCAAAAAGATCTGAGGTAGCCTTATTACTGAGATGTGATTTGGAGAGGATTAAAATTCATACTGGTTTTGTAAACATTTCTTAAATTTCTCTGGAAGTGTTTTATTATCACCCCTGAGAGATCTGCTTATATAGATTCTATCCAAATAAGATGAAGATATTTGTTAAAAATGTTCAAGTGTATCGATCTGTTTAAATTGCTGCTACTACCTTCACCTAGGAAGAAAACCAAAACCAATCAGTAGTTCTTCTTCTTCTTCTTCTTCTTCTTCTTCTTCTTCTTCTTCTTCTTCTTCTTCTTCTTCTTCTTCTTCTTCTTCTTCTTCTTCTTCTTCTTCTATTTCTTCTCATTGATTATCCCTAAAATACGCACTTCTTGCACATGTATACTGTATTATTCACCCTTTACCCTGATAAACCTTTGCTTCATGTTTTGCCTACAAGCACTTCAGTACAACAGGAAAAGGTACCAAAAGAGCAGCAAAAGTGATCGATGATATGGAACCTCTGGAAATGAAAAATGACTCAGTTGACTGGCACTCAGCCTTGTGAACAGATGAATGAGAGGGCACACGGTGCAGGTCTACAGAATCGTGTAGGAGCTGGAGAAGGTTAATCAGGAACAATCACTCTGTATCTCTTGGGCCATAAACCCCAGGCGGTATCAAACAAAACTAATAACTGGCAACTTAAAACAGGGATAGGATCCTACATGTGATGTATAATTAAGATTGGAAACTTTGTGCTGTTGGATGCTTGCAATGCCCAACGTTCACACGGATCTAAAAAAGCAGAAAATTCACAGGGAAGCAAATCCTTTAGGGGCTGTTAAATGCGAGGGCATTCACACCAGCTCAGGAAGTCTTTGAGCCTCTGAAAACTGGATGTGTATTCTAGGGATGCATTGCCAGAGGCATGCCCTGTCCTGTAGTCTTGCCGAAGAGCATCTGCTGCTCATTGTTGAATTATATTCGCTACCAGCCTTGTCTTGACCTGGGGTGGCACAGCCCACGCTGTCCCCACAGCGGAACATTCGCACCAATGTTAACTCTCGTGTACAGCTGCTCTGCTGTGTCATATGCTGCTGCTTATGCTCCTTGAGGAGCTGAATATCTTTTTTGTAAACAAAACAAAAACAACACAAAGGCGAATAAGTGCATGACAAGCAAAAACCAGCTAATCCACATGCACAAATACCTTTGCTGGCATGTGAACACGGGTATTGTTCGAGCAGCTATCTCTGCAAAGATAGTGTGACCAAAAAGCTTAACTGCAAAAAAGTAAGTATGATCAAAGATGAGCTAAACAGCTGCCATAAGCTGAAGAAAGCCTCACAAACACTGCTTTTGTGCTCTCCTACTGGCTCCAGGCCACAATAACTGCGCTGAAGTTGATGTGATTAATTCAGAACTACACCACTGTAGCATTAAGTTTTAATCCAGCACAGAAAACAGATGGGATGTCTCCTAGCTCCTGACTTGCTGGGTGTTTTGGATGCTCCTTTGTTGTACCAGCACTGCAGGGTGAGTGTGAGCCCTGGGAGCAGCAGGGCAGGTTCCGAGGTGCCCGGGTGCCATTCCAGAGCGGGGTGTCAGCCCTGGAAATGACTGATGTGGGGCTGCTCTCTGACAGATGGGCTACAAAGCCATGCTGCATGCAGGGGTACGGCGATTTTAGTCTGCTGCCAGACTCCCCAGCTCTGCAGCCTGGCTGAGGCATATTTCAGGAGGTTGGATGCCTTGGGGACGATGAAGGTCATGTGGAGAAGCCTATTTCTCTCTACTGACTGCAGAGGAAGCCTCCGGTGATTAGGTTAGATATAGATATCAGATTTCTAGATGGCAGTTTATCTCATTTTAATTCCCTGGAGGACTGTTCATCTCATCTTAAAATATGTACCTAAGAAAGGTCAGATGAATTGTCATGTGAAATGGTCTTTCTCTCTACTGACCACTGAGGCAGTTTAAGGTCGATAGCTTAGACTGAGACATCTAACTTTTATATGGTTAAAGCTGGAAATGAAGAATATCGCCCTTTTGTTTCATGTTGAGTGGATTAAATGCCATGACAGATACTCTCTTACTCAGTAATAAATATAGTGTTGTATGTTTCACAAGTTGGCAAGACCTGCAAAGTCTTCATTTTAAATTAGATTTTACTCAAGATAATGTCAGTGAGCAATTAAACTATTTTCAGGAAATTCTATATTGCCTTAGGATCTTTATGGCTTGCCATGAGAGCAAAGACAACCAAAGCTGGGACAAAAGAAACTATAAATACCAGATGTGTCTGTGTGTGTCACAGTGAGTCACTTCCAAAGGCAGAGCAGAGTCCTAAGCTGTTTGCAGTGTGTATAAAATGAGATTTCCCATGAATTTATGAGTTATCATGAAGCATAACCCAAGATTAGGCTGTTTTCTTAGCATAAGAGTTAATCAACACTCTTTGAGGTGAAATACTGATCTATCAAAATAAAAATGTTTCCAGTTATTATGCCAATATATACTTCTAATGGAATTTCTTCAAACTGCTGTCATATTAACTTATAGATTGGCAAAAAGGACTTTACAGGATTTTTAAAATTTTAAATAAAATTAATTATAATGTTAAATTTTATGTTTGATTTAAGGAAGGCTACATAAATAATATGTAATGCATTTTATTTTTGCACTTTGTTTTGTGTTTCTAAAATGTAATGTTGTGCATCAGTACTTTAATAGCTTCAAAATATTTTATTTCAACATCAGAAAGGAGATGTTTAGTAAAGTCTGTCTACCATTTATGAACCAAAAAATTTAGTAATTTTGGCTTCTGAAAAGTATTTTGAGATATTAACCTTCATTCTCTATCAAGTGCCAGAGTTCAGCAGGAAACTTACGTTCCCTGCAAGTCTGGGGTTTTTGGCTATTTAGAGTCTCACTGACAAACTGAATTGTCAATGGAATGTATTCATTCATTTATATCAACAGTATTGTCCCTGTCTGCTTTGTTTTCCTCTGGGTCCTTATTTTTTCATCAGCAGCTTGGAAGTGAATCAGTGTCTGCTTATTTTCAAAAGGAACTGTGAAGGGAAGGGCTGTTAATTGTCTCATAAAAATATTTTTCAGGAAAACATGTTTGTTTTAAAATGCACTTTTATCCATGAATGATCTCATGCCTGAAAATTTTCATCTTTGAGGCACATTTAAATTCTCACAATATCCAGAATGTTATTATGAAGCCAGACAAGCTATAAAATAAACTAAAAAAAAAAAAAAGGTGGATTCAGGGTTTCTCCATGATATCTCTTCCACTTTTGCCATGCTTTCTCATTTCCTGGATGTCAAGCAGTAATAGTAATAAAAAAAATCAATAGTAATTGAGACCCATCTCAAGATTTAACTGACACTTTTGCCATGCTTTCTCATTTTCTGGATGTCAAGTAGTAATAGTAATAAAAAAAAATCAATAGTAATTGAGACCCATCTCAAGATTTAACTGACATATTTACTTCAGGTGTTAGGAAGTCTGTGAACATAGAAAACTAACAGAATACCCACTGAAACAGGCAGATAAGAATTTGAACGCGGCTGATGCATTCTGATATTTTCTGATCTCTGCTTCCATGAATAAAGAAAATCATAGAATCATATGTCTGAGGGGAACTTTAAAAGTCACCTAGTCAAAAAGAAATTTTTTCAAATTCTGAAATATTTGTTTGAATTCTTGGGATTTGTCACAGGGAGCAGGGATACAAACATAATGAATAGAAATGCATCATGAAAAGAAACCAAAGTCAACTAATCTCCAGAAAATGGATCTGTTTGCTTTCTCATTGGTGCTTGTGTATCTCAGAGATAAGTCTTTTGGAATAGATGAAGTAATAGTACAATAGAATTTGTATGAGTTATAAAAACACATTTGACCCTCTGCTGTATGAAGAAAATGTTAATTGACACAGTCTGATGCAGCACTGGACGTCAATGGACCAGAAGGAATTTTCACAGAACTAGATAACAAAAGGTTCCAAAAGGGACCTCTGTTAATCTTTTCCACTCTGTTGCCAAACTTGTGTAAAAACATACTCTTCTGTCTACAGTACTCCAAGTTTGGACATCTTTATTCAATGAAATGGAGGAAGAAGGGAAATTTAAAAGGCTTCTCTGTATCTTTTCAGTAGAAAAACTTTCAGCAAGGAAATACCTCCCTTGTAAGGTATTTCTAGACATGGAACCCTGTTTGCATTTATTTGTGAATAAAGGTGAAAAAGATTATAGAAAATAAGACCCAGTATAACAGTCATGGAACTGTGGGTAACAGCATCTCCCTTTGTTATATACTTGAATAAAAATAATGTTTCTTTGGGCAGAGTCCTTCCCGTTTGATAAGGCTTGCATTATCTGTAAAATCTCACTGGATCATAGACTCAGAGAGTCATCTTTGAGGTCTCCTCCTTGGGTTGGAAGGCTTCTTAAATATAATCTCATTAACCCCCCTGCCATGGGCAGGGACATCTTCCACTAGACCAGGCTGCTCAATGCCCCATCCCACCTGGCCTTGAACATGCCCAGGGATGAAGTGTCCACAATTTTCTGGGCAACCTGTTCCAGTGACTCACCACCCCCACAGTAAAGAATTTCTTCCTAATTTCTAATCTAAACCTACTGTCTTTTAGTTTAAAGCCATTAGCTGAGTCTTATTTCTGTTATTTTATATAGCTGGGAAACACATTTTAGTTTTTGCTGTGATGGATAAAACTAAGTTTCATTGGTATGACTTGAGAGATAAATAAAACTATACTTGGATTGTTTCCTCTTTTGCTTAATTCACAGCTTTATTTTTTAAACCAACACAAATTCTAAGCAGAAGGTGACTCCAGGATGGGCCTGGAAATATTCAGGGAAATGCAAAACAATGTGTTACAAATTAAAAAAAACCCTAATTTTTCGTATCTATCGCAATGTGGGTTTTTTAGTTAAAAAAATCACAAAAATCCTTTGTGGATGGAAAAAACATGCCTGTCAAAGAGTTAACGTTGAAATGCATTTAGCAGATAGCCTGGCTTTAATCTGGCATTTTTCTTTGATGATAGTATAGTCATAATATCACTGAAAGTGCTCCATGAAATCACAGCACTGTTGGGATCCTTGACACCCATGCAGGTGTACAGACAAGCAGCTGAGCCACGGGCTCTGTGCTGCTGAGATGGATACATGGATACACGTATACATGGCATATCTACATGGACAGCTGACCTCCCTGCTTTAAACCTTTGAGTAATACCATCAACCAGCCTTGTGGATCTCAGCCTTTTTCATATACCAGTGAGGAGGCTCTTTATAAATTTATTCTTTGGAGAAAGTCGTGGTACTAAATCATAAGAAATTCTGGTTGGGAGCTGAACATAAGGTAGCTAAATTTTAATATTTGAGCGATAAACTTTGGAAAAAAATCTACTTGAAGGTCCTTACAGATCAATACTGGATGCTCTTCTGACCTTTATGTTTTAGTCAAGAGCACCATACTTGGACATAGTAGGAAAGGGATTTAATTTAGGTACCTAGAGTTGAGTTATGTACCTTAAGTGTACAGGATGTAAGATGAAGTCATCCACCAAGCATAGCAGTGGTCCAAATACAATGTTTCAATCCCCTGAAAAGAAATGCCTTTCAGACTTATTCTTTGCAGTTTTTGTTTTATTAAATAGTGTTCTGTTGCCTGTAGTCATTGCGGTGGGGTAATATGACACACTTTATTTGTGTGAGTGGTCCAGCAAGGTTTGGCTAGGAAATGGAGGTTTTTCCTATTGGAAATTTCAAATTGTTCAGAATTGAATCCTGGTTTCACTCCCGATTCCCAAAAACAAACTAAATTATTTAGGGTAAAGGTAGATAAAATTTAAAAGCCTTTGACCAAAAATATGGTAGGAATGCAGTGGAATACCTCTACAGGGTGTAACAACATGTGTTTGTGCCAACTGAAACACTGGCAAAAATATTCAAAGATGCTGGTGCATGACCACTACTGTGTCTAACCAAAAATTCATCTATAGGATGAAAGAAACAACATCTTAGAATGGATGTAAGCCAGTGCTGCTTTGTATGTTTTAAAATTATATAAATCTACGTGTGAAATCTGCATTGAGCAAACTAGTTTAACCATGGCCATTTGTAAAATGCAGAAAAGTTCTCAAATAGCAATTTTAACTGAGGATAAAAGTTGGAATTAGGTTGCCTCTTGACCAAATGTCAATAGTCACCACAGTAGTCACAGTATTTACACCACAATAGTCATCAGTGTTTACTTAAATAACAATGTCTATTTTTTTGTAATATTTCCTCCCAATTTCCTCATAAATAGCATTAAGACAAACTGAGTAAATTGTGAGAAATATAACTGAGGGCAAGTACTGCTGTCTCTTCCTGAGGGAAATAATGTGAACTTTCATCCTAAGTCACACAAAAGCCAACAATTTAGGCACAAGGTCAACATCATGGAAACCATTCCCAGACTGCTTTGGTTTGCACAAGTTCAAAGATCTGAGAGAGAAGAATTTGTCATATTTGCTGTTGTTCAGACTTTTCTGGGAGATGCACCAGCATTGCCTGCCACCCTGTCATACCTTGCAGAGTTGGTAGCATTCCCTGAGGTCAGCTTTACTTTGAAGAAAACCAATAAATGAAAAAGACAGCAGGGAGAAACAATGTTAATGTTTGTTTGGGTTTTTTTTTTTCCCTTGGAGATGTTGGTGAACATGGATCCAAACTGGTACTAGAGCAGTGAGCTGGCAAAGGGCACAGGATTTTTCCCAGGTGAAATGCAAAATTAATATTTGGCTTGTTAAATAACTATTAGAGTTTTTTTACAAGACTGAGAGGCTTAACTGCAAGATCCTAGCCAGATTCTGACTTAGTTCATTACATCATGAACTCATAAAGTTCATCCTGTAGAAAGTATTATGTCCTTCCTTTCCTCAGCTGTTTTTAAGTGTCACTGTGCCCTGGCTTGCAGCTGCCATATCCCATTAAAGAGATGGTTTAAGTGATACTTATACAAAACTTGGTATTTAATAGCATAGCAAGGCTACTTTGTGGTTCTGGATTAACCCTGAGGGACTTCCCTTCTATTTTATACTTGATCCTTCCTGGTTTTATTTCTCTTATCCCTCTCCCTAAAGCTTTCAGCTGTTTTTTCAGTTTTATGCTCCCCTCCTGCCTTCATCCCCTCCCTCATTTCCATTTTTCACTGCTGCATCTTACTGCATTCAAGACTTCAGGCTTTAGCCCTCAGAGGGAAACAAGAAAAAATCTACTATTTCTCTCTCTTTCTGTCTGTCTGTCTGTCTCTCTGCGTTTCCTTGGTTTCAGGGAAATCAGGGAGATCTTGATAAAACAGTCCCAGTAAATCCTCACTGCAAACCCAGAAATTTAAAAATCCTGATTTCTAACTTCAAGATGTGACTTTGGCAGGTAATGCTATTTTTGAGCTAGAAATTTATTTTATTCTAACATTGCTTATGAAATCCCTAAGGCACATCAGTACACTTCCTTCAGCTGTCTGTGTTTCCTCACAGAAACCCTTATAGAAAACTGCACTTTATCACACAACTGTTTATGAAGAGATGCCAGTTCTTTCTTTCACACTCACACATCCACACTGCAGACAACTTCCTCCTGATAAAGGGCTACCCTGCCTGCAGACCTCTCCTTAGAAACACTGCACATCTTGATGGCCTCTGGAGGAAGCATTTAGACCAAAATTTCTGTGTGTCAGGGTAGAGTCTGCACATTTAAGATCCTGCTCATCATTTTTAAAACCTTTGGGATCTTTAAAGGCAAATGGCATGAAGCAAACAGGGAACTTCCAGTGCCATGTTGGTGCATTCCCAAATCTTCTATTCCCCTTGGGCGGGCTGGAACCAAGCTGTAGAGCCCATCTTGAGTTTTGATGCAAGGTCTCAACCCAGCACAGTGTCAGAGTGACTCTTATTTAAAATGGCAAAGCAGTCAGGCTGGAGCTGGATTTGAGACTGAGACCTCTCACCCCAGGGCTCGCACACAGCTGAGGAGGACCCATCAGTACAGCCCATGGCATCTCACCTGTGTTTCCAGGGCAGTGCTGAAGGGTCTCAGTGCAAGGGTCTCCAGATGCCCTGGGGCACTGTGTGCTTGTGTGCTGGCAGCTGAATCCATCCCCAGGTCCCCAAACAGATTAGTTTAACACAAAGAAACTTCCCAAAGTTTTGCTTCATCCAAATCCAAGGAAGATTAACCAAAATTATTATAATGAGTCATCAGAATCTATCAGGATTCTTACTTTAATCAAGAATCACATAGGTTCCAGTTGCAGCTTTGTCAAATCCATTCTGTGTCCCAGGACCAAACCTCTCTCCTTAAAGGAGAAGCTTTCCAGGGAAGCTGCTGTCTCCTTTACTATGTTAGTCTATAGAACAATGGAGTTTGTGCTATCACTGGAAAATAAGGAAAAGTAAAAAAGTTTATCACAGATATCAAAAGCAAAATAACATCTCTTAAGTGTCTGTTTCTTAGCAGAAAAAGACAAATAAGTATGACTCCTATTATAATGAGAATTATAATGTGCTATGAGAAATTGACAGTAAAATTAGATAGTTTTTTTAATATAGGTTCCTATTAAACATCTGATGTAAAGAACAATCCCTATAAGATGTTTTTTGTAATGCATGCTTTGTGGAAATTGAACTTTTTTCCTTGTCAGAAATATGTAACTGTTTTAGCAATGCAATTCCTATAAGTAAATATTAAACATACCAGCTATTTACAATAAAATGAAGGCAACCACCTGTGAATAATCTAATTACACTGAGGTGAGTTACTTTTTTAAAATTCACTCTGCTTTGGAAGTGCCAATCATTGTACATCCCCTACCTGCCACCTAATAATCTCCAGTTTAAAAGAATTAAAGCGTTAAAGAATTGTTCTCTGCAGCATATTCAGTATTGGCCAAAGTAATATACAAGAACTGGTGATTTCCTCTTGCACCTGCTTTGACAACACCATGCTCTTCCTGTCAGCTGGTGAGCTTGCTTTGCCCTTCCCAGGACCCTGCAGCATTGCTGTATGCCCAGAGCCTGGCACAAGGTCAGCGTGCCAATGCCATCAGCCATTGGGCACCCTCAGACAGGAGATGGGGAGTCATTCCCGCTGCATCCTCCAGTGCAATCACTTCCCACCCTCTTGGCAAGCTGGAGACTTTTGGGTTGTGTCCTGCTACACTTCAGGAACCAGTGTGGAAGCATGTGGGACCAGGCCCTGCTGACCTGTGGCATGGCCATGCTCATGATTTCATTCGCTGCCCAACAGTGCTCTCTCAAACAGCTGCCAGACATGGTCTGGGGGAAAGCAAAGCCCAGGAACTCAAAAGCAGCTTGGGTGCAGCTGTAGGTGATGAAACAGTTCAGTTGTATGGATGCAGGTGACTGTACCTCTGTCACTGCCAGGGTGAGAGGTGACTCCCAGCTTTGTTGGTCCATGAGTTTAGATGTGGACAATTCAGGCAGACTGGCCCATGAGGCAGCTCTCTGCCCTGGCCTGGCGTCTGAGCAGGGTGCAGCCTGGGCTGCTCACAGGACTTCTGCACATCACACATCTCTTCCCAGGCATGCCAAGGTCCATGGGTCAGTCACTGCAGACAAACAAAGCCACTGCTCCAGTTTTAACTGTGCACGGAGCTAGGGCCAGGCAGAGACCTGTTCCATCTTCTGCCAAAATTTATTGTCCCGGGAATATGGATGCCATTTTAAACAGATGCAGTAGATGTCCTGAAAAGAGCTCTCTGTCTCTCTCACCCCATTTACAGTGTGCAAAAATATTGCTCTTCCTTCTTGAAACATTTTCTGATTGTCAGGTGGTGTTAAGAGCAGAACAGGTATATTTTTCAACTACTCTTCAGCCCACACACAAATAATAAGAAAAGTGAGAGAAATGTGGCACATGAGAATGAGTAGTGAAACCTGTTGTTTTAACAAGTTGGAAATTAAAACGTAATGTGGTACACAACTCATTAATTAATTTTATTACAACTTTATGCCAATTTTTATTAGATTTTTTTATTAGATTAGGAATTGAATTTTGAGATTATGTTAAAAATGTGATGGTGTTTGCCTATTTTCACAGTAGATATAAAATTTAAATGGTCTTATTTCAATATGTATTTCTTCTATAATTTAGCTTTTGCCATTTGGCAAAGTCTTTACAGTAAAATATTTGGCATGAAATCAAGTCTAACTCTTTGCAGTCAGAGATTAATGATCTGTCCATAAAGTTCCTTTACTGTATGGTTAATTCCCTTAGCATCAAGTGCTTCCACTTACTAATGTTACTTTTGCAGTTTGTAAATGACATTAACAAATAGAACTCATTTTATGGTGGTCCTGTGGCATGACTAGTTCAAGTACTGCTACCTCTTCTTCTTTCTTGCAATTAAAAGAAATATTTTAATCCAAATGGTGCATCTGTCAGCAAACTGTCAGGAAGAAAATGCTAATAGGTAAATTCTTTCATATGCTCTGAAAGAATCTTATCACAGGCATGGATTTAGTGAGCATGCACTGTCAGTTGATGCAAGAATTAGCAGTCATGCAAGAGTTGTCATTGATTTAGACACTGATCAAGAGAAGACTCTGTAGCACTACTGTTTTCCTTTTTTCCTTCCAGCCACAGACAGAAGAGCCTCTGTTCTCTGATGAGGCCTGTGTGTCGATAAAAAGGGAAGCCATCTCTGGTATCACTGGCTAACACTCAGTTTAGAGTGTTAGCCAGTGATACCAGAGAGCCTTAAAAAGTGGAAATTCTATGAAAAAAAAACCACAAGTGGCTTACAGAGAGGGACCATGGCTAAAGACTGTAGAATGAAACAGTTGTTCCTGTCAGAGTACAGACTCAGATACTGATCAGCTTAATTCCATGTACCTGCAGAAAGATTGTGCCTGGGGCTTCATGGCAGGATGGTTCCCCCCTTTCATTTTTGCATGGGATGTGGCTGCATGAATGGAACGGCCCTTGGACAGAAAACTCCTGCTTAAACTTAGAAGAAAGAGCACTGGGGTGTTTTTGCAACAACAGTCTTTTCAGAACTAATCTGCTTTTTGCAAGGAAGAAATTGCTTTGGTTGGGAATTGGGGTGACATTTGATCTGTATATGAGATTCAGCTCAGATAAAGTGTAATACGGTCAAAATCTGCCTGCTTAAGGGCATCCAGGGTTTTCCCAGAATACCCTGTTTATAATTCTGTGGCTTTAGAAATAAAGAAACTTAAATAATTCAAGTGTAAAATTTCTACTGGAGTTCAATGATACCAAGATTTTAATTTCTGGATGTACCGAGAAAAATGAATTTGACTGTTAAAGCATAGCCTTCATAATGCATTTCATTTCAGATTTCAGTGGACCTCACACAAACATGACTGATAGAATGGAAAAGCTTTAATTAGCTGTCAGAAATATTCTTCCAACATGGTTTTGGGAAAATACTCTTTCAAGCTTGTATAAGTTTTTGCTACATTTTTTGTGACATATGATATTTATGCAACAGTCATCTATTAATATCTAAATAGGACTTTATTCTTTTTATAAGCTGCTTCATTTAAGGAATGCTCTGAAGCTTTTGAGTAACTTGAAATACATTTAGGAGGAAATTCTGGAGCTGCTGAAGTCAGCAGATATTGTACTGCTGATTAAAACACAAGCAGAGTATCACTCTTCTTGCTTTATGCCTTCTTTCATACAAATGTAGCAAGGCTATTCTACTGTTCTTCCTACTCATTTGTACTGATATTTGTATCAAAGAGCAGTTGAAAGGTCTCTGAAACACCTCTGATCTCAATATATATTTCCTGTGAATACATGTAGTGAGATGTAGTTCAAGTGTTAAAGTTGAAACATTAACTATATGTAAGATTTTCAAAAGCACTTGATATCAATGATATGTATTTTTTTGAAATTACTGGGATTTTTTTACTTTGACATAATTTGGAGCTGGATTAGGAAGAAGCCAGACAATGACTAAATTTGTGTATGGGGCAACCCAAAATCCATTTGATGTTGCTTAACAAATTGTTAATTTACTTCATGAAACTTGGTGGTTATAACACAAAAAATACAGTGATAATATATTATATAAATATTGTGGGCTGAAATTTTATTGATTTGTAAGATCTAAACAAAGGATAAAATGTTGATCCAATTTCGGTGAATAAGGCTTTTAAAAACAATTATATAGACTTCATTGGAATTATTTATATGGTAATATAGTGGTGGATATTAGTAAAGTTATAAGAATCTGCTCTAAAGAGGGAAAAGAAAACAATATTTATCTTGTAAAGTGCATAGAAGTACTAGCTGCACCAGCCAAATGATAGCAACCTTCTTTCCATTAAATATATATATTGTTGCATAGTGAAATGAATGGTATAATATAAAACTAACACAGTTCTGGTTTTACCCAGAAACAGTGGGCCAAATAAACACTTAAACTGCAAAATGATTGCTTTACTTTTTTAAGTGCAGCTGAGAAAAGTGGCACGTACAACTGCAGCAGTTGTGGGCTATAGCTTGTAAAAATATTATGAAATGAACACAGTCATTTGACCAGTTTAACTGCTTCTTTCTGCAATATATAAGTATAATATAGGTAAGTTTCACCAATGGAAAATTCATATAAAATTCCATTACACACGTTAAACTTATGAAAATGTTGTCATGCTCAAGATAACTTTTTTCTTACTTTTTTTTTTCTTTTAACATATGAAGTCTACTTTGTCTGCTTTGGAATTAATTAATTTATTCTGTGCAATAGCTGATTTTCTACCATGCGAATCCAGAAAATAAACCCCTCTATTGAGCATCATATTCAGCTGAGAAAATCTAAACCAGGTACTCCCTGAACATTACTCTCATAAGCCATGGCCAAGGATTATGGCTGTCAAATTGTACACACAACTGTTAACAGCCAAATATTTTATCATTCCCTGCAAGACCTTGATGTTGGCATCATATGTCTTTTGATTCCTAAATAAATCCTTTGTATTTAAATGACATCTTGTATAAAAAGAGAACTTGTTAATGAGAATATTATGTTGACTGGTTGATAATATTGTCTTTTTTGTGACTAAGTCCCATACCTTTGGCCTACAGGATAATGAGAATAAAGGTACTAAATTGCATTTTTTCTGTTAATTTTGCACTTCTTAAACCAATCTGTTCAAACATTTTCCAAGTGTCTGGTGCACTAGTAGAACCAGAACAGTTACACACCAGTAAGGAGGTGAGTTTAATGGAGGGCACCGACCACCCCATGTCTGTAGAAGAAATGCTGTACTGGCATTGTATCCTTTTTAGACAAGCGTGCAACTAAATGCTTTTATACGCAGTTTTTAAACAAATCTACTGAAATCTTTAAAGTTAATCGCATGCATTCTCCCTTTGTTACACAGAATTGAAGGTGAGCAGCCCAGCTCCCTTGCAAAGACACGTGCTGGGCAGGTCAAACAGTTCTGTTCAGTAAGAGTCACTTTACCTCTTCTGGCATGTAGTCTTGGAGTCCCATGTGCTTTAATGGCAGTAACCCAGGGAGCTGTCTAGCTTTGGCTGATCAGGTCTGGAAAGTTTGGAGGCCTCAGCACAAGACAGACATGGATCTGCTGGAGTGAGCACAGAGGGCACCAGAGGGCTGGGGCACCTCTCCTGCGAGGACAGGCTGAGAGAGCTGGGGCTGTTCAGCCTGGAGAAGAGAGGGCTCTGGGGAGACCTTATTGTGGTTTTTAAAGGGGGCTAATAAAAAAGCCCCTTTTAAAAAAGCTTTTTACATGGAAAGATAGTGGTGTGACAAGGAGAAACTTTAAACTAAAAGAGGAGAGTTTTAGATAAGATATTAGGAGGAATTTCTTTACTCGGAGTGTGATGAAACAGTGCAACAGGCTGCCCAGAGAGACTAAAGATCCCACACCCCTGCAAGTGCTCACAGTCAGGCTGGGCAGCCTGATCCTGGAAGGTGGGAGGGTTGGAATTAGATGATCTTTAAGGTCCCTTCCAACCCAAGCTCTTCTATGACTCTGTGATTATTCAGATCCCATATATATATATTCCTTTGTCACTGAAATTTCTTAACAGTCCAAGATGAATTAACTGGATTTCGTCTTTGATGAGATTATTTGCATGATCTAGTCTATTCATGTAGTTCATGTTAATTCTGTTCTTAAATACTTGTAACATTGTAATATTTTCAAGGATATTCATCACTTAAATTACACAACAAGATACATTTTTATTCTCTCTATTGCTCTTGTAAAATTGAAAATACATGCAGAAGGGAAAACTGTAGGCACGAAGGCAAATGCAGTCTCCCATTGGCAAGAGTTATCTTGCAGAAAGATTGTGAATGTGGTGGATTTGAAGGATTTTAACAAAGTCAGAGACTGCTAGCACTGGCTCAGGCCAGGCACGATGCAGGCAGGTGCTGGACAGGCTTCCCCCGCTCAGCCCCTGCCAATCCCCATCCCCTGACCTGCAGCCCTGCAGCTGTTCCCCTCCGTGCCAAGATGTGTGCTGGTGGCTTGGGCATTTGGAAAAACACAATCGCTGCACAAATACATGTCAGGTCTCCAAAAGGCAGTGAATTAACCCACTGTATCACTTCCAGTGCAATGATTTTTAAAATTCCTCTTTCTAAGACAAAGCCTGCAGGGCACAGCAGTGGGTGCCCTTTTCATTCTTACCCTAACTAACAGTTATGGCTTGATCTTTGTAGTTATGCTGGAACATGATGATTTAAAAAATGAGCATACTTTTCTTATAGAAAGAATAATTTCCTTTGAGCCAGATCTATGAAATGAACAAGCTGAGAGAGGAAATATTTGAAAAATTTGGGGGCAGATTCCCTACCCTTTGAAGCAGTGATGAGCTCTCTGTGCTGACAGTGATCTAAGTGTCAACAGAGGGGTTTCTGGAAAGAGACATTTGTCTTACCTAGCTCTTGAAAGGCTACTCATCTCACTAACTGGTTTGATATATGCTTTATAGTACTGCAATGAGTCCTGAACAACTGCTTTTTGAAAGAGATCTCAGGGTTTTAAATCTAGGTCACACTTTTCAGTCCTGATTCAAGAGCAGCATTGAATAGTTGCAAACTTTAGCTCATTGCTGGCAGGGATCTACAGGATCAAAGCTGTGAATTGACTGGTGGTAAAAGGGAGTTATGATTATTTAATGAACTACCAGAAAGGCTACTGATTCATTGACAAATATTCATGTTCTCAATATTTTTCAAGGATAGGATTTTAATTTACTGTGTTTTATGCCAGAACTGAAGTAGGGTCTCTGAGGGTATGTGGTAGGTGGCCTGGGCTGTGCTGACATGCAGTAACCAGTTGTGCTGAACACTCATCTCTTTTCCATATTTAAAATACATCCTGGATCACCCCACTGATGTTGATGAACTCTAGTTCCAAACATTTCATTTCTATTCATTCCAGGATTAAAGAAAAATGCATTGCTTAACAGCACAGTTTTTACTTACTGCAGTTTCTCACTTTCAGATTTAGACACAGTGGTTAAGGAGACTTTGAATGACAATTTTGCTGGGTTGGAAGGCACCTTAAAAATAATTTAGTTCCAAACCCATACCATGTGCAGGGACGTCTTCCACTAGACCAGACTGTACAAAGTCCCATCCAGCTGGTATTGAACAATTCCAGGGATGGAGCATCCACAGCTTCTCTGGGCAACCTGTGCCAGGGCCTCACCACCCTCATAGTAAAAATTCCTTCCTAATATCCAATCTCAACCTGCACTTTCAGCTTAAGGCCATTCCTCCTGGTTGTATCACTCCATGCCCTTGTGAAAAGTTCCTCTCCAGTTCCTCCAGTTCTCTTTGTAGGCTCCCATCAGGTACTGGAAAGTGCTATAAGAAATAGTGGGAAAGGGATATTTATTTGCAAGGTGTTTCTTTATTTTCTCAAGCATCAGATCAAGCTGCATCAAGAAACCACCACACTCCTCTGCTTTCCCTTCCTCAAAAGAAATTCCGTTCTGCACAACCAATTTTGCCCTTTCCTTAGAAAGAAAAGATTGATTTTTTTTTTCCCTCGACCATTTGTTTTCCCTTCTTTGGTGAATATTCCATTTTCTTGTGTTAACAAAATATGGTTCTATTTTCTTCCTTTAAAAGAAAGGAAAATGCTTATTCTTAAGGAAGAATAAACTTAGAAAAGTGGGGAACAAGAAGGAATTACAGAATATTTATTTATTCGTTGTACAGAGTTAATATTTTCCAACAGCAGGACGCATATTCCATTACAGAAATAGTGAGGGACATAGCAATTCTCCAGAGTTCCTGGTTCTGTTAATATCTTAAGTCACATGCTGCTTATTCTTGGGAGCTCTTTGCAGAAGGGTAACTATGCTCAGTAATGTCAGACAGCGTTTTCTGAGAGCCTGAATCTGTCACTGAGGAAAGAAACAGCCTGTGTATATTTTCTGTATGTAGTAACAAAGGAAAAAAATTTAAATGTTGAAACTAGAGAATGTTTTTATGATCTCAAAATACAGAAACAGGAATAGTAAAAAATAAGCAAATTGCCTGTTTTCCTCACCTCCCAATAGAATGTGGATTTTAGAAAAAAAATAAATAAAATTTTTAAAAACCCTGCACAAATCCAAATAACATAGTTTTTATATTCTAAAAATATATAGCATTTTGATGAACATGAGCCATTTTCCCTTGGGGAAAGGGAAGAAGCTGAGTGATACATCACAAATCTATGAATGAAGGTGGATCAATCCTTAAGAACTTGCTGGATCATCCCAGGAGGAATTTCTCAAAATGGAAGAAGATAGACCTTTAAGGAGATGTACAAATTTCAGAATTGAATAGTGCTGCAAAGATGAGGTAATTCCACTGCACTGGACACATAATAAGAGGAAAACTTTACCCTGGAAAACTTGTGATTTAAGATGTATTAAGGACAAAGAATAAAGTGAAAGTGGTTAAATTGCTGGTATCCCACAGGTAGGGAGGGCTGCCCTGCTGGCCCTGCTCAGTGCTCAGTGCCCTGAGTGACTGCAGCCAGATCATCCCCACGCTGCCTAATGGGGCAGGAGGCAAATGTGCCCTCTGGGATGAGCTCCTCCATGCAGCTCCTCCAGTCCAGCACCTTTTCTCAGTGGTGCTGGCTTGCAGCTGGCAGGACAGAGAAGCTGAACAGCTGTTGGATTCCTCCTTGTGCAGCTGCTCATATCTGGGTATTTAAGGACTTGTGTGACTTCAGGGGGCATGGAAGTCTTTGGAAGTGCACCAAAACTGGCAACCTAGCACAGCTGTGAAAGAGTTGGGACAAATCTAAGGTAGTTAAATATGAAGAAAATTTACTTTCCTAGTTCTGAGTCTTTTTCTACAATGTGCTGATGTCTAGAGCATTTCATCCGAGCACAAGGAACAAACTAAATTAAGTACTCTTATTTATTATCCCACTTTATATCTAATATGGGCCCATTCTTAGTTACAAGACCTCCAGTCAGCAATATCCTATGGAGGTCCTGTGTCCAATATTTCAAATTAGGTTGTTTGGCTTGACTTGTATGAACAAATAGAAAAATAACACTTTTCACCTTATTTATTTAAGGAGGTCTAGGCTTTAAAAATGCATGAGCTGCATGAGGATATTGCTGCAGGCAGCAATGGTGAATGCTTCAAATCCCCCTATTTAAAGGAGTGAAGAATAACTTCTAACTTCCTGAAAATTATTGAATCTCATTGTAATACCTTTGGAAAATCAAAGAAAATTGCTTTTATCACCTGGTAAGTAGGCATATTTTTTGATAGTTGTGTGTAAGAAAATAGAATTTGGTAACAGTTTCACTTCGATGATTTTGTCTTAAAAGACAAAATATCTGAGAATCTCTTAGAAATTCAGAAAACTCTGAATACTCAGCCAAATTCATCAACAATAATATCCATGAAGTGATTTTGAAAGAAAATATTGACCAAAACCACAGAATAACTTCCTTTTGCTTTAAAGCTTGCAAGGTACTTTTAAAACTTTGCCTGACCACCAATGAAGTCAAAATGGGTTTACCAGTAGTTTCAGTGAACTCAGGAATGGTATAAAATGTTTTACTTACTTAAAATGAAATTAATGGTTATAGTTTACAATATGCAGCACTGTAGTGGCAATGCTTGTTTGACAAATCTGATACTGTTTTTTTAGACAGTCCAGGAAGCTTCATTGTCTTGTATCATAATGTACATGGCTCCTCCTGCATGCTTACCATGCAAATCAAACCTCAGTCTGGCTATGAGATGTAATTAATAGTTACACATGGAAGATTACTGGAAGCACAAGCCTTCTTTCAATAAATATCAATTAGAAGAAGAGTAATTTCAGAGGCTGTGTGGAGTACTGTCTGGCACAGACCTCCCACACAGAGATCAAGTTGGGCCAAGAAAAAGCTGGGCCATTTGAAAATGCATAGATTTTATTGTTATTGTTATGAAGGAAGTCAGCAGGAAAGAAAATGACAGAGAACTAAGACATCCCTCAAAACAGCATTTCATTATCTCATTCATTTCCTAGAAATTCTTAACACTAGATGAAATTGTGTCAACTTCAGCAGTCCAAATCTTGTGCAGCCAATATAAACTGGTGTTCTCTTGTCAAACCATGTAGGAAATGGGCTCATCTACTTTACCCACCTCTTCCTGCTGACTGCAGGGGAAACAAAGACTAACTTAGACTATAAACATAACACTAAGATGCCCAAAGATAGATGAGATAATCCTTTCCATTTGGATTCTGTGAGCTGAAAATTGTGGAGCTCCATTCATAGGAATATTTAACTATTTTCCTCTTCATAATACCTAATGCTCAATAAAATCACAAGAAAAATTTCTACCAGTTGAAGTGAGAAGCTGTGCTGGCCAGGATCTCTGCATTCATGTAGAGTTGCCAGTAATAGATTTCTTTATCTGTTGCAGCAGGAGATTATCACAGTTACAGCTCTGCTGATGGTGAAGTGCAGCCTTGAGCACGACTCAGGAGCACTCTTTTCATCAGATGACATCAGCTGCCACTTTAGGCAATGCAGTAAGTGGACTAAAACCATGATGTATGCACAGACTTCTTTAAAAAGTGGGATCAGCTCAGGTCTTATCAAAGCAGAGTTTTAAATCCTTGTATGTGAAGAAATCAGCACCGTGTACTTCTACACACTGAATAAAATCAGCCCCCTGACACTTAATAAGCTGCTTCAACTTGTGCATTAACACTGTAAAAACAGTTGACTTAGTAACATTGAACTACAAAACTTAACTTGTGAAGCATTAACAGGATATATTTTTCTTTCTGTAAATCTCTACTAATCTTACAGCTGCTGAACTGGTGGCTCAGCAGTAAGTAAACATGTCACTTGGGGACAAGTTATGTGAACCCACTGACAATCATGCTCTATCACTTGATGCAATTGCACATGTTAAGAAAAGATCTTTTAAAATAAATATGCCATTTATTGTCAAGCCACTCACTAATTTTGAACTGTGTTGGGTGACAGAATATGTGATAGACCAGAAACTATGAGAAGAGCAAAACACCAAAGCATTTTGTGAAATTAAAGATATCCTAAGGGTTAATAAAAATTCCCAAAGAGGCAGCATATTCTGAGGAACAATGATTGCAATATAACAGAATCACTTCCAAAGAATAATTCTCCAGGATCACACACGCCCCTGACAAACTAAGTAGGAGAAAAGAAGACAAAGAAGTACAAGACGAACAATTAAAATTTAAAAATAAACCCTGTTTTTAATACTTAAATGTAATGTAATTATTAAAAAAACCTCCATCTTATTAGCTAAGATGGGTACTAAAAAATATCAGCATGTAGGAAACATAGTCTGAAAGAGACTAGCCACAGTAAAGATGTAAAATGCAGAATTTTCAAATCAGTTCAGATTAAGTGATGGCCTTCAACTACGTGTATGGTTTCTGCTATGTGTTCTGAAAACCATCAACTAAAAAGAAGTCTATATCATGTAGTTTATGTCTTTTAAGACCTTGGCTTTTTTGAGTAGACTAAAGCCTCTACTTTAGCAGGCTGGATTGTAGTATTCAGAAACTGGAGGATCAGCTTGCAGCAGCCAGCATTGCTTTGTAACTTGTCTGAAGGTTTAGTCTTGTTTTTTTTCAAAACCACAGCCATAATATATAGCTATTTTTCCAGTTTAGGATGAACCCAGCCCACAGAAATAATGCTGTTCTGGTATGCCTACCCAAGTTGTCCTAATGATGGAGAGTGTTTCTTCAGTTAAAAGCTGTCTCCTCTATACCCTGTCTACTTCACTAATTATTTTTCTCTCTTTGGTGCAGGACTTTGTCTCTCTTTTTCTGCCATTCTTTACCAAGTCCCTGCAGGAAAATGAGGTTTGCTGAGACCACTAGAGCTGTGTTGCTGTATGCTATTTAGAGGGGATTGACTTGTGTTTCAGAAGCTGAACAGCCAAAGGATTTAATCTCAAATTCTCGGGGTACATTTCAGAGTAAAAGTGGTGAAAACACTACATTATAGCAGCAAAGAAGGGGACCCGATTTAGAGGCAGGAAGCCAGATGTTAATTAATAAAACCAACATAACAGGGCTATTTGGCTTGCCCAGAACATTCTCTCAGCTGCCTGTTTGTAGGCTGTTTCTCAGTTAATCAGTTCTGCTGCATTAAATTTCTTTAAAAGAAATTTTCTTCTCTGGTTGCTTAGAGCCCTGTTGAATCAAGCTGAAAGCTCTGTGAGGGGTGCTGAGCCAGGCCAGCGAAAGTAATTTATAGAACGTTACAACTCTACTGCTACCTTCAGCAGCGTTCAATTTACATCTGCAAATGTCCCTGCCTGTTTCACACAGACAATTAAGCTCATTCTGTGAGTAGTGCTCACTCAGATGGCTCTAAGTCCCAAGCAGGGAGAGTTTTCAGTTGTCAGGCTGAAGCAGTACAACCCCAGGCACAAGGACCCAATAGTGTGGACATGACTGTTTCTTCTTTTGTAGCTTCTGCCATACACTTATGTTATATCACTGCAAGTGAAAGTCACTATTAGAAGCAAAATGCTTTAAATCTGTTGAGCTGCCATAAAGTTCCTGTCATTTAAACCTCCCAGGAGCAGATTTTGTGTTGCCTGTTACGTCAACCAGAATAATGCATTGTTTTCAGCTATTTGTTGAAGGGGAGTCAGACCAGCAGAGGAGAATGTAAAAGTTTATTCATCAATAAAATCTTTAGTAAACCATTTAAGCAGGTTATTTCTCTATCAGATATACTTTAAGTTATGCTTGTATTAGACTAGTACAAAGAGATTCCTCCAGCTGTTGTGTCAGAAAAAGTGAGTGCTAGCATCAAGGAGGCATTCTGCCCCAGAGGTCACAGTCTTAGCATATTTTTGTTTAAATATGCAGGCTACCTGAATGTGGCAAATAATTTGTGTGTTCTTTCAGAATGCCATTGATAATAATAATGGAATAAAGTGGATTCTCTATTTTTCTTGAAGCAATGCTTCAAGAATTTTTTTGAGATATGTGAGTTGAACTTAACCTAAACCACTCTATGATTCTAATGGGAAGTGATGGATTCTGAGGTATTCAGAGAACTACAGGCAAGACTAACTTAATTGCCATTGGATGTCATTCATGGGTCAGCAAAGTATAGAGCTTCGCTTACTATATGGGATTAACAGTCTCAAATTATTCCATGTCAAAGTTATGGGAGAGGATGCTTCACAGATGGAAAATAGAGCATCTTAGGCATTCAAACACAGGTGAGTTTACAATACAAGTGGAAACTGGGGAACACATGAATGTCCCCAGAGCAGTGGGATTTAACCTGAGGATTTCATACTGGCTATGTTGGGCAGCTCCCTGCTTGGTTCTTGGTGAGCCCCAGGTTGAGGTAGTGCAATCTCCCTGCAAGTTACTTAAGGGTCCTCCACAATCACACTTTATTCTGGACTATGGATTTCATAAATTGTGCCAGACATTTATGGCTCTTTGTGGGACTAGAGCTGCACTCTTCACTTAGATTCTGGTCCCTGGGATGACATCGTCCTTACTGGGTCAACTGAGCTGACAAACTAGATGATGCTTGTGGGTTCCTTCCAACTCAGGATATGCTATGATTCTATGATCTTTTATCAGCTTCCTGCCTTTGCATAAAAAAAGGTTTTTTTCAGATATGAAAAAAGACAATGATAAAGGAAACTCCTTCTGTTTATTAAAAGTGGAATAAAACATTTGTTACATGGAGCTTTGCACAGGGGTTGGGTAGTCAGGAATCTCAGTAGCAAGCTCTGTTCTCTGTCACACAGGGAGAAAAGGATGACAGGAAAATCCAGTGAACTTTGAAAACATTAAATTTAAAAAAAGAGAGAGGTTTTCTTCTCCCAAATCAAATTCTTAGAACAAAGAAGTGTGAAGGTAGAGGAAGAGCAAAGAGGTCAACATCTCTGAGCAATAAGATAACATTTGCATGGTGGCTGACAGGGAGCAAGAGAAGCACAGAAAAGACAGTAAGCACTGATGTTTATTTTAGAAAGAAGAAAATGTTTTATTAAATAAACTAGTAGCTGAGCAGTCTTAGATGGCCTAATCCATGTACCTTTGGGTGGGCTCAAGATATGGCTGCAGTGACTCTTGCAGTGGTTCTGACCCAAAGCAATAAAGTCAATGTGTCCCCATTAACTCTCTCAAGCTTTGCATCAAAACCCTGATGAATTGTGCAGCTCACTGGCTTATAGCTGAGCTATGCTAGCTGTCAAACAACCAAAAAGTCTCTCCCCTGGGTAGCTTGGCATATAACCCTTAGGTATCCTTACAAATCAACGTGGGGAATGACATGCAAAGAAAGGAAAATGGGCATTTCTGATGTCAGACACCATCCGTCTTCAATTAAGTTTGCTTCCGAAATGTTCCAAGTATCCAAGTTCTTTTTGAAAGCCCAATTGACCCAGAAGTCTCTAACAAAGCAATCCTTAAAACCAGACACATCGTTCGTTTGTTGCTTGATGGGGGGTTCTTAATGCCATAAACCCCAGTGCAGAAGTTAATAATTTCATACATTATCACTGTGAATATGCAATAGAAAACTCAAGGCAGCTGTTTGAACTTCCCTTTAAAAGAGGACAGATTGCCTTTATTGTGTGCACTACTTCATGGCTTGTTTGAGGCCAGGGCAATTATGGGATGAATGACTTCCCTTTAGCTGTTGATGTGTAGGCTTGTTGTTGTGTGTGCATTGTTTTGGGCTTTTTGTTATTGGCTGTCTTTGTTTTGTTTTGTTTTGTTTTTAATGAAACTGGAGACCATGTGGTAAAGCCACAAAAAGCTGACAGGTAATGATCAAAAAAGGGAATGGCCAACGCTGACTTGGCATTTTATTGTCTTGTAAATATAGAATTAAAATAACAATTACATTTCTGTGGAGGCCATTCTTACTTGTTTACCACTACAAGGGTGGGTGTGATTTTGTTCTTTCAATACCACAGAGAAGAAGGCAGAAAGCTTGTCAAATTGTGCTGCTTTTTTCTCTCTGTTGGGTTGCAGTGGTCTTTCCTATGGGATGTTTTGGTAGATAAATAAAAAGGTGTTAATTTTTGTTTACTTGTGCTGCTGATGACCTCATTAAGTTCATGAAAGCTTCATCCACTTCCTTCTAACTAAATTTTTCTTTTTCAGATTTTGGAAATAATGCAGTAGTCTGGTTGGAAGATTATCCTTAAAGTGAAATTATATATGTGGGAATAAGGAAATTTATGTAGAGTCTAACTGACTACCTTGTAGAGACTTTCTAATTAACTGCTCTGTATTGCTCTGCAATCACTAATTACTGCAGAAACAGAAGTCAGAAGACCAACTCTATTGCCAACAAACAACTATTTAAGAAAGTGCTTCAATGTGAATGAAAATAATTTTTCTTCTAAGAGACACAGACATATCTAGATAGAGCACTTCATGGTAGCTGCAGTGCATTTGTTTTTTGTCTCCTGATGATGCTCTTTCAGGCAGAACTAGGATTTACATGAAGTATATGTTAACAAAAAATGTGCCAGTAAATATTTTGTGTTGGTTTATACCTGCACTGTATGAGTGCTACAGCCATAATATGAGGGCAAGGTAAAAAATACATGTCTTGGAGCTGGGAATGTTCCATGTCAGATGTTACTGAGACTATGTATTGTATGGGTGTTTGGACATTAATCTACTTAATATAGTGTTGACAAACATTACCATAAAATAAAGGCTGATGTATGTATCATACCTGTCCAGAAGACTGCACTACTTAGGAAGTAATTCTAATTCAATAAATTAGGATTTATGACAGGAAGGAATAAGAATATTCAAATTCAATAAATTAGGGTGTATGACAGAAACTTGAGACAAGTTATTTACTCATTACCACGTTCTTGTTTACATGGTGAGAAGCAAACATGGGAATAAAAGTATGAAACCATGTTTCTGTTATTGAGCCTCAATGTAATTGCAGTGGGTTCAAATGATGCTGCCTTTCTGCCCTCCAGAATTTCAGGGCTGTTCACATTTGTTTAGTTCTTTATACTTTCTGGACTGAGTAAAAGAAGAGAAATTGCAATTCATTAGGATATGTAATTATTCACTGCAAGTCATTTCAGTGGAAATATTGCCCTTTCCCTTAGTGTATCTGTCTTACACTGTTTCAGTGAACTCAAGCATAGATACACATGCATGGTACCATCCCACAGGTCTGGAAGTACATATAGATATAAGAAATAAGAGTTTCCAGTTTTTTAGACTCAAATCTTACTCTTTTCCTTTAAAACTACTGCTTTCTCTAGGGACTTGCCTCTGTCCTGCTGCACCTGGGAGCCAGGCCCTGAGAACATTTTGCTGAGGCTTTGCTAAGGTCAGCTCTCTGAAGGTGCTCTATTCCTGTATATTCCCAATTCTAATAAACTTTCCTCTACATGTTATAGTAGGAACATGGAGCAACCTGATGTCCTTACCCATCTTACCTATGGCTGTTAGAGCTACTTAATTAATTAAAGCTTCCAGTGAGATTTAATCAAATGATCTTAGGTAAATAGCTTATGAAAGAAATTATTCATCCATTACATTTTTCATACCCTATTGAATCTCTGACATATTCAGCCATAGAAAATATATTACCAGTTCTTTGTCAATTACATAAATTGCATGCATCAACATAAATTATGTCAATTATATATGTTGGAATTATTAGAAAATATTTTTTAGATTTTTTTGCAACCCAGAGCAATGAATAGAAGTGTTCAGGATCATGTAAAACAACTTCTGCTTTGGTTTGGAGTCTTCTTGAATTCTGAAATTCTATCAACATAAATTATGTCAATTATATCAAACAAAAAGGAAAAATATTACATTCTGAAGATATAGAGAAAGAATACTTGTATCTATACATGAACATACTTTTATTCTCTATAATTTACTTTTTGATTCAACACATTTGCAGAGATTGACAAGATTTCATGAAAGGTTTTGTTTCATCACCTACATTTTTGGAATAGTTTGATTAAAACTGTTGTGCTTCTGACCTTTATTGCTGCTATTTCCAAGCTGATCACGAAACTTAACTCCCTAAGTTTGATTTTATGCATTTATTCTGCTTTTCTATGACATACAGTGGAAAAAATATAATCTTGAACTGGGGTCCCAACAAAATATTTTATTTTTCTATGCTAAAGCAAAATTAATTATTATCTTACTAGTATGAGAAAATATATATAGGCTGAATTATTTTAAAGTTCTAGATGTAATGCAGATATAGTAATTCAAAAATGCTCATTAAAAGCTGTAGACAAATCTTGGAAAAAGCTTAAATAGCCTTTTGAGGTTTATTTGCATAATTAATTTTTAGAACTTTAATTAACAAGACTCTTTAATTGTTTTTCTTCTACTTTTGTTGCAATTTCCCATGAAAATACAATTTAGAAATTGCTATTCTTATTCTACCAAAAAGCCTGTATATGTGGGTAGCACTTAAATCCAATTGTCATAATGCAAAAGCTAATATTCTGGACATATCTGATATTAAATGTAGGCTGTTTTTACTAAACTAATGTCATACCTTTAAAGCCTTCTTTTTTTCTTGATTGAATTAATAGAGCTGAATAATAACGTGCTAAATATTGCCAACCTCTATAAAGTTGTCTTCATTCATTCATCAAACCAATTTATTCATTATATTTGACCTAATTTGGGTTACATTCATAGGAGTTACCTTTTAAAAAGCAAACTCAGACTGAAAAAGTAATAAAAGCCATAGTGCTGTCCTAATAGTATCTACACTGCAGCATCCACAAGATTGTTGCACAAGAGCCTCCTCACCATATTTACAGGAGTTTGAGAAGAGATACCTGACAAGATTTTACTTTAACATCAAATCATCCTGGATACAGAATACCCAAAATGTTGTGTTGAAAGTCTCTCACATTCTATGAAGTTACACCAGAGAATCCCAATTTCAAGTCTATGATGAATAAAACCAGCGTTTACTTGTAGCTACACCAGAACACTATTTTTCTGGTGGGTTTTAACCTAACACAGGATATAAAACACACTTCTGAGGAAAATTTAGTGGAAATGGAAGAACTGGTTGGACAGCTATTTAGAATAAAGAGTTTGATTTACCTGTGGTTTGAAGGAATATAAAAAGGTCAACATTGTGCTTCCCTTTTCCCTTCCAAGGTCACTTTAATGATACAAAATACACTGTAAGCCTTAGCTTCTTTGTGATTAACTATAAGAATACAGTAAAATGGGGATGTTTGTGTCGCTCAATGTTTAATTCATGAAATGCTCAAATAAATATGCAAATGGAAAGGTCTTTCTATATTAGAGGCCATAAATACACTTAGCTATATCCAGCACTCTTAATCAAGGCGTGTAGCCTTATGTTAAGCTAAGAAAAACAGAAGAAGTTTTGGGCAAAATAATGTCCCTTTAGATGAAAATTAATTATAATTACTAAAAAAAGCTAAGCAGCACTAGTTCTTTTGTGCACTTATGAAAATCTGTTTAATATGAAGACATGATGTGCCTAATATGATCCTTTCTGTCACAATAACCCTATGGGGTGTAAGAGCCATTTTTACAACAGGGATTACAAGTGCTACTTTTACCATTACAGGTATGACACCCTTTGAACTGTATATTCTATGCAATATTTTAACATAGGATTATTGTTAGTGGTTTCTACTTTGTTTTTTAATTTTAATTTTTAAAATTTCAACTGGATGTTTACAAATTGGAACGAAAAATTACCACCCAAGCTTCATGGGCTGCATTTAAAAATCTCTAAAAATACCACAAGAAATAAGTACACCCTCTTTTTCTTCCACTATCTTTATTAATATTTTATATACTGTTTCTCAATATTGTTATTATTGTTATTATTCTTGTTATTAATACGAACTGACTCTGATATAATAAACAGTGAATGTAATAGAAACAGAAAATATTTTCAATAATTCACTGCTGAAGTTATTACCATACCTGCAGGCAAAGGAGAAATTTCAGTACACTTCAGCAGCTGACAGACAGACTGTGGATAAAAGTTCAAAAAGACGTGAAAAATGCCCATATTTCTCAAGAATTCTTCCTCAAGCCAGGAAACCTAATAACCAGACCAATAAATAAATTAAAGCCTAACCAACCTGGCCTGACCTCATTGCTGACCCTGCTTTGAGCAGGAGGTTGGACTAAAGACCTCAGAGGTGCCTTCCAAGCTGCATTATCATACATACTGTGATGTGGGTGTATTTCTATGAATATGTTTTAAACTGTTCATGTGCTTCTGCCACGCTCCAGTGTTGCTGAAAAGCTTGCAAAGAAGGCAAAACAGCCATGCCCTAATTGTAAATAAGGATGATAGATCTCACTCCTGAAAAATTTTAGCAGACATTTCCTGAAGCACACCAGGTGTTTTGCAGCAGCTCCCATGTGTGGAACTTAACAGCAGTTTCTAGACAATGATAAATGGAAGTCTTACAGCTCTCTTGCAGGAGCACAAAAATACCTCAATGTTCAGTTCTAAACTGACTTGTCAGTCAGTGTTACACAGTTTTTTGTATAGAAAGAGAATCTTAATATTTCACCTCTCATTCCTGCAATGGTAAAAGCAAACAAACACCCCCACCCATTTCAGTCTAAGAATTACTACAAAATTGGGTTGATATTACCAACAGTAACAATGATTATAAAAGTTTTGTAGGTGTATCTATTTTTAATGTCAATAAGGTGTGGAGAAAGAGAACTGATGATATTATTATTATTATTATTACTATTATTATTATTATGTTGTTGTTGTTGTTGTTTCATTGTTGCTATTATTACTGTTGTTATTACTGCTGTTAATCCTTTTTAAATATTAACTTGGAGAAGGGTGACAAAACTAAGGCCTTGGGGGGAAAAGTCATCTGCCAAACCATCTGAAAGATGTAGTAAATGGTAAAACCACACTGATTACTACAGTGTGCTACCAACAGTCTGGCATTAGCATCTAATCTTTCTCTGTTTGACACTTGGCATTGTGCTGCTTTAGCAATTTTCTGAATTACTTTTTTCTTTTTTTTTAATTATTGACTCTTAAACTCATAAATTATAAGGTCAGAATGGGCCATCAAGCATCTACTACAAAATAGTACTTTGGCACTTTCTGTATCAGTGACAGCTCCTGACTGAAGCTAATACACTTCACTAAAATTCCTAGAAAATTTCAGGCAGTGCTACAGCATACTCTCTGTTATTACAAATGTATTTATTTGACTTCAGGTAGATGTTTATATCTCACCTAGTTTTCTAGTCTTTTTTTTATAAACTGAGAGAAATAGACACTTGTAAGTTTTGCAATATGTTACCTAGAATAGATGTGTAAACTAGGTTAGATCAATCTTTTCTTAAAGACGGACTTGGTGACTAGCACAGGCACAGACATCCACCCTGCAGAAATTCAACACACTGAAGGTTTCCCCAGGTAGGTTGTTTAGTAGCTTATCCTGGTTGTTTAAATTTGTTATCATTTATTCCTTTCAGCCTTACCATTCCAGTTAAAGGTGCACACTCAGAGAACAACTCCTCCTGAGTCAGCCTGCTCTTGGAGATAGGCCTCTCTCCTTCCAGCATTTGCCAATCCTTGGTTTTATTAAAAGAATATACTGTTTTACCTGCCCAGTAAGCTACAGAAAGGTCATGCTATTATCTATATTTTGCAATAGCCTGCTATTGCATATATTCCTAGAAACATATTCCTAGAAAACGTGGCTGTAAGGAACTTTGCTGTTTTCAGATTTGGGAGCTTTGCGCTCATCATTCAAGAGACTGTCCTTACCAAATGCTCTTCAGCATTCCCACCAAGGATGTAGTCCTGCTCCTGGAGCAGGAAAATCAAACTGTGAGTATTTAAAAAGTAATAGACTAAAGGACAGGGAGAAGGTAATCTGGTTCTATTTTTCTCTTTAGACTTGAAATGCCTCTTGAAATGTGAAATATGCTTTTCTGACAGAAAAAAACTCAAAAAAGCATGTTTCTCCACCCTGTGTAGGAACTCTAGCTACTACACTGTTAAAGAAATATGATGTTATAAAGAGATGCTATAAAAAGATGCTATTATTTTATTTTATTTTCTTTAAGTGAGCTATTCCATGAACAGACAGACAAAATTCTTGCTGACATCCACAGGAGGAAGGAGGAAGTAGTGGATGATGTATGATCTGATAGAGGAAAAAAGCAATGAACATGCTGTCTAAGAGTTTTGAAAGGCTTTGAAGGTGGTAATCTGGTACACTGAAAACCAGGATGTGTTATACAAGGCGGTTTAAATTTTGCCTAGTCCTGGTTTGGAAGTTGAGAATAACTCTCTCTCAGTTAGTACTGGTATTGAAATGATGAAATAACACATAGTTATGCTTCTAATTCTAAAGAGACTAAACCACTACAAAACCTGGTCCTAAACATGCCTCAGCAAGACACTGTTCTTGCAGGTTCAGAAGAAAGGCCAGGGTACACTTGTGCAAAGTTCTGTCTGGGTCTAGACATTTATTCAGGATCTGTCTTGCAACAAAGCTACATGTAGTGCAAATGAGGAAAGAGGAGATGAATGAAATTATGCAGTTAAGAGCATTCATAGCTTCAATGACATCCCTCCTTCCTTCCCTGAAATAATATATACAAAATAGTATCATGCAGTGACTGTGAATTACAGCACAAATTAATCATCCGGCTCACTGAGCATTTGGTTTCATATTGGCTCATAGATGAGAAAACCAGGACAGCCAGGGTGAATTCTGTCTTGCTTGGCAGCAATGTCCCTGCAAACTGATTATAACTTTATTCCAAATACATCTTTTCCTAATGCACAGTTCACAGGGTAGTTGTATTCTAGAATACTTTTGCTGTCACAGGTAATTTTGGATCTTTGCATAGGAATTAACACAGGCTTTGAGTGAGCAAGAACTGCCATTCTCATTGTCTCCAATTTTAAATTGAAAGGCTGTATTAAAACATCACCTTTCATGGTTTTTGTGCATCTATTTTCCTATGCCTTTATAATGTAAATTATTTATTTGATGATCAAATTTGCCAGAGAAACTCAACAATATTAGCTGAGTGATTCTCTTTTAAGAATGAGTAGACTGAAAATGAAGCTTCCCAATGTCCTTGGTACTGAGGTCTGTGGTCACTTTGTAATACCAGATAACATTCTGTCATTATAAATTCCTTGGTAATCTTGCAGTTACTTCTTGTTTTGAACCAACAAAATCTCTTTTGAGTAAAGCTTATGACTCCATGATAATTAATGTAATCTCTATTATTTTAAGAACATTAAGTTGAAAACCACTGTTTCCAATTAATGACCTTTTACAACCCATTCTTTGGCTAAATTATTCCTACCAGAGCATTTCTTCCAGCTACCAGGGGGAGTGGGTGTGATGGGAATCGATCAAGAGCAACCTCTGCAGTTTAATGATGAGGAACATTCTTGATAATCTGGCAGTTCCCAGTGCCACTGAGCACTGTCAGTGGTGAAACACCAGAGTGAGGGTTATAGGTAAAATGCTGCTTAACCATGGTTTTACCCTAAGGGTTTAAGAGACATTGTCATTTGTTGCAACAACACGAACCTAAATAATTTATCAAAAAGTAACATTTTTCAGAAAAAAACCTTTTTAATATTTTCAAAATCAAACTTTATTAGGCATTGCCTTTGTCCCTTGTGCAGCCTGATATGGACCCCTGGTGTTGCCTACTTAGAAAACATGATGGGACACTCAGCATTGTCAAATATTTGATCCAAATTGATCTTGTCTGTTGACAAAATTAGATTTACATGAAGAATTAATTCATTCCCTGTTGTCCTTTGTCAGGTGAATGAATCCTGGAATGTGGCCCTAAATAAACCAGGAGGGGTGAAAAATCTGTCTCTGAATAAAATTGGCTGTGCTGTAGCCCATAACTCTTGTAATGCTCCACAGCCTACAGTTTGAGCTTTTGTATCAAATGCAGAATTAATGCCCTCATGGGTAATGTTTATACAAGCCTATAACATAATAAAAATCCTTACAGGAGCTGACAGAGCTACCTGCTCACCTCAGTCAGGTTGGGTAAACATTATAGGAAAGCTATGCTCTGGAACCACCATAATTTAATGTTGGCTGATCTGCTCTTTGCTTTTAACAGCATTTATAACTTGACCTGAATTTTTAATATGAACATAAATTATAAATTTTCAATAAAGTTATCCAGCAATTCCATAATGAAAATTACTTTGTTTTAGCCATCAACATTCATTAAAGGGAGATGCATTTGTAGATTGCCTTGTGAAGTGTTTCACTGTATATAAACCATGAGCTTCCAAGTCTCCATCTTCTGCAGACATTTTTTTTTCTTTACAGAAAATAGATTTAAGTGTGATATATCTGACTCTCAGAGGTAAATTAATTAATTTCTTATTTTAATGCCTGTAATATACCAGTTTATACAATGGTAGATATGGGTATATCAATATGGCATTGTGCTATGTAACCTTCAGAGGTTACATAACAGCGTCTGAGTTTCAGTCATGTGCTGTCCCTAGGCACCTGCATCTTTATTTCCATCTGGTTGAAGGATTTTTTAGCAGTTTTGTGTCATGGTTGAACTTTAAGCTTGTCAGAATTCACAGGTAAAGCAATCCTCTATCAGGCTCATGGGTAAGTTGTTTCTCTTTATGCTCGCTGATCCTGCTCTGGTGAGCACCCTGAGGATGCTGAGGTTGCTCTGAGAGCCTGTCATCTGAGCCAGACTGCACAAAACTGGGGAATTTCTGTCTTCAGTTTGTAACTGATGGTCAGGACTCTCTGATGCTGGATGTAGGAGATTTGTGTTCAGTTTGTTTCTCCATCCACACAAATGAGATTAATTTCTTCTCTCTGGCCTCTTAATAGAGGATTGTCAATCCTCCTGACAACAGGACACTCTCTGGGGTCATGCTGGATGCATTTTGGAAAAGCAGTGGGGTAACAGCAGCATTAGCTCAGGGTTCTCACTGCTGTGCTTTGCTGCTGAACTTCTCCATCCACCACACACATCCGTGCTACAGCTTGAGCAAATCAGACATGAGACATGGCATCACAGAATCCCAGAAAGGCTTGGGTTGGAAGGGACCTTGAAGAGCATCTTGTTCCAGCCCTTCTGCTATGGACAGGGCCAGCTCTCAGTAGATCAGGTTGCTTGAAGCCCCATCCAACCTGGCCTTGAGCACTTCCAGGGATGGGGCATCCACAGCTTCTCCAGGCAGCCTGTTCCAGTGTCTCTTTCACAGTACAGAGTTTCTGCCTTATGTTTCAGCTATACCTAATCTCAAGTGCTTTTCAAGGGCAATGTGGACAAGATGAAGAGTCCGGAGGACAACAGTGAAATTGGCAAAAACACCACCTATGAGGAAAGTCTGAAAAGACTAGAATTATTTAGCATAAAGAAATGAAGATTGAAAAATTTTTATAAGTTAAAGATAGTAAGTAACAAAAAAGTTGGATATTGTTCACTACATTTGTTGTAAATAGTGTAAGATGCAGCAAGGAAGATTGAGCTTGGGGGCAGGGATTTTTAACCACTGAAACAGAATTTATCAGAAGCTGTAATAGCATTAAAGAACTGCTTAGAAAAATATCTCTTGGGAGCAGTGTTAACTGCTGCTGCATTAGGCCAGTATTTTTGTCATAAACGACCCTCCAATCCTTGTGTTTCAATCACAATGTCCTAATGTGTCTCTGTAAAGCATCCAAAATGCTATGAAGTTAATAACATCTGAAATAAGTACTTAAAATAGGGGTATCAGTACTTCAAATGTAATGAAGTTATTCTTGTGAGCCCTGTATGGAATGCTGGTCTTGCCTCTCTCTCCTGGGTAGTGAGCTAAAGGAAAAATGGCTTTAAACTGAACGAAATTTAGATTATATATAAGGAAGCTGTTATTTACTGTGAGGCTGGGGAGGCACTGGAGCATGATTCCCATTAGAGTTCTGGACACTCCATCCCTGGAAATGTTCAAGGCCAGGCTGGATGTGGCTTTGGGTAACCTGGGCTGGTATCACTGTCCACAGTGGAGGGGTTAGAACTAGGTGATCTTTAAGGTCCCTTGTAACCAAACCATTCTATCATTCTGTAATTCTAATCAAGTGTGCTAAGAAGAACTGTGAATTATAATTGCAAGTGGAATTCAAAAGTTGAAGGTAAAATAAGCAGCTCAGAATTATTGGAATAACTTAGTGAAGACTGGAGAGTTCACATGCAGAGTGTGCCACCCAAAGACTTTAGCAAACAAGTGCCACTATAATTTATATGCATCTGAGGCTCTTTGGAAAAGAGATCACTTGTAATTCAAAGAGGAAATATCAAGCATTTACAGGACAAGAGGAAAAGGATCAAGACATACTCATATTGCCTGTACATCTAACCAACCGAAGACATTTACCAAAACATAATTCTAACAAAGTCCTTTCAAACACTTGACACTTCCCAAAACTTCAAAACAATCTAAAGTTTGTTCTTGAATAAATGAACTCTAGAATATATGAATTCATTACAGCACAATCAGAACAGGCTAAACAAGTAATTTCCACACTCATCCAGAATGCATGGTGGAGGTCACCTGAACTTAATTAATTGGTGCTACATATAGGGGGAAGAGAAAAAGATGCAAAAGTTTTTCGTTACTTCAGCAGATTGTGACTATAAGAAAGCATCACAGCTGGATAAATCCTTAGGTAACAGAAAAACCCTCTGAAACTTTGCCAATTAAACATATCAAAATGAACTCACACTAATGATTGTTTCACATATCTATCTATCTATCTATCTATCTATCTATCTATCTATCTGTCATCTATCTATGATATATAATGAAATGGAAGATTCCATGTCATTGTGACTTTTATATGGTAAAAAATGGCTTTGTTTAATAACTGAAGTCCAAGATACTTTACTTAACCAACACAACATACAGTGACAAGGTGCTGTTGTCTAAGGAGTAAGGAGAATAAAAGATAATATAAGCGTTATTTAAGAGAAAATAAAAGGGCCAGACAAAAAGCAGCGGGCTCTTTTTAAACCTCCACTTAAAAGAAGCAGCAATTAATGCCCACCAAATTTGAAGGGTTACAGAAAGCAAACTGGAAATGTTCTTAGAAAATCATAGCTCTGGATTTGTAAGTCAGAACAGTCTCCCAGTCATTTGTCTCATGAAACTTGCTCAAAACTCAGCTTGTTCAGAGCTACTAGTTAATAAGCCTCATTGAATAAACTGCATTTATTTGAAAAGAAAGTGTTGATGGCAGACTCATCAGAACTGTCTTTTCACTTGAGATCTGTTTATGCCCTTTCTAATTATGGAAATTAGCCCAATCCACTTAATATGAAATAATTTTTTACAATCATATGCTCTTTCCAGTTCATACAAAATATTTCATAGGCCTTTCGTGTCACAATTAAAATACTCTTGAAGGATTTAATTTAATACATGATCTATGTTGACTATTTAAGTCATCATGAAAATGAAAAGCATACAGAAAAAAATAAGAGTAAAAAAAAAACCAAACTAGAAACTATACTGCAGATAATGAACAGCTATTCATTCAACATGTAGTTTGTGTCATACCACCTGCAGGATTTTTAGTCTTATGAAAAATGTTATCTATGAGTTAAATATTTTGAATAGTTTTAGGAGTCCACCGCTATTTATATATGGATGTTCACATGTGAATAATTGAAGCTTCTTCTCTAGAGATTTAGGTACTAAAACAAGTCACTTGTGGGAAGAAGGTCTCCAACACAGGCAAATTCTTTCATAGATGAAAAAATAACAGCAACATTTTATGGTTATTTACCAAACATACTTAAATAACATTTCAATGTTAAATCTTCAAAGAATTACATAAACAGTAACTGGTTGGTCCATGTACTTCTGCTTTGCTGTACAACAGGCAGATATATTTACATTATCTGCTCCCTGGATATTTTTCTTTCTCTGACAAAGAGTGTTTTGGACCAGTATTTAAGTGATGACAAAGTAAAGAGAAGTAGAAAACATAAAAAAGTGCCTAAGTTACTAGTTTTGAGAGTAGTATAAATTTTTGGATATTACCAATTTGGGTATTATGGTATATCAAATTTCTGGCTGTTATTTAGGATCTGAATGGTCTATTGAGTTGTACAAATCTATAAACTGTGGTCTTATTTTCACTGGAATTTAAGTGTGTTAAGACCAGACTTAGTTGCCGTTTTTCTCAGGGATATAGAGCAGGGATGTATGTACTAAATGAATGTACACCTAGGCCAGAGATGTGGCTGCAGAATTAATGAGATTTCAGAATTCATAAAGAAGATACAAGGATTCAGACCAAAAGAATATAGGAGGTATCCTCTTTTGGTAGAACTGGAAAATAAAAATTATATGTCTGAAAAATGCCTGGTATTTTTTTCTATCCCAGTATAGGAAACAAGAAGAGTTTGTCTGAGACAGTTCAGCAATTGAGCAACTTGCCTTGGGGTAGAAGAAAGTGGAGGCAAAGTTCTACTTTTTGTTTGAACTAGTCTGCAACAAAGTCTAGAAACTTCCACATTCTGAAAGAATGAACCTGACCACCAAACTGCAACATCTGGGCACTGCAATTAAAAGTTGGAGATTAGATACCATATTATCTTTAAACAAGTTAGCTTGAGTTCCAAAAGTTATGTCATCTCAAAAAAATATTTATTCCAGGATCTGGGATAAACACATGGATGCTGCGATTCTGCAACTAGCTGCACCCCCCACTTTTTGTGTAGACATGCCTCAACCTCTGCTTTGCACCAGGTTTTTCCCCAAGGCAAGTGGAGAACTTTCCTATGAAATGTTCATTATAATTAACATTTTTCTATATGCTTGAGAATATTGTAGGCATGTAAACTTTTACATGTTCACTTTACTGCCTTCCAGGTCAGATAGTGCTTCATTTCCTTTCAGTTATTGTAGATTTTGAGGGAATTAATAGCTTTGAATGGGATATTTTATATAGCTGTGTTTTATAGAGATGTAAAAACCACATAGTTATCAGGAATAACAGAGGTTTGTCTACAACTTTTTTCAAAATTTGTTGCAGAATCCTGTCCTGTCACAGATTTGTAAGAACAGGTTAGACAAACATCTGTGAATGATGGGACAGATATTGGACCCTGACATAATTCAGAATGTTGGCCTGAAACTAGAAATTTTCACTGTTTTTCTTTTGTGGGCTCCTAGAACATTCCACTGGAGATACAGAAATATCACAGGCTTTATTGATGTAGAGTATACACAGGACTTGATCTTCATTACCTCCCACAGATTCCTTCAAAACAGATAGCAGACCTTCATGTCTAACTAGAAATTAAAAGTTGTGAACTGTGAGAAGGTCTTTTTTAGACGCAAGTGTCAGTGGTTGTGTAAAACCCCTGGACTTTGCTGAGTGCTTTTTCTTTTATTTTTTTGCTTATCCCACATGATACAGTCCTGGTGACACAGTTCCACAATGTTTTCTGGGGCAGAACTTTCTCCTGCAGTTTCTCCTGCCATTGTAGTTGATCCAATAGCCTGCCCTCTGAATTTATTAACAGGGAGCATCTGACATGGGAGAATCAATTACTCCCTTAAGAGAGAATTTATTAATTTCCAAAATTGGTAGCTAGGTAACACAGACAAAAGCCAGCCTATAGTTCTAAGCTGTGTGAATTTTTTTTAATGTTGTTTGCTTTTGTTTTCTCAGTAGTTACTGTACAGTAGCCACTTTAATAAACAGCTATAACAATTAACTTACTGCTACAAGATATCATAATACAAATGTACTTAAAGCCTGTGTGAACAATTGCTTTTCCAGCATGTAACAGCTTGTCTACACCTTCTAACACTTTCTTATCTGATCATTTTGGTTGGGCTGCTTAGTTTGGATTTCAATGATGCCTAAAAAGGGGGATAGTCGGTGTTATGGACTAAATGACTGCAAACACTTATCCATAAAGATAAACCAATTGTTTCCTATTAGAGCATAGGGAGCACGGATAGTGTTGGAAGCTGAGAATTTTAAACTTTCTGTGCTGAAAGGCACAGACCCACAAGAGAATACTACATTTGACCTGAGACTGTGGAGAAGGCTTCCAAAATTGATTGATAGCACTGAGATTATGAGTGTCTAGTTTGAATAGAAGTGTGCAATATCATGTGGTGGAAAACTTGAGTATAAGATTTTAGAATATAGTAATATATATAAAGCTAAGATGGAAGTTTTAGGGTGATGGCTGGTCTTTCTACTTAATCTACTTAATCTTCTTCTACTTAATCTACTTCTTCTTCATGGGTTTGGGTGGTGTTTTGTAACTGGACAGGAAAGTTCACATTATGGGACACAAGGGATTAGTTATTGGGTTAAGAGTGAAAATAATTTAGGTGTCACTTCTTAATTGGATAGTTTAGCCTTAAAAGACCTTGTAGAGAAAGATAGTTAGCTATTTTGTACCTTGTTAGTGAAATACTACAGAAGTCATGCCTTTTAAGACTGTGATGTAGATAAGAAATAATAAACAACTGAGTCTGAAGATGAAATATCGTCTTGAGAGCTTTTAATCCCAACCTTGACAGAAGCAGAAAAGAAGCCAAAAACTGGCAGGATAGAAGTGCTGAAATTAATTGTCACTATAATTTAACTGTAAAATATATGAGAAAGTCCAAATACTACGAAGCTATTAACTTCAAAAAGTTCAAGGCTAAACTTGCTGTAATCTTAATAAGTGTTTGTTAGTTGATCTGTTTTTTCCCAGTGACGAAATATCGTCTTGAGAGCTTTTAATCCCGACCTTGATAGAAGCAGAAAAGAAGCCAAAAACTGGCAGGATAGAAGTGCTGAAATTAATTGTCACTATAATTTAACTGTAAAATATATGAGAAAGTCCAAATACTACGAAGCTATTAACTTCAAAAAGTTCAAGGCTAAACTTGCTGTAATCTTAATAAGTGTTTGTTAGTTGATCTGTTTTTTCCCAGTATATGAACCAAAATGCATACTGTAAAAATGCTCATTCTATTACAATTTCTTATAATTGAAATTTCCTTATTTTTTTTTTAAATTTGGTTTAGGTTTTCTTGGGGTTTTTAATTGTTTGTTTGGTTTGTTTGTTTGCTTGTTTGTATTTAATTTTTTAAATTACCTTTAAAAAATGCAATGTTTTACTGTCCTACTTTTAAATACTTATTAATATACTTATGAACTTTGAGAAACAGAGTGAATAGAAGAAGAGCTTTTAAAATGCATTTTGAGAGGACCATAAACCAAAAAAAAGAGAGACAATCATGACAAAGATACAGAGCATAGGAAAAAGATCAAACAGAGACTAACAGCAACAGAATAAGTTTTAAGCTTACATGATCACTTGCAGCCATGTGCTCAGCAGCCAAGTATTAATCTTTGTGTTTGCAGATCCATTTCAGGTCATTTAATACAAAATTAAAAGTGCCACATTCATAAAGCACAGGGAGTTGAACTACCTATTTCCAGAACAAAACTGACCAAAGTGCTCTGAAGAGGCAATAGTCACCAAAGGGAATTGGTGCTGCACTGTTGATCAAAGGGATCAGGCAAGTTCATGTTACTCACTGGGACTCAAGAACTGCTCAGGGAAACACAACCTGGTCAGGACTGTCAGTCAAAGCTGGAAGATCCCTGCAATAAGGCATCGCAAGGATTTGCCAAACCACAGGGATGGAATAGAAGGGTAATGAGTTTAGCAGATCCAGCATGTGGGATACTGCCTCTCTGGCTTGTCTTAGGCCATGAAGAAGTTGTAAAAATCCTTCATTAGAACAAGTGAGTTTGTATACAGCGGCTTGCAGCCTGATGGAGAATGACCTGTTTTTACAGAAGCAGGACAGAGTGAGGAAAAGAATGAAAAGAGGTGACATTCCATGAGTAATTCCAGTGCAGCTGGGGAAGCTCAGAAAAGCAGAAGTTGCACTGACCTCTATGCTTTGTTGGCTGGTGTGTGGGGAGGGGATTCTCAAAAAACAGATGGCATTACAGAATTGTCTTTTTATCTAGCAGCTTCTAACTGATCACTGGTGAAACCATCGGGGAGCCGGGGGATGTTGGAACCCTCTGACTAAACCTAAGGGTTCATACCTCAGTATGCTTTCACTTTCATATTTGTCTTCATCCTCAAGACATGAATGATTTTATAAAGTGTCCTTTGAAACCCACCCACCAAACAGATGCTTCTTTTTCTTCCTTCTGAAATGTCCTCCATACCTGAAAGAGTCCTGATGTTGGGTAATTAAACCTAATACTCTGCAGTGCATCCATGTTGTTTTGTGTTCCTTATGTCACCTGAGTGCATTCCTTTTTGTATTGCCACAGGACAAGTGGAGGAGACATTTGTACTACAGCTCCTCCACTTTCATGCTGGCCTGAATTGGCCAGAGAGAAAGAACTTGCTGATTGTTCTGCTTGAACTCTGAGCAGAAACACACTGACTTGGCTTGTCAGGCCCTCTCAGTGTCAGTTTTACTCAGCAGTTGTCACAAAATTCAAGGCAATATCAAAGCAAGAACAATTTAACTATCACTACCCTGTTGACATCTCCATATTAGAGAAGTCATAGCAAAGATCGTCTTAGTGTGTCAATGATTTTTTGGCTTACACTTCTATGGGAAAAACTCTTTACACTGATCCAAATGTTAGGTAAAAATATTTGGAAATTAATATAGATGCAGATGATCCAATTTTTCTTGTCTATAATTTTTTCCATGCATTTTATTATTATTTTCCCTATGGGATTTTACTAAACAATAATTTATTTTGCAAGTCCTAAATATTCTGCTTTTCAATTTATTGAATTAATTCTTTCTATTCAAAGAGTGTACTTCAGTCCTTAACTGGATAATTATTCTTGATATAATGTTATTTTGTCATGTAACTAAGGATAGGAGATATGGTTTTATGCTGCATCCATTCTGCTACCAGAAAAGTTGAAGAAAATTTATATCAGATCCAAAGTTTCTTTTTCTCTGGTGGGTCCATTTATTTAATGTTCTTAAACCTATGTCAAATATTAATTTAGCCCTCTTATCTTTTATATTGATTTTTACAAGTATTTCCAGACTTCAGGCACAGTCTAGCAAGATGATGATATTCATTGCTAAGGATGTTTCTTCTCAACTGAGGCTCAAGTAAATTATGTAAACATTTCCCATGGCAGCTCCCCAAGGTGTACACAAATGGTAATCTAGAGTGGTGTTTTCCAACCTCTTTTTTTTTTAATCTTGGGCCTGTTTCATATAACTAATTTAATCAATTTGGAAAGAAATAGCTTTTAAAGTTGTGGGTGCTTTCAAGTGTCTATTTTTGGATCACATATGAAAGAGGAAAATAAACAAAATATTATGTTTATGTTTAAGACTCATTTAGAAACAGCTCATCATAGCATATGCTAAAGATGATGAATAGTCAACAGAACTGGTCATGTAATTATTAGAAGAAACCACACATTTTGTCAGAGAATGTAAATCAGCAAATTCAAGTCAGCCACAGTCAGCCTGCTCCAGGGATTTACTCTGTGGCTCTGACAAGACCTCTGTTCAGCTGCAGCTCTGCTACTGCTCTCTGGTTCCAAGGCAGCACACGCTCACTGCAGACTGGCCCCTGGGGTTACTCTTGTCCTACATACTATTTATGAATGCAGTCCAGCATTCTTGTGCTAGGCTGTGTATTTCCAAGAACGCATGGCTTTCCTGTCTTCAAAAGGTGACTTGAAATAATATGTTGTGAAAGTCTGAAAAAAACCCCATAAGGTCTTTGGAGAGGATAGGAGTTTAAAAATATCTTTCAAACAGCAGTAACATTTTAAGATAAAATATTTCAGACAGCTCCTCTTTGTTGTTTGGACTTCACATTCCATGTGAATTATTGGGAAGAGGCAAGGTTGTGGATATGTTGTTAGAAAACATGAAGGAATTTGCTTTTATACTTGCCAATAGTGAAACAAGAGATGCAAACAGACTCTGATTTGTAGCACACATTTTTCAGTTATATCTGAAAGTTATATTAAAGATATACTTATCTTTAATTAAATACAATATTCCTGCCAATAATCTTAATCTTTCTCCTGAGTTTCCTTTTTGAAAACACATGGTAATGGTATTTGGCTAGACAGAACATCAAATAAATGGAATATAAGTTAGGATATTCACTGTCATTTCAGATTTCTTCCAAGATTACACTTTCGTCATGCTACCTGTTGTTCACCCAACCCCTACCATGAAAATATTTCATATTTTATATTAGCACTCTCTCAGTAACTTTTTGGGACAATGAATAAAGGAATCTCTGTTGACCTGGAGAGGAGTTGAGGGGTCAAGACAATGATGGAGAACTTTGTTTTCTCCAAATTAATTTATTGACATTACTGTCATAAATAGTTGGCCCCTGTGAAAGATCAGGAATGGGATAAATATATATATTGCAGATTTTGAACTAGCTGATTTTACTTTGACAAAAGACCATGATATTAAAGCCTACAGCCACACAACCATATAAAAAGTCAAACCTTGACTCTTAATTTCGTATTACTCTGAGTTATGCTTAAGTGGTACAGAAGAATGAAGGTTCTCCACGTGTTGCTTTTCTTATTGTACAGCTTGAAGCAGTGGCTAAAATCACACTGCCCTTTTCACTGTAAACCAGTGATGCAAGAGGAAAAACTGCTGTCTCAGAATTGAAGGCAAATGCATCTAAAGTTCAGGTCACTCTGTGCCTTTGTTAACTCATTTAGCAAGCCACAGAATTAAGGATGAAGATTTGTTGTGTCTTAGGAGCATCCTGCCCAATGAATGCCCTCTTAAGTATTATTTATTCTGCTATTGTACCACAGTCAATTATCTGTGGCTGTGCTGACTCCCTTTATTCATTTTAAAATTCACTTCTGTGGTAATGCAAAGTGATGCCAAGCTAGCCACAACTTCTGTCTGTCCCCAGAATAACTGTAGCAATGAAGATTTACAGTAATCTCCACTGAAATTGCCCAAGGTGTTCATTCTTCAAACTTTCTGGATACATCTATATAAATTAATACAGGATGGTTGAAAGCCAACAAACTGGGTCCAAATGCTGAATTTCATTCATGTGTTTCCTCACTGAAAGGAAGATGAATTTGGTTTTCCTCTACGTCGTGGAAGTTTGGAGATCAGTGGTACTTTGGCAAGAGGATTCACAGTTTTGCTGTGTTGCCGGGTAAGAAACACCCTTCATATCATAGGGAAGTTTAACATGTAAAATCAGGGTTGAAGAACTTAATTCTGCTCACAAAAGAGTACTTTGCAATGAGGATGAAATATAATTTTTCAGTTGTTTCTCAAATTCTTGCTGTTTCAAGCAGAACAGAGTTAGACACCTACCATTTTAAATTTGAGTATATTTCTCTTCCTCTGGTAAACATAAATTAAATGTTAGGTCATCTTACACTGTTTATTTCCAGCAGTACTCCTGGTGCAAATTCTTTTATGTATTTGTTAATCCCAGTGTGGCCTTCTGCACTGGCTCGCAATTCTTCTTGGCATAAATCCAAGGTACACTGTATTATATATGCCACTTTTAGAGAAAAACTCTTTTCACCTGGGGAAGAAAAAAAAGATCACTTTCAATTTGTGTTCAAATTCTTCTGTCTTAATTAGCTTTGTTTTGTGGCTTAAGGAACCAGATTTTACTCCACTAATTAACAAGGCAGACTGCCTTATCAGCATCATTCTTCTCTGTGTATACTTAAGTATTGCTGAGCTCTGCAGTTTTGTAATCTGCAAGCTTTCATTTATTTTAAAGTTTGTTACAATTATATTATGCAAATTATTAAGTGCAAATATTGTTATATTACCAGTTTAAAGTGCCAAAGTGAGAATAAAAATAAAACAAAGTTTGAAAGGGCAAAGTGAAAGAGATAGCATTAAAAATGAAATAAATTAAATAGTGCCCTCAAAATACATATTTATGAATACTAATGCCTCTAGTTAACTTCTTTTACGCTAAAGGCATTGCTGTGTAAGAATAATGAAGTAAACTAACATGGATAATAAATGTAATTCCCTATGTTTTATGCTGACTTATTTTCTACAGTGTCACCAACACTGTAGTTTTGAAGACAAATTAAAGCACAGCTATAGTCCAAAGATTTACAGTTTACAGACTTTGTTCTTAAAACCATATATATTTATATATAAACATCTAAAAAAATTCCACTAAGAGCCCTGTGTGGAAGTGTCTAAATGCATAACTCCTATCAAAGTCAATGGAATTAGACAGTTAGGGCAGGAGTTGTAAAGGGATTCACTAAAATTCATAGCTGTGGGAATTCACAGACTTGAATTTGACACCTAGACTATGTGTGAGCTGAAAAATAAAATAGCTCAGGCACAGTTGTTCACTAGAATGGCCAATGGGCATGGCATGGCCAGGATTCACATGGATTCAAAACAGTCCCTGGTTCTAGCCACATCTAAACACCTATTAACAGCATGCATCCCTGGGCAATATGTATCAATTTTTTGAGAAAGTTGTCTGAGCACTTTGTGTGAGGAACAGGGATCCGTATCAGGTGAACATTTCATGTGACAGTGGGAGTGGAGCACAGGAAGACACAATGTTGTTTATTCAGACCTGGTGCAAGAGTCCCTGTGCAGTTAGGCACTCTTGATCGGTGATCAAACATTGGCATGTTTGGTGGGGAGCTGCCAAAAGCAATCTGGGGAAAATAGAAGGGTAATTGATAATTGATAATAACCAATGATAATTGGTTTATTTTGCTGTCTTTGCTGCTATTTGTATTACATTTTATCCATCCATTGCTTGACTCCCTGCTCCCATCAGCAATGTGATAGCATTGTAACAAATTCCTAGACTTCATGCTCCTTCACCTGACTTTTTTTTTTTTTAATACTCTGGAAGATGGTTCTCAGTCTGTGGCCATACTGCTGTAGGTAAATGTACCAGATCCAAGCCCCTGGAGCTCTATCATCACCCATGTCATGGTATTGTTAGTATGGACCTTGACAGCCAGCGAGGGCTCTCCCAAACCTATGCACAGTCTAGGAGCTGGCAGAGTCTAGAACCATTCACCATTTCTATTGCAATAAGGAATAAATTTTTATCATTCTCCTGGACCAGAATATTTTCTATGTTGTATGAACTATAAATACACATTGGAGATAAAGATTTTACAGTGGGATCAAGAGAGAGTTCAGCCCCCATTATTCTGAAATTGGGGCAATATTTAGAATTGTCTCCGGTACAGCCATTTCTCACAGCCAGGACCCTGAGCCAGAGTTCAAAGGCTACCCCATGTCAGTGACATCAGTCTGTCAGAGAGCACATTACATTGGGATTCACATGATTTTGCATATCTTCAGGCTAAGGAATGTACTAAAAAAAAAAAGAAGAGTAATACAAATGTTTAAGCGAGGCATCATAGCATAAGAGTTCACAGAATTCCCTGGAGGGGAGACCAGCAGTTGACATTATGCTTAAAACAAGTCTTCAGATAGAGAGAGAGCAGGCTCTACATGACTTCTAAGGATCTGCAATCCTATCAGAAGAGTCCAGTTCAAAATTTCTCTGCTTTTTATTTCTCAACATTCTATTTAAAGCTTAGCAAATAGAAGGAAAAAAAAAAATCTTACTACATGGTAAATGTAGTTTTAATGTGTTCCATATAAAAGTACTTACAAATTATTAATCGCTAGTTTTCAAAGCATTTGCATTCTTGTCTTTTGGGTTCAAGAAACCCAAAACAATGCAACAATCCCTGTATTAAGATCAAACAGGCAAATATTTCACTGGAAGTGGATTTAAAACTGGTTGTTGAGGCAGTTACACATCTTTTTCATGACAAAGCTTCCTAGTCCTTGAGATGCTGCAGAACTGGGATCTGCTCCTGTGCCACACAACCTGTAATCTGAAACACAAGGTTAAACATGAATCAAAATAATGCAGGTAGACAAAGAGACAAGGGGAAATCATGGTCACCATAACAGTCAGAAGTTTTAGCAAGGGTTGCACTGGTTAAAAGCCTTAGTTGTAGGTTGATTAAACCAACTGTTGCCGTAATTAATTTTGAATATATCGCTTACCTCCATTTGTTACCAGATGGTGCTTGGACTCCAGCAAAGAGAAGTTTTAAGGCAAAATTTGATGAATATGGTATCTTTAGAGATTCTGACCACACACATTAGGTTAGAAAATGGTTTAATAACTCTGGGAAAAGCGAACATTGGGGTGATAAAAACTCATCATGTTTGCAGAGCAGAGGGGAGGGATGACTGACATAAGAACTGGAATGCCCCAACAAACTATTTTTAAACAGCAGCTGGAGTTTGATTAAAATCAGATCAAGTCCAACTAAAACCAGTCTGGACAGAATTCAATATTCACTCTAATGTTAATAACTTGTAGGTGGGAAATAGATAAATAGTGCAACATAAAAGTGTATTTTTTTTAAATAATCATATTGATGTGGCTATAGTAGGCTAAAAAAACCAACCAGATTTACTTTAAGGGCCACAGTCTTGCATGTTTCAAGGTTTTTAGCAATGGCATGAGCCACTTGCAACAGACATTTTATTCAGTCATATTACAAAACAATTTATTTAGAAAACATGGAAAAAGAAGTACAGCTGACTCCTAAGCACCCTGAGTCATAAACCTTAATGAAAAATGCTGTATGGAAAAGGGCAATGCCATTCCTCCACAATTCAGGTGTACTAGCTAAGCAGCTTGAGTTTGCTAAAATATGACTTTGCTATCTGCTTTCAAATCCTGCTTATTTGTGAGACATTACTGTAAATTTCATTAACATAATGACACATCTATCTCTGTCAAATAAAAACCATTTCTATAATAAATAAGGCAGGTAAATTGTTCAGATCGAGTAAGCACAGCCTTCTGAGTTCTCAGCTAGAGTGCAAAGAGGTGATTTTCCCAAATGTTAACCTTTTCTGTAACCTTCCAACCAACTTGGCTGTGAGGGGAAGAATAACCAATTCTTCTTCTAAAATAAAAAAATAAATGTATATGCATTTATACACACACATATACACTATACAAAAAACTACTATAATTTCAAGGATTTTTTGTCTAAATAAACATGTATTAACAAAACAGACATGCATAATGGGCAGAAGAGGTGGACCTTTGAAATATTACCTTCTCCTACATTTCCTAAGCAATAGAAAGCATCTAAATTATTAATGTTATCAATCTCCTTCAGATGACGAGACTTATTTTGCAAATTCCAGCAACCCTAATCAGCTGAATTTTTAAATACCCAGTGTTTCTGCCTTCCTTTACTGTTTGTTTTCATGTGTTGATTTTTTTTTTTAATGCCACAAAAGAGGAAAACAAATCACATCTTATATTAACCCATAACCTTTTAAGCTACAGAAACAGACAGGTCATTTTTTTTTTTAGTGTTGACATTCTGCATGTGTAAGAAAAACTTATGTATGTAGATTCCTCTCACAAGAGCTTCAGGGCATAACCCAGACAGAGAAGCCATCACTTTTCCATTCTGCACCCAGGCTGCTGACAAAAGAATTGTGCAAATGAGCCTTTAAATCCTTAAATAGTCACTACACAATGCATGAAAGAATGCAGCGCGGGACAAAGGGCAATATTCACAGTTTATCTCAGGGTGATGGATCTGAATCGACGCATGAACATGGGTTTGTTACGGGATGGAGTAGGCCGAAAACCCCTACTGAGAACCCAGTGGCCACAGTCTGTAATGCAAACAGTCAGGCTAAGTCCTTCACAATTAGGGTAAATGGAACTGGCCATTATATGAACTTCAACTTGTTCTCATGATTGATATGGGAAATGAAAAGTTGTATATATCTCTACAAAGACTGAAAATTTTCATCTCCTGATCAATGCTAGGAATTGGTAGATTCATATTTTAATGCAGAAATTCCTATTCTATATTTCTATTTAATAGAAGTGCTTGCACTTTCATCTGCACCGCAATGGATGTTACCAGTTTTGTTGTTTTTCTAGAATTTTAGCTACAGATGAGACACAAAAATAAATTCATGAAACTGAATCTATACAAAAACTATGCAATCTATTCTGACTGATAACCTGTATGGACAAATACCTGTCCATCCCATCCTTCACACCATCAGCCTGTTGTCAGTCTGTATAAATATCCATAGGTAACCAGCAGCTAAAGTGTTACTTGTCTTGGGGCATTCAGCACTTCAGGAAAACAAGGGTCCTCTAAAGAATATATATAATATAGAGCATTTATAAGTAAAAACATTTTACCTATACTGTCCATAATAGTTACTAAAATACCTTGTATTAATGTTTTAGGTTTTCTAAAATAGAGGAAGTTAAAATCAATCTTGATGCATTAGAGAGAGGCAAATGTTAACTTTTTAGTGCTCCAACAGGGAATGGAGGGCCTGGAGCAAGGGGTTGCTGCACCTTGCCCTCTGTTTATTGTCCCTTTTTTCAGCTTGAAGCAGCAAGAAGAGAGAATATAAAACTGGTACCTGTCAAATATGTGCAAACTCAGCAGTCAAATCATCCACAAAGCATCAAATGTTCATCTGGTGAGGAAGGAATTCTCATTAGCTTGTTAAAAACATGTGACTGGAAAAAAAATCTCTTTTGATTTATGTCTCACCTGATATCATTTAGGGGTGAATAAATTCAGGTAACTTTCCAAGCAATGTGATCTGTGAAAGGGCATATGATTTCACATAAAGACCTGCATGAAGGCCACCAGGACAGCCAATGAAACACAGAGACTTCAAGAAACTCTCTTCAAAGCAACCCTATGTATTCAAGTATACACTGCATTCAAGTTGGATGGATTTCCCTTTTGTCTATAGTCATCAGAGGCAAGTGACATCTTGAACGCCTCAAGAAGATTAAATAGCAAAGCTCAGTCGGAAGCTTAAAAAAAAGAGAGAGAAAAGAAAAGGGCCAACTTGGCCATTATGGAGCTGGTCCTTTCTTGTCTGTGAAAGAGCTTTCAAGGAGTACTATTGGAAGAAGAAGGCCCAGATAAAGAATACAATGACGTTAGAAAGGGAGAACTCCGAGTGGAACCAGAGGGTGTGGGTTGCGCTGAATGAAGGATTAGTGCAGCTTCACAGCAAAGAAAAGGGGAATCCTAGTCAAGATGAAAATGAGGAATTACTTTTTTTAGACTCCAGTTCACTGAGCAGCGACAATGCATGATGGGAGGTACTTGACATAACACTCTTCCAGGCCATGTTTGCTCTCCATGTGGGACCAAGAAAAAACAACAACAGTGGCACACCAAAACAAAACAGTTTTTAACCTAATAAACTTACTCAGAAATCCTTTTCTGTAAACCTTGGGTTTTATTTACTATTGAGTATCTGCATGTTGAACCGATAACAAATGGGAAATGAGCATGCCAGATTTGCAGGCAACACGCCTATATTTTGCAAAAGGTTCAAAACAATGCATTCTTATTGCACGTTATAGGAAAGGAAGATATGCTGGGTGTTGAATTCTTCACAGTCATCAGAAATAGCTAGCTTGTGGAATGCCTTATAGAAAATTAGAAGGCAAAACGATGTGGAAATAAAAAGCACTTTGGATTTCAAGGATGTGTCAGCAGTCAGGTTGATTCTGAGTTAGGGAAAGCATGGTGCAGAAGCGAGAAAGTACAATTTAATTGTATTGAGGGTTGGACACATATTTTGATTCATGACTACTAATACTATTCTGTGAATCATGGAGCTACTTTCTCATGGTTGAGGAACCTGTAGTCCCAGAATCACATTACTGGTTGTGAAATAGCTAAGGAGGAAAAAAGGGCTGGAGCACAGAGTCTCTGTGACAACTTGTTAATATGATACAAACACATGCTTCAGGTTAGGGTGAGAAGCAGCAGGTTAAGGACATTCAGGAGATGTTTTCATTTTCACATCTCAAAGGGAAGGGAGTGAGAAGGACTTCCTTTAACTGTTGGTGAAATCATTATGGTAATAGAGGGCAAAAAAACCCAAAAAAGCTGCTCTATCTCATCTGCTTCCCTAAAGTGTCAGGAAAAGCTCAAGCAGCTTAATATATTACAAAGTATTAATCTAGTGCAGAAACCCCTGCTGTCCTTATGGTCTAGGGAACCTTTGCTGAAAAGCTTTCTTAAGGGCTTGATGAAAGCACTGAATGGGAAAAAAAAAAAAAAAAAGGAAAAGAAAAGAAATAATTCAGTTTCCTTGGCTACCTCTCATTCCAGGCAAACATAAGGTTTTATCAGGGGCAGGACAGAAGTATCACTTCCCTTTAGTACCACACCAGTTCATGAAGCTGTTAATGAGAAAGTCAGAGGCTACAACTCAAGAACAGCTGGAACAGCACAGAATAGCTGAAACAAAAGGATGCTTCTTCCTAAAATGTATGAATCATCTGTGCTTGTGTGATGTGTTATTTAGATAATCAGCAAGAAGAGAGAATTTGTTGTGTTGGAACAGCTTGATTTGACAGGCTTAGCCAGAAGAAGGTGTAGAGGAGGCATAACTACTCTCTAAAACGTCCACAGGCAAATATCATGAAAGCATTAAAAATAAAGGAAAGGCTGGCACCTGGACAAATGAGCTGTGGCTGGGAATGCACTTAGGAAATCAGAATGTCCTTTTTTTGGTCTTTTGACAAAAGCTTCCCAACAGCAACATGAACAAAAAGTAACTATTTCAAAGTAACTATTTGTGGTTTGACTGTTGCTGTTAATAATTGACTAGATGTGATGACTTGAAACTGAGGGAACTGAACTGTAGCTTTTGAGCACACATGGTCCTTACATTTTCTAGAACAGCTCAAGTAATAGTGCAATGTGAAGGTTCTAGCATGAAGCCTGCCAATCTGCTCCCTTTCTAGCATACTCCTTATATTTGTTCTTGTATTATCTGTTCTTTCTTTCTGCTTATTGACTGCTGAATTCTAAAGGATAGACCACAGGAACTGGATGGTGATCACTTTCCATGCATACTGAGAAATCATAAATGTAACAGTCCACCTCACAAGGCAGTTATTGAGAAGGTGCTATAGATGCCTCTGATCTCCAGTGTAAAATCCTCTTTTGTCCTGTTTATCATATGGCCTGTTTTTGTTCAGCTTTTTAATAGGTACAGTCTGGCAATCACCTGGGTCTGCATTGCAAGAAATGAATCACTGAGTGTTCAACATGGTGATTGGTCAGGGCTCAAATCTTCTCTCTCCATCAATTTGGAGAATGACTTCATCATCATGCTGCATCACTAGAAAGAAGTTTTCAGGTTTTTGACAAGCTTGGGAAGAATTCCTGATTTCACAGAGTCTACACACACACACAAGTGGACAGGCAGCATACATGTGGTGCATTGAATAGGCAATAGATCTGCCACATGGGTGTTGCTGGATAAGAAATTTTTCTTTCCTTTCATTTTGGCGATATATATCTTTACTTTTACTTTGATTATTATTACTTTTGGAATTTAAATAGCTAATTCCACTATGTGTTTATGCATTACCTTTATAGACAATATCTTTTTTTTCATGAAAGAAGTGTGATCTTTTCCTCTGGAAGGGATTATAATTAAAAAGGAATAACACCAAATTATATGGAGCTAATCTCAAGGCACAATAGAGATAGGTAGTGTGGATAAATAGTTTTACCAGTGGAATTCCAAAAATTGAGTGGACCTCCTTTGGTTTATGTAGCAAGAGCCTCACTCTGCACTGCAGGGAAGGAGCAGTGAACTGTGGAGTTCTAAAATACCCCAGGGGAGCTGAAAGCACAGAGAGACACCAGCTCTCGATCCTGTACCCTGATTTGAGCATATAAAGTAAATGTTGTCTTGTAAATCCAGATGATTCTTCTGTAGATATTGCTGTTTGACAGTGTTACCTGAATGCAATGATCCTATGTTTATCTGTGTTGTTGAGCCAAAATCCCAAAGCTGGCTGACTCACCATGCTCCCCTCATTCAGTCTGGTGCCAGCTGCTCTGACATTCCCAGCCTTCTGCTTGAAGGCAAAGAAGAGTTGAAGAAGCACCTGTCTTCCATACCCTAAAAATATTTTTTTCCAAAGATAGCTCAAGATTTCTTTCCCTTGTTAGAATATAATGAAGTATATATTTATTCTTTACACCAGTCTCAAGTGAGGAGATGGCTAACTCAATTCCATAACCCGTGAAACTACAACAATGCATGTGAGGGAACACTGGCTCCTTTATCTCCTCGCTTTTTTTTTTTTTTAATATTTTTTGTATCATAACAATCAAGGTAATATGACAACTTGTAATAAAGTACTAAAAAATAAAGAGCACCTGGTAAGTAGAATGATTTTCACAGTGTCTACATTAATATTTTTCTTGCATTTACTCCAGAATGCTTGGTAAGAAAATGAGGTTAATTGTGCAAGAAAATTCTTACTATTTTAATGAGGGTTATCAAATGTCAAATGTTTTCCTTTGATGATTTGGGTGATCTTACATCATTGTAATGAATGAAGTTTCTCTTTTATCAAAGGAAAAGCAAAGTCAGTGGAGGACAGTTTCCATACATGCCCTTACTGAAGTTCATCCTCTCCTCCAGTGTAAGAAACAACTTGAACAGGAATATAACAGATCAAGAATTTCAAATTACATTGTATTTTGCTTAGATATACCAAATATAACATGAAAATTTGACTGTGCAGTTATGTTAACAGTAATGAAAATGAGGAATTCCATGCTATGTCATAGTCATACTGAAAGCAGAATCATATTGAAGAATTTGAATTTTTCTGGCCTTTTATTTGGTTTTGACATCTATAAAAGTGGGATAATTCCTGTTGGAAGGGACCTGAGGAGGTCCAGTCCAGCTTCATTCTCAGAGCAGAACTGGATATAAGGTTAGACAATCCTTCAGTTGCATTTGTCAATGTACTTGAAGAATAAACCAATCAAAATTTAAAATGTTTTATTGTTTGAGCCTTTCACCTACTTTTACTCCTTTTCCTCTACTACTACTCTCAAACCCAGAAATCTATAATATAATATTTTCATCTAAACAATTATTTCAACTTTGAATAATCAAAATCCTTCAATATAGCTCAAATTAGTCTGCAGGGCAGGATGACAGAAGTTAACATGACTATTCTGACTTCTATTTGTAAGCACAGATAACAACACAACTGCCAATTAAAATAGAACATATTCAAATTGGAATCAATTTATGGTTGATTAAGCTGCACGATATAACAAGCCATGTGTTGTAATGGATATCACCCCTGAATTTAAAGAGTTCCTCTGGTTGTCCAAAGACTGTCTGTGAGGGCAAGAACTCATGCTCTGGAAATATAATTTCAAAGCAGAATGTCTTCAGGGAAACTGGTGTTAAAGAAAATATTTTCATAAGCTTTATCTGTTTCTAAAAAACCCAGAGAAACCCCAAATATTTAAAAGCATTTTTCAAACAGTGGATTTGACTCATTCCTGTGTGCACTTATGACATATTTGTGGCAGTAGAAGGGTGTAGTAACCTTTGTGATGCCTTTCATACAGGTCACAGTAAAGGATTTTACCTCTTGGATCTAAACAAGGCATCCTGTAGTGCTTCCCCAAGGCCCTAGCCACAGATCTTCCCTGTTTAAATTCCCCTCTACAAAGGAATTAGAAGGTCTAGTGGTTTGTGCTGCTGTAACTCCTTCAGTTTTACTTCTGGCACTATGGGCATGGAAGCCATCTTCTACTGCTGGCACAGCAATAGAAATCTCATGCTATAAAAAAAACAGATCTTAATTTACATCTGGTTCAGCTGGCACGGGGAAAAGTAAGGCCAGGCATGATTTCAAACAGATACCTTGGAAGCAACTTTTAAGTTAATTTTCCATGGAAAATAACACAACTTCAAAAGGGCTGAGAAACAATGAATCAGCTATTTTGCTTCTCAACATGTTGAATGAGCTCCACTTAAAAAATGAATAGCAATTTTCAGCTCGATTTTTTTTCCAATTCATCTCCAAATTTCACCACGCTATTGCTACAACTGTCCTTCTTTTGACAGGCTGCAAACAGTAAATGTGTCATTTCCTCTGCCCATAAAATCATCAACAGGCAGGAGAAATTCTTGCCAGAGGGAAGAGCCTTGCTAAAGCTTAATAAAAACTGTTGATGTTCCCTGCAGGTACAAGCATGTTGGAGCTAAAAATATGTATTTGAAGCAAAAGCCTTAAGCAACAAATTACCTTTGTGAAAATGTTAAAAAAAAAGGTACTAAAATCTACTAAAAGTACCCACATGACTGCAATTGCTTGATGCTAACTCCATGACTGTAGCAATCAAACAGAAAGGCTTAGGGTGTTCTCACAAAGCAGTAATATTTTGCAGCTCCATTGACTGGGGTGCTTTGGAGTGAGTGCCTCCAGCATTATCTCCGTGTAATGTATTACTGTAATGACAAGGTATAAAGCAGTATGTTTGCACTATTCATCAGCATAGGCAGTTTCCTCCCTTCAACATTAGCAGCAGCTGACTTTTTTACTGGCATGGCCCATGAAGAACTTCTAATTCAACCCAACTAACCCAAGTTTCAGAAGCCTCTTTACCTTCTGCAGAAGTGGTGAAGAAAGAAGCTAAATTTTGGGGAGAAGACGCTTCTCCCTTTCAAACCAGTAGGTCATTTTCTTTTTTCAAACAACAGCAACAAAACAATGGTGTTAATTTTAGGTCTTGTGCAGCTCATGGACCTTTTCAGAGCCACAAAGGTACCCATTCCACAGCACGGAAGCTGAAGCAAAAGTCTCCATCAGAGCTGACAGGTTCCAGGACACATGGCATAAGCACATCACAGTCTGTGACTTTTCTTATAAGCACACAGAGTATGAGAACTTATTTTAACTGCCTGGTGATATGTCAGATACGCCAGGCCCTGGATATGCCAGGGCATGTGCATCCACAATGCATCTTCTGGACATGGCTAGTCAACAGCTGCAAGTTTGATGGAAAATTTTAGTCTGCAGGGTGACCCTCAATAAACTATCTGAAAATATCTGGCACATTCAGCATGGAAATGAATTGACATTAGTTTTGCCTAAAAAGCTGAATTTCAACTCTTAGCTCTAGGCTCTCAAGAACAAACTCAGCAATGGTGGCAGTATGTTGTTTTGCCAAAAAACATTGTGAATACTTCCCATTTCTTGTGTTTTGCACATCCTTTGTCTCTATTCTGGATTTAAAATTAATTGTGAGGTACAATCAAAAACCAGACTTCTGAAATAAAATAAACTGGAAATCAAAGAAATAATTTTTATTGTTTACTTTGTACACTTTTAGACACATTCGTTACCTAATTTAATTATCCTCTGTCTCACTACTTTCATTAAAGTATTCACACTTGAAAGTGATTAGTGATGAGAACAGGTCCAGATGAAGAACTTTCAGCTAATGGACAAATAAAAATTAATTTTCACCCATATTTAAATGGGTAAAGAAGTTACTTCAAATCTTAAGTTTCCCAGGTAGAACAGATTTCATACAGATGACAAGTAGATATGGAAGGCATTCAGTCCAGGTAAATCTCTGCATACAGGACAAAGTTTAAAAGCGTGGAAAAAAATTGTGCTGTCAGTTATTTTCCAGTAGGTTGTGAAAAACAATGCTCAGAATATGGACACAACCCTCCCATCCCAACATTTGGGGATGGAAAGAAATGGATTAACTGGAGGCATTAATTGGAGACGTTCGTGCATTGGAAATACATGAATAAAGTAGATGTTATCCACATGTAGCTGTGGTTGGAGCTATAACAATTTGTTCAAGCTCATGGTAGTTTCATGAGTGTCTGAATCTTTCAGAAAGACTTCTCAGATGGAAGAAATATTTGGAAAAGATTAAGGATGCTCCTCTTGGTATTTACAATATCTGAGCTCTTACAGGAGAAAATCCAATCATGTCTTGCTCTGGTCCTGTCAGAAAAAGGCAAGCTGCAGTGTCAGATCTGTGTCTTGAGTTTTCATATCTACAGGGACAGTGGGAAGGATCAAACTAAGAATATAATTTTGCTATTATACAAGGAACAGTTCAGACTATGGGGACAGAACATTTTTAGATTGAAGAAGATTAGAGTTATGGAGTCCTGGGAGGATGTGTGTGGCCACAGTAGCTGGAACAGCTGGCTGACTTGGCTGAGTAGAAGTGACCTGAACAAACTAAATATTATTAGAAATTGAGATTTCCCTTGGAGAACAGGGGTGCACACACACACACACACACACACACACACACACACACACACACGCTCACATACACTCTCACACATTCACATACAACAAACCTGGTCTTTTAGTGTCACAGAGCAAACAGCTTTTGGTTTATCCACTTCCTGAAATCTGTCATAAACCAAAGGAACTTTCTAATATGAACACATTAAATTAAAAAAAAAAAAAAAAAAAGAGGAAGAAAAAAAAGAAAAGAGGGTGGATTTACAGCTGAAACAGCTGGGTAACAAAGAAAATTCAGGAAGATCTATTTAGTACCCAAATGCATACTTTCTTACTGATAGTCCACCAACTCTTAATGATGTATTTCTATTCAAATGCATCACAAGGCAATTTCCTCGCATTAGGAAACAGAGACAGACACTTCTAGACCATTATGGATGGATGTCCCTTCTGGCTTTCAGCTCCTTTGGGGGGGTCAGTGCTACTGCTTTGTTCTTGTGAATCCCTCAGTCTACAGTGAAAGGATGACATTATCATTCTGTTTAAAAGTTAAAGTTCTGAGAGGTTTTGTACCTGAAAAGCTGTTCTGAAGAAACTATAGTTGAAAGATGACATTGTACAAAACGGGGAAATAAAATCTAAGATAACTTCATATATCTGTGCTTTTGTTCAGTTTAAGAGTGTTTGCTGGAAAACTGTAAGCATTTGACTTGGGAAACATTGTAGAAAAACACTACTAAAAAAATTATTAAAGAAACTGAAAACAGTGACTCAAGCTGACTGTTCAGGATGATAGGTAATATTTTGATGACAGCATGGCTAAAAAACACAAACACTGTGAACTATGGCCATAGTGTGCTTGCTCAGATTGAAAAATCTGTCATCGTTCCCTTAGGTGTTTCAGAGTTTCTTAAAAGCTCATTAGTTCTATTTCCTATTAAAGGAAGAAAACTCAAACCAAAGCAAAAGTGAAACTATTAATTCTATTTGGTCTAACAGGAACAAATAGTGTCCACAGGCTCTTTTCTCCCCATAAACTCTATCAGTAAGTAGATTTTTCTGGCTAATTAGACTCTCAAAATGAGTGTTAGGTAGTAGAACAGGAATCTGAATGGAAATGGCTAAAATTTTCTCAATTATTTCATTAACAGCTGTGGAAATAAACCTGCAGTTACCATGGCTCATTCAGCCATCTCTGACCTGAAGCTCTGCAGAATGATATGCAAGTTATAAAGCAGCCCAAATTCAGCTAAAACTCCTGGCTGTCCAGGTAGGCCTTGATATTCCCATGGAAGATGGAACTCCATGAGTCTTACACTTCCTCAAGACAGATTGATCTGATTTAAGCCTTCACTTAGTGTTAAGGCATGCCTAGCCCTTGGAGTCTGATTGCTCCTGCACATTATCAAAGGCTGTCAAAGAGGTGTTCTGAATTCCAGAAAGGGATGTGTTTGCACAAGTTATTTGAAGGTCAGTCAAGCACTACATCCATTCTGACATACAAACTTGTAGAATTACTGAAAGTAAAATAAAACAAAAAAGTCCTAGCTGCTAAATACTGGTGCTAGGATGCAGCAAGATATAGCTAATGCCTTATCCCAAAGAGCAAGATTTCTACATGTTTAAAGAATGTCACATTTCTGAACATTTCCCCACAAATGCCTTGCTGGTGGGACTCCACTGGACAGTTTGGAGAATCACTTCAGATTTTTTACAGGTTCTGATGCGGAAATATATCAGGAACAGATGTTCCACCAAATCCCTGAATGCATCTATTGCTCCAGAAGCGATCTTCTGTGCCATAGTACTTCCAAAGGTAATAGCATAGGCAATGAATGACAGACCTGGCACTTGGCTTTTGATATGTCCCTGCTGGCTATTCACTGCTTGGTTCCCTTCTGTCCTGGGGCTCCTGGGTATCTTACACAAACCATCCAACTGGTGTCATTTAGAGGGCAAAGAGATAAACCATATGTGAAAAAGAATAAGATAATATGCCTTTGTCCCTTTCAAACAAAGGAAGTCAATGTATAACAGACTAAAAAGAACAGGTTTTATGATTGAGCAGCCTGATTCCTATTTACATTGCTTTGCACCTCCCCAAAAATAAATCTTGAAAGGGATACTAAAATATTTCTCTTTTTAAGCATGATTTTGCTAAAATGCATTCTTCCTAAATGCTTGTAAAGGGTCCTTAACCACTCAATTGAACATACATTAAGAATTTCTTTACTGATTAAAGAAAAAAAATGTAAAGCAATTGCTTAGTAATGTACTTTAAGTGAATTTTAAGTGAAACAAGAACAGTGTGATCTTACCAGTAAGTGTCTGAACAGCTGAGATATAACCTGACCTGGAAATACCTTTGTATTCTCGGAAGCCATATTTCACTCCTGGCATTGCAGCTGTACCATATTTTAAGGTAATAAAAAATCCCCCAAATCAGCCTAAAAGTAATTTGAGGTTTTCCTGGATGAGAAATAAGAATCAGAGGATGAGAATAGTGAAATTAATTCATGCCATTAGCATGGTTTTTATTATCACCTGGTCTTGCATTTCCAAAGCAGATTTTCACACCCACAGCTAGACTACTGTATGGCATCCCATATTGATCTCGCCCAATAAAGCTTTCAAGCATCCTGGAATCTTGTCTAACCTTCTGCAAATATATGCATTTAAAGGTCAGGCACATGATGTGAGATTTGCTGGCCAAACGCATTCTGTGTGCTCACACTGCAATGGAACCTGACAGTTAACTTTAGCCTGCGTGGTGCTGGGTTGCACTGGGTAAAACACTACTGCCTCAACATTTTATGTTAAACACAGAATTTTCCAAGCTTCTATAATCCTGCAATCTACAGCATTCCTCAGAAAACCACAACGATGTAGTGGGCCAGCTGAAGGAACATTAAAGAGACATTATGTTTAGTAGATTTAGTAGTTTGCTGCTGTTGTTTTAAAATTGGCCTCCATAATAATCAGCTGCTGGAAGTCATAAAAATGTTACTTTTTTCATATGTCTCCTGCATCTCTTAATATATATAGGCCCTCACATTTCCTACCATTTGATATTTTTACAGTGACCTAGTATACATGTTCGTTATGGAGGTGCATTGCTTTTGTTTAGACATCCTTTGAAAAGCAGAAATCCAGCAAGATTAACTGCAAAACCCATTGAGGATCCAACTACTTGCAAATTTCTGTCACTAGCATGTGTAAACAACTGGAATAATGGCAGAAAAAAAATGAAATTAAATGGCCTTATGCTAAATACAGCCAAGTGGAGGCAGCAGGAAGACAAAAGCAGAGCTGCCCTACCTTGTGTCAGTGAGCAATTGATCCTTCTGTAGAAAAAAATTCTGCCCTTAAAAAGTATTAGATAATTTTAAGCTGTTTTATCCCTTGATATTATATAAGAACAATTTTAATTAATTCTTAACAGTTAAAAAAAAAAAGAAATGAAGATTTGTGTTTCTTAGGAATGCTAAGCTGTACAAAAGCTCTGGGCTTTGTTTTTGGGCTGTCATTCTAAAGGAGGTGAGGACGGATTATAATTGCACTGTGGGGCCTGAACAGAGGACCCCTGTAGGTAGAGCAGGCCTTTCAATCTTCTGATCAACGGAGCTGAAACAAAAATGCAGGAGGGCTGTGTTCCCACGTTCTTTGACAGTTTCCTGCTGCAGATAGCGTCCTTTTAAACCTCCCTTATGCTTTCATTATGCTGCTGAAATAATGAATAATTTGCCTCCTCCACTCTTTGATATGCATGGTCAGATATTATTGGGTAAGAAGCAAGAGGGACCTTCCTATAACCTTAATCCAGTTCACACTAATAAAATGATTTAGCTGAGCATTCTTGGGAAGCAATTATTTTTCTTGAAGACAATGACTATCAAAAAGTCCCTAATGGGCAGAGGCAGATCAGGTCACCTCAGCTTTCCATTTTCTTCAGCACAGGCAATGTTTGGACCCTTAAAGTATGAGCTCCCTTCTGCAGTTTTGTCACAAATACTCAATCATTACTGTTGCTGAGTGTAGGGTTAAAAATGAATTAGGCTTAATTTTGATTTATTCAAGTGTGCACTTATTGACTGTGAGAGGTTAACTGTACTCTGAGTTCTGTGAGAGAAAATCCTCAGAGGGAGAAGTATGTTGGAGAAATGTGAAAAGGTACTTCTGTTTCCTAATGGTAATGATGAGCAATGTATTTCAATTCTTATTCTCCTTTTGTCATTAAATGATGAAGCTGGCATTCTTGAATAAAAGAACTCCAGGATTATTGTGTTCCTAAATTAATACAGTATTAATGAAAGACAGATTTATTAATTTAAAACACTACTCTTTTTGAGAAAAATTAATGATCATTTAAGCAGATTAGTATTCTCTTTTATATCTCAAAAATTATCAACATTTACAAAATACATTGGCTGTCAAAAAATAATGCTTCTATTATATTATCTGGACTGATCCAAGAGTCTTTGCAACAATCAATTGAATTGACCTCATATTCCTCTTGACACAAAATCATGTATATCCCTTTATTACTTGTGACTTATTGTGATTGCTGTTATCATTGCTACTTAATATAATTGCTAATATTCTTAACAAAAAGTTATTCTGCCGATTGCTTCTTTAAAGACAGGTAGATATGTGCTGAGGTTTCTAAAGACATGTAAAGACCTTTTGTTCACACCTTCTTTTATTGAAATGATATCATTAAAATGAGTAGAAGACACGGGTCACAGATTCATTTGCATATCTAAAGTGTAGCCTGATCCTGAAAAAAGCAAACACTCTCATCTTAGGTGTAATGCAAATTTATAGTTTTTTATGAGAACCCAAAATTCTAAATAAACTATTTCAGTGAAGTCCATAATACTGTGCCAGACCAGTGTGGCCCTATAATTTTGATCACATGCAAAAATCTTGGTACTGAACAGCAGCATTGTAATAAGATTGAGGCAACTTCTCAAGGCTGTTTTACCATAATTCATATAAAAGGCTTGTCAACAAAGTTTCCCTATGGTTATCCTTGGCAGTGATTTTAATGACCTCACGGAATATTTTTAGTAACAAATTTGGCACAAAATGCAGGAGTTGTTCTGGTTCAAATTGTTGAATCAAAAACGGTGAACTGTAAATTCAGATTCAGTTTTTTGAATTTCAGACATTCAGATGTCAGAGGTTCAGAGATAAGGGATAATCATTCAACCTTTGTCTGAATTAGTCCCACCACTGTCAATTTAAGGATGATACTATGACTCTGCTCCTAATTTACATGTCTGCAAATGTAATTTTGTCTGTGCTCAATCTGCCTTTACAGACTGATAAGAATTGCATTGTGAGTTGAAAACAAGTGATAGTTATGAATCATCCTAGTAGAGGGACTTTTTTCAGTACAGAATTGGAATTATGTCATTTTAAAAAGTCATAGTAATATATCACCTGGGATATTCCACACAGCCCTGTCTATCCAAAGCAAAAAAGACAAAATACAATAGTGCAGAGAATGTCTTTTTTTCTTCTGAGTGAAGATGAAGGACAAAAGCCAAGGTAATTTCAATAATTCTGTGACTACACTAGGGAGAAGAAAAATTAAGTGTCATCTGATGGGAACCAAACCCTGCAACTTGGCTAAAACTTAAATACTGCTAACCATGAATAGTATAGGGAAAACATTAACTTCCTTCTATCTAAAGTGTTCTCCATCTCTAATCAAGTGTACACCATGAAATTAATACACCACGAATTTTTACATGAAAATGTAAAAAATAAATGATCGAAGTTTGGAGCCAGTAAGTCCAATCAGTGCTTTGAGAGAATTTATCAGCATTTCCTAGATGTGATTTGGCATCCTATTTAAAAGGTAATGTGTTGTGTCGCCCATGTGGATATCTTTGCATCACACTCTCCTACACTTTGGTAAGCAAGATTAACTTGGATGCAACTGTCTCATATCCCTGCCTGATGCTCCCAGTCTCTCAGTTCTTCACCCTACCTCCCTCCTCTCCTGGATCTCTTCCTGTCATGAACTGTTACTAAACTAAAGGATGAAGATGCCAGTTAATAGGCTTTGGGGCAACGACATGCATTATAAAATACATAGTTTGCATATCCCTTCACAGACAGCTACCATTGTCCAGAGTAAAGAATAAGCATCACAGGTGGAAAAGGTACTCCTGAGAGAGGAAAGATGCATAGAGACAATTGATTACAGCTGGTCAGGCTCCACCAGTGCAGCAGGAATTGAGAAACACCAAGCAGTCGCAGACTTCAACTCCTTCATTACTGTGGTTACTCGAATTAACAACATTGAAAATTGAATAGTTAAATTAATGCTACTTCTCGTTAAAGAAATGTTTTACATGGCAAAGTTAAATACATGATGATATTTAAATGACCAGGTATAAAATACTCATAGTTTACCAAGTTCCCAATTATGGATTTCTATGGCATATTTTCACAATTAACAGAATTGGGAAAAAAATATTAATTGGTCAGTGAATATGGTACAAGAATAGAAAAGTTCCCACATCAGAAAATCATATGGATATTCTACCTAGCTTTGAGTAGACTATTTGCAGACATCACCAGACTGTATAAATTCAAGAATCCATAAAACCCCACCATCTGCTTTGGGGAAGTGACCTGGAGAGCAGTACATTCATAGTACTGAGCACTCATTAACCAGCATTTTCATCCTTGTTCAAGGTTAGAAAGTAATTCCCGCTTGCTTTCTTCCCAGCAATGAACTACGGAGGTCTCTGGTCTGTTATGATCACTTAAATTAGCAACTTCCAGGAGCCTAATGGTGCATTAGTATGACTTCAAGCCAATGAAAAATTTAAAATCTCAATATCAAGATAATTCATCTCTTGAAAAAAATAAACATAAATCTCATACAGTCACTTGGACACACAAAATCTATAAGCCACGAAATGATCGCTGTTCATCTTTTATGTTAATATTAACTGAGAAACCATTTAACTACATTTTTCTCATGAAAAAATACAATTCTTAAAAATCACTAAGGGGGTGATGAACATTACAATACTTCATCTCTTTATATTTGCATTGAATGAGGTATTGTTTATTTGGCTGGGGTTTTTCTTCTGAGGGATTTAAAGAAAATAAGTTCCCTTGAAAAATGTGTGAGATCTGATCTTGCTTTAATATTAGAAGGATTTTTTTTTGATATCAGGTCATAAAGCTCCTCCCTTAATGTTATATCTCTGGACAGACAAGGTCATGATGTCAGACACCATGAAAAGTCTTGAAAAAATTGCCGATATTGCCTGATCTCACTCCCATCAATGCACATCAGCTTCAGTAGTACAGTATTTTCAAAATCCATACACTCATTTGTTTTGGTCAGAATCAGACTAAAGGTTTTTTGCAAAAAGTTAAGGAAAAGATGCATTCAGTACAAATGAAAAAATACAATAAATATTCTGATTCTTGTAGGTGTTCTTTCAGCTGCTACTGAAATGTTCAATACTAGAAATAAAGAGAGAAGCTGAATAAAACACTCATGTTTTCTTCCATTTTTCTGTATGTATCCATCCAAAAGTTTTAATCATAAGCTTATATTTCCCTATTTCCAAAAGTTAAAATCTTTCTTGGCCTTTTCACATGTGAGAAGCTTCTTCCTAAAATTCTTTCTGTTACTGAGGATCAAGAACATGTATACCTGGACAAGAACAGATTTCTTCCCAGCAGACTGGCGACCTCCATTATCAGATATTAGATACATTTTTCCTTTCCTGTTCAGAGCAGCAAAGGACTTTGGGGTTGTCTGTTTTGGAGAAAAGGAGGCTGACAGCATCCTGAGAAGGGGACATGGAGAGAGAGGTGCTGAGCTCTGCTCTCTGATATCCAATGATAAGGGTGCAGAGGATAGGTCAAAGCTGCTGCAGGGAAGGTGTAGGCTGGACATTAGGCAACATTCCTCTACCAAGAGGATGGGCAAAACCTGGAACAGTCTTCCTTGAGAGGTGGTTGGTGCCCTAAGCCTCTCAATGTTTAAAAGGCATTTGGACAATGCCTTTTTTGGACATGCTTTAACTTTTGATCAGTTGGACCAGATGATCACTGCAGGTCTCTTTCAACTGAAATAGTCTCCTCTCCTCTCCTCTCCTCTCCTCTCCTCTCCTTTTTGCAGGTAGGATATTGACACTGCCCTTTTTGACAAGAGAATCAAAAATGAGTCCAAGTGAGCAGTGACAAGGTAGGAGTTATGATCCTCTACTGCATACCTCTAGCACCAGGACTCTGATATGTATTTGTGGCCTTGAGCCAGCAAAGGAATGACTCCATGGGAATTTGCTTTGGGAATGTCCACACATAGAGAGAAGGCTGCTGAGGCTCAGAATCTCTCCAGCATTCTTTCCTGTGCTTCATGAGGAAATCTAGTTACACTAAAACTTCATTTTCTTTCTTTGCATACAAACCAAAGCATTATTTTATGCTATGGGTGGAACAATTTAGATGGGTAAATTGCCAGAATGACCACTGAGTGAGATACAGGCATCTTTTATAAGCAGAATATTGCAAACAGTGCTATTCCAACTGTTCTTATGCTATTTATTATCCAGCTGAATAATTTTAACATTTTTCACTGCTCAAACTTGTCTAAAATCAGTTCTTGACACAGTGCAAACTAATTTATGACTGAGACATTTTTTTCTGAAATATTTTATAGATGACTGGAATATTTGAAGAAGGACTAGAAAAGTTTAATTCATGGAGAGATGTGCAACTGCAAATGTCTATACTGCATGAACATAGTCTATTTTTTGGCTTACAGTAGAACTCAATTAAGATAATATTGTTATTATTTAGGAACAGTTACTCCAGACAGGATTTCTTAAAAGAATTGATGTTAGGAAACAGAGATCTTCAGTCCATAGCAGGTGAGTTGTGATATGCAATTGCACCAGAAAAATACTAAATAAATATGGCCTAGTACTCTTTCATACAGTGATGAAAAATCTTGAAAAGTAATAATTCAGTCCAATTCATAAGAGGAAAAAGGGGCCCATGAAAAAAAAAGTGTAAAAGAATGAGATGATTTAGACAGAATTGGGTACCTTCTGTCTAAAGAAGATATAACAAGGTTTATATCTAACTTCACTGAATATTTATCATGTCACTGTTCCCTTGACATTGATTTAAAAAAAGACAAGAGTACAAAATATTTGAAAGGAAAATATGGTATATGGTCACTGCACGGTAGATAATGTTATAAATATTAAGTAATCCCCTTTGTCTTACGCTTGTCGGTAAGGTTACATCGTTTAGTGATGTCAAGAAAGAATGTTTTTGTGTTAGGCACTGGTGATATGTGAGGACTAAGGATGAAATTCAGCTTAGGTGACCCAAAGATGCCACAGAAGCAGTGTGTCTATAAAATCATTCCATCATTGCCTCTTAGGAGAACTCCTGTGTTTCCTTTGTGCTGTTGGTAGGCTGAATGCATCCTGCCAGTGGGCATACAAACCCACCCACCCACTGCCCCTGCTATCTCTGTGAATAACCTCATCTTTAGAGAATTCCACCTGCAAAACTCATGGTCTGGGTCAGGGACTTCAACTTTCTGCCAAACAATTAGTTCTGCCTGAACTTTACAGAATCACAATATCTTAAGACTGCTGTCTCCAGAGGCCGGGCCTTACCTGATGGTAATTAATGCAAATAACTCATAGCAATTGTTGGCACTTCTTGGGGTGACTAAACCTTATGAACCCTATGTAAATACACAAGTTACTCAAAGAAAATAGATCAAGTTACTCAAAGAAAATAGATCTAAGTCCTCATCATCAGTGTCTGCTCCAGACAGAGGCTGGCTGGCAGGACAGGAAAATTGGTGACCTTTCAGCCGAGGAGAAAAAGACCAAAGGCCAAAATTCCATTTAAAAGAGATCACTGAGAAAATTCATGGGAGAAGGGCACAGGTGGTTCATAACACTGTCTTCTGAAGTATAGAAAAGATACATGTGAAATACAAAACTTAATTGTTTACACATCTTTTCTGAACTAACATGCATGTACCAGTGGACTCAAACATACAGGACTTTAGAAGAACTGTTTTGAGCCCTGAAGTGAACTAAATATTCTCTCCTCCAACTGCCATTTCTCCTAAACATTCTTCCCTCCCCACACCTTCTCCAGCTTCTCTGTGCTCAGCATCCCTTCTCCATGTTCTTTAAATATTCTAAAAAATGTAACTTGTTTATACATTTCTATGTATATCTACCTAACCTTTTTCCATATTTACATGCCTCAATTTCCTTCACAGCCATGTGTCACTGTCTTTGTTTCCTAAAGCTCTTTGGACTTATCCGTTCATCTGTTCTTGTCCATATATTTTCCAGAGTTGAGTCAGCAGAGTACAACCAAAGTTCCCACTTTCCCACCATGTTGCCCATTGATAAAGATCAAGCAGATCTAGGCAGTTGCTTGAGGTCACAGCATTTCCTACAGGGCACCTTCTGGCCATCACCCTTTTCCAGGGGGCTGCAAGCCACCCTCAAACCAGGACTGCTGCACTTTATGTTGTTTAGGTGTATTTTTACAAGCTGTATTTTTATGGAGAACTGTGTTTTCAACCTATTGCTTGTATTATTCTTATATGGTAGATAGTAGGGGACTATTTAAGAGAGGAAAAAAATCCAGATTTTAAGTTCTCATTTTGCTCAAATCAGCAAGCTTCATTTGAGTTCAGGTAATCCAGATATGCATCTGGACTAAAAGAGAGGATTACTGCTAATGACAGTGGTGTTATTTTAATTTAGAGAAGTGAGAATCTGGACCTGAAGTGATTTATTAATTGCATATAATAGACACTGGAACAGTTTGAGGGCTCTAATGACAATGCAATTATCTTCAGGGGAAACATTTGTCAGTGTTTACTTCCTCACCCTCTTTCAAGCCTGTGTGGGAGAGTGAATATGTTCCATTGGAAAATATTCCAAATGACAGGCACAGAGGAGCAAGGAGATGAAGCAATTACAGTAGATGGGAGCCTGATGGGTAGGAATGGGGGAAGGGACAGTCACTCTGAGACAACAGTTACTGTAAGAGTTTAGGACACTTTTCACATATTTATACAAGATGGCCTTTGAAATGTCTTGCGGATAACAGTTGGAGGTCTGCTGTCACTGATAGTGTCAGGGGACCCTGGAGATTTACAGCACAGCTTTTTCAGCAGAGAGTAATTGCTGCTACAGGAGAATCTGAAACAGCTCTTTAATTTTTTAAGCTGGCAAGAGGCAATGTAAGCTGTTGCACTGTTGTCCCAAGAGCTGAAAACAGCAGTAGTTACACACTCCTTGCACTGGCTGGATGTGGTCTGTAAGCAAGTGTCCACCTTTTCTGCATCTCTTGGAGAAAAAATATGTTCTTTTAGTGCTGAGGAACCAGTTTTAGTACTTTGCTCCCTGGCTTTGCAGCCTGAGACACCCTAGGGAAAACACTGAAGAGCCACTAAAATCTGGTTCATTTCAGATACCTAGCCTAGAAGTACCTTTTTTAATCTTGTTATGTACATTATCCCCAAGAGTGGACTCATGGCCAAAACTGTCCATGTGTTACCTGCCTACAGGAGCACCCTCTGGGCCAGTGTAGAGGTGACTTGGACACTGGGGTTAGTACAGAAGGTTCAATGTCTTTTTCCCAACAACCCTTATGAGTATTTCATGTACCAGAGAGCTTGAAGGTTCATTTTCCAAGCTGCAGCTGCCAGCCCAGAAGGACCACCATGGTGATTTGTGAGCACCTGCACTGAGGTCCCTTTGCAGGTTCCCTCATCAGCCCTGAGTGTACCCAGTTGCTCCCCAGCCTTGCTCCCAGCAGGTGCAGCTTCCATTAAAAACCATGTGGGATGAGGGTAAAGCCCAGCACAGCATCCCTGACACTTCTGAGCTCATTCATATTTGTCACTGTGTATGGTAAAACTTTGCTAGGTTTTTCTTACCGAGTGATCCTCTTAAGCAAAATCAAGAAATGTCCACAGAGCAAAAGAGGGTCAGGCAGACCCCAAATATCAGAGTGAAGGATGAATTCTTTGGTTTGCTATGAGAGCAGACAGTGCATGAAAGAAGGTGGCAAAGGGGTCAGTAGGGGAACACACAGGATAAAATACTTTCATCTATTGTGCTGGGGTCAATAGGCTCCCATCAGGAAATCTTGAGCCCAAGATTAATTACTTGTTGCAGTAGGTATACCATTGTGCTCTGGAAGACACTGTGGTGACTTTAGGCATCTTGCAGATTTCTGGTTCACACGATGCAATCCCATATAAAAAAACAATAGTAGCTAAGAAAGTAGTAGTGGGTGGTGGTGAGATGCCTTTTAGCTCATTCTGATCAAACCTTTTTCAAACATATCTCCAGCTTGGCCAGAAATTATGAGAAACTATTTGTTAAATATTATGAAAGAATTTAATAGTAATTCAGAATTACATGCCATGGCTATTACATTATTGCACTTTGCAATTTATATGACAGAAAACAGTCTTAAAAAAATTCTGAATCAGTCTATATTCCATGGAAATTCTTTTGAATTTCTTGATTTACCTGTCAGAAAATCTGGGAGACTCACAATTTGAAGATGAGTTTCAATCCTACTTTGTCACCATTCAAATATATGGTTCTCTTTAGAGCAACTAGACACAGATTATGTTGTAAATTAACCTTTCTTAAAAGAAAAAGAAAAATAACCTGGCGCCAAATCCCATAATCCTTGTTTTGGGTGAAATATCCCATTAAATTTAAGATTATCAATACTTAATTCTTAAACTATTAAACAAAAGTTTAATTTTGATTGATATAGAACAACAAGATTGTGTTTGTATGGTATATGTATGTTATAATAAGCACTTTATCAACATTTTAGGTGAAGACCCTTTGCATCAACTGCTTCTGACTTCTTATCCTGAACCCCTGAGTTGCATTTCACTGTGTGAGAAGCTGCAGCAGAACTGATAAAATACCTATGACATGCTTAATTTTGTCTTTCTGAATGAAATTTGCTTTATTTGTAAAGAACTTGTAAATAGGAGCTACACATTTATTTTATTATTATCTTCCATGGGCATATTTAAATCTTAAAATATAATTTCTAGTAGGCTTATTGTCTAGTGGTTAATCTACTTAGACTGCAACATGAATTAAGTACACTTCAAAAATTTCAGTGAATCTCTTAAAAAATATCAATAATTTACTAAAAATACACTTTAGGAATCAACAAGAAAGGTTATAAAGTAGCAAAGAAAAAAGATTAAAATTCAAGATACTGTACTGATTTTAGATCATAATTTGCACTTTTAAAACTAAAGACAGCTGAAACATAGATAAAATAATCAAATCTGCATGTGATTTGGAACATATTTTCATTTATATTAAGAACTCCAACAAACAATGAAACACAGATAGCTCCATAAACTACTTACTCTTCTAAGTTGAATGAATCATGGTCTCCTGTGGGGTTTGTGTCTTACTGTTCATTGCAAGCTCTGCTTGGAATTTCCCAGTAGCTGGACACTTGCAAGTACGTGCTCTCTGCTGAATTAAGAGGTTCTGCTGCTGTTTGTTTTGCCATCACAGCACTGGAAAAGACTTTTAGGTCTCTTTTTGGCCCTATTTTCCAGATGTTTTAAGAGCTTTTTAAAAATTTTATTTCTCTATCAGATTGATTTGCCATGTCCAGAATTCTCAAAAGTTATGGGAAAGACAAACAGAAACAAAGATAGATAATTTGCTTTTATTCAGCTACTTTTGAAAAAACTTAAAAAACTTGCTTAAAAATAGATACATAAGACAGATTTTTTTTTCCCCACAATAAATTTTACATTTCCTTTCTATTTAAGATATCTTTTTTCCTGTGAGAAACATAATTTTTGCAATTTTTCTCAGTCTAGGGCAGGGACAAATGAGGGCCTGTTAAAGGACAAGTGTTGGTTTGCTGGACTCTCAACCACATTACTGATTCTGAAACCCATCCTGACCTCCATTTGCATCCAATGGCCCCACCAGACAATCTAAAGTAACAGAGAGGCAGAGCTGTATTTCTGGAATTGTGAGGAGCAGCAATGGGAAAAGATCAGTAAGGACTTCACAGAGGTCTTTGTGATTCTGGGCATTCACACAGCCTGGTAGTGAAATGTTCCTGATTATTTCCCATGGCACAAATTTACATATGTGGATGCTGAACATACAATCCAAGCATTTCAACAGGTGTAAACAATTGTTTATTTCCTATTACTGTGTTTGTTTATCTTATTAACATTAGCCATGCATCCTTCCTTCAGCTATGTTCCAGCTGTGTGTGGCTATGGATCTACTGGGAAACCCTCTGGTTCACTTGCAGCCAAGGTGAATTGTCCTACTTTGTTGCACCATTGCTGGTGATTGAGAAGCTGCTCTGGACTCTCTTGAGTTCAGTGGAAGTAATTCTATGCCCTTTGAGAGCCTTTAAATAATATTTTTTGAAGTTTTGGAGGCAAAGACATATTATTATTAGATCAGAATGTTTTGTATCAAGTCAAGGTTTGCTAGCTTTTGTTTGCTGCATAATCAAAGTTGTGATTGATATATAGCTTAACCCTCCATTATAATTTTTAATCTTCTGTTATATATTAAATGCGTTCAAAGGAAAAAAATCACATGCGTTTTTTGAACCACTGACTTTGATAACATTTTTTTTACTTACAAGCTGTTATTCAGCATCTGCTGTGGGAAAGAACACACACATTCCTAGATATTTTTCATGGTCTAAAGACTTTAAGATACAAGAAAGAGTGACTCTACTCATATTAATTTTTCTCTTGTAATGCAAATCAGGAATGATGTTTGCTGGCTGGAGCTGAACAAATAATCAGTAGAAAGCAAGGTATTCAGTGAATTCTGTCTCTCTCTATTTCATATTGTTCATGGCCATATTACGGCTCTTTTCTGAAATAAATTAGGTATTCTGAATTATTTACTACACCTTACATTAGGTGGATTTTTGGCTGCATGCCTCAAGAAGCATGTTTGCGTATGTGACTGCAGCAGCTGTAAACTGTACTGGAGGGCCTGTAGAACTGTGCCTTACAACAACTCTGTTGTTGAAGCTTGTTTTATAATAGCAGCTCTGCCCAGCTTCAGGCACTGCCACACAAGGCACCTCAGGACCTAAACATTAGGTAACCAAATGGGAGTAGAAACCATGGGTCTAAATAAAATTCTTAAAAATCCGGGACAGAATTAGGTGAACAATGTCACTGATGACAGGAGGACATGAACAGAGTGATGTCTAAGCCAGATGGCAAAAAGTGCTGAAGAAAATAAAAAAATTTAAATGCCTTGTTCTGTGACACATTCCTGCTACAAATGCCCTGACGAACTTTAAGACCCTCAGTTGGAAGTTTGGCTCATTATTCTCTGTTAAAATAGACAGGGAGAAGAAAACAGCAGTAGCACATGGCTGCTATAAAGTAAAAGACTCATAAAAATGGAAGGCCCTCCTTCAGCATTAAAGTTTCAAACACATCTTTCCCTCTCATATGCATCCATGAAGAAAAAATTTTTTTTACAGAAAGTGTCAGGTCCTTTGTCCTTACAGTGAATGAAAACATCTTGAATGTAATGAAAAGTGATCTACTTAAATAGAAAAGATAATATCAGAAACGTACTAAAACACTGATGAAAGACTAAGTTAATAGCTGTAGAATTATTTCTATGTTTACAGCCCTATTAAAAAAAACCCAAAAGAACAAAACCAAAACACCAAATACCAACCAAATACAAAGCTCAATTGGTATAAAGTCACTTGGTAGCTCAGCTGACTTGGTATAAGGTCTTGTGACCTTATACCAAGTGACCTGAGCTAACTTGGAAGGTAAGGGAAGGTGTAACACTGTAATAGTGTGTGGAATAACCTAGTGAAGAGAAAAAAAATTGTAGGATAAGGTCAATCTGCCATGTTGCATTGGTACGAAAAAGTTTTCTATTCTGTTGCTGCCTGTTTAGTACTGTAGTGGCTGTGGGGCAGGGGTTATTTCTCTCTGACCACAGGCTGCTCTGAACAACTAATCCCATGTTAAGAAGATGCTGATTTCCCTTTCCACTGAGAATCTGTGAACTGAAGTCATCTGTGACAAAATGAAAACCTGTTTCCTCAGAGTGACACTAGACCTCCTATATTTATTCAGCTGTCAGAATTTATTCTCTTTATTCATTCTTTAAAGAGGGGAAAGACCCTGGGAGCTTCTGAATTGCTAATGCTGAAGGTCGTGCTCTATAGTCTTATGACTTTTATTATAAAGGGCATTTTCTATATTTTAAAGGGATTGACCAAAACCTTGCTGGGTTAAGACACAGCTTGTGTAAAGATGGTGAGGTCAACTTCTGCTCTGAGTTATGCCAGTGTAAATCTGGGATAATTTAATTACAATAAGTGGAGTCAATCCAGGGACGTAATTATCCTGTTGTTTTGGGTTATGTGATGCCTATGGATAACAATGAGAATTGCATAAACAACATGATAACTAAGTTCTGAATAGGTAACTCTTACCAGGACTGATGCTTAACCTGGTAAGCAAAAAAGATAGATGCTATCAATAGATATAAAAACATAAATATAACACAATACAAAAATAAGATTCTATGTATATTTATGTAGCATGTGTCAGGAAAACAAATATGGAGAAACATTTCCAGTTTCTTCGGGTTTTATGTTATTTCCCACCAAAATCCTCAATTCAGACAACAGCTGAAGCTACTGAAGACTTATTTAATTTCATGTGGATGCCATATCCAAAATGAGAAAACCTTTATTTTATAGTTTGTGGAAAAATTATGATAATAGCCCCTGGGGCTTTATTTTCAAAATTATGGAAAGCCAGAGCAAGGAATCTTACCAAAACTTGAGTTTTGGTTACCAGATGTTAACAGAAGCTTACCAGAAGTTTACCAGGAGAGAGACACTGACTGCCTCTCTGTTAATGAGCAGCAATGAACAATGAAATAAACAATGGGTGTCCAGAAGACAACTGAAATGATTTTTCCATGTCTGCAGTACTAAACAATTTTTACCACTCTAAGTCCAAACTGTTTTTTGGGAATGGTCCTTGGGCTGTGATGGCTTGTGAACTGTGTACTCAGAAACTATGAATTTATCAAGGCAAAAACTTTGCTCAGGACCATTCCTCTATTTCAATCATTTAAATTAGAAAGGTCTAATGCCTAAGCGTCTTACACCAGGCAAAAAAACCCAATAAATGAAAACTTTCAATTACAATTCTTCCTTTTACCCAAAATACCATTTTTGTTTTCAACAAAGTACAGTTTTGTGCATTAATTCTCAACAAAGCCATTAATTCCTATTTTGGATTTATGGTTTTACAAAAAAAATTAGAATATAGCCCTTCACTTCTAAAATCATGCATGCAGTGTCTTAAACATACACACACTTATCTTCTCATGGAGTCATAGATTTGCTTAAAAATACATCAAATTAGCAGTAAATTAGCAATAGTTTTTGCCACGAAATTCAGAAGACTCCATAAAATATCATATGCATAACTGGAATTTGAAGGTTTCTGTTCTGTGCCCAGGACATACACACCTATCAGAGGGACAGGACCTTTTCATCACGTGCCAGACATGAATAAGGGAGCAATTCAGATCATAATCTGGTTTGTAATTGTGAACTCCACTAATATTTTACAATATAAATACCAAAAGCCATAATTTCCATGTGGTGCAAGTTCTAGAAGTCTTGCTGAGTCTCTATCACATGAAGCAGATGTGTGAAAAAACTTACTTTCCAACTCTCAAACCACAAAATAATTATTGTTTGACAGAACTTATCGGTGATGGCCTGTGGTGGAGTGGAACTAGTGAAACACCAGGGAAAGTTGTGCTCTTGATTTTTGTCTACATTCTTTCATAGCATTGGCATTATAGTAAGTAAAGAATAACTTCAACTGGAAGTGACTTCTAGAAGTCTTTTAGTCTGCAATGGCCAGACTTGAAGTCTCATTAGGTTGCTTAAGGCCTTGACCTACAATTTCTTTCTTGTCAAGGAAATACCTAAGGGATACAATACTCTGTTGGCCTTGCTGTACATTTCTCTGGTCCATACCTCATCAGTTTGTAAGTGAGAACATGATGAGACAGTATATTGAAAGTCTTCCTGAAGGTGACTGCTCTCCCCCAGCTCATCACAGCCAGGTGAATCAGGATTTTTGAAGATGTGGTGGCTACTTTCAGCCATATTCTAAGCCTTCATATGTTTAGAAATTATTTTCAGAATTATTTTCTCTGTCACATCTCCATGGACTGAGGTAATGTTGCTCTGCTCTTGGTCCTAAAAAGTTATTTTTGGTCTTTCTAGAAGGTAAGAGGGACATTTTTTTTCTTTCAATCATCAAGAACCTCTCCAAAATGCCACAATCTTCACTATTTTTAATTAAATTTCAGAGTACAGCTGTAAAAAATGTTCATCTGTTGTCAGTTAAATTTGACAGAAATGTGTTATCATCTACTTAGAAGCATAAAAAGGCATTAGGAAAGTGCCAGCATGGTCTCTGATCTCAGTTTATACAGAAGACTGGATTGGAACTATGTCTGGACTCACCAGTTTAAGCAAAAATGTTCCCAAAGAATCCTTGTTCCAGCCCTGCAGCAGTTTCTTTAGACTATGGACACACTTAGGCTGAATCTTATGTTTTGTTAAAAATGTAGGGCAAGATTTCTCCACAAACTGGTTCGAGACTTTTAATGAAAGGCAGTAAGAGATAGAAGTGTAAGATCTGAGTTAGCAGAGAGCCCAGGGCTATACTACTTTACTAAACAACAATATCAGTGCACAACCTCAAGTCTTGGACTCTTGGAAGTCAGAACTCCTTGGCTGTTTTGGGTTTTAGCTTGCTGTGGTGTTGACTGATCCAAGCCTGCACAGGACTTCAGAAATATAACGAAGGTCTCAAGGCAGACCTGAACCTTTCTTTATTGAAGAGGCATTTGGTATTTTCCCAATAGGCTTTGCAATGTCAAAGCAACCATGGTCACTGCCTATATGCCTTGTATGTCGCCCCAACCAGAGCAACACATATCCTAAGTATTGTATCATTTTGGCAGCTCCACAACTTTCCCATTAATTTGTACCTTATTACCTAGAAATCACTGAAAAAGTATAATTATATCTTAGTGTAAGGAAGATCACATAAACCACATGATCCAGAGGAGATACTAAGAGAAGTGTAATGGATGTGAAAGAGCTAGCTCTAATCAATATAGATTCATAATGCATACTACAGAGTCTTAGGATCAGGGATTAGTCTTGATCCCTCACAGAGCTAGTCAGTGAGGCCATGCTGGGTTCAGACTTTGTAGCAGGGCCTGTAGAAATAAAACAAAGGGTAATGATTTTAAACTAATAGAGGTTTGGGTCATACTAGCTATAACAAAGAAATTTTCTACAATAAAGGTGGTGAAACACTGGTACATGTTAGTCAGAGAGGCGGTGGATGCTCCATCCCTGGGAAAATTCAAGGTCAAGTTCTTCAGGGCCCTGAGCATACTGACCTAGTTGAAGATCTCCCTTCTCATTGTAGAGGGAAGTTGGACTTCATGGCCTTTAATTGTCCATTCCAACAGAAACCTCTCTATGATTCTATGCTTCTAATATCATCTCATATCAAGCTACGCCACTATGTCACAGCTTGTAGGCTTCTTTATTTGGGAGGTGGAAAAATACTGACAGATTAACCAATGGGTTTTTTAAAGTTCCTAAGTCCTTCATGTATGTGTGTACCTATGGACAGGTATACATGCTGCTACTTTAGATCAATTTGCATACGTTACACTGCTGACTATCACCAGTCCTATATTGTAAAATTCGCTTTTATTATATTTTCTAGACTTTAATATGGTTTCCTTCTGTGGAAGCTCTCAAAATAGAAAACGGGCCTGCCATTGCCTTTTTATAGTTGGGCTCCACATAGTTTCCCCCTTTATGAAAAGCTTTAGGCAATTTAAAGGAATCAGCAAGGAAAAAGCAGAAAACACTGGAATTAGCATGAGACATTCTATAGAAGGAGGAGCAAGCCTTTGTTTCTCAGTTTCTTGGTAGTTTGTCTGGTTGTCGTTTGCAAGAACTGTGTTTGATTAAAGTTTATATCATCACTCTGGGGGATGTGTGCGGAACTGGTGAGAAAAATTCCTGATGAAACAAAGTTTTCTAGAAATATGCTTGTTCACAGAACCCTAAGTGTTTATGTCAAAATATCTTAGGTGTGATGTTTTGGAAAGGAAAATCTCAGATTTTGTTTTGACTCAAGCAAGGGTTCTCTTTACCATGCCTATGCTGCAGGCTTCCAAGTTTGGATTCAAAAGGGAACAGATTTATTATTGTCAGGAAGATAAATATTGGGAAGAAGTGAGTTATGATGTCATATTACTTCACAGATAAAAGTTAGAAAATATAATCTACTAATGACAATATAGTGACAAAAACTAAAGGAGAATTTTGTCAAATAATGGAACCTTGAAAAAGGTTCCCATTTAGCTTATATTAGCTTATATTAGCTTCCCATTAGTAGTAGCCCAGTGGTTGTAGAAAACAACTTCAGACAAAGTCATCATGAACTTATTCAGTTTAAATTACATGAACAGATAAACAAAATTAAGTCAGCAACTAAAATTTTCAGTTTCAAACCAGAATATTCAAGAATAAAATTTAGAACTCATATAAAATTTACTACTAAATTTTATAACTCTGTAAATGTAACATGAAAAAGGGGTCAGATAACCTTAAAGGGTCAGAAATTATGTTGCTATGAACTTTATACCTACCAGTCAGTGGACAAATGGATAAATGGATAAACTGCTTCTTCCAAAAAGAATATGAGGATTAAGCAAAGGAGCCATAAAGAATGAAGAAATGAACAAATATGCAAACAAACCTTATGTAACAGAAATAAGCAAAACCAAGCGATTTAACTTAAAAGATCAGTTAAACCTTGCAGCTATTGAAACAATTGTTCAGTTGTAAAAGTACCTTAGGAAAAAGAAACAAAATTCTGCTGCTCAGACTGAGAATGTGACTAAAGATAATAAAGCTTTGTTTGAAATAATGTTTTTGCCACAGATCTCAAAAATCATGAAATTGAACCTGGGGCAAAGGCCCCCATCTAATACAAATGGGATGGAAATGATCACAGCTTAAATGTGAGAAAAAGTCAAAGATCTCATTATATTTAAATAAAGAAACAGAAAAAGCACCAGAATAACCTCCAGACTGAGTAAGCTGTCTCTGCAGAAAAGACAAATGAGAACAGATGCATTTGATGGCTAATTTCCAGCTGAAATAAATAAAAAGCTAAATAATGTTGCAATGAATTAGAGAAATTTTAACTGTGCATTTTTTTTGAAAGTTATGTTCAGAAAAGGGTAATTTAAACTGGAACAGATACAGAAGGTAGACTACACACAGGTAGTAGACCTAAAGACCTTCACTGGAATACTAAAAGGAATACTGAATATGATTTCTCTCCACAAGGATGTCATGGAGGCTAGCAGCAGGGAAGGAAAATTATTATTTCAGATAAATTGCAAACTTGGCACAAGAACAAGTACAGACAGAACAGTCAAGCATAAATTTAAGCTGGAAACTGGAAGAAACTGTAAGAACCAGAGAAGGGAAGTTATTTGACTCAATCATTCAGTAAGAACACATGAACAAATATCTACTCATGCAGATAAACATTTTAGAAAGGGATTTTGTAATGTCTGTGATTTGCCTGTACTGGAGGGGACTGGTCTTAGTATCATGAAAGTGCTCTTCTGATCTTATGTTCTTACTTTTCTTCTCAAACTTGCCATCATAAAAGTTCTTACTGCTGTAGTGTCTAATTAACTCATACCACAGTTGCAAAAAATAACAGCTTCTCTTAGATTCCTGAAAAACCTGTACTGCACACATAAATAAGCAAAAAATTATTTACACAGAAGCCTTTTGATATCTGAAAACTAGGAGTCAATCTAGATTTTGTGCCTGAAAGAAGGTGCTATTAAATTTGTTAGCCTCATACGCTGGAAAAGTAAAGATGTTTTCTGGCTGTGCATCATCACTAAGTAGTTGCTCTAGTCATATGAGGGGGATCCATCCCTTTAGATTTCTCTTCTATGCCTTAGTAAGTTCCTCTAGGTTCACTTTACAGACAAAATGAAAATTAAGAGATACCTTCTAGGGCTAGATTAATTCAACTTGTTTTATATGACTATAGTTGAAAGTATGGGATGAATTGCCCCCAAAACAAGTCCATTATCTTTTCTTTATAAGGAAAACACAGAAAAGTTGCATCCCTCCTTAGCTCCATCTATACTCATAAATTAAATGTTGCCAAGGGATATTCTGTGATATACTTAGTGATCTACACTAGGAAATCGTCAGAAAGGTCCTTGTTCTGACTTTTTATCTCAGTCAGCCAGCACTCTTCCTGAAAATTCCTGGGATTTAACATGGGCAGAAACTGTTCCCAATGGGCACTTTGGTTGCTAGTGGAATTTATTGCTATGTACACAGACTGCTATGCCAGTTGGCTCCCAGAGCTGAGAACATCCCTGGGTACATTTTGTTTAGTAGGATGGTGTGGCTGTACCAGACAGACACCAGTGTGTAGTGTCTCCTCCTTTGGAAATGAGAGCAGTGTCAAGCAGCATAGTTTTGGGTATTATTGTAATTGTGTTTATTTAAACTACTGATGTTTCAATGATTTCAAACAATCTCAGTAAAGCAAATCAACATATGAAGACAAAGTAGGATCCACTGGTCAAAGGTAAGAGAATAGTTCAGTGAAGTGTGGCTGTACTGGAGTTGACACTCTCTGAAAAATTCTGGGTTTTAAAAAAAAGTTCATTTCACTTTAGATCATGCTGCTAATCTAGATTTTCTTTAGCTATTTATTCTCTGGGTCATATACTCACAGCTGCAAATTATAGCAGGTTTTTTCCTTTCCTAGGTTTGCCAAGTTGAACATTTTTAACAGGCAGCTTTTATATCCTCTTAAAGGGAAAATGGATTTGATACTTGAGAGCTACTGTCTTCACATGTCTTCAGAATCAAAAGCAGAGAAAAATTTTAATGGTGTCACAAGATCGGTTGTTATGTTTCAGACAACTGATGTAATTTTGTCTGTCCATCACCACCCAAAGCTAAGGAATGCAGAAAAATGTAATATAATATTAATAATGAGAAAATGTTTCCCCCACTTTTAAGAAAACACTTGTGATTCCTGATGCAAAAGTCAGTCCTAATATCAGGTCTGAATGGAATTAATTTTTTTATGCTATTTCATGGGTTTCGTGTGTGCACATCAGGGAAACAATGTGCATGGTACTGTCCAGAAATAGGAACTAAACTGCAAAATCTGATTTGAACTCACAAAAATTAATACCAGTTTTAACAGGCATTGTGTTTGCACGAGGCTTCTCTCTACAAAGGCAGTCAACAGAGAAGAGGAAAGGCAGAGGGAAATTGTATATTCAAGATCACAGATGAGTAAAAAACTGTGCAAATAAATCCCATCTCTCCTGACTCTCAGTCCAATAGTGATTTTAGTTCTTCAGATTTCTTAAGAAACCAAAGATACCAGCTGTCTGCCAGCACAGTATGAGGATATAAGGATGCATAGGGTATGTAATAATGCAGATCATACGTATAGAATAATACAGATTGTGGACATATACCTAATTAAGTTTTAATGATTTACTTTTGGTACCAGTCAGTCTGTAATGACATAGAGCTTCATAAAGCTGCAATATTTACTTGAAAAATGGGGTGAAAAGTTAGGCACATCATCTTTACTCAGTTTTGCATTGCTGTTAGTACTTTGTGGTAACACCCAAACTAGCTCAGTTACACATGCAAAAGCTGTGATATCTGCACTACAGACAGACCTAGAAAAAGTGGACTGTAGTTAGAAGCTCATTATATAAAAATGCCATAAATATTTTGATAATTCCTTAGCACTTCAGTTTATTAATACACTTTTAAATTTCTCCCCTGCTATCCCAGTAACAGACTGGAGAATCACTGTTGATAAGAGCATCATGGATGGTGGAATAAGTCATTCACGATGACACCTTTGTTAGGCTTTCTGCAGACCTATTTATAGCACATTTCCTTCTGCTGTTGTTCTTCTGGCTCTCAGAAAAGTAATTTACCAGCCCAATAAAGGGATAATTACTGGACCAAGGCCAGCTGTGGTTTCTCCTGAGAACTTTACAGCAGCCAGGATGGGAGAGGGAATCTGTTAGATTCCCTCAGTCCTGTTGCAGTCAGGAAAGCCTAAGGGCATATATCACCTCATGTGTGGCTTGTTCTGTTTGCTTTTACACTTGGCAGTGTCCTAAGACTCAGGAATGCACATCCTTGAATAAAAACTATCTATACAGTCTGAGCAATCGTTACATCTGATTAGGAAGCATAAAAAGAAACACACATGTGGTTGACTCTCTTCCTCTGATGTCTGTGGCTTTTTGCTGACAGGAAGGAAATCCTTTTTAAAACTTATTTTTTTAAGAGTTCAAATAGATTTCAAACTATGTGAGCCAAAACTTGCTCTCATCTACATCCATGCACTCCTGTTGACTAGATAGAGTGAGGGCTTCTCTACAGACAAAACCACCTTTGCTCTATTTCTCTGAAGCATTTCTTAATCAAGCTTACAACAAAACATCCAGACTGTTGTCACAAAAAATGTCCCTCCTCCAAGGCTTTGTTAAGTATGACTCCCAGCTGGATGAGATGTCCAGGTGCCCAGCAGGGTTGTCTGGAGATATAAGGCTCAGGAGACTATCATGATCTTCTCTGTTACATGGATTTGTTGACTGTTTTCTGAGCTAGCTCTTGAGCTGTTAAGTATGCCTGTATCATGTAGGAAAATACAAAAACCATGCCTGTGAAGAACCTCAACATTATGCATGACTTGCAGCTGCAGAGAAGTGCCATCCATGCAATGGGTAAGGCCATGTGGCCTCTGCATGACACCTCAGCAAGTACAGCACTGCAGCATTTGAATCATAGAATGAGTCATTTAAGTTGGAAAATACTTCTATGATCATTGAGTCCAAGTGCTAACTTAGAACTGCCTAAACCACCACTAAACCATGTCTCTAATGTATAATTGGAACCTTATAAATTTTAATTCATGAGTTGGTTTATCCTTTTGCATCACTGAAACCTCTTTGCATTCATAGACATGAGGCAAACACATCCAATGTCTTGAAAATGCCTGTTGTCTCCTCTATGGGACCTCAGGAGTGTAGATGGAATGCTTGCATGGGAGCTCAAAGCACATTTTGAATATTCACCTAAGTCACTTAGATAACTAACAAAGCTATAGGATTTCTAAAATTCAGTTTCCATAGATACTTAGACCTGGACCTGTTCCATGTAAATTTAAGCACTTTATTGAGACAGTTAGGAAAGATCTAGATCTCCAAAGTCTTATCAAGATGTACTCTATTCTGGAAGTGCCAATTTCTCTCCATTAGCTACAGAGCAAGCACACAGTGATTTCACTTCTGGGTCAGGTGTTTCAATTAAATACTTACGTTCAGAGCTGAGGCCAAAGTTGGATCTTGCCTCTTTCCCCTTTAAACTGCCTCAAAGATCCATTTTTTGGTGCTGAAAGACTATTACAAAAAAATATGGCATAACAAGAGATAAATTGCATTATTTTCTGCAGAACTGGAACCCCATCCATCAACTATTTCCTAACCTGTATTTGTGCAGTTGATTATTCCTCTGCAAGTCATCTTGCACTTGTCTCTCCTAGGTAGCATGCTGCCATCCAGTTTTACCCAGGTTAACCTGCTTGAGAATATCTGCAATTCTCTGTTCAACATTTCCATAGTGTTTTTTAATAACATGAACATCTGTCTTGGGTTAGAGCTAGAAATAAAATAGATGAGAGGCTGCTTTTGTACTAGTTTTCTGCCCATTTAATTTAGAAATTGCAGCAAGTTTTCTCCATTGATTTTGTCAAGATTTGGCGTACATGAATAGTAGGAAATTGCTCATTAATGTTTAGGTTCAGTAACCATAATTACAAAGTCTGGCACTTGCATGAGGTGATGCTACCATCATCAGAAATAGCTGGCTGATGTCAAGAAAGGAATCCAGATATTAGGAGAACAATGCTTCATCTATCCTTTCGTTTTATGCAATTATTGCAATCAATAAATATGTTTGTGATGAGTGTCTAAAGATTTGTCTCAACACAGGCAAAAAAAAAAAAGTTTCTAATTGTACTGCACATTTTGCACTTATGTAATCTAAAACAGAAATCATCAGAACTTAAGAACAACTCACAGAATTACACTGCTTGCATTACCAATATTCACTGTTATCTTAGTACATCACACACAGCATATACTGGTCTAATATTAGTGAAAAATGTTTCCAGTACAATAATAAAGTCAACTAGAACTGTTAACACATAATTTAACTGAGAATTTCACACACAGATCTACATTTCTGCAGGATTGCTCATTCTGTCAAACATGTTTCATTAAGTACTTAAAGGAAATGTCCATTTTTGCACTAAAAACTTGTGAAATCCCTGGACGTTTGTGATTTCCATATGAAAACCATTACCTTTAAATATATATATTTATTCCTTCACTCTTAAGGAGACTGTATTTCTCTTCCTCATTTTCCAATTTTCATGATTTTCTTTGCTTTATGTATAAGTAAAAACTTTCATGAAGTGATCTCTATTTTGGGGTTCATAATGAGAAGACAAAAGCTGTGTGATTTGAGTTGTTTTGCATGTTGCTGCAAATGTTTTGCACCTAACTTGTCTCATCTCTCAGTAATGCTCTACTTGATTTCCAAGGGAGCAGGAGAATAATGAATGACACACAACAGCCTGATTCCCCTGTCATATTATCCACCCAAGAGCTCAGTTTGGGCACACAATAAAAGGCACCATACGCTGTGACTACTCAGTATTTGTGACAGAGCAAACTGATGATGCATTTCCTACCCTCACTGCAATTTTACTGGCCTTGATGACTGTGTAGTCCTCATTATTAACATATCATACCCTACACACTGTTGAGTCTCAGAAAGATGCTAAGCAGCTGGAAGCTTTTTCTGAGTGCCAGAAGGGAAACAGCCAGCCTCCCATGCACAGAATTTAATGCAACAGCAATCCCTACTTATTGGCAAGGAAGCATGTGTGTGTGTGTGTGTGTGTGTGTGTGTGTGTGTGTGTGATGGTGGTTTAAGAAACTATAAATCTTTCTCATCTTGTGTCAAAAATGTCACTCAGGATGAAGGCAAGGAGGCAGTCTCAGTGCCAGCCCCTGACTTCTGGGGACTTGATTTGGCAAAAGGACCACACTCTTTGCATGTCCTTTCTCTCCTTCTTCATGCTGTGCATCATTTCAGCTGACAGATTTACACGGGAAAGCTGGCTCAGCAAGGCCTGCCGTAGTTGGTGGCAAACAAGAATATGAGGGAATTAACTTCTGGCCTGCTGACAGTGGCTAAATCTGCCAAAGCAGAGCTGGGTAATTTGGTTTCTTTCTTTTGTTGATTTTGTGCCAGCCCACAAGAGAGGATTAAGCAGCTAAATTCTGCATGGAGAACTCTACCCCTTTTGCTCAAATCCTATTGTCTTGATAGAATGACAGTAGCTAGTTGTGCCAATCTCTAACATCTTGCTGGCATTTCCCCAGAACATATCAGCTTTTGGTCTCTGAAAAGAAGGATTTGTTAAAGAACTAATGTTAAAAAGAAATTAAAAAGGACAGAAGAGGATGAGAAGCCATGGAGTAAAAGTTTTGCCTTGTATTAATTAAAGGAACAAAGTTCTCTAATCCTGATGGAGACTCTACAATGAAATGTGGGTAAGTCTCTAGCTCTCCTGTTGTTGTAGCACATTAAGAGTGTTCGTTCCCTGTTATCCACAGTATTTGTTTAATGCAGGAGCTATTCCCTATTGAGTTCTGAGAAGCTTTGCATTCATTTCACTCATTAGCATTGGGTAGAGAACCTCCCAAAATAAGGTCTTAATTTCTCTATTTGCAAAGTGTATTTACATCACAAATAAACTAAGGATGAACATTTTTCCCCTCAAAGCATCAAACCTTCTCTGAAAGTGAGTTAAGTTTAAGTGCTAAGGAAGGTGGGCAGCAAGGACAGTGAGGGTCTGATTTTCTGTCCCAAAGTCAATATTCTCTAAGAAGACTTAGGTCTAACATGCTTCCAGATTGAAACCATCAGGACTGTTAACACCATCTCATCTGACTTCCTGTGCGGCACGGTCCTCAGGACTTCATCAAGAGATTCCTGCCAAATGCCTTTCAGAGAGTTGGGAAAACATTCCAAAAAGACAGGCCTTGATACAGTGTGGCCTTTAGACCACATTTTCTGTGTAGGCAGAAAGTTTTGCAGCCAGGACTAGATTATTCTTCAGAAAGGTATGAAGGACTGAACTTGCATCTATTGCAGTCCAGAAATTTGTATACTTGAGCCCGAAGAAGCATGAAAACAAGTTTAAGTCCTAAGTAATGTAAGATTCCCATGCTTTTGCAGCTTACTTTTTAAAGTAACACACAGCTTCTGACTGAAAGCTCCAGTGTGAGAATTAAGGAAGCAAATGGTACTTTCCTTTTAATTAAGTAACACCCATGTCAAAAAAAAAAAAAAAAAAAGTCACTGCAGTGTCTCTTCCCTTATTTTCCCTTATTATTTTCTGTGTGTCTTCTACAAGGCATGAGGAGTTCCACAAAATTTTGTCTCATATTTTCATGGCTGCACTCATAAAATAAGAAAATATTGGGGTATCTCCCAGACTAGATCTTCTACTTAATGCTATATTTAAGATGAGACTATTCTAACTCAGAGCATTATCTTTAGAAAAGAAAATTGCCAATATGGCATATAGGTAAGAAAATGTCCTTTCATTAAAGTACACAAATGAAAATCATTCATAAGTCCTAAAGCTGATATTTTCCTCTATTTAATTTCCTCTTCTCATTTAATATTAGTCACTTACCAACTCTAGCACAAAAATTTTGATGAAGACAAAAAAGGAGATCCAAATCTAGATTTCATTAGTTTAAAATTAACTTTACCTTTTCTGTTATATAAATGTCTTATCTCTCTATAATATTTACTTCATTTTAGAATGTCATATATACATATATTTACACTAATATTTATATCATTCAGATTCCTAATACTAATTTCACAGGATTTAATAAAATTTCACAGAATTAGGTCCCTTGGAAAAGACCACCAGTAGAGTCATCTGGTCCAACCTCCCTGCTCAAGCAGGGTCATCCCAGAGCACATGGCAAAGGATTGTGTCCAGGCAGTTTCTGATTATCTCCAGTGAGGGAGACTCCACAGCCTCTCTGGGCAATCAGTTCCAGTTCATGTTCACCTGCACAGCAAAGATATTCCTCCTCATGTCTGGTGAAACCTCTTGTACATCTGTTTCTGCACGTTGGCTCTTGTCCTGTTGCTGAGCATCCCTAAGCAGAGCCTGGTTCATCCTCCTGACATCCACCCTTTAAATAATAATAATAATAATCCATGAAGTTGCCCCTCAGTCTTCTCTTCTCCAGGCTAAGCACAGCCAGTTCTCTCTTGCCTCACAAATGAAGTGTCCCAGGCCCCTAAACATCTTTCTTGGCCTCCAGTGGACTCCAGGAATTCCATGCCCCTCTTGTACTGAGGAGCCTAGAACTTGACACAGCATTCCCAGTGTGGCCACTCACCAGGCATGATCATCTCCCTGGACCTGCTGGCCACGCTCTTCCTAGGTTTAAGAAGTTTTAATCTTAAAAATGCTCTTCCAAACATTTAAGAAGTGTTAATGAAGCATTTTGAGATACGTTTTTGCCTTTATTAAGGAAACCATTATAATAATGTTTTTTCTGAGGAGAAAGAAAGCAGTTGCAGAAGTTTGGAGCAAGGCAGGAAGTGAGGGAAACTTATATCTTGAGGGAAACTTGTATCACTGACAATATTCCAGTCCACTTAAAGACAAAATTCTTGTTTTCTTCATTTTGGTCACTGTTTCTCAGCAGTCTTAAAAAAGAATTAATTTCTATTGGAATGATATTATTTTTCAATATTAACCAATACCAGAGTCTAAGGAAATAATGCTCCACAAGAGGAAAACACCATGGAAAACCAGGCTATTGATACTATAATCAAACCTTGGTTGTGAAAACCTGAACATTTTTACCAACCTTTTCCCTAAACTATCAACCTATCAAACCTATCAACCCTCATTAGTATCTCAGAAGCATATACAGCATACTTCAGTCATGATGGGACTTCAGTACATTTTTATGTTTTTAATCTGGGCTTGACCTCTTACTTTTATTTAAAACAGTAAGACACAGGTTAAATAAAGTTCTGCTGAGCCAAGACTTTGGTGTGAAAGACGTCTTTATGAGCAGATTTCAAAAATAATTCAACTATTAAGTAGCGAGATTCAAAATATTTTTAAAATGTTTTCGGATATATTGACTTGAAAGTAACTCTATTTTTAATTTAACTCTACTCTTAATTTCACCACTGTCAAATTTTGAGTGCGGTATAATATTTTTTCTCTTACAATAAGGTAATAAGATATACTCTTAGTATATCTTCATCTAGGAAAGGTTTTTTATATTCATGGATTGCTATTATATTGCTGGTGGGAATTAGATTGGACAGTATAAAAATGTTAAAATATGTAACAACATATGTAAGATGCTTCAGTATTTTCAAATTTATTGTACATAATCTTATAATTTTCTGCTGATTGTTAAAATTTAGTGAATGTTTATTAACTATATTTGAGCTGAAGGTAATTTACACAAAAATATTTACTAAAAAGATAGGAGGTCTTACATAAAAATGTCTGTCTTTTTCCACATAGGCAAACTGTATTCTGGGACATCAAGCTGCCATTATTGCAATTGCACCTATTCCATTCAATATTATAAGCTAAACATTTTGGAAATTGTCATCAGATTTTTATATTCATCTAGTTCTGTACTTGAATATATACAAGTGAAGGTATTTGTGATATAAACAGCACAGCCTATGAGAAGCTCGTTATCACGAGACATAATAGCTGCAAATCGAACAGGAAGGGAAGGACTGTGCAAGAACAATATACTGGCAAGGGACTCAAGGATGTCATCTAGAAGTCTTGTTTCACTCTTTTTTCTGGTGGTTTCTAACCAGGTAGGCTTGTTTGATTTCATGGAATCCACCCTGGGAACAACAGAGTAGAAGAATCAAGGGAACTTCAGCCAAAAAAGGATTGACTCATGAGGGCGTGGAATGAATATGAGCAAAATTTGTGAAGTAGCATAGAAAGGAACTGTGGAAGACAGCAGAAGGCTCAGTACCCTTTATCTTGCAATCCAGTGCAAAAAGTGGGAGATCTGAGAGGTCCTGGGTACAGTAAACCCCACAGGCTGAAGGTAATGAGAGTTACTGCCTCGCTCTCACTGAGTTGGACACACCTGGTTAGATTTAGGAACAGCTGGTGGTTCATTATGTTGTTCTTTATGTCTTACTCCACAATTTATTTATTGTTTTGAACCTTACTCTCTTAAGATGACTGAAAAACCCAACCAAACAAAATAAGCCAAAGGAACAATACTCACAATTTTAGAGGTTATTTGACTTTGAAAACACAAGACCAAAAATCTCAAGCCTTTTCCTGCCCTTAGCTCAATCTTCATTGGAGAAATTAGACTCTCTTGCATATAAACAAGATAAATTCTGACAACAACACTGTGGTGTATCACCTTATCAGTATATGGGTGGAAATTCAATTGCTTTGAAGAATTAAATGGACCATTAAACTAACCATCATGGAGACATGGATGGATTGACACTCTGCAATGGTATTTGAATTAGCCACTTTGCTGTCTCTGGCAAATGTTTCCAATTTTTTTTCTGACCTAGCCTTAGGCTGATAAGAAAAGATAACATGAACCTAAGAGCCGTGGCAAATTAGTTTATCATCACTACTAACACTACCCTCAAACACTCCAGGAAGCCTTCCAGCAAGGATTAACAGTTTAATAAAGTTGCATCTAACATTTCTTGTGTTCATTTATCTAGAATGTTTACTGGCCATGTTGAGTGTATTTTATTAAAGGTATCTGCACAATTACCTTGAAGGAATAAAGCTTAAGCCTATTAAATTACTAAACATCCAAGATCCATGGGGAACTTAAGAGGCTTGTTTCTGGAGGAATAGGAGCATGGATTACCAGATGCATAGATTATAAACTGACTATTGCTCATTCATGCAAATTCTGGTTTGAATCATGCCTAACTTCAAAACCTATCAAAATCTCCCTTCATCTGAAAATGTGAGCAAGAAGCCTGTGAGAATAGTATCCAGAGGGCTTCCTGTCACAGTTGAACTGATAATATTGTAATGAAATGCAGTTTCATTATTCCATGTCTTTATGGAACAGTAATATTATAAAACAAATTGCATCAACTACATTTGGACCAGCTTTGTGCTGTTGTTTCCTCTTTTTATTAATTAATATTTTCTATGATCCTCATGCAGCATTATAGGTATAGTTCTCTGAACACATACATTCACTCAGCATCAGCATTTTACAGAATGGGGTAGTGCTATCAAATGACAATTTCAAGGAAATGCCAAAGACATGAAACTCTTGTTTAAGCCTTGTGCTTCTTTTCTTTTATATAATGCAGCTGACCTCATGGTTTATAGCATTATAAGGAAAATTTTCTTTTGCACAAAACATTTCTTGTTCATGTTAAAAAACTTGCTAAAATACTTACTTTATCAAATGGAGACATTCTGGGCTTGCTCCTACAACAGCAGCAATTCCTTATAACTGCTGATTTCAGTTTTCAGAATTAAGTCCTATTTCAGGAAGAGCAATATATAATTTATACTTTGCCAACTTAAATCACAACCTCTCTTTTTCCATTCATCCTCTACCATTAACTGTCATGAAAAGTCCAAAGAAAATGTTTTGTCTTTCCCTTAGAGGAAACAAAAACAACTTAAGGACTATTAATAACCAAGTAGATATAATTTAAAGCAGTATTAGGAGAGGAACAGTGCAGCCAATAATAACATCATAGAAAGCTGGTATCACTGTACTATTTATGATCAGAGGGTGAAATATGGTCTGTTTCTTAATCAGTAACTCCTATAGAAATTCAATGAAAAGACACTATTGCCTATGGAAAATGTCGTATCCTCAAGGTCCTCTCCAGCGCTCACGTGCTGGATGCAGAAAGGATGGGTTTCCACTCATGCTGTTTTCCTCAGGAAAGTGTGATGGCCCCAGGCAGCCTCTTGCTATTGTCTGCCTCCACTCCCCCTCATGCTTTGGCCATGGTGCACTGACACTTCTCTCTAGCTTAACAGACCAGTGGGCAATGGTGCTCGTGTCCCCTTTGTCTGCTGGAGCCACTCTTTCTCTCTATCAACCCTCACTTCCCAAAGAGGACACATTTTAAGTTGACAGGTCTCAGATCAGATGGACAAACCATGCATTCTGTAGTCTGGTATTTCAGTTTGGGTAGTCCTAAAACTAACGTATTTTTAAACTATTTGATTATCTTTCAGGTGCTTGCCTTCACCATTTTGTGAACTGAGTACCTTTGTTCATGTGTAAAAAAAGACAATTTTGAATACATGTTATTACTATTTACACATGGCAAGGTTTCCATCTTACCTTCCTGGGTACTAGATGTTCTCAAACAAACTACTATTCTTTCTGCAGTTATTTCTGCTGCCTTCAACATCTGCAAATGTTAAGACAGAATAAGTTTAGGATTTTCAGCATAGACAGGATAATGCCCTTCAAACACACTTTCCCTGAAGTTCTAAATCGTACACTCCAGATTCCCAAAGCTGATAATACCTAACTTCTGGAGTTTTTGACCCTAGATGCCTTTCTAGTTATGAATAGTACAGTCTCCATGGAGTATTGCCTTTGAGTGATCCACACACTCCATATCCATGAACATATCTTCAATTTATGAATCAGGTCATGTTGGTAAATGGAAGCCTCCTTCCTAAGAAATATTCAAAGGACATTTGACAGGATTGTATTTCCATATTCACTTGGAAATGCTGGCATCTGAAAGTCTGGTCCATTTTGAATAATCTTTGAGAACTTCCTTTCCTTTCATGCAGGTAAATCAGGGATAATTTAAAAGCAAAGTACCTTTATAAAATGCAAGTCAGATGCTTTCATCTTCATGACCTCATAATTAACTTTCCATTGTGAGATCTTCTTGGGTTATGGCTACTGATTAAAAGGTGAAAGGTTGAGGAGAAAGTGAATGGCAGGGAATTACATGCTCCCTTTCCTTTTAAAGGCACTTCCTTTACAGCAGTTATGATAAATACCAACCTTTATTCATGTTACAGGTCTGAATTGGTGCCATATGATGATGAATTCCTATACAAAGACAAGGCAGGACCTGATTAAGAGTTTAAAAAAAGTATGAACACAGATGGAAAGAGAAAACTTGAAATTGGAAGATGGCAGGGACAGCTGACAACATTATGTTTCCAATGAAAAAGGGTAAAAAATATTTGGGGGAAAAAAAATAGAGAGAGAAAACTGTTTTTTTAGCCCCCTGATGCCCACATTTCAATCTGGAAAAAAAGAAGAAAGCTTGGTTTTATCCAGTTCTGTGTAATGTAACAGAGATGGATGAATCACATGCAGGAAGCTTTTTTTGACTTCCAGCACATCAAAATAGATTTTATTCTTTCACTATTCAGAACAGATATAAACTGCAAGGTCTATATACGTGTATGTACCTCTTCTAAATCCTAGCTTCTGTAGAAACTCCTATGAACCTGTAGGAGAGATTTCTGATGGTTTAAATCTGAGAGTTTGAATCTAAGGTTTTGAATTCAGTGTTTTCTGACACTCATCTGAAGCTGCTAACACTCTGATTTGCTCAGACACAGCCTTTACCAAGGATTGCTGTAGAAGCTCTCTTAGCCCAATGCTACTCCAAATTTCACCAAACCTCTGAGATTAATTTTTGCAATGCAATGTATTTTCTGGGGGTTTTGCTTTGTTTGGTTTTTTTTGGTTTTTTTTTTTTTGTTTGGTTGGTTGTTTTTTTTTTTTTCTTGTTGTTTTTGTTTTTTGTTTGGTCATTGCTGTTGTTACAGTTCCCCCCCACCCCCACCCAGGGATACTGTTATAATGATGATAGAAGCAGAAAATTAAAATCTCTGTCATGCACTCAAGATTTCCTCCTAAGTGGATGGTAAGGAGATGGGCCAAATGGTTTTCCCAAGACTTAAACAAAAGATTTAACTTTAAAAAAGGAGATAAACAAAGAAATAAATTAACAATTGGGCATCTTCTACCTTTGTGAAATTAGGTCCAGAGTCATGATAATCTCTATAGAATAACTCAGGAATTTCTTAAATTATGTACAACCATGTGGTTTTAGTCAGAGTAGTCTACTGAGTTATTTCAGACATGCTAAGTAATTTTGTTTAGAAATAAATAAGTGTTTGGGCATCTTAACTGTTTGTTGACTGAAAAAAAAGTGGAGCAGAAGCCGTTTTTCAATTATGCTGGTTAACCTATATTTCAGTTAATACCTGCTATTTATTTTGCATTGTTAAGACAAATCCTCATGCATGCAAATTGTCACCAAAATTATATTAGTGTTGACTTTACTGAAATACATTGTGCATAAAAGTTTACCAAGGCCTTTAGATAAATGATTGAATTGCCTGCACTGCCTGATGCATCAAAATTCTTTGGAGACAACATTTTGGAAAAAAAATTGTTTTTAAATTTTCCTAGTTGTGTTTGTTTGGTTTTGTTTTTTTCCAGTGTCCTTTGTAATTTTCTTCCCTCGACATCTTATACTGTGGTACTATAATAAATAGACATGAATAAAAGAACAACCATAAAGATGATTAAAGTTATTGATTCAGAGACTGAATATTCAGATGATGACAATATTAAAAGGGCTGCAACACTGATAGCCAATAGTAGGATTTGCTAGCAGGGATACAAGACTGGTGACACAACTGCAGCATGTGGACAAAAAAAATCCCCTTTAACAGCAGTTCAGAGAACATGGGAGTTCCTACAGGTGTGTTTTTAGTATTGTCCCTTGTGATAGCCTTCATTTACATGTTATCCTTTGTATAATATTTATGACTCAAAAGATGAGCAACAGAGAGGACCTGTGAATAGATTTACATTGTTAAAATTAAACTATTCTATATAAATTTTGTCTTAGAGTTCTAGGCCCTGGTTTTGAGGAGGTCTGACAGCTTTTCTGTAATTTATTTGCTCTTAATTCCAACACACTTTAATTTATTTGGAGGTAGTCCAATGAATTCACCACCAGTGGCTGGTGAATTAGGTTAGAGAACTAGGTACTTTCTGTCAACAGGACTGGTTTCAACATTCTTTGCAGTGTTGATACTCTAAACCAACCCCGTGAATAAAATTAACCTGATTATGGTTTAGCATAGAGTGATTGTTCTGCACTTATAACTTGGTTTTGCTGTAGAAGTGGTTCTTAAAATCTGTTTTCTTTCTTAGCTCTGTACACAGCCCATGGCTCCTGTCAGGCTGAAGGGCCAGCATTGCGTTTCCATTGCCAGGGACAACATCCTCTCCTCCTCTTTTTTTGATTGACACAGAAGACACATGTGAAACAATGGCTGTAGCTTAGGGGGAAACAGGGCATCTGAATTCTGTTTCTTCTCTTGGCAGTTTCTTGTGAGCCTAAGAGAAAAATTTAAAATAGTGTCCCTTTTTATTTCATCAACAATTTCACAATAAGAGACAAATAAATTTAAAAAAAAACCCAACAAAACAAAACATAAGTCTATATTATAGGTTTGACAGTGCTGCTTGGGAAAGTTGTTGGGTTATATATATTTCCTGACAGAGAGCCGTGAATAGGAATCAAAGCTAGCAAAAAAAGTATGCTTGCATATATCGTAGTGTGTGTGAAAGATCTGTTAGATTTCACAGGAACTGACTGTTGTATTATTTTCTAAAGGTTTATTTTAGATTTCTATAGACCATCTGAATTAAACTTACACACATATATGCACACCATACTATCTGTTGCCTTAGATATGTTCTCATGAAATTGAGCACCTAAAATTCTCATTTAAAATTTCTCTTTTGTTATATTTAGAAGAAGAAAAATTTACATAGCCTCTTAAAAAAATCCTCACTGGAGTCCTTAGAGAGGAGCTACAATTTTTTGAAGGCTGAAGTGTCTAAATAGACTGGTCCAGGAATGAACATTTTTTTGGCATCTACCTAATTAAGTTAAAAGTTAATAAATTCCCTTGGTTGCTCCTTTCTTCAGGAAGCATGCAAAAAATGCATTGAAGTAAGGAAGTTCAAGGTTTCAGTATCTGCTGCCCTTGGTCTTTCTCAGGAATTCTTTAGCTGATTACATGCTTCTCCTTTCAACAACATAAGCTTTGTATCTTATGTTTTGTAAAGGATCATTTCCCCAACCACCTCTCTAAGGCCACTCTTGGTCAGCCAGAAAAGTGAGCATCTGGATGTGAGTATTTCTATCACATACATTTAAAATGCCCAAGGGAATGAATTTTCCTTTGATTATTTTAACAAAAGTAATCTTTATAAACATCCTTATGATCTTACAAATGTTTTTTTCTTATGTACAAGAGCTGAAATTGTTTCAGATTGCAGTGTTTCCTTTGAAATTTTTGCTTTATTTTCTGAACCAATACACTTTTCCCTTTTTGTTGGTAATGACAGTCAATGAATAACAAAAAATTCATGTAACTGAACAATAGTTACCCATAAGATGGGCTCATTCTGGCATGTTTGGAATGCTATACTTCATAATAAGATACAAGATCTGGATTTATCCTTGTGTCAGCTCCACACTGGCACAAATCCATTAATTTTGATTAAATTATGTCTTATGCCTAATTTATGTCAGTGTAATTGAGGAGGATTAGGGTTTAATTATAATTATACATAATTATCCATGATTATAATAAATGCCAACATTAAGTCAAAATAGTAAGGCTAAACTGTTGGGGATCCAAACTGAGATGATGAGTTGCAGTACTTAAGAGATGTCAAGCACCTGCAATACCTAACTGAGGGTAGAATGAAACCCCTAAATGCTGCACTTTGGAATTAAAAGTCCAAAACTGGTACAAATTTTTTACTATGCAAAGAACAACTATTTCTTCATTAATAATTTGTGTACTCAGAAGGTACAGAGGGTCAGATTAGGTTTATGATGTCTTGGAGTGAGTGGGAACATTTATTAAATGTGAAGATCCTAAATTGAAACTTCTGAACACTTTCCTAAAATTTTTCACTATCCTTCCCTTTTATCTCATTTGAACATTATACCAAAGGTTTTTCCCATTTCATCTGCCTAAGGATCTTGATCTTGACTTGATACCAAACTTACAAATACTTAACTTTTTAAAAATATTTTATACTCACAATAGTGTATATAAGTAATAGACCTATTCAATTTTTTTTTATTACTCTCGAGATTAAAAGACACAACAGCTCATTTCCTTCCATCAGTATTTTAAAATATTCCAAGAAGAATAATTAAAACCAAGCCTGGCTCAAAGAATAAAGATTTTTTAGACATTCATCCAAAAGTTGTTTTGTATTATAGTAAGAATTGAAGGATAAAGAGAAGGATAAATATATAGACTGAGGTTGTAAGACAAGTCAATAGAATGACTGAAGCCCAAGAGTTTTTTTAATTTTCATAAAAGTTCTCAACTTTATTCTTTTACCATTGAGATAGAATATGACACACAAAGTGCCCATGGATATTTTCATAGAAAATATATCTTTTTAATTTAATAAGTCATATTATTCTTATAAGTGTTAAGACCACATTTTTAGAACATTGAAAGTTTAATTTTCAATATGGGACAGCCACTAAGATTTTCTTTTTCTATGGTGTTTGGTGTCCTTGCATCGATTCCTTCATCTTTAGAGCTGAATTTGCTTAATATGCCCCATAATCACTGGTGATCTGAATTCTCTTGTTTTCTCTTGCACCTCTGCTCCACCATATTTTAAGTATTTTCATACGTTCTCCTCCCTAATATTCTGCATTGATATATATATATTAAGAAAGACAAAATATAGACATTTTTCCCAATCTTCTTCTGAATTAAGGCACTCCCCTCTCTCCCTTCTATCACCATAGTGTCCACAGAATTAATATTTACTTAAGACATTAACCCCTAGATTGGTCCTTTGTGGTAGGAGGTATCAGGAGAGTCCCACTACTAACTACGATGTTTGAGTAAAATATGCATTTTACACATCACTATTTTACACATCACCTTCTTCTTTTTCTTCTTCTTCTTCTTCTTCTTCTTCTTCTTCTTCTTCTTCTTCTTCTTCTTCTTCTTCTTAATACAATAAATTGCAGTGCAGAGTGGTTACAGTTTGTGCTACCTGTGTAAATTAGCCTTAGCTGGGATATCTCTAATGAGTGGGTCCTCTGGGGACTTTCATTCCTTGTCAGCCTCTTCAAAGTCCTTGTGACTTTGGGCCAATTCTTCTCCTGGTTCAGCTCTTCCTAAGGAACCTGTCTCCATCTGCTATGTTATCTCAAGGCAGTTTTTGGGACAGTCCTTTGTGTATGCTCTAGAGCAGAGGTACTGATTCCTTGTATGTGTTTTTATAGGGGACAAATGGTGCTGACACCTAGAGATTTAACTGCTTTCATTAATTTAGGACAGGTGGACATGGAATGAATTGTCTGGGCAAAAGCCACAAAAATATCTTGTGATGGAAGTAAGAACTGAACCTTGATTTTTCAACTGGTAAAGCCCTCATCATTGGGTTACCCATCCAGATTAATTTTTTTTTCTTTCATTTTTACCTTGGGATATAGCATGTAACTTAGAAAAACCTAACTTTTGCACTTTTTTCAACAAATTCACTTTTTTTGTCTTGATCCAAGAAAAGTTAAAAGTTTGTGGATACATAATGAGTTTTGGTTTACTTATACATAACTATTCTGCTTTTTTTAACTGACTTTTGCAATCATTTCAACTGAATAATGAATTTTACATTTAGAGTATATAGAAATAAATATTCTATGCATTTAAAAGACATTTAAAAGACATTTCAAACAGGATCTCCATATAAAGGTCTAGTTTAAACGAAAATTATTTTTCAACAGTGGTATGTTCCTTTGGAAAATTCCAGGTCAGTCTATCTTAAATCTGTTCTTAATTAATACGTGACATTGGCATTCCTTCCATGGCCTTGGAAGCTCTATCTCCCTGAAATATTTTATCTATGAAGGCCTGGTACCTCTTTTCATGTAAACCCATTTGCATTTGAATGCTCTTTGGAGGAAAAATGCTGCTGAGTTGCTGAATTTTTATTTGTTTGTTTGTTTGTTTTTAATCTCATTTACTGTTACAGAACTGTATGAACAACAACAACTTCAATCTGTTACCGTGGCCATTTCATTAAAAAAAGAGGAAAAAATTAGCTAATTTCTAGCAGTAGTGAAAAGGTTAACCTTCTAGTAAATTGGATGGATAACAAGGGAAGCCGATTAGCAAAAAGAGGAGCTCAGTCACTGACCTTACAATGCTTCTTTATCTTTTACATTCATCTCTCAGGCTCAGTCCAACTCTGCAGCATAAAGCCAAAGCTATGGTACAAGTATTGTATTCCCTGAGGAACAGCGTATTACTTGTATATGCTTGGTTGCTTTTTTGCTGTGAGCTTCTGAATCATATAAGAACGAGTTTATTCATACATTTACCCTTTATTTAACATGCTTATTGAATAGGCAGGAATCTTCTTAAAGGATAGAAGTATTAAGATGTAGCTGACACAGAAAACAGATGAAAATCTTAGCATTACCATTTTCTAAAGAAATGGTCAAAGATATTTAATGACTACAGAAAACAAGTGAAAGATGCACATTTTAATAACTTTGAGAGCTGATGCATCATACCAAAAAAATGAAATGAAACATTTTTAAATAATCTGGTTTATACCACTATGACACAAGAAGACGACAATATTGTATGAGTGGGATGCTCAGCTTTTTACAAGGAAGTGATATCCTGATGGATATTTGTCACTGTTTATTTACCCTAATTTCTTTTATTGTCTTGAGATATGTAGGTAAAGCCATCTGGATTTTGAATCTATTACTCTGGGATGGAGAACTAGCTTTTCAGTGAAAAAAGTATTTCACCCACCAGTTTATTATGCCTTTTTTTCCCCAGAAAAAGAAAAAAAGTTTGCTTTGGTAGACAGAATAAAGGACCTGTTGCCACGTGCTCCCTGCACTATTCAGCTATAACCTGCACTTGTTTCCCCCTTCTGAAAAGGTATTATAGAAAAATGCATGTATGATCTGATCCTCTCATGAGCCCTGTTTATTGTGTCATTTACATTTTACTAACTGGTAGTTAGCTCAGTGGGAAGCTCATAAGCCATTACAGTCAGAAGCTGAATGTTGTTTCATGGAGGTTCAACAGTTGTTGGAATCCTGCAGTTATTATTATTCTTTACTTAGGAGAAAACCAAAATAAAAAAGAGCAGGAAAGCAGAAATATAAGCAAATATTTTTGGGAAAATCTAAGGTCAGATTCTGTTTTTGTAGTTTGCCTTCATGGTAGATCATAGTTTCTTGCTTTTTGCTCTGTTGATTTATCTCATGTTAAAAACCAAAGATTTTTTAAAAAATAATCCTAAAAAAGCTCAAACCTTTCAGATTTCCTTATTAACATGATTGTCCTCTTTCCCTCAGCTCTTCTACTTTGCATTCTACAGTTCATAGTTATTATTTAGATTTGTACTTACAGAACATGAAAGGGCCATTGCCTTTTATGTACAGGGTCCCATGCCTGAGTGGGGTCTCTCAGCAATTCTCTAATATTAACTAACAGTAATGAAAATCCTGATAAATAGAGTGATGCTTTGTCAGCAGGATTACATTTGACCAACATGTCTAAGCCATTATTGAGCATAATTGTTGTAATAAAATAATTTCTATACCAAATCAGGACATACATATATGCCTGTACTGAAGCCTTAAGATATTAAATTACATATGAAAATGAACGAAATAAAATTGCTCTTGCAAACCATTGCGTGGTTTTTCAGTTCCTCTGGAGTAGCTGGCATGCTGACTTCCTATTGTAGCTGGGCAACACTGGCATGAAGTGAATTCAATTTAACAATATTTGCCAAATATATGTTCAGTCCAGACCTTCCACATGGTGTTCCCAGTGTGCATTTGACATAACCCATGAAGACCTGGGCTAGAAACCAATGCTATCTGAATACAAAGATCAGCACCAAGTTATTTTTTTTAGAAGATATCTCAATCAGCAGGGGACTCCACTAACTTTTTTTTTTCCACAATGCACCCTCATTGCCTGTGTGTTTGAATAATCAGACATTTGACTGATCCTTTCATCTCTTACAGGGGGTTTGCAGGGACCCTCTGAACTAGGATGACAGGATTTGGAACCTGAGAGTTGGTGCTCTTTGTTTGTTGTGGCCTATCACCAGTCAAATCCAGTGTGTAGGTTAATAAGGCTTAAACTTTAAGGGAACGGTGAGCACCTGATTGACAAGCCTGTGAATAAAAGTGCAGTGGGAAGTTTTGTGTTTGTGAAGTTAGTATGCAGGGAGACACAACTGAAGTTTAGAATGAATTACAATCAGTTATATAAAGGCAGGGAATCTCGTTTGATGACTTAACATCACTTTCTGAACGTCAAATAAAATTTCAAAGTATTTCAGAGTTGCAATAAAATTCTACGGCATGGTTTAAATGATTGTTTGTCTTTGATTCTTTAGTTTTTTGGGTTTTTTTTTGAGACATAAGTGTGTAGCACAAATCACAAAGCACCAACACATAACATATAACATATAATGAAATTCCTACTACCTATTAATTGGAATAATCTATCAGGACTAACAAAAGAAACTATTGTTCCACAGCTCCTTAGAAGTTAAAGACTTTTACAGCACTGCAGTGCTTCAAGTTTTTCTAGACATGTGCCTCCAACACTTTTAATTTTTAAAAAGTAATAGGCAGCAAGTATGTACTGTGCTTGAGACACTCTTTCAGGGTTTTCAAGGGATCCTCTGGGACGTGGTACCCAAATCTCAGTAGCTTTCAATTGCATCCAGATGATTTTCATTTCCACAAGTGGTTGAAAATTACAGCCTCACTTGTCTTTATGTATAATTCTAAAGTTGACTGAAAATTTTTGAGCTATGCTGATTTCTACCAGAAAATACAGTTCCACAAAACCAAAAACGCTTGTCAGGAATCTGTTAATGCTGGGATTTTAAAATTTACTACTATTATAAAATAAGAAAGAACTCTGGTTTTGATTTAGAGTATCACAAATATAAAATAAACTGGTTTTTTAAATAAACAAATATTCAAGACAATATTTAATATTATATCAGTTTAATATTATTTAAACAAAATTTTTAGTAAACTTTTTTCAAAATTTTGGTTCTACAGAATGTTTGATGTTTTCATTTTTCATCAACATTGTGAAAAGACACAAGGAAGTGAATGATTCAAGGAATACCTCCTCTTGAAAGTTTATTTCTACTGTTACTCAAAATAATATCTATAGCATTTGAACTGAAAAAATCCAATGTTCTCCATATTAGAGAATACAAAATCCTTTTGTAAGTAAATTAAGGGGGCCAGTTGGGGAATTCCTATCAAAATGATTGTTATCAAATGAATTTTTGTATGTGCCATTTTTCCACCAGGAAAGGTTTCTCAGATTTGTAATGGCATTTATTGTCAAAACCAGAAGGAAAAATCTACTCACCAAACATGGAGTACCAAGTTGCAGAGTCAAAAAAAAGTTGGGGGTGTGATTTCAAAGCATTTCCTTGTGTTTACTCACTTTGTGGTGTATGTGTAACTGCAGGACAAATGGGGAGCTGCTTTTGAATGTTTAGAAATGATGTTTTCTCTATTCTCATTGAGCACCACTGAGACTGAGGAACCCAACAGAAAAACTGAGTTGGAAAATGAGAGCACAGTAGCCACTGTGGACATCATCTTGCACATGTTATCTTCTGGGAGAGAGAAGGAGAGGAGGAGAACAGGATGCTTTCTGCTCTTATAGGATTAGAGAGTTCATGAGATTGTCTCTGTAAACTCACCATTCCAAAATGTGTTACTGAGATGGAATCTAAGCACTGACTTACTGAATTTTGCAGACCATTTTAATAATGATGCGGGTCATGTTTATGCTGTGAAGTGGATATACATCCACTTCTATCCAGGATACATTAAACAGAAATAAAGCAATATTGATACTGAACTTAACACCTGCCCATTGGCTTACTTTTATGAGAAGTCATTAAGATTGTTAAATTATTAAGACACTTGTATTTGTCTGAAGCTGTGTTCACACTTCTCTTTATAACACAAAAATGTTATGTGAAACTTGTGCAGTCACCTTGTTTTTTAGCTACCTTTTTAAGAGAACAAGAAATTCTTGATTACACACCTCTGAACAGAAGGGGATTCTTTTTGAGTGAGCACACACACGTAATTTTCAGCCCAATCCAGGAATTTCATTGAGAGTGACATCCAGACATGACCCTGATTTTAGACCTTAATCTAATGCTGCCTCCAGCTCCACTATGCATATAGGATAATTGATGATTTTCCATGAGTGTCCTGTTTTCTCCATTGCATATAACATTTTGCCCTAGCCTAATCTAAGCAGTCTAGATCACCCTGCTGGTGAATGTGGAGTGTCAGTTGTTACTACAGGAGATGGCACAGAATTCTCCAACAGCCCTCACACCGGCCAAAATCTGCTTCTGGTTGCCTGCCACATGAGCATTTATGTTGTACTTAATCCACTTGCAAAGCATGTGATTTGACATCCACAGTTTCTTCGTCCAGTGCTCCTTTCCCAATTCCCCTGTGTTTAGAACAAACCACATGAGGCTACACCAATTTTTAGCAGAAATTTTTCTGCTTTTTCTTGTTTGGGAAATGAGCCTACATCATTACCCTTATTTCTTTGTTTAATATCTATAAATTAAGACCCTCAAGGCTGTGGGACACTCAAACTTGTTTATGTTGCATTTCTTTGAATACACAGGATTAGTCTGGGGCATTTCTCTCACCCTAAATTGGCACGGGCTGGGTTATCTGCCCAAATGCTGGCACTTGTGCTCGAGAGTCAGCGCCTTTGATTCACGAAGCTTTGGCTTTGATGCAAGCATCCCTGTTACCTCTTGCACTAAGGATCTGGCACAACCCCTGTTGGTACTTCCATGAGGACATACAATGTTCCAAGCCTCCCCCACTGCGTAGACAATTCCTTAGCGGGGCAGGCTTTCCAAACACATTGTTTTAAAGAAATGAATCACTCATTCGTGAAAAATGGAAAAAAAAGAGCACAAATACCATCAAAGCAAATTCAGGCGTTTGCCGCCCACATCACTGACATCATGCTGCCAAGCCAGAGAGCACTGAATAGGACTCCTTACAGAGTCCATCAATGCCACTCTTTAAATGGCAATTGCCTGGAGGGGCTGCTGGTTTGTGATATGAGGTACTTCTTCCTTAGCAGGAGAAAGGCAGCAAAGGCTGGGATTTCAGTGCAAGTCCCCCCAAATGGCAACAAAACACACGGCTGTTTGCCCTGCCAGGATGTCTCTTTTTCAAAGGACTTTCTTCTGAATTTGGAGGGCAATTAATTTATACGAGGATGAAATATTTTTTTAAAAGGAAAGGACCTGCCTAATCATCAGAAAGAACTTCTTTTATTAAACTGGAGATTGGATAAGAGAAGCAATGTGGACTTCTTATCATTTATGGACCAATTAAAACAGATCCAAGTGAGGTCTCTCCAAGTTAATCCCAGAGCTGGTGTGCTGGGGCGTGTGATGCAGGGATGCTCTGAGCTGTCTGGACCCGGGCCAGGTCACATCTGACACGCTGTTCCCACATCAGACAGGGCTGTGCCCAAGCTAATAAGCCCTGTCAAGAAATACAGTGACAGGTCACTGTGGTACAGTGCAGTGTCACACATACAGTCTGCACTTAATGGCACGGGTTCCCACTAGTTGTGGGGTTTCTACCATGTGACCATTTTATGGCATAGACAAATTTCCAGTAATTCTGCAAATGTTTTTACACACTTTTCTGTGCCATGACATTGCCTTTCCACCTCTTTCCCTGTGTTGCTTTGTCTTGCTGGTGTCTCAGACAAGTGACCCAACTTTACCTGTGTTTCTGCATTTGCTCACGGGGAGCTGCTTCTCCACACACCAAGACTGCTGGGGTGCCTGTGAGCCTTCAGCCAGCTACGGTGACCTGGTAAGCAAACCAAGAGAATTAGAATTGGGTTATAATAAAAGAAGAGAGAATGAAGCAGCAAAGAATTTGTAGCCTTTACATCTAGCTTCATGTCACTTTGCTTCAGTTTCTGCTTGTCTCTGAGTACACCTGCACATTAGCCACTCTGCATTTTCAAAACAAGCAACACTTACCCTGATGTGTGTAATGCACAGAACAGGGGATGCTGACCTGCCTGGGGATTTGGGACACTACAGTAACGCAAATAATTAAAAACCAGAAATTGAGACTGGTAGCAATGATCTTTCGTTGACCCAGAGTGGATAGATAAAATGATCAATGATGTCTTTCCCTTCTGTAATGTCTGCCAGACAATCCAAATTTATAATCAGCATAGGAAAACTGCTGCATATCACAACCATATGGCACTGAGAATACACATTATTGTACAGTAGCATTGCACTAATTTAAGGTCTGTCACCACTTCCATTATGGGGCTTAAGAAACTTTCACACAAGCACTTACTCCAAGCTGTATATGATCTCTGCCTGTAAAGGGCTTAGATCTCTGGACGCTTTAAATAACTTTTTTATTTAAATAACTTTTTCTGTTTTTTCATTACATAAGTTAAAGTAAGGTTCAGTTTTCCCCCTCGTTATTCAAAATTAATTTTATTTAAGCCAATAAAACTCCATGATTTTGGGAATGGTTAGGTCTATTCCATCCACTATGGGCCACTTTTTAAATTGAAAGCAGTCATTAAGCATCTGGTGACTTTAAAAGCTATTGTATATATACATAGAGAGACAATTATAGTTAAATGGAAAAAAAATTCACCAAAAATGAAGTCATAGTGATTTCTATGTGAATCTCAAATAATATCAAAGTTTTCATGAAGTTATTCTACATAAGGCTTGTCAGACTACATGACCTTGTTAGAGGAAAGAAAATTGTCTTTATTTTTAATCTGTATCAAAATCTGTGTACATTTTTGCATGTCTTAAAAATCCCCATTGGAACAACTGGTATGTATCCAAACTGGAAGCAGCTTTCTGGCACCCCAAATTTAGGAAAAAATCAGCAGTTAATCCGCAAATGTTTTACAACCTGCCAAAGACATTATGCACAGTGCAAAGGTGGCATCTCCTGTGGAAAAGGGATTTCCATTTTGGATAATCTCTCCATGGCTGACATAAGCATATCTCAGTCACTGCATAATCACACCTTCCATGCTGATGTGAGAGTAGACATCACTCAGAAAGGTCGTGCCAAGGATAAATTAGCCCCAATTAATAGCAAGTTGATGGAAAATTTTCTTCTGAAAGTTCAGGTGACCAAATCCTCTTTTGGTTCCCAGTGGCACAGAGGCTGCTACAGCTGAGCCCAGGAGAGCTGCACAGGCAGCTCTCTGGAAAGCACTGGGAGGATGAAGGTGTTCAGCTCTAAGCCTGAAAGGGGCTGAGGTTGATCTCAGGGGGGAGGACCAGCTCTTATCTGCCCCAGAGCAGTCACAGAAGTTGTTAAAGTAGTGATTAGAAAATAGTAAGAGGAGGGCAAATCGATCTGCCCATCCCCCTCACTCCCAGCCTCCAGCTACTTTCTGCCCAGCGATTTCCTGAACTGGATGTGTTTCTACGCACTCATTAATTCCCTGTGGATTTCAATTCTATGAACTTACAGCGTCTCTCCTTTAATCCATGGAAAATTTTAACCTCCAGATTCATTCCCTTGCTGTGAAAAAATCACATTTTTTTACTTGTTAGTAAAAGTGAGTGCTGGCCCATGGCTTCAATGTGCCTCAGTAAAGCAAACAACAATGGCATTACTTGGCAATAGTTTTCCATGTCCCTGAGATGATTTGCTCTGATGGTCAGGGTCATTTTCCTCTCAGTCAAAACTTTATTCCCATGAGGCAGCTGCCGATTCTTACTAACATTTTTCCCATTAAAAAAAAAAAATCACATCAAATTTGGATATCTTTCTCATCAGAGAACATGGGATTTGTCCATATGACCCTTAGCCTATGCAGAGGTACCTGTGAGCTATATCAGCTCCTAAAGCAGATCAATAGGAATGAATCTATAGGAGAGAAACACTTCATGCTGGGGCCCTAAATCCTGACCCTGCAGAATTTTGGAGGAGGAGAGAGGGAGGGAGGAAGGAAGAAATCCTGTGTCATGACTGTCCCTGGGAGCAGCAGTGCACAGGGTGGGCTGCTAGAGCACATCTACCCATTTCCTGACAACCAGCATCTGCCCTCCAAGACTATTCCAAAACAGAGCAAGGTGTAGAAAAAGGAACAACCCAGGTATGTTTCAAAAGCTCATTCATGATCCTAAGTAATGCAGATGCATCCATGCAGACCAGGGTGCAGCATGAGTGAGGGAGCCCAACTGAGCAGACAAGGCGCCCACGCTGCCTTACCTGAGCTGAATCCCTGGGATCCTGTGCACAGCACCACTCTCCTCTGTGCAGACACACGATGTGACAGCAGCTCTGCTCTCCTTCTGTTAAAGAAGGAATTTGCACCACCTCACCTGGCACAGTCTTGCAGAGTTTCATCGACGTCAACAGTGTCTACCTGGAGCTGAATATCTCAACTTCTATTCAACAAAAGGAAAAAGCTCAAAGTTTCTTTGCTAAAATTATGCAATATGTTACCAGAAGAAACATTTTTTCAAGGAAACACATCACAAGGTGGTTGACCGTATCTTCTGTGTTGTTCAGTGTCCTGAGATGAAACAGAAGAGTTAAGAAAGCAGGAGAGTTTAATAAAACCAGCAAAAAAGAAATAGACAGAGAACTTAAAGCTTCTACTGAAAGACCCAGTCTCACACCAGCACAACCACAGGCTATTAAGAGATAAGTAACTAAATTCTATGCTTCATTTTACCTCTACTAAATACTACTCCAGAGTGCAGTTGTGATGATTTAATCTCTTCTACTCTTTCACTTTTTAAAGGTGAATCAAACAACATAAGTTATCAAAGATGCAAACCTGACCCCCTGTGACTACATTACAATGCAGCACCACCTTCTGGCTATGGGAAAACTCTTAGTGGCTACTTTACCTATTCCATTCTTCAGGGGCATCTGTTTCTTAATTCTTTATGGTGATTTGTTTTCACGGCTTCAGCTATTCTACCTATGGATGTTTTTAATAACAGCTGCTATTTTTCAAATAGAAGAGACATTTCTAACATGGAGCATTTGGAACTGTGCATCTCTGCCTTTAGTGAAGGAGCAATGTGTATGTTCATTTTTTATGATCTGTAATCACATGCTGGTCCTGGGAAACATGCCACAAGGGCCCACATATGTGAGTAGTGGCAGCTGAAAGTGCATAATTCATGAAGGCAACATCAGGATCGGAGGAAATGGCATAAATAGCTGATTGGCTTGACACATCTTATATTTTTTCCAGGATTTATTTCCTTTAAAAGATGTGAGTTGTCTTTCAAAAAGAAATGTGTAGACTGCCAAGTCATAAGGTTCTCTAGGTCACTTGTTTCTCTGAAAGCAAAGGCATTCTTCTGTTTTCATTCTGATTTAATTAGAATGGCTTTTTTTACAGTATGTGGTCTTTGTTTTCCAGGTCTCTACTCCTCCACAGTTTTATTCAACCCCATTGTGGGTCCACATTGAAACAGAAAGGGCAGTCGAAACAACTTCATCTCAGAAGAAAATCCTATAAATACTGTAATTGCTGTGGAGTTTAATCTGGTTTCTTAACCTCTGATTCAGTTTGGATAGGTCTTAGGGCACAAAAGAAACAAATCAGCCATTTCAGCTAAAGGCTTCATTTGGCACAAATCTGGACAAGGCTTAATGATAAAAGAAATGTTTAAAATAGAGGAACATTAGATGCTGCCCAAATTTCAGCTGGAAGAAAGAAAAAAAAACATGATTACAAAGGCAAATTTAGTCACATCCAATCTCCAAGAACATTTTGTAGAAATATCACAAACAACAGTGTTCTCAGGGTATTTCTACTAGAAATAATGTGAGAAAGAACATTCTCACATTACTTCCAGTCAAAATGCCATAAAAATGCACACTTGATATCAAGCATTCTCATAGCATTTTAACAGCAAAGACCTCAAGGAAACATTTTCTCATGACATTTCCTCTGGAAGAGGGTGGAGCCGGAGCATTCTGCACTCCTCCACTCCCACCAGCATGGGAATGTCTCAGGGGTGAGCTCTCCAGTGGGAGCAGCAGGGCAAGGATTACAGAGGACACAGAGGAGCAGGAAATCTGATGGGCTTCCCTCTGCAATGAGAGCACTTGCAAGAGAGGAAAGACTCCTCCATCCACAATAAAGCGACAGAAGAAAGGTCATGATAATTATATTACATACCCCAGAATAACTCAAGGATGAGCTTATGTATACATCTGTATTTTCAACATAATACTCCCCATTAAAGTATGTATAAGACATAGAAAGTATGAGGAAGAAAGAAAGATACTTTGATTTGGTTTTTTTGAGGGGTGTTTTAAAGGGTTTTATGTGCAAACTCTCCATGGGGAGTTTTCATGAAAATTTTTCTGTGGAATCAAGTTGTCTGCACTGTCACACTGCCAGTTTGAAAGAAATTAAATCTCAGCTTACTCAGACAAGAAAGAGACATGGTCCCTACTAAGTCAATGGGATAAGTCATAGGACACCCACACTAACTTGTCTGCTACAATTTGAGCTTACATCACTCTGGTGATGTAGGAAATCCTCAGTTTCCTTTTTCAGGACTCCTTGACTTCTCAGGGGTTTTACAAAGTCAGGCCAAATGGGGTTCTGAGCAACCTGGTCCACTTGCAGATGCCTCTGCTTGCTGCAGGGAAATTGGACTAGATGGTCTTTAAAGGCCCCTTCTAACCCAAGCTGTTGTGCATGTCAGTGATCCTAATTTCAGATGCCTCTGAGAGACATTTCAATGAGCAGAATGGTCAGCAATAATTTCAGCTTATTTCTCTCACCCAGCTACTGTACTTCAGCTGTCAGATGGAAGCAATGAACCCAAGAAAGGACAGGAGAGCTTGGTCTTTCTGAGCTCTTCTGTCTTGAGGGATTCAACTGTTAGACATACAAGAACAGAAGTTGCATCCCCTGGAGGCCAGTTCATGAGGTAACCCCACATGAATAAATATGAGAAGAATAATGTCATGAACTGAAAATCAGGATCCCCCTTTTGTTTATAGACCACACAAGAGAAAACAGAAATGAAACACTGTTGTGTAAATTTTCTTCAGCTATGTCTTACATTGTGTCCAGAGTCAGTCCATCAAAAGTTATTTTATTAACTCAAGGTTTTTTTCAGAGGTTAAATATTTTCCCTAAACTGTTGTGGTTTATTTGGGGAAATAATTTAGTTAGTTAGTTAGTTAGTTAGTTAGTTAGTTAGTTAGTTAGTTAGTTAGTTAGTTAGTTGTTTCACTTTACTTAAACCCCTGTGTATGTAGTAAGCAGAGGACAGTGCCTGGATGTGGGGTGTGGAGGAGAAAACTGCTACACATTGCCCTTGAACAGGAGTAGAGTAGACTGAGCTGCCTGAACACTCATCTCTGGTCACTGGTCACTGAAGTAATTGAGTGCATGGCAGGGGAACACCACAAACTTATTTCCTTTTCCTGCTAGATGCTTTCCACATGTTTAAAGTCAATATAAAAAAGAATGTCTAACTTAAAATTCTCCTAATACAACAAGGTGGTAGATATATCCCCTCTAGTATTTTAACTCTGACATTAGCTCTGATGTATTCTTCAGATGAAAGCAAGGACCTCCTGCAGATAGCAGACAGAGATTATTTGCTCTGAGAAAAAAATTTATCCTAATATCTAAGATAAAAAATTGATTGAAATAAAAGCAGAAAAAAAAAAGAGAGGAATTTCATGAAATAGAGGATTCATTTTTCTGGATGAAAACACCTTTAAGAGGCAAAATGAAAGATTTATCCATGCTACAGATGTGCTGAGACACATGTATATCTCAACTGATACTTGTGCTGATACAATACTCTACTTTTATGATGAATAAGGGGTTAATGGCATGATAGTAATCTAAAGTGTTAGTGCATTACATATACACATCATATTGGTTTTCAGCTTTGCATTACCTTTCTTTAAGTTTCAGAGAAATAACATGCAATGTAAAAATATGCAGATGCGTCTAACAAGCAACATGACCCCTTTTTAAAGTAGAAATAAATTGCATTTAGAGCTATTAATGGAATTATAGAATGGTTTATGCTCAAATGGATGTTAAAGATCATTTCACTCCAGCCCCCCTTGTCATGGGCCAGGACCCTTCCATGAGATCACAGGTTGCTCCAAGCCCTCCCATCCAACCTGGCATTGAAGAGATGGGGTATTCACCACTACTCTGGGAAAACAGCACTTCACAATGCTCACAGTAAAGAATTTCTTCCTATTACTATTAATAAAATAATACAGAATTTATCCTGTAGCTATATAATTAGTAACCACACCACTAATGGAAGTTACATTTCTTTGTTTTAATACTTCAGATGTTTAACTGCTCAAAACTATTAGCTAGCACAAGTTCTTTGAAAAATTATAATATTTAACTTGTTTGCTGCATAAGAAAAATTGAACTGAGAGTAAAAGTTTGTCATGCTAATCCTGTGTATAGAATGAGGCAGTCTCCAGACATTCAAATGTACATTCCAGGTTGTAAATAGTGATTGCCAAATCAAATTGCACTGTTCTGGTTTTATAGCTGGCAGGGGGAGAGGAGGAGGAAATATAGACAACAACACATCTAAGGTGTCTTTTTAAATTTAGTGGAGACAGACATCTGGAGTTTGTCCTGCAGAGAAGTGGGCCAACAGTAGTCTTCCTTCCCAGTAAGTGGTTTCTTTCAGTATGTGTAACTTAGGAAAAAAAAAAGGTGTGTGGGAGTACACATAGCATTCAAGGACTTGAAGTGTTCTTTATTTGAAAGTATTTGAAGCCTCAGTAAAATTGTATAAACAAACAAACAGAAGAAAACCCTCTTGCCTCAATGATCTCTCAGATTTAGGTGGTTCTTTCATACTCATATGCCCAAGTAGAAGCAAACTAGTGGAAATCTTTCTCTCTTTGTGCAGAGTATAGGAATCAAATCTATCCTAAAGTTTCAAAATTGCTTTTTGAACCTGAGTTTGTTTATTTGTTTGTTTTTTCTAGCAAATCACCCTATAATTACATGATAGTTTTTCCTGCTCTATGAAGTGAAGGATTTAAAACAAAATCAAAGACAAAAACAAAAATAAATCCAATTATTCCCAACAGTTTTCCACCTTTGGTATAGAAACAGCCAATGTGTCATTTATAGAGGATTTCAAGCACAATCCTTCAATTTTTAATCAAAGTTGGTGGTAGGTAGCAAAGTATATGTATTCAGAGACAGGGGTTATAGAGGATATCTTCTCTAGAGTGTTTCAACCCAAAATTCTCTGTCTTTATTTTAAGGGATAATCCCTACAGTTTTTCCGGCATCCCATTTGACTTTAGTGGGGCTTTGTTGCTTGTACTATCTGCATAGACTTTTAGGGATGGGGTCCTAAAATCATCTGCAAGGTGTTTGAGAAACCCTCACTTCATTTTAAAAGGCTGACATCATCTCCCATTCATTTCACCCACATATCATTAATGGCAATTCCAGAATTGCCATTACTAAAATATAAATCCATTATTCAGTAATTCTTCAATAAGCCCTGCCTCAAATTTAAAACAAGTGTAGCTTGATGTCATCGATACTGAGTATCTGGAAGCCCACAGAAATTCCTGTTTGGCTCAGCCCTGTAAGGGTAGTTCATGAAAGAGTCAGCCTTGTTCTGTAATGCTACTTGAAGTGCTGCTCCAGTGAATGGCTGGTAATTTGAAATCATTAAAAAGCTGAGATAAAAAAAGAACATTTGTGAGCGAACATAATCATATTAATAAGAAATAGAAAGACATGAGGAAGCTGTTTGGAATTTAAACTGAAGTTCTTGAATGTTATTTCTGCAGTATTTGATGAGCTCTGATTAACTGGATAAAATTATCAAATGGAAAAAATCCAGCTGGAAATGATGACTGTGAACTTAATGATGAATCTCTCAAGAATATGTTGTCTCCATCTTTCCAGGCTGTGAGCTGTGCAGCCAGTGATCTATCTATTCAGGAATTCTTTACCCCTTGTTTAATTACCTAGATCATTTAGCCGCATTATTTCATATTTCAAGTGCTGCTTTTCATATCTCTTTTTGTAGTCACTGAAAAAGTCTTTTGTGCAACATCCTGTGCTTCTTTCTGGTTGGACTCGTAACTGTAGTAAGAATAATTCTTCATTAAATTTTTGACAAGTCTAAATTTCATTCCCCCATTACCTCGCTGGAAGCAGAGGGACTGTTCATGGGAATGTTTTCTCAGCAGTGTGAGGGAAGGCTCTGTATCCTGGCAGTGCCGATAGCTTGTCAGGATGCGGCTGCTCTGACATGATTAATACAAGCTCATGTTGCTGAGCAACCTTAATGAAGCTAAGGATAATCAACCCACCGCTTGCACACATCTCTGGACTTGTACTTCCCCGTGTGTTTTCTGTCCTCCAAATCCTATGCTGTATGAAGGTACCTGAATTAGCCCTGGAATGTGACATAAAGGAGCCAACGGAGAAAGTTGGAGAAACTGATTAAAGGATTTAAGATTTCAAAGGCCATGATCCATCTGGATTGGCTGTTGAAGAGGGTGAGGGTGTCCAGAGATGGCAGAAGAAGGATTCCCGACCTTCCTGACCCTTTAGTGAAAAGAAGGGATGAGAAAGCAAATGTTGTGTTCATTTGTTTATTTTTCTTTGTGTGATTTAGACAAGGAGAAGGGAATAGAGCACTCTGGGTGGTCCTGAAGCTGGTTCCCTCATGAAACTGGGAGAAGGGTCCCCTTTTAAACATTGTTGTGAGTGGGTGATGGGAGAAAGAATTAAAGATTAAAATTTTTGTCTTTCAACACAGTTTTCCTCTATCTTTCTTTATGGATGGCCCATGATTCTGCTAAAATAGCTTCACTTAGCTCAGAAATGAGCTTGCTGGAAAAACCTCCCACTTCTATATTTGATGTGATCAGAGACCAATCACTGAAAGACAAGGAAAAGTTACAATTGCTGGCCTTTCATCATTTTACACAGGTATGCCTGTGGTGCAGTGACACAATGTCATCTCAACCCTCTACAAAGTTTTGTGTTATACTGACTAACAAAAGAGAGGAAAAAAAAGGTAGGAAGAAAAAAAAGTGTATAGGATTAGTTTCCCCTTCCTGGGAATTTTTATTCCATTAATGAAATGACTGCAGAATGCCTGTGTCTCACTCACCAGAAACCCAATGGGCAGCTGCACTGTCCCATTCCTGTCCAGTATCCTTCCCAGAGTGACCTGAGTTCTTCTTTTTCAGTGTTTTTCTATTTCATGGCACTCAGGATAATCGAGTGATGAGGACAGCCTGGTGGACATGCACACACTGTCACATGCAGAGGGACTGGGATGGATGCCTACCTCTCCTAGGTGAAGCCAATAACTGCATATGTCAGTGGGATGGCAAGGACCAGATGGAGCATGCTCATCCCTCTGATTACTCAGCCAGTGCCCTGTAGATGTAAATGCTGCAGAGCCTGTCTCAGTCCTGGCAGATTTTCAAGGACAAAGATATTCCCCATTAAACCTGTGGGAAAATAGCCATGTGAATTAATGCTTTGATTCTCAGGGGAATCACTGTAAATATTCCAGCTCTTTCTGTTCCAAATGTGGATGTGTGATAGATACAGTGGCATGTTTCCTTAGAAAACTGAGTGCTGCCATCCCAAGAAGACAGTCCAGTGGCCCCATGTGTTCTGTTTCTTCTTATGCTTGGGCTTCTTTTGCTAAACATTGGGAAACGAAAACATTCTGTATAACATCAGCTCTCAAAGGTTTTGGTGTGGGAAACCACAATATGCCATGAATTCTTTTTTGTACCAGTGCATATTATGCATCCTGCAGTCACTGTTCATACTGTGACACAGACCTTCATGAGGTGAAACATGCTTGTTGAGATCTGAATTTTGAAACTTGGTGTCTCAGGTGTTTTTCTGGGGCGTCCTTCAAAAATAGTTTGGGATAACAGAGATTTCAGAACACTCATCATGTGCCATGGTGGCTGTAGTCTGAGGCACATTGGGATACATTCATAACTTTTTTAACCCCATGTGGATCCACTGACTCTAGTAAAATAGTAGCAATTTACAGGAGGAAAATATTTGACTATCTGTGATAAAAGGTTGTAAATGGCAAGTAAATAATTTTATGAAGAGCCATTGTGCTTGGGGTTGTACGGACACATGATGTCTATAAATCAGTGTCTACTATACAGCAACAATCTTGAGCATATAGATCATTATGACATTGCAAACAGCAGAACTGCTGTTGTCTTGGTAGATGAGTCAATGTTGGGTTTTTAATTCCCTTCTGCTGCTGGCTAAAATCTTTTCCAGGAATATAAATATCAGATGGCTACATGTGAAGATTATGAAATGCAAAAATTTGTGATTTATTCTGTTTAACATGAAAGAAATATTTTGAAATGTAACTGTAGACCATAAAGGACTTTATAACTGCCTTTTTAAAAAAAATAGATTAAACATTGGAAAATAAAGATAAATCTTTCATATTTCCCTCTCTCTGGACAATGAAAACTAAACATCTTGCTTAGGGTTAGGGATTATTTGAACAGCATTGATGACAAAGAGTGCAGGTGTCACAGGTCCTTGTCACCTCAGCAATCAGGAGAGAGGGCAGTCTGCTGCACAGTGTTGCACAGGAACTGAGAACACATTTTGAGTTCTGTTTAATTGTAACTCAGATGAGTCATGGACACTTAGTCCTCACTTCCTAATTCTGGAAGAAAAAAAATAAACTCTTTAAAAGTAGCCTCAAACATAGTAACCATAGCTAATTGTAAATGACTTTTATTTATTGACAGTTTGCATAGTTCAGAGAGGAATTACTAATACATCACAGACCTTTTAACTAGAAATAATCATGCTCAAGGCAGGCAGCTGTTTTTGGTGTCAGCTGGGAAAAATGCCCCAACCACTCATGTTTGATGAACAAACATTCTTTCTTGATTGTCTACACTCATACCCATCTGTTGGGATGGCATGATGCCCAGGCAGAAGCTGGGCAAAACTTTTGCCTTGGGCATTAACAGTGAGCAACAATAGGTTTAGATGGGCAGTATGAGTAACACTGCATATAAAATGTCTCAAGCTTCAATTTTGTGCCAAGCATGGCACAAAAGCTCAGAAACAAATGTCTCCTCATACATCATTTGGGATTACTGAGTCCCCAAAAGCAAATATTACCTAAAAAAAGCCCATGTTCTGGAGTCACCAATACATCATATACAAGTTGGTGTTTGGCTCAAAGTGATTACCTTATTAGAGCAGAACATTGTGGCTGGTGCACACTGTGTGACAAGATGGGATAGACACTGCTCATGTAGACAAATGCTAACTACACATCCAGGAAATCCACTTTAGAAGCACAGGACCAGCTGCTGTCTCAAGCAAATGGTCTTCATTTCTTGGAAAACATGCAGTCAGCAAAAGGATAAAAACCTGGTTAGCCAGCAGCTGAAAGGACATGGAAATAAGGAGAGAGAGTAACATGAGATTTAATGCATGATAAATAACTAGAAGTCAAAAGAAGAGGAGAACTTATAGGAACATAGAATCATTTAGTTTGGAAAAGACCTTTAAGATCATCAAGTTCAACCATTAGCCCAGCACTGCCAAGTTCATGTTTCACTGTGAGGGACAGACTCTCTTTGTAGGTAGCTTTAAAATGGATGAGTAAAAAGTGCCAATCAATAAAAAGAGAATATATAGAAATATATATTCTATATAACAGATATAGATAGATGTATATCTATATATACACAGATATACATCAATGTGATGCCAATGATTTAGATGAAACTATAAACCTATGGGTTTTTCTTTCAATAAACCTATGGGGCAGAGTTATTAAATTTTAAAGCTAGTTTTACCAAATCTAGAAGAAGATACTTTCAAAATATAGGGACTCACACACAGCAAGACAAGGGTGAACTCTTTCTTGCAATTGTGCTCTACATCTACTTACATTTTGTGTTTTTTCTGAGCTACAGCAGAGTCTGTAGAGGTTGAGCCATCTCCTTCCACCACCTCCTCCATGCCTGGCTGTCTGCCTGTTGTTCTCAACACTCTTTTAATCTCCTCTCAAACATCAGGCTCTCTGCAAGCTGTCACTGGCCTTAGTCCTACCACCTCTTACACTCTAGAAGTTTGTTCCAGGTTGTGCTAATTAGACTCACCTTTAATAGTCTATGCACATCCTATCACTCATGAAGGAGACATAAGCTCTTCCTTCCTCCACAGGGCAGGAAAAAAAACATCTAGGGTAGCCATAAAAATGATTTAGGACAAATCGAAACATTTAAATAGTGAGCAAATAAAGAAAATATATTGAATGCTAACATATTTACAGAGCTCTAAATAATTTAGTGAAGTTAGAAAGACATCTTTCCTTATTCATATAGTTCTTACATCTGCTCAATACATGTGAAGGGAAGGTAGTCTGTGCTGTATTTCCAGGAGAGACAAAAGTGCTGGAAATTTCTAAAAATGAGTTCTGAGTCCAAATTCTGTGTCCAAATGTGTTTGCTATAGACTATTTTTTTAAAGTTATGTAACTTCTCCAAGGTGTATACATCCTCTTTCATACCATACATGTAGAAATATTACTCCTATTCTGAACTTCAACAGTCTCCAGTTTCAATTCTACTGAATTAATTGAGGACTGGCTATGTATAAGTGCATTTGGTTGCTAGGTTGGTTGTCAACCTGATTTGTTTGAAGAAATGTTAAAAAATTGCACGGAGGAACGTGTTCAGCATGCTGTTTTGCAAACAATTTTTTCAGCTCAGTTACAGTTTTTGTGGATTTCTGGGATACTGATCTCACATGTTGACAGGCACAACATTGAATACTATTTTAAAAAGTTATTAAGTGCTCTACTTCATTCTGTGCAAATTTTTATATTACAGTTCAGTTTCTATAATGTCTGAGTGCCTCCTGTCTGCATTACACAGTGCAATAGCATTGGCCACATGCAATTCTTTCATCCTACCCTAAAAACGAGTCACATGCATAATCACTAATTCACTTTGAAAGATAATGGTTTTTCCTTACATATATTTTCTTTAACATATAAAAGTCTGTGGACATCTGTGCAGACAGATGTAAATATTGCTCTCTGGACTGTGCAGAGATGACTATTTCAAATAAATAAATAAACTTTGCATTTGAAGGCAACTGTGAAATTAACACTGACCTGTACCTTAAGAGTTGTAGTAATTTTTTTTGTTTGTTTCATTTTTTTTCTGTGGTTTCCATGGCAAAATATTCTACTAAAAACAAAACAATGGCCTGAGCAGCTTTTAGCAAAAATCATAGCTCAGCAATTTGACTGCGCCTTGCTAGGAAATGTCTGGGTTCTGTTTGACAGGAGCAGGGCTGCTCTTGGAGAGCTGGACACAAGGACATGAGCCCAGAGTATCTTGGCTTTGAACTTCAATTGACACAAACTAGGGGCTGACTATACAGTGCTGTTCCTTCTGCAATGTGGGCTCTTGTGGGCCTGCAGAGACAGCTCTGAACCTTTCCAAGGGAGTTTCTTGTGATCAGGTTCTTTGGGAGCAGTGTGTGCACAGGCAGAGTGCTTGACTCAGCGAGGATCCTGGGTGCTGAGAGAAACCAACTCATCTTTCTTTGATGAAGACCTAATTTACAACCTGCTTGACCTTAGATGTCCTTGCAAACTTTTGCATAGTACAAAGTTGAATAAGGAAGCCAAGCTCACTCTGACTTCAAAAAACTGCTGTTTCTTGGCAGTTGGGAAATTTGGGCTTCTTTATCAATGCTGAGGCATGCATTTCTGCATAGATATTCCTTATACATTTTCTGAAATTCCTGGCCTTTACAATTAATTAACTCATCTTTTACCATTATGTAATGCATATATATGTAGAAAAGAGGTAATTTAAATCTAGATAAAGTCAATATTGGCTCTTACAAGTCTTTTATAGGCACAGGCATCCTTTAGTTAGCTCAAAACCTTAGGGTTTACTGCAGTAAAATCTTCTTAAAAGCTTCTTATTGGCTTCCTCTACAAATAAATTAATTATATGGACACTCAGATTTGTTTATAGGAAGATGTAAAAAGAAGGCACTTTGGTTAAATTGGAATATATCTTCAGAGCACGTTTGCTTCCAGAATAGTTGGGAAAAATGATGAGTTAGTGGCTGCTTAGTATAGAAGACAGTAGAATAATTTTGTTTGGCGAATGTATTTGTTAATACAGAAATAAATCTTGTTCCATAGCTGTAGAAATAAAGAAAAAAAGTGCATCTCTTGAATTACACTACTGACTATGTAGTCTCTCTGTAGCAACAGCAGGGGCTATTTCAGGGGCTATTAAGAAGAGACGCTCATGAATCTCCATGATTTATTGCATTTTTCACCACATACAAGCCTTTCCTTTTCTAAAAAACCACGAATTTGTGACACATAGATGCCAGCTGCAGCTCTGAATGGTGGATTTGGATCTGTAGATACGAAAGCCAGATCGGACAGCCCCAGGCAGCTTCACACCCCACTCCGGACCTTTCCTTTTCCCTCTCCAAGTAGCTCCAGCTGCAGCAATCAGTGCTCAGCTTAACTCTTTCAAGGCTCCTAATTCTCCACAGAGTTTGTACCTGAAAGTAAATAGTTGAAATTGCCTTTTTGGAGATTATGAATCTAGAATACTGCTTATTCAGACTTAGTTGGATTTTAGGGTTTTAGGAGTAAGAAGCTGGCTTTTGTCTTGCACTGGACATAATCAAGGTATTAATTATTTGTATCACCATAAGTGCAATTTAATTGAAAAAAAAAACAAAAACCAGCTGTGTATTTTAAAACTACAACAACATAAAGCCAGAAAATGAGGCAATTAAAGTAGAACATAAATGAAAATTGTAGCTTGGAGCATTCTAAAAAAAATAATCCAATGACTCTTCAATATGTGTGTGTGTGTCTGTGTGTATGTGTGTGTGCATGCACAGAGATGATACCATACCTCACACAGGATTGTCATTGTCTATTCATTCATTAGAGGTAATTATTTTTAATTTTTGTCCCCACTGACCTGTAGGCAGATGGTTAGCATGAATGCCATTTTTATCTGGACACCAGATCTGGCCAGACCGCAATCTGTTGGATTTGATCACTAAACTGGCAGCTGCATTACAGACCTGCTCTTTTCTCTTATTGTCTCCAGGGACTGCAGATTGGATGCACTGAATGTGAACTTCTGCAAAACATGGGGCTTTTTGTCATTTTCACTTTGCTTTCTTTTTATGACCATCCGGTAAATATCAGCACAGTTAAAAGCTGATTGAATCAAACTGTACCAAAAAAGCAATTTTAGCTACAAAATTATTTTTTGCTTACATAAAAAGCAAGAAAGTAAGTGAAGCTTTAAAGGACAAATATACATGTGCAAGTCAATATGAAAAGGTAATTCAATGAATTCTAAATTGGAGTTTAAAAAAATCTATATATGAACACTATTCTTATATAAAAACAGAGGACAGGGAGCTGTGGGACACATTTCTGAAAAGGACAAAAGGACCAAAAGCATTTCATAATTGTATGGCTTGCACATGGGAAACTTGTGTGATCAGTAATACCAAGCACTTCTATATTATATAGCTGCATGACATACAAAAATAGACAGATTTTTGTCCAACCTTGCTCTCACTAAGGCTTGAGAACAAGCATAACTTTAAACATAGAAGTATTATTCATATTAAAAGACATGGTATACACTATACTGATTACATTTTTTCTAAGTGTGCATGTAAATCTGTTTTAGCAGAGGGGTTTTTGCCTTCTTTTTTATTTTGGTTCTTTTTCAGTTTGGTAAAATGATTTAAAGCATGCTGGAAGTTGTGCCTCAATAAAGACTGAAATGTCTTTAGCTGTTTTATATTCAGATTAAATAAAAGAAAAATGTTGTTTAAAATATACTGATTGTTATGTTGCATTTAAAACTGTCAGAATAAATTAAATAATTTGTATCTTAATGTAAAAGGCATATATTCATTACAGAGAGTAATTGTCCTCCCTTTACAAGATAGAGCAATGTCAAATCCAGATTTGCTCTACTGTGGCAATCTGATGTTTGTCACAGGAGAGAGATGCATGTAAATACTTCTTGCAACACAAGAAATTTCACTTTTTACCATCAGACTTGTCCCACAAATAGAATTCAGAGACAAGGTCTATAATCTTACAGGTTTGGATATATTTAGGCAGAGTTTGACTTTTATCAAAATGTCATTTACCTTACCTATTTTAAAATTTATCCCAGTTGCATTCCAGTGTTGCACACATAGATAGGGAGACGCAAATGAAATAAAATTATATGCAGTTAAATGCCAACAGAAAAGGTAGATTCTCAGGAACTTTTTTTAAATTTCCACCCTGAATAACCCACTGTGAGCCCAAGAGACTATTCTGGTTCCTCTACTTTGACCTAAGAAAAGAAGAGGGAATCTTGTCTTGCTCAACAGACTCCTCATACATTTTTCATTTTATTTTCATAGATTAAAACGAATATAAGCAGCATAAGGAAAAGCACCCTACACAGGTGTTTTATGTGTTACAGTCAGATGCACTTTCACTTAGTGCTCCCCCCTGATGTTTTCCTGGCCAGTTGTACAGTAGGAGGGACAGAGAAGATGCCAGATCCAGATCTTGCACTTCCCAGGTAAACACTGAATTTCATAGGGAAAAATTATTTTTCTCCTGTTAAACACCTGCCTCCAATAAGGAATTAGTCTGACATAAGCTGGTGAGTAAATACTTAACAAGAAAACATTGAGTACAGGTGCTTACCTAGTAAGTTTACCAACATAATTTTGTTCTCCTGGCTCTCTACTATTCCTGTCATATTTAGAAAACTTAGTTGCCAGAATTACTTCCTTTACTGCAAGTAGAAAGAAAAAAGATAATTTTAGAAGATGATTTCTATCCCTTGGCTCTCCTCTCTGAAAATTCAGTCCTCTCTGGTCCTAATCCATATGAAAGAAATGAAGACTCAATTCTCACTAACAATCTCACTAACTTCATCCTCACTAACAATCCAGTGCAGACTGCCGTGTTGCATTTCAAAAGTGTATGTAAAGAAAAATAAGTAAAACTAGATGACACAATGGAATTTAAGGCTACAAAAAACATCAATGATGATAAAACAATAGAGTGTGCTTGAAAATTAACCCTAATGATTTTTATTTTTTTTTCTGTGTTGGTAGAAATAGATCCATGTGAAAGGTTACTCGTAGGCCATTTAAGAACACACACTTTTTATGCCCTGCACAACTGAACTAGTGCTGTGCTTTCAAAGCTATTTCTGAGGTCAACAGTCAAGTTTTAAGAACCTGTTTTGACTGCTGTGAATATCCAAGGTAGACCTGTTATGACAGCAGTATATTTCATATTTTCAAAGATGGACTTGAGTGGCAGGAACTTGTGCAGGTGGTCCCAGAGCAGCAGGGCTGGGCTCTCCCAGCCAGGTGAGCAGTGCACACAGGCTCAGAAGAAGATGCAAAACAATGCCAAACACTTTACACTCACCCATGTGCTGCTTACATGCTTTGGCATTTCAGCAAATCTATCATGCTTGCCAACTTTTTAAAATTCAGAAGTGGACCCTGCCTCTCCAGCTGCCATTTTTTAGGCAAAAAGGAATATCTACCAGAAGCCTCCAATGACTACCAGTGACTCCAGAACAATCACAAATAATGTGGGATTTGCTCTGCAAGTGCAGATGTGGTGGCTGGTGTGTGGACTGCATGTCCAAATGCACCCTGATGTGTCAGAGTCCCAGCACACAAGGCAGGATTGCTCTGTGACTGTGCCTTAGATTACACCCAGCATTCAGAGATGTTCCATACATAGGAACAAAACATGGAAATGTTATAGAGCTGGCAAGAATACAGTTGTAGCAGATCACACAGCAGAAGCTTTCTGAGTATTTTTGGAAACAGGAATTTTTCTTTTCTTCTCCTTTTCCAGAGAGGAAATGGCACTTCTCAAAATAGAAATTTTCACTGTCACATAAAATCATAAATTCTTTGACTCTTTTTGATGCCCAATATATCTAGCAAAATGAAATGCACCTAAGGACATGACCCTTGTTTGAAGGTTTTCAGCTGAGAAGCCTAAGAAACCATATTTTCCTTGAGTTTAAAGTCACTTCAGGCAAGGAGAGACAAGACAAGATTGGAGACAACCTTAGTATAGCAGCAATGACTGCTACTCTTGCATTGTAGTAATAAGACTTATTATTGTTTGTCCCAGAACACTTCATGAGATGCAAAAATATTGGTGGGACCTTTCCTCTAAGCCACATCCCTGCTGGCACTGGGGGTTTGATACCATTTGTAGCACACACCTCAGCAGGCTGACAGGCAGTGACTTCCAGTCGGACACAACTGGGAACTTCCTTGGAGCCCCCCTGCCAGGAGCACCCCTCATCGCCCCTCCTGACCCTGCAATCTTTCTCACATCTCCTATTTTATAACTGGTAAAGTTCAGCTGGTAAAGTTCAACTTGCTGTCACATGAAAGGGAGCAAGCACACAAGAGCAAGGGCAGCAAACTGAAATGGGAGGGTGTTCAGGAAAAAAAGGGGGAAAGAAAGAGGAAATTCATTAAATGAATATCTGGCTGCTGCAAAATCTCGTAGTACATTAACCCAGCATGGGGTCTGAATCTCTGTTGCAAGGCCCTGACTGTGTCCACTGTTGCTTCATTACTATTTTATTGATTTCAGAGGGGAATATAAATCTAGAGCAGCCTGACTGCCTTAGCAAAACACAGAGCTGACAAAGTTAATGTGCTAAAAGAAGGGATATTTTGGAATCAAAACTGAGTCAGAGTCTATAATGTACTGTAGTTTGTCTAAAAGGCATCTCTTTTAAAAATTATGCTATGTTATAATTTTCAACTCTTCCAAAGAATCTAAAGAATGTGGGACCATGTAAAACTTCCTCTAGGCAGAGAAAGCAGTGCCTTGAAGCCAAAGTGATTGCATAGCTTCCTGAAAAAAAGGAAAAAGGTTTTAGCTCTAATATCACTTAACACAAGGGGAGTTTATTCTCACTACCAAAATCAAATACCAGTAGAGACCTATCACAGAGGGTTATCCCAATGATAAGTGTTATAAATTAATGTTGTAATTGGCATTGTTTTATTAACTAATAGCATCAACTGGACCACTCAGAGGGCTCATTGCCAGCTTTGGGGGATGCAGTTAAAAAGAGTGTTTCTGCCAGTTTATTGCCTTTGCACCCTTGGGACTGCTGAGCTCCCACTTCAAACAGAGAGCAGGATTCTTTTGCTACTCACTAAGTAGTGCATCAGCCTTGAATCACTTAGCTGGGTCCTACATACACAAAAAAAATTAACATCCAGATTGTTAAAAGAAAGCGAAAGAGGTTTGGCACTTTGACACCAAACACTGATAGTTGTGTGACCACATGTGTGAGTCTTTCCTGTGGAAAGGAATGCAGAACTAGCGGAGTTCTTGTGGCTACTGAACTGGAGGTAAGTACTCTATTTTCCATCAGTTGTTAACCTCTTTACCCTCTGCCTTTGGTCCAGATGTTTCCTTTCCTTCCTCAAACTTCTAAAGTGAAGTAGCAGCATGTGAGAAACTCTGCAAGGGGAGAAACTGGAGGAATCCAATGCACAAAGAGGGTCGTGTTATGTTGGGGCCAATGCTCACATCTCAGCAAATACAAGTATCTGAAATTTTATGCATTTATTTAGAAATTAAGCACAGGCACAGTGCCAGACCTATTTTCTTATGCCAATGCACCTTTTCCATCAGACTAAAACTGTTGCCATGTAAGGCTTAGCAAAATTCTGTAGCCAGCATACAGGGAATAAAACAGCCCCAGCAACACCTCATTCTGTCTTCAAACAGGTTTAAGAATGCTTTAAAAATCCTTTGGAACTATTCATTTTTCTTAATTGAGGTCCTGGCAGTCATATAAATGCACAGCCATTTTTTAACCTGGCCAAGATCTTGGTCTCATCTACTTTCTACATTCCACTGTTTAATCACAAAGCTGCATGGAAAAACATTTTGGTGTTTCTGGTTTGAATTTCCCATCCTTTATACATCCTTCTTCATATTTCAGGAGACAGAAGTTCCTATTCATCTTCCCTGGACTTTTATTTTCAGATAATTTTGATTTTCAGAACATATAACTTCACCATGTTCCCGCTGATTTGTGTCTTTTTAAAATATCTATGGGTTTTTAATTACTTTTGGTGAGAAATAATTTTTAGGCTTTTGACCACTACTATTGATTTTTTTTTTAGACTCTCTTGATTTTCCAGTAATACTTTGATGAGGGGAGAAGAAAGGGAAAAGCTCCTCACTTTTGAATTGCTCCCTCAAGGATTCTCATTCTCCATCCCCCATGTAGAAAAACCTACCGAAATCTTATGAGATTTCTTCCCTACAGCTGTGTTTGAACACAGGTTTGCATTGATGTGTGTAAAATGATGCCCAAAAAACCCCAATGTCAGAAGACAAAAAAAACCAGATAAGCCTTCCAAAACTGTAAGGCTGAGTTACCCAGAGCCTGACAAGTCTTGTGTATTAACAAATTCTAAATAAAAATAGTGAAAAGAATCTATATAAATTCATTCTTGAATATTTTTATTTTAAGAACCATTAAAGAAAAAAAAATGTTGAATATATGCATTCAAAAATCCATAATTTAATTCTAAAAGTCTGTAAAAATTAAAGAAGCCTAAATATTAAAATAAATGCAAATTGCATAGCAAACAGTAAAATAATTTAGCAAATAGTTTTGTTTCCACAGAAATCCCATATGAAATTGAAAATACAAATCAGCAATCAACATAGCTCTGTAACTATTGTTCTTGTAATCATTAATATAACATGTGATATGACAAAATATAGAGAATTTCATTTACTTTAACCAGAAAAATATAGTTATACATTTAATTCAATTATTTCTCTTATTCCATGAGTTACTTCCATGTCCACTGCATGAAAAAATACATGTAGTGATGGTTGTAAAAACTGTAAGAAGATTGAAAACTTTTCAAAATTTAGGGGAAGTTTAAAAGCTTAAAAATCTGCAGAAATATGTCCTCTGAATATATCTTCCATTATTTTTTTTAAATCTTACTCATCTTCTTATCCTTCTTCCCTGCTTTCACCCAGGACAAAAACCCAGGAGCTGGGTTTTTCAAAGATCACTACAGAAGTGTCATGTCTGCTATTAATGAAATAACTGAGTGGTTTTGAAAATGCCATTCTAAAAACCAGGTGGAAAACCTTAGATTCATTAATAGATAAGCATGCTTGGGTAAAGAATAAGTCACTGGAAGCCCAAAGGAATTTGGATATTGAATTTTATTCTTAAGAACTCAAATTATCAGGTTGGCTAAGTGGAGAAATGGAAATGTGTTTTTAAATTTGTTTGGTTTTCCTAAATATGTATTTCACTTGTTTAAACCATACAGAGTGGTGCTCATTAAGTTCTGATCCTTTTCCTATACAAAAAATAATGAGCATTTATTGTTGCTGTGGTTGATGAAACCTTGGTGATACCTCTGGTCAGGGTCAGTTGCAAGGATAAAAATTCTGTTTCCAAAGGCTGTATGTGCCCAACAAGATCTGTTTCCTGGCTAATTACATGAAAAACTGCACACAATGGCGCTCTCCTGTGTAACTCACACAACATTGCAATCCATCATCATGGACATTGGCTCTGTGTTTGACACTTTCCAGCACAAACTGTGGTATCTGAGACCTAAAAGCAGCAGTGACTGAACATGGAATTAAAACAAACAAAATGGAGACCCTCCCAATTTTGCATCAAGCGGCGAATGCAGAGCAGGCTGCAATCAAATGCTATAAAGTAAGTGCAATGAAATATATATGATCCAAAGGAGAAGGATATTCCATATTTTTTCATAAGTTTTCTCCTTCTTTTCCACAGGGAATCATCTGAGCAACTCAAGCCCTAGAGTGAAGGCTATAAACCACTAGTGTTTAGTGACCATCTGCACCAGTAGTTCCATTATCTGTGGCTGGAGATTGATTTTCCTTTTCCTTGCATGTTCACTTACCTCAATGCCCCAGAGTGTGCAATGGAGCCAGCAGCATATAATGCAAAGACAGCTTTTAAGGCATCAAAAGTGAAAGCATCAGGAGTATCATTATATTCTGCATCTTTTGTAGTGGCTTTTTGTCTAATCCTATTGTAACCAGAGTCCACTGATGGTGGCTAGGCCCCTCCTTTATGAAGCTTAAGTGCAGAGCTCAGAAGAGCTCTGCTTTCCTCAGAGGAAGGTGAAAAAGTCTGCTTCATATCCCCCTTTATGAAGAAGGTCCAGTTTTATGTGCACCAATTTCATATCAATTTCATACAGGACCAGTAACCCAGAAGGCAACAGAGGAAAGTAATCCAGGTTTGGAGGCTGGGAACCAGCAGAAGGTTGTTTGAGAGTTCGAGACCTCAACAACTCTTTTTAGTTGTGTGAATAATAAATTCAAAGCTGGGTCAAGCAGCACAGCTATTCCTAAGTCATTGTCAGTGGTTTCTGTAATTACTCTTAGGAAATGTTACTTTTCTCTCTCAGTGACTGCCAAAGACCCCCAGGGAAAAGGGGAATATCAGTGAAAATGAATTCATTAATTGCCCATATAGGAGGAGAACTGAAACTGATGGGGAACAAAGACCAGGTTCTGGAAAGGGCTTGGCATGCAGCAGCTGCCATTGCTCCCAGCAAAGTGGTCTTAGCAGGGCATGACAGATGCAAGATTTTTAAGAATCTGGCCCCCTATTTAGGTACCTCAAATGGGACCCAAAGCCTACACATCTGTCTCTCTGTATCTAGTCAATTTAACTATTTAGACATTTCCTCTTTTTTCACATCCAAGAAAACCCCACAAAACAAAACCATGTGAAGAGAGGAAAAGTATGGCCTTTCAAGATATTACACAATGTTCCCCTTGAGAGACCCATAAGAATGCAAATGTCCCTCCTGTCTGTGCCTAGAAAGTTCCTCCTACATACCTGAAACTCACAAATTGCTTCTCAGCACTTCTGGGACTACAAAGACACTTGTGTGCCCATAAAGACTATACATGGAAGAGCATACAAGAAAACAGGTATCAATTATTATGCCACTGATCATACTGTGTATTCAAAGTGCATTCTTTATCCATGGTCTCCTGCTCCATGAGAATCACACCTTGAAAATATACATTATTACTAACTCTGTACAGTAGATCTATGATAATATTTCCATTTAGTGAGAGAAATTATGTGTGTTGCTTGAAATACAATAAAAATGTGGCTTTAGTATTGTTCAAAATTTAAGGTATAAATAAGTTACAAACATGAATATATTCATAATTAGGTTTTCCTCCATTTTTTTCTTCGCAACATGACCTAATGATGCTCTGAGAGAACAGGGAACATAAGCTTAATTCATTCCCTCACCTATAAGGTTTAGAATGTGCTTTTTTGCATCACCTTCTTGCTTTTACCATCAGTACAAAAGGACATTGCTGTCTGAACCTTAAATTTATATCATTTGACAGAAGTGGAGTGATTGTGGTGTACAAAACACCCAAAAAGTTAGTAAGAACCTGTATTTCTGGTCCAGTCATGGCTAAAGCTTCCTAAATCAGGAACAAAGGCCTAAATCAAATCCAGACTGACCACTACTGCCTCTGCCATCAGTGTATTTTCTCAATGCTCTTACTACATCTTCAAACCAAAAAGGAAGTGCACTTAAATTGAAAGGCCACATTTTTTTTTTGTTTGATAAAAGGGAAATATCTTGTTTTCAGCATATATAAGTTATTTGTGGAACTCATTGCCACATGTCAGCATTGGGTACATAACAGGATTTTTACAGAGTATAAAGCTCTGAATGGTGACTAGGAACCTCTCAGATACATCAGACAAGATATGTTATATATATATATGTAAGGGACATAAAAGAGCAAATTACTACTTGCTACTAACTAATGAGAGGGAAAACATCTTTCACTTTGAGAGTGTTGTAGCATAACTGACCATTGATTTTCTTACATCTTTGTCTGAAGCATTGGCCACTGTCAGAGATGCTGGACTAAGCTTGATCATTTAGTTTGATCATTATTTTGGCAATAAAATATAGCAAGTAGAATAAGACAGATTCTTTTTTAAATGGACACTTCTACAGAAAAAAAAAATTAGTAGCTACATGATGCCTAAGTCAACCAAGCAAAATTCCATAGATCTGTGAAATTAAATATTTTTATTTCTTATGTTATTTCTTATTTTTATTTCTTGTGTTAGAGATCTTCTCCTTCCATAAACATTTAAACACTAACATACAATAGTGAAATATTTATGATAAATTTCAGTGATTAAATGTTAAACCCCTCTTTAGTTATATCCCTTCAAAAAACAACTTACAAATTGTATTGTCAGACATCCTATATAGAAATCATGTGTAGAATTTAGGCTATATATGTTCAAATCCTGATTTCATACATTCACCAATTTTAAGAATGTAGGAGGCAGTTGCAAGAGGGTAGGTTTAGGTTAGGTATTAGAAGGAAATTCTTTACCACAAGGGTGGTGAGGCACTGGAACAGGATTCGCAGAGAAGTTGTGGATGTCCCACCCTGGGGACCTGGAAGTGCTCAAGCCCACTGGATGGGCTTCTGAGCCACTTGGTCTGCTGGAAGGTGCCCCTGCCCATGATGAGGGGGTTGGAACGAGATGTTCCCTTATGTTCCCTTCCAACTTGGGCATTCTATGTATCTAGTCAAATAATATTTTCTACTTAATACTGTAGAGACCAGTAACTTGTATCTGACTATAGCACAACTTTTGTCAAGGTTTATAGCCTTTACTTGATAAGCCCAGGAAATACTAGGAGTCTCTTCTAATGGCTAAGCACTCTGTCTTAGAATCTAAGAAATGTGCCCTCTTTCTCATATGGAAGGCATTAACACATGCCAAAGAGCTGAGATAGCCTCTTACTCTGGCAAACTCCAGAACTCAAGGAGTTAGAAAATGGGTGTGTAAATAAATGAAATCTGAATTCTGTCATCCTTAAGTGTAGAACACATAAGAGCAAGTGGTGTAGAAAGAGTTATTTTTTCCCTCTGAAACAGTCTTTTAAACTAGAAAATGATTAATGAATTAATGGCCAGCAAATGGCTCTTGTGGCTAATGAGGTCTTGGGAAGGCAAGTAGCACAGCCTGACTCATACATATCCACTGTCTGCATTTCAGCACTACAGACACTGGTGAACAGCAGGTATGAACTAAGCTAACAGAAGAAGTCACCCATACCTGTGCTTTATAGGCATTCATTAATTAGGATAGAAAAATTATCACATGTGTGTCATATCAGATTCTTCCCAAAAACACGAGGCCCTGAGAAACCTTACCCTATTTAGCCCACCAGAAGGATGTATCCTTTCTTCATTGAAAAAAAACCAAAACAACAAAACGTAGATGGGGAAGGGATTCTCCAGAAGTAAGAGCAAGACTGTTAATGCAGCTGCTTGGCTCTTGTTGTCATTTACACCCAGCAGTAAGAAGGAGCACTGAGGACAGCAAGGCTTACTGTATTTGCTCTCAGGTCTCTGCCCCTTGCCAGACCGCAAAAAAGTTGCCATCATGTAAATGTCAGTTGTGTGGTTGATTTCATACACTGCTGCCCACAGACAACCACATCAAAATAAATATGCATGCTATGGAGAATAGCACTTTGACCTTTGAGAATTCCACAAATGCTGCTTTGCAGGTTTTGCAACCCCGAAGCTGTGTGGGTTTTGCAGGTTGAGAGGGAAGTATTCCTGAGCCTCTCATGGCTTCTCCTTACACTCACATCTAACTGACCAGGAACACCTTGGCTCAATCATTCCCTCAGATCCTGGAGATCTTACATAACTTGGCAAGCTGTCCCTCATGCCAGCAGATCACAGTGCTCCTGCATTTCACAGCACCCCCCATTCTTTGCTGTGAATATCTTTGCTGCACTAGCTATGATTTATAAAGTGGTGTGTAAGCTGCTGACTGTTTATATACACATGGACTGAAATTGATCCAGAACAATTTCCTATGTGTCTTATGACTTTGGCCAACAAACTGGAAGCAAGCATGAATGAAATACAGTGGCTGATGTCCAGGGAAGGATCATTCTGCACTGATGACAAATGTGTGGCAACAGCCAGGGGAGTTAGAGAAGGGGACGTGCCCAGACTGACAAAGTGTCCCTCACTACAATTTGGTGAGCAATTACAAATTCAATATATCATGTGAATATTAACTAAAATATTGACTACCTAGATATTAACTATCTAATACAGAGTCCATGAAACAATGGTTCTCCAGGTACAGCAGTCTTCTTCAGCAAAGAGTAAAAATTTGACTGTTATGCAGAATGTCGGTGAGCCTAAAGAAGAGGAAGGCCCCTTTTACTTCTGAGACCATGTGTTTCTACATGCTTCTCTGAAGAACACACAGCTGTTTGGCTAGGTTGCCATTTTCCTGATGAGCATTCAACTGCCTGGCAGAGCTTGTGGGCCGAGGCCAAACTTTGCTGCTTATACTGGTGTTTACTGTATCCTTTCTAAGTTCCTTTTATGAACTCTTTTACTGTGCATGCAGTAATACTCTGCTTTGCTTGAAGGATTCCAGGAGCTTTATTTTGCCTCCCCATCCTCCTAGTGTGAGGAATGCTGGTAGTAAAGGTCACACAGCCTTTCCCCTTTAATCTTCAGATTAACAAAATGTAGGAAGAAACAGAAGAGGTAAGGAAACAAGACAGAAAAGTTGCAATGGGAAAAAAAAGTAAATGAAACAGAAAAAAAACCGGAAATTAAATAAAAAAGGGAAAAGAACATGCATGGCAACAAATTTTAAATATAGTTGCTTGCCTGTTTAAATTCTAAAATTACTCTACAGCCTCATAATAGGATTAATAGGTTTCAAAGGACTAATAATCACTAGTATGACTGAATGCCTTTAAACTGTCTCTGCTTAGTCAACCTAGGAGGACTTTTTGCTCCCCTGATTGCCATACACACGAGCCTTTTCTTTGTGAGCTCTAACCTTTCATGGGTCATTTTTCTTCATGCCTTTCTCTTTGCTTTCCTTCTCTGAACTCTAGGGCTTCTCTTTTCCTCCATGGTCTGAATAACTTTTCCTCACTTTCTGCTCCAATTCCCCCTTCTCTCTGCTACAGAGACATAAACGTGCTGCCTGAGCACTCTACGTGGGTACTCCTGAGAGCTTCCCTATGATATAGCACTAAACTCCATCACAAACACTAAATTTTGCTAGTGCCACAACCAAATATTGCAATTTTCTCCACTGTAGCACAGCCGTCCTCACTAAGGTGTTGTCCTTTCATGTCATTTTTAGTCATTTGCCTTTGGAACAAATTTTAATTAGTTGGATGAGGCAGAGAAGGTCTACTATTACTCAAATCCTGCTGCCTCACAATCAAATATGAGGTCTCATTAAATGCCTCTTACAACACTGGGTTTGGTCGCTCCCTTATCTCTAGTAAGCAGGCATTTCTCACAGTTGTTATGAAGTTCACTTACAACCATTGGTAAGAAATGCTGAAGTCAAATTGCATATTTTATACATGAAAAACCCCATACTGAGCTCAGTTCTGTCTGTAAGGAAACGTTGTACTCTTAAGCAAGCTTTGCTGATTGCACACAACTCTTCCATTTTCTGGCATTCACTCATTTTCTGAAAGCCTGAGCCAGCATCTAAATCCTTAATGACCAAGGATGGGAAGGAAAATGACAGGCACATGGGGCAACCACTTCTGAACCAGGATTCAAAAGTGCGCCTTTCCTAGCAGAAGAAGAAGCAGATGTAACCCCCACTTACTTCACTGAAATGAGTGTCTTAACCTTTTGGTTTTCCTTCCCCAACTCAGCAAGCTTTCAAAACTATTTTAATTTTGTAGGTGTGGCACTTGCTTTTCTTAATAATAAGCATTCAGATGTAAATAAAAGCTTCAAGTGCTTTTTCAATTCTTCTTTTTTGTTGCAATTTGTTTGTTTAATTCTTCATGCTCTTTGCAATCTATGAACTGATGCACCATTCTCCTTTTGCCAGTCTTAAGGTTCATTAAAAACAAATATATCGGGTTCATTGAGAATCCGCAGAACTAGGTAGCAAGTAGATGGTAGGTTCACAAAGTGGCAATTCACACAATTCTGGTCAATGTAAAATTAAACTCAGGACACTGAAGTTAACAGTTTACAGGGGCTCAAAACTGACCTACACAGCTCCTCACATGAGGAATGAGCTGTAACACCCCCACATCCAGCTCAGGGGTCTGTCAGCCTTGGGTTGTGGAGGCCTGGAGCATATGCAAATGAGAAATTATTCTGCCCTGCCTGGTCTTTCTAGTCCTCCTCCTGTGGCAGGTAGACTACTGAGCTGAATGAACTCTGGACCCCAACCATTACAAACCCTTTTATATCCTGAGGCTTTGTACTGCCCGGGACTCCTCTACACATTTTTCAAGAATTGTCACTTTTCTTCCAACCTCTTCCCAGATACTTTGCATTGACCGGTGTGTTCAGGGAGATTGGAAAGCATTTGAATTAACTTCCTAGCGTTGATTCTTCCTATAGATCTATGTATAGATCTTGAATGGACTTTCTAAGAATATTTGTTAATAAGCAAGTGGTTTCATTGGCTAAAATGCCATGAGACTTTCCTAGTAACCTAGTAAATTGGTATATGTCTGAGCAATTTAAAAAGTTGAGATACCCATGTCTGAGAATAATTGTGATGTACATTAGGGATCCTCTACACTTAATTTCTAATATTAGATGTAAGATAAAAATGTCACCCCCCCTTAACTGGTAGCCTGACAGTATCAGTTTTCTCCATGTATACTTGCTTTCCTGAAAGCTGCATGAGTCATATTTTCCCTTCCCATTTTAAAAGAACTGACAAATTTCTGAGCAAATGTAAACTAAAACAATTTCTCAGCTACTTGATATTTCTTTTTCTAACTGAGCAAACTAAGCATTTATGCAGGAGCCTTAACAAAAAATAATTAATAAAAAATCCCATATGGTACTCTTAAGGACAGAGGTTTTTCTATGCCTTGCCATACTTCATTCCCATGCCAAGTACAAACACCATTACAAAATCAAGGGGGTTGCTGCATACAGAAAGGATAAATTCTACTCTGTAAGCAGTCAAATGACTCAAAGATCACTGATAAAAAGAAGACATTAAAGACAGCACATCCTTGCCATACACCAACAAGATTTTCCCTGCTGGGTGACCTACCTCAACTAACTGTCGAAAAGAATCAGTCTCAAGGGAATGTTTTGCTTATAGATTTATAAATGTTGACAATAATCCTAAATGGATGTTAGGGGAATTGACAAATCTCAGCATTTTTCTTGATGTATGTGTGCCTGGGGGAACTTTAGAGGCCCCAGCATTCATTAAAAAGAAGCAAGCCATTGACAGCTGACAGGGAAAGACAGGTAGCATAGATAGAAAAGTAGAAGCTATTTGTTGACATAAAATTCTCAAGCATAACCTAATAATCTAGTATTTTCTTCCACTGTTGTTTCTCGGCTCACTCAAAATGTACAGACCATACAGCCCAGAGTGCTTAGTGAAACAATAAATCTGCTTACTCTATAAATGGCTTTATTGTCAAAGTTTGAATGCTCAGGAAAATAATGTGGACCAGATTAAAGCTGGAATTAGTGCTTTAGTAAGGATCTAGGGGGCAGCTGAGGGATGTATTTTTGTTTTTTCTGTGTATGCATACATGGGGTTTTTTTCCCCTGGAGGTCACAGCACATGTTAAAACAGCATCCTCTGGAAGAAAAGAGTTCTGAGCTTTGCTCTGTCTTCCTGTCTTGACAGAAGTGGAAGAAGGGGAAAGACAACAAAGGAGGAAACTCAGAAGTTGGATTCTAACTTTATGTTTGATTGTGAGCTAAATTGTTGCTGGGACCACTGACAGGGAAACTTGCAGAATCTATCCAGGAGTCTAAAGAAGAGCTTTGATTAATTTTCCTTTATAGTGTATTAATTAAAACTAGCTTTTCTACCTAGCAGCTTTCCACTTAAATCTGATTTATAGCAAGTGAAAACTAGAACAAATATGACACGCTGAGATATTATTTGTGGATTTCTTTTGATAGTGAAATGAACCAAAATACTGAAAAATAGAATGGCAGTTACCCCTGTCCTATTGAGATATAATACTTTCTAATGGTTTTAAAAAACATCTTCCGATTGCTAACACTCTATAATCCAGATTACTGTGACTTTGTGTGTGTTTGAATGAAGTCTTACTGCCAGAGGGCACTTAAAAGCAAATTTTGCAGTATTTCATTGAATCCAGTTTTAAACAAAGGTAGCACCAGGTCCTCCAGCACCCCTGGGGCCCACAAGAACACATTTATTTCCTCTCTTCCGCATTACCCCTTGTCTCATGGAAAGTGATTAAGTAGCAGTAGACGTCACAGCAGTAAAATAGACCATGCCCCATTATAGGAAGCAGTGTGAATAGAAACTGATCATATTTGCAATCTTAGAAGGTAGAATAAAAGGCAACAAAATAGTTACCTAGAGTGGAAGGAAATTGAGAAAAACAAATTTGTTAATTCTGGTCAACATCATATAGAAAGTCCATGCAAATCTGGGGAATAACTCAGATCTCTGAGTTTGTTCTTTGACAATATCTCCTTGTGCTGCTCCATTCTCTTTTGTTGTTTTACTCCACCCTACATTGTATTTCTGACAAATATTAATAGAGTTTCTGTGTCCACTTCCCTTCACCAGGGTTAATACTCTACCCAGGCTGACCAGAGGTCTTGCAGCTGATATTCAGTGGGACTTTCACAGTTAATGTGCAGCAGAAGGAAACTACATCATGTGTTTCTTTTTTTTTCTTTTTTTTTTCTTTTCTTGAGAGTTTCTTCTCTATCACAATCATTTCTGTGATGTTTTCCTGGTTTTATCTGTTAACTATGTGTCAATAACTAAAAACAGTATTTGAGCAAAAGCCATACCAAATCTTGACCTTTTTCTGGTGAGGCAATAACGAGTTTTTGAATGGAGCCCCAGATGTCTTTTTAGGATGCACTGTAAACTTATGTTTAATTTCCTGTCTACTACCAGCCTTAGTCCATCAGTATTGCCCTTGTTTTCACAGACTTCTATATATCATGGAATATTTGTATTTTGGATTGTTTTCCCCAAGAAGTAATAGCTTCCATTTTACAGGCTGACATTCAACATAGTGCAACACATAACTTTAAACTTTTTTCTGTGTTATTTTTCTGGTTTCAGCAATGCTTTTCTTCCTTCATCATGAGTCTACATATGGAGACTCATTGTAAAGAAATGGTCATATGAGTAAAATTCCAAATTCCTAGTGGGTGGGTGAAGTGCTTCTGTCACCACTGACCCATCCATCCCTATATCCTGTTGGCAGAGATAGAGTTCAGAGGCACCAAGGTACAACCTGGCTCAGCTGCCCATTCAGTTACATGGAAGCTAACAAGTTCTCAAATTGATGGATTTTCATGAAACTCCTGACCTTAAGAGGAAAATCAAGATTTTAAGGAAAAAAAGCACATACTGGGAAGGTTTAGTGTGTATGCGTGTATCAAAGAAAAATTTATAATAAGGCTTTATGCATGTTAAATGGATAAGCTCTCACTGACTTGTATATTTTTGTTCCTGCATCTGACACATTCTGTTCGTGAGAACTTTTTCTCTTCCACAAGATTATACCCATCTTACCCTTCAAAATTAGACCTCGTACTTAAGATATTATTTCATAACTTGTAGAGGACAAGAAATATCCTCATTTGAAAGCTGGTGAACTACCTGAGGTGTTCGCTGGCCCTCACTGATTGTAGCAGGCTTGAACATTTCCCATCTCCATCAGAAGCCCAATTTAAACTAGCTACAACAGTATGAGATGTTTTCCACCAAACTGAATGTTTGCTCTTATTCTTAAGCAAAACATTTTTTCATTTCACCAAACTCTGTTAGCTTTGATGCTGTCCTGATTTGCCTCTGATAGCCAACAGTCACTGGGCCACAGCCCCTCAAGCCCAGTGTGAACAACTTCCTTGTTCCCACAGAATTAATTTCAGATGTTGTGTAGCTAAATGACATAAGAAATCGTCTTCATTATGGGTGTAATTCATTACGACTGGGCTAACACAAGGATCTCTGTGTCTTTTTAAATCTCACATGGCCCAATAGGGCAGGACTTCACCTGGAGTGAAGAGATGTCTGAATGGCTGTACCAGAACCAGGCAGCATCTGTGTATGAAGCAGTGAAACCGCAGCAGGCTCCAAGCCCCATGTATTTTGGATCTTGAGGAAGCCCTTTGCCTCTGCTTTCACTGCCAGGAAAGCTTGGACACTGAATTGTTGCAGTCCCATATTCCAAATTAAAAAAAGATAATCAATGACAAACTTTTTTTTTTTTGAAGCTTTTTTGAGTAGAGAACACATTACAATCATCTGCAGCTCTACGATCCAGCTTTTAATTCCTATCTCTCATTTCCTACTCATGATGTCTTGGCAAGTGTTTCTGCTCCAGGAGGTGTTTTTTCCTCCCTCTCCTACTGCCTCTGAAGTCTCTACACGTGCCAGGAAATGAGCAGGCACTGCCTCCTCCCATGCCCTGCCCCTCGGGGCAAGGCACCCCGGGGCCAAGAGTGAGGAATGAGTCCCAGAAGATTTCCTGGTGATTACCAAAGGTGAGTGATGGAAACGAGGGAACACTGGAAACGATTGCAGGAAGCAGATATCATTATCTTTGCTAGTTTCTCACAACAACAACAGTTACCTGGGGCACACCAGACATTTTCCTTCATGTAGCAGCTAATTATCAGAGACCAGAGGTGCAACACTGACAGCAGCTGTAGCTTGTGCAGAGATCAGCCCTGGCTTGTGTTCTTTCCACCCACTATCTCTTCCAGACCTGGTTTGTAATTCAGGTTATATCACTTCAAAGAATTTGACCTTCCTCTCTGTCATCCAGCTGCAACACACCGAAGCAAAGGCAATAGGTTTACATTGAAGAGGAAGAAAAGTCAGTTCAGACATTTGAAAGCTCAAAGGAAATAGTTTTTCCTTCTTAGAAGATAATTCCCTATCTACTTCTAAATGGCGCTGCCTGCAAGCATGGGTGATCCATTTCTTCTACATACATGGTTTAGATGATGCACAAGAGATGATTTTTACATATTCAGCAGAATTATTCTCAGGTGAACATATTAGGTATCTATTGCTGCTGCAAACTGAAAGAAGAAGTGTTAGTGTTTTGGATTTGATTCAAACACTGCACTAACAGAAACAGATTCCACATTTCTGGGACTCACATGGTAAACAACTAACAGGAAAGTTTGAAGCAACACAACACCTCGTGGGAGAACCAGGAGGATGAATGCTGCAGATCATTATCTGTGGCATCTTTAATACAGGATTTTATTTGAATAATTTTTTACCATTATTTTTCTCATTATATAACCCAGCACATAAATGAGACAACTGCATGAGGCTTCCCAATATCTTTGCTGAATTACTGAATTCTGCCAATATCCTCCTGAATGCTGCAAGAGGAGAGTGGGACTTTCCTCAATGTGCAATTCCTACATGCAGAAATAGGAGTATGGATGTAAATCTGACACAGGGACTCCCACACTGCTGCCTGTGGGCTGGTGGTGCTCCACATCATCACCTCTGACCTGCAGACACACATCCCATACTCGGTGGTTAAACTGGATGCTAAAGGTGAACCATCATTTCTGCTGATGACAGGAATTAGTTCAGAATCCTAACAATTTGGGAATAACTATTTGAGACCTGTCACTGATCAGCTGTGAGCAAGATGCTTCACCTCTGTGTGCCTTTGTTTCCCTTCCAGCACCATCTGCTTTGCTTAATTAAAGCAAAAGCTCTTCTCTGTAAAGACCTTCCCTTCACAGGCATTTGTGAAATGCTTTTCACAGTGCACCTCTGAATTCATTCAGGACACAGAGCTGCCAAGCTATCATTGATTACTACCATTAACAATCTCTGTTTTAACCTGTCATCTATGACAGCAGTATTACTAACAGCGTAGGAAACTAGAATCCTAAGAAGAAAAAAAAAAAAAAAGTAACATGAAAAAGGACTCTGTGTTCTGTTTGGAGTATTGCCCTTTCAATCAAATATGAAAAGAATCCTTACATCCAAATGTGTATGCTAAACTATCACGATCTTCTGCAGATTGCTGTGGAGTGTAGCAACCTCTGGGTGTGTAGGATATTTCAAAGCACTTTGCTTCTCAAAACATCATTCTTCATACAGTCATTTACATGCAGTTTTGTAGCCTTGTTTTTCATGGATTTTTCAAAATGCTAATTTTTGCCTACTCTGCTATAATCTACTTAGAGTTTGGGTGGGATCTTACACAAGGGGTGCAAGGGATGTACAAGGGATAATATCTGGAAGAAATCAAAGGCAAAGGCTGTTGCCTAGTTTAAGCTGCAGAAATAAAGCTGTTTCAACGAACCCTAATTACAGTTTTGTGGTGCTTTGTCGAGCCCTGCTGATAAGTTTCCGTGGTAAACAGCTCTTTATTGTTCTTTCACATTCAGTCACCATGGCAACTAGCATTTTAGGGTTTGATCCTGAGAGATGCCAAGCACCTGCTTCTGTGAGAGTATCTATGGGAGAGGAGGATTCGAGACATCTTGTAAGATCAGTCCTTTCAATGACAACAGATTTACTACAGGAAAGAAAAGGAAAAAAGATATGAGGGGGAAAAAAAGCTTTTGATGTGCCTTTTTGGAAGGAATTGTGAAAAAAAATCACAGGTAGTGTCTGGCCCCAGTCATACCTTGCAAAGAAAAACAGTATCTGACTCTGCTGCTCCTGGGTATAGTGCAACACAAAGCAAAAACCCATAAAAATCACAAAACCAAAACCAACAAACAAACAAAATCAAAACCAAAGACAAACAAAACCAAACAAAACCCCCAAACAAACAAGAAAAAATAAAAAAGCGAGAGACCTGACAAGCCTAAGGATCTAACTCCAAAGGCAATGCAAGTCAGAAACAGCCTTAGAATGTCACTAACAAAATGTCGAGAAGACGAATTCCCTTTCATTCATTGCCAAATCCTTCATTGCCTTCTTGTTCTAAAAAAAAAAAAAAAAAAAAAAAAAAAAAAAAAAAAAAAGTTATTGCTTGGGAGGTCAAACTCAGGTGATAAACAGCTGAGCAAATTTTCTATTTTAGCTTCTAAAAAATCCCTGAGGGACTCTCCTTTGTCTTTTCTGCTTGTGCTGACCCCAAGCTGTTGGTCAGAGCCTGGAGGAATCACTCAGTTTAGCAAAGAGTAGCGCTTTTTTTTTTTTTTTTTTTTTTTTGGTGTGTGTGTGTGTGTGCAGCTCCATTTCCTCTAAATTTATCTTGATGTCTCAGTAGGAAGATAGAAGGTTTGTGTCAGCAGTTAGCAGACGGTTTGAATGTGAGCAGGTGTGAACACACCGATCTCTTCCTTATCTGATGCTGCCCGGGCACACCGAGCCGGGCCAGGCTCCCGTGCCCGTGTCCCGGCCAGCCCGGCCCGGCCCGGCCCGGTCCCCGCCGGGGCTGCTCGGGACAGCCGGGCCCCTGCTGCTGCCGTGAGCAGCGCTGCCAGCCAGGGCAATGCCGTCTGCTGCGGGGCGATGCTTTTGTTTTGTCTGCTTCAAAATATCCGCCCGGGGTTGTTCTGTGTAGATGCAGACCCCCATGTGACGGGCACAGTCACCTTGGGCTTCACTGGTGTTACAGATGGATAATGAGATGACTGGCTCTCGCAATTAAAAGATAACTATTGTGTGAATATTAATAAAAGCTCTAGCAGTGTGTAGTTATGTTATTGTAGTTTAGATGTCCTCTGTTCTCCCCATGGTTCCCTTTCCCCCCTGCATTGCTGCCATCAGACAGCCGGGGTTGCCTAGGACAGGTAGAAAGAAGGTGTGCACATGTGTCCCTTGCATGGGGCACTCGGGCATGGCAGAGCTTGGTGCTTAGGGAGTGCGCCATGGCAACACCTGATCTCCAATCAAGTTACAAGAAAGCACTTTCCAATGATAAATGGCAAAGAAGAGCTGACTGACAGACTTTAGGAAGGACCAGGCTTATGTGATGCAGCCCCAGGGGTATAAAAGACTGAGCATCCATCGTGAAGACAACTGGCCATGTGGTATGCACGAGGGGCAGTTCCCACCACTGCAGCTTTTTCCTTAGGTTGTCCTTTGTTGTTAAGGTTTAATAAACCTCTTTAAATTTTCAAAGTGAGCAGTTGTCTCTCACACTAGCATGGTAGGAGCAAGGCAGCCCTTCCTCGGTGACATCTTTCAGGGAGGGAGTCACATTTTAGGTGTTTTGATTTTTTTTTTAATTTAAAAAAGCATCTGCTAGGTCTCCATTTGCAAGTCACCTCAATCAGTGGCCCAGTTAATTAGAACAGGGAAGTTACTGCATTCATGCATGTACAACATTGCAAATGTAGGTATTTTGTTTTCAATTAACCTCAAGACAAAAAAAAAAAAGTCAATAAGATCATGCTGCACACAAGAACATATTTCTTGTTCATCTCTGCAAATATGCACAAGAGAAGAAATCAGTTCTTCAGATTACAATTTGGGGACACCTTAACTGCAATCTTAGCATTTCTACTAGTGGTAAGGTTATGGTGAGGTTCAAGATTTTTGTCTTTAAAATATTTTGCTCAGAACAATATTTTTTTTCAACTTTCTTTCTTGCTTTCATAGCCCAGATGTAACAAAAACTGAAAGGAAAAGAAAGACTAAGCATTGGCAGAATTTAAATGAAGCAATATGGGTTACAGACAAACCATGGGACATGGTTTAGTGGTGGACTTGGCTGTGTTAGGCTAACAGTTGGACTTGATTTTAGGGGTTTTTGCCAACACAAATGATTCTAGGATTCCCTCTGATCTGGTTATACCAGCAAGAAGTATTAGAAAGTATGTCACGTTTAAAAATCAGTACTTTGAGATAAAGTCACACAGTTGCCTACTAGACTACATGGCTGTAGAAGTTTATGAAGAAAAAGTATCTTACACTTACAGCTAAGGCAGAGAAAGCTCTTGGTCCTATAAATGAAACTATGTCTAAAAAAACTAGTAAAGAATATGCTCTAGAATATTTGTAGTCATCCAGGGTTACCATTAGAGGACTGAGTTAGGATTTTTTTAATACAGATGGGATGACAGCCTTCATGAACTTTAAATCAGGAAAATTTCACAAGAAATTAGCTGGGAAAAGGTCCAGTGATCTGGAGCAGATTCCTTCTTCTGTCACCTACCTCACAGTAAAGTAATGTGTGTCACTATGGGTCACAGTGCTCATAAAGTGCACCCCTGAAAAAGATGAAATCCAGTGTTAAAAATGATGATGGAAGTAGGTGCAGTTTAAGGTAGGAAGCAAAAGGTTGTCAGCAAAAACCAAGAGTGATTTTACATGTCCCTAATTTGCAGGTGAGCTGCAGATGGTCAAGTTCTTCCCTCTTCATTAAACCTGTTATAGACTGAAGTATTATTCATGTCAATTCAATGACTGGAAAAGCTGTATGTACAATGTACACACAGCAAAATTGAGCATTAGTGTGCTACTATTGAATGCAAAATAAGATGTGACTTAAAATAACTTTTGGCTCATCTTCCAGTAGAGAAATCCTTCTTTGTGGAGCAGGATCACCTACATTATTGAGCCTGATGCTGTAATGTCTCTCTGCTAGAGTGTGCCATCGCATACATTAGTCTGGCTGGGGCACTGTTCTAGGAAAAGATGCTTTGGGGTTCATCCATCTACACACAAAACAGTCACCCCAGGGTCTCTCTCTACCAAAAAAATATTTGCCATTCTAGGGTCCAATCCATCTTATCCTTAAGCAGACTTCTAATATAGGTTCAGGAATGCCCAGACTTGCCCATTTGATTCAAACAGGAGCTTATAATAAGCAGAAATTTATGCAGAAATTTTTACCCTGAATGTCTAGTCAAGATTCTCTACAGTTTTGAAGTAAAATTGTCCTCATATTTTGAGTTTGTGATAATATGTAGTAGATCTTAGCTCTAACCTAGGACTGGTGCTTTAGCTAACTTGAGCAAAATAGTATTTGAAATTTAATGCTGTTACTTCCCCAGTAGATTCAGGTGGGCTTTTGCCCCAGTGTAAAGCTACACTGAGACAATTTGTTTAACAGGTATGATCAGTCAGTATTGTCACTTCACACTCCCTGCTAAAGCTTTTTCCAGCCACAACTGCTCTTGCTTTCTCCCTTCAGGTATGTTATTGCTCTGCAAACATTCTTTGTAGAAGGTTGCAGCAGCAACCTTCAGTATATTTACTTCTTTTCAGGCTATTACTGTGTATTATTGTGTCCAGGCCATAGCCACACCTAAAAGGAGGCTCCAGGACAGTTCCAAATGAATATAAATAAAAATAGTTGCAATGCAGTGAATATCAGATCATTTAAAGGACAAAGCCCAAAGGTTCACTGTTGTAAGAGTTGCCCAATTTCTTGTGAACTTATTTCATGCCGTGCGCTTACACCTTTTTTCACATCCTTGCATCTGCCTGTATTCTTAGGCAAGGTCAAATCATCATGTCAGCAGTGCATTTGTGGGCTTGTGTGTTCAAATCTCTTTGTCTCTTGCTGTCTCTCTAAATACATGTTTATCTCTATGCCAGGCTGTATATCTGTTCTATCTGTCTGGGGGGTGTGTGGGGACAGGCCAATTTGCTGGCTGGAACAAGTAAATGGCCAATATTTCCATTAACCCAGCAGCTAGCAGAGCTGTGTTCTGAATCTTTTGGCAACTTTCATGATCAAACTGTAGCAGTAGATTTAGTTCTAAGAAGTGCCTCATCTGTACTCTGTGCAAATTAAACACCAGCTGGATGTGTGAGATACTGAGTGACATCCCCTTCTCCAAGAATATGACCCAGCACTTGGAGAGGAAAGGAAAGATAAAAAGGAAAGGAGACAGAGCTGTCCTGCTGCTCTGTAACACAGGGGGAACCTCACACAGCAGGTTGCAATCTGAACTGTCCCGTTTCATTATGCCTCTGAGGCAGGCTCCTGCAGTGCATTAAGGTTTTGAAATCATTTAGGAAATATGAAGATACATTGTTATTAAATCATTTCATTGCACTTCAAAAACAATTTTCTGTTGTCCATTTTTTAGCATAATGAAGATTGTCTTTCACCAGTGGGGACTGGCAAGTGTATATAGACTGAGTTTCTGTGATAATATGATTAGTATGGAAATGGAAATGGACTGTAAATAATACTTAGGATGATCTTTTATTCAGCCACATCAAGGAATCACACAAAAGCTTCCTCAGACTGACTTCCATGGTGTACTGGTAACACACAAAATTTGTCCATATTGGTTATCACGTAAATATCATCTGAATAGTGTCACACAACCTCTGTTTCTCAGAAGAATGTACATATGTATGGCAAAATCAGCATGAGTCATATCTGTGTTGTACTGAAAACACACAAAATTTGTCCATAGAGGATTTTTCATGATCAGCCCAAAGTTATACGTGACAAGGATTTATTCATAATATACTCTCAGTTAATTTGGCTAATTTTTGTTGAAATAAAGTGAAAACCTTGAAGACACACTTACATGTAGAAAAAAAATTGGTTATCATATAAATATCATCTGAATAGTGTCACACAACCTCTGTTTCTCAGAAGAATGTATTGCAAAATCAGCATGAGTCATATCTGTGTTCAAGAAGCACTGCAAAACCAAAAAATTTTATTCAGAATTCTAAATTCAAAAATCTACCTATGGAAACTTCTTTTTGATTTCAAGAAGCAAAAACTTAAAATAAAGCTTTTCTTATTCTGTCTTGAAATTTGTGTAGTTATTAAAAAAAAAAACAGTCCAGTAATGGATGACTAATTAATTTTTTGTAACATTTATGCACATTTATGGCAAAAAGTATATGCTATATGCTCTTGATACTAATCAGAACTCTCTACAATGTATGCATTTTTCTCAAAGTACATAAGGGAACTTTGTTTAATTTCTTATCATTGAGCTTTATTTATCTACAGGGGGTTTTTTATGAGTTAGATGTAAACTGAAAATGTCTTTAGGTGCGAAAATAAGTTAGAGGACTCAACATATACTACTTAAAATATATAAGTGTCATTGGAACTTCAATTGTGTTTGCACCAAGAAGCTGTGAAGAAAAGTTAGTGGAAAAGGGAAGACTTCAAGGAGCTGTGCATTTGCATCACCTCATGTTTTCAAGATACTGTAGATTATAAAAGATCTTTATTTAGACCATCTTATGACTAGATGTCCTTTGAATTTCAAACAGCTGGAACTTTGTCAATATTTTCCTCTATCAAAAGTGGTTTAGAAGCTGGGCCCCTGTAGGGGAGCCACATGTGTGGTGAATTCCCATGAATTACATACAGTCATTTTCATTCAGGAACAAAGAAAAAGACTTTAAAGAACTTAAATAATAATAAGAAGGAGCTGAGAACATCTTCCCATTCCCTTCTTTCTCTTCTGTGTACATTAGATTTTTTCCAACATTCAACTGAACTAATTAAGTTTTCCTTGGACTTGACCTGGCACATCCTTGAGACAATCTATGATACAATTTTCTGGAAGCTAAATTTTGTAGCTGTTATGTGTGTGACAACACTGAATGAGCACTGCCAGAAGTCTTTTCAAGGCCAAAGTCTTCACGTTGAAGGTCCAGTCCATCAGTCAGGGATAGATAAGTGTTTTAACTGGCTTTAACCACTGTCCTAAACTCTTGACCTAATACTAATACTAATACTAATACTAATACTAATAACAACAACAGCAATAAAAATAATAATCTTAGTTCTTTTGTCTTCTTCACATGAAAATTCAAGGAATGAAAAAGAATAGCAAGAGTCAACAAAGGAGGTTGAAAAAGAAAAAAAATTGAAAGAAATAAAATTAACAAATGTGCCAAGAAATTCGAAGGAAACAGACTTTTTGAAGTTTGGTTTATTATATCTACTGAGCAATTTTTTTTAATTAGGGTTTTTCCAGTAAATTGCATTAACTGGGGGTGCTAGTATTGGAGGGAAAACGCAAGAAACAGAATACACATAGCTCATATTTTATCAGTAATGGCATTCCAGTTAGGAACTGTCATTTCCAAACAAATTCAAAAATAAATGAAAATAGCAATGCCTCCCAAAACTTTCATGGCTACAGTGGTATTGCTATGAAAGTGCCTCATATAGGAGCTGATTTTTGAAGCTGATTTTTTGTCATCCCATATGAAATGTGTATGGTTTAAATAAGTTAATATCACTATAGTTGGATTTCCTTGCTTTTATGTTTGTTTGGGGTTTTTTGTTTGTTTGGTTAGTTAGGTTTTTGTTGGGTTTTATTTTTGTTTTTGGTGGGGTTTTTTATGTTTTTTTTTCGTTTTGTTTTTATTTTTTTGTTTGTTTTTGTGAAGATGAGGGTTAGGCATATAAATTAGAAAATAAAAACAGAAAAGTTTTATTTAAAAATAAAAACTGAAAAGCTCAACACCAACTCAAAAAAAGAGAGATTAACCTGTGAATTTGGGGGCAGGGAATTAACAGCACTTTCTTTGATGGGATTGTTTTTGCAGTCTGTAAAGTGCATGGATTTAAATACTGTGGTTTGGAAACTAACACCTGGAAAGAATTTCTTTTGGAGACTAGTGAACTGCTACATAAATCATTTTCATCCCAGCATTTGCTGATTATTTAGGTAGGGACCATCTACAGTAAAAATTCTTCTCAAGATGTGAATTCCAAGATTTTTTTGTCTGATAAAGGTCTTTTGTTTTGCACTTCTTTTACCTCTGCTGTGGTCTTTGGTCTTTGTTATACCTTAGCTGTTTTGCATGGAATGGATCTTTGATGTTAACTACTGTTGATCTCTCTTCTTTGACTATGAAGGACTTAAAGCAAGGTGAGGTGAATCGGATACCTTGTGTGATTAAACTGAAGACATTTCCTTTGTCTCTTTTCCCCCTTTTTTTCCCTGCATTCCACTGTATTACTGCAGAAAACAATTGCTGTATTACAATCAGTTGTCAACTGCTCTGTGTGAAATAGGTATTAAAATCAATGATACATGTGCTTTGTAAACTTTAGAAAAAAAAGCTGTTGCTGAAAGATGAGAGAGATGTAGTCATGACAGTAGGGAACATTAAAAATAAAGAAATGAAAAATAGCTATTACGTACAGGAAAATATCTAAAAATATTTTTGACAAAAATGTGAAACAAGTCACCTTGTACACTTATCTCAGACAGATTGTAATACTTTTTGATTTGGTGTAAATAGGAGTTAATCAGATTATGACAGTTTTTTAGATTTTGCCAGAGATTTGATCTTATGGAGTCAAATAACATCATACAACAAGCACAGTCATCATTTCTCATTGAAAACCGCTGAATCCTGGAGGTCTGTTACCAATCAATATCAAACCAACTGGCACAACTCCCTGGAGGAAGCCACTGTCACACCCCTCCTGGCAGCCAAAGGCTGAGGTGGTGAAGGTTTGTTCCAGCAGCTGAAGGGCCAACAGGAAGATTCCCGTGAGCTCCCAGTGCCCCACTGGCTGCTGGCTGTACACGAGAGCACTCCAGGAGGAAGTCAGGCACATGACACTGCGATAGAGTTTTCAGCTTTGTCTGATTGCATTGCAAACACCACACATATTGAAACACTCTGGCAGCTTCCTGGTGCTCACAGTGAGGAACCTGAACCTTTTGACCTCAAACATCTTATTAAAGCCTTTGCCGGACTTTGTCTCTGCAAGGGAAAAAACCGAGAAACTACTGGACTTTTCTCCTCTATAATTCATTCAAGTAAGCCCTTGCTGAGTAGAGGACCTTGGCTTTGATGTTAAAGTCTCCTAATTGGAAGGAAGTGAAGTGTTAGCCTGTCAGGCTATTAGTCTCTCATCAAATACTTTAGGAGGTATCAGAACACTGAAGTTCTCACACTAGTGCAAAGAGAGCATGGAGTGGCCTGGTTTTTGTTAAAATGTTTAAACTTTGCATCTGTCTAACAATTTCTCCCCAAATTTAATATAAGTGGAGTTGTTCCTTGATATTTCTTTCCTTTTATCTGTACTTTTCCCTCTCAGAGCCTCCTTCTTTTCATTGCCTACAACATATCAACTACTGTGAGAAGGAATGTGGGGGATATAACTGGTGTAGGCTATAGAGTCTAGGGGTTCATTTTGCAGCCCTGATTCAAACCCAGGCATTTTGTGCCTAGTGGGACTTACCTAGTTTAATTTGGTTTGTATCATTAGCAGATGTCACTACAGTAATATAGATCATTGTGGGTAATATTCAATTAAACAAAATTTCACAGTCATCCACAGAGAACTTTACAAAGAGTCTTTCTCATAATCATTTATTCCCCTTTCAGGATAACCCTGTCATGAGCTATCCTTTTGGCTAATTCCTTCTGTATATTGTGTGTACCTTATGTACCATCCTCTCCAATTCGGCTCATAAACATCACATTTTTCAATACTGAATGCCCTAGTGAAGTCCAGACACCTTTAACTTACACCTTTCATTTATGTTAAATAGTAGTGTCTTATCAGAAAACCAAAATAGTTCAGTGATGTAGCTACAGAGACTTGATGTGACATTTTTTTTATACTTTTATAACTACTTACTTTTCCCCACTTTTAAAATTTATACCTGGACAAAAATCTTGGCTGTTACACTCAATATAAAGACGTAACACATTTTCTTAGAAGTGATTATAATGATCAGGAAAAGAAATAGATGATATTTTCCTCACAATGTCCTGAGTTGTCCACTACTGAATTCCAGATCAGGCTTTCTTTCCTGTGATTTTCTCTAACCTGCTACACTGCCAAATAACCACCAAGAGTGTGTACGTCATTTACAGAAACTGTGGCTTTATAATCCCTGGAGTATGTAACCCCTAACACAAGCTACTTCATCTGGATATGTGCTGACTTTGAGCAGCTGAGAACCTCTCCCTCGTGTCCAGATTTACTGCCCATCTGGAAGACACTGGAGCTAGAGTTTATATAGAACCGGGTCATAACTTAAGCCACATTAAAGAAGAGATCAGAACAGGCATTTATAGAATTCCTTTCAAGCTGTATTTGCTATTAAACCGAAAATAGCTCCAATTTCCAAAACGAAGGTAAACCTCGAGAGGGCTGGTGAACAGGCCGTGAGCTCCTCCAGGGCTCAGGCACCGGCAGCATGGGAAAGCGTGAGCGTGGCCTACCTGCGCTGGCTTCATCTCATCCAGCTGGATAAAAAACACATCCTGGGAGCCCGAGCTCGGCAGGTTTCAGCAGGAGCCGTGCAGAGCACAGCGCTGGAGGCGCTCGTTGCTCCAGGAGCCCGCTCCACGGCCCGGGCCTCGCCTCATCTTCTGCAGCCATGACACCCATGTCCTTCCCGAGGGGACAGCACTGCTGCCAACCCTCCCGCCCCACCTTCCTGAGGGTTTGTTTTTGTGGCATTGTAGCACACGCACAGCTCGGTTTTTTTCCTTTATCCACGAAAAAAAAAAATGGAGCCACGGGGCTTTTGAAAGAAAACTTTACTGGAAAGTAATAAGTGGGAAATAATTTTCTCTGAAATTTCCCAGAAATAGTCAGTCTGAGGATGAAGCCCAGCATGGAGCATCAAATAAAGGATTAGTTTAGAAATTATGTGAGGCCTTATGTGAGAAATCATGTGATAATAGCTCCTTGTAGTGCAGAGTTTGGCAATTGTAAAATAGGCAATGACATCAGTTCTGCCTATAATTTGCTATTATTAAAAAAAAAAAAAAAGAAAAAGCAAGACCTTCAATTTGATTAGCTGCATATTGTATGTTAAAATAAATCCATAACTATAATTTTTATGACTTATAAAACATTACCTATTACTGTCAAAATCTGCCTTTCCTCACTGCTGCTTCTGTTGTCGTGCTAGTGACATCTGAGTGTAGAATATGGACAACATTTGCTTGTATATTGAGATTGTGATAGTCCATGAAAAACTGCTAATCTGCTGGTCTGGAAACCTTTATCCTGAAAGTCATTGGTGCTTCGCTGTATCATTCAGATTACTAAAATTGTCTGATCAAGAAACTGCTGGATTATTTCTACTTTTATTCCCTGTCCCTTCCATTTTCCTGCAAATTAACCATTCTAAAGGATGTTTATATACTGGCTTCTTATTTACTCTGTTAAATGGAATTCACCATATTAAAGAGAATCAATTTCTCCTGGTCCAGAGTACAGGATTCCCATAAAGCTTCCCATCACTCTAGCCATCTACTTGAAGCAGAAAATTGCTGCTGCAAGCTGTCATTTCCTGCACACTTTCTTTAAGGAGAACCATGACTGGCTTTCTAGGGAAGAATGTTTTGTTTAGTGAATAAAGCTTGCTCTAGATCTATTGCAACTGTAGTATCTGCTTCTCTGTATTTTGTACAACAGCATAACTGACCATTTATTCACTGGGTCAACAGAAAATGCTTGACCATAGTAATAATTAGAGGAGACATGGAAGAGTTTTAAATACTACAGTTTAATGGATACATTACTTCATTAGAAGAGTAATTTTTCATCTCAGCTTATACATGTCAGGCAATCTGACTCCTTTCTTAGTATTAAACTGGCAGTGTTTCATATTTAGAAGTGCTATGCAGATACTAACTAATCAATCAGTTTTCTTATTATAATATTTTATCCTGTTCTGCGGTGTCAGGTTTGCCATATTTTAAACTATTACAAATGCCAATCAGAAGATGTGAAGTGCCCCTTTTGATGCTTAATACCCTTCATTTTGCTTAAATTATGGCTGAACTGAAAGTTCTTGCAGCCATGGTTACATGCCTGTCATCATGTTTTCAGAAACACTGCATTTTTATCTCAAATATAGTGTGGAAACAGCATTCATATTCTGTGGCACTGCAAAGAATAAAAAAATGTAAACCCTGATGCATTTCTATAGTAAGCCATAAGAAAATTATCATTTACAACATACAGAAGGGAACAGAATTGTCTATTTCTGTTGGAAGGAACCTGTAGTGAACATCCAGTCCAAGAGCCTCACCAATTTTGGGCTGACCAAATGTTAAAGCACTTTGTTAAGGGCATTGTCCAAATGTCTTTTTAACCCTGACATCCTTGGGGCATTGATTGCCTCTCTAGGAAGATTGTTACTATGTTTGACCACCCTCAGTAAAAAAATGCTTCTTAATGTCCAGTGTAAACCTCCCCTGGTACAGCACTGAACCTTTCCCATGTCCTTCCACCGGATCCCAGGAATCCCATGGTACCTCCCTCTCCATTTCCCCTCCTCAGGACATTTCAGGAGCAATGAGACCATCCCTCAGCCTCCTTTTGTCCAGACTGGACAAGCCCAGAGCCCTCAGCTGCTCCTCATAGGACATTCCTTCCAATGCTTTTACCAGAAACTTGCCTTGTGTGATTTTTCTTGGTGCTTTGGAAACAAAGCCCCATTTTAAACTGCTATATATATCTTATATCTTTAGATAGTGTAAATTAGTATAATGCTACTAGTTTCCATAAAATTATGATATACCTCCCATATTTTCTTGGGACTCCTGTAAAATCAGAGGGAACTCCTGTGTTGGGGACAGATTTTAATGACTGTGTCATAAGTGCTGACAGACTAATGACCATCTTTTGTTCATCTAAGGGACAAGCAAAAGAAAGTAGTTTCTAGTTCAGTTTAGGAAGTGAAATGAGAGTATTATTGAGCTTGACAATTAAAGGCAGTGAGAGAGTTGGTCAGTGGCTTTGACTCCAGCATTCCTTCTAAACTTACCAAACTCCGCCTACGGGCCATATTGCAGCCAGTAGCACATTGCAGTGTCACTTTAGATCATGCAGGATGTGCAAATTGGTATGAGAGTTCTCTCTTAATTACTGTTAACCACTTTTATAATTTTTACTCTGATAAAAAGTAGAAGAAAGCAGGTAGAAGCAAACAAAAAAAGCAGTATTTGATTTTCATTTTATAGCCTTGTCCCACTGGCTGTTAAAGACATTACTCTAAATTACTTGAGCTTGTAAATAAATCAATTTGGCTACACACCATGCCACATTCTTGAGATTATTTAATCTTGCTTTGAGAAAACATTATAATTGCTAAAATCTTCCTGTATGCTGTTACTCATTTACTTAGTTGTTAATAATACATTATACTTCAGATATTAGGAATGTGTCTAGTTTACAGAAGTTTCTAATAAGCATTGTTCGCTCTGCTGGTCCTTTCAGTGATTATGAGCACAGTATAAAGAACTATACACAGCTTTGCAGTTATGACATGCCTTAGGTAGGCAACAAACTAGGTAAGTACAGCTGAGGTTTAGCACCTAGATAGTTTGAATGGAGATAGCACTGGAACAATTCCTTCTCAAAACCATGAAAGAATCTGTCTCCAGGCATGTGGATTTCTGCCAAGACACAATTTCTGTCAGCAAAGTCAACACTTATTGTCCAGTGATCTTAAAAAGAGTAGATTTTTAAAATATTTTTCATAAGTTTTCTCAAACTTGCCTCAACAAAAGAATGATTGATGGCCACTCCAAGAGCTGTTATAACAGTGTATTTCAAGAACAACAAAAGTAATAAAGGGCTGATGTTCCACATTCTTGAGGAACTGCATGCCTATGTTTGAAATATTTCCTTACAGAGTAATGGCATAATGGCATAGCATACTCCTGGACAGTGTCTATAACATTGCTATAAAATCATCTGAAAATTTAAGAAAATTTAAATGTCGGGGATTTTGTTTTGTTTGTTTATTTGTTTTGCATGTAGAAGAAGTCTGGTGTCAACACCTGAAGTGCTTACTGTGGATTTGATTTGACACTAAGGAAGTCTGGCCAGATTTGGACTGTCACAGCTGCTTGGTAATTCTCCACCTATCTATTCCATGTATGCATGCAATCCAATTAAACTGTGCTCAAAAACTACCCAGACTGTGAATGTCTTCTACTGACGGCATACTTGAAGAAGAAAACCTTACAGATGCTTTCATCTCCATGTGATGAAAGAGGAGCTGGTGAGGCAGAAAACTGGCTGAACAGCTTTGTCCAGCCAAAAGTGAACAGAGAGTTTTGGCTGGAACTTGGGGAAAAAGGGATGGAAGAATCCCAGGATTCATCCCTCAGTGCTGGGGAAGTTCATGGAGTAAATCATCTTGAGTACCATCATGTGGCATGTACAGGACAACTAGGGAATCAGGCCCAGCCTGCATGGGTTTGGGAAAGGCAGGTCCTGCTTGACAAACTTGATTCCCCTTTATGACAAGGAGATCTCCTAAGTGGAACAGGGAAAAGCTCGGAAAATGTTTGTCTGGGCTTTGGTAGAGCCTTTGACACCTTCTCCCACAGCATTACCTTGGTGAAACTGTCTTCCCAAGGTGTGAGCAGATGCATTTTTTGCTGGGTGAAAAACTGACTGGATGGCAAGTCTTGGAGAGCAGTGGAGAATGGAGTTACATCTGGTTGCTGTCTGGTCAGTAAAGGGGTTCCCCAGGGCTCATTATTGGGGCCAGTCCTGTTTAATATCTTTACTGATGATCTGGATGAGGGGATTGAGGAAACCCTCAGTCAGTCCATAGACGACATCAATTGACTGGGAATGTTGACCTGCTGGAGGGCAGGAAGGCTCTGCAGGGGGATCTGGACAGGCTGGACTGATGCTGAGGCCAGTGGTGTGAGGTTCAACAACGCCAAGTGCTGGGTCATGCCCTTGGGTCACAACAACCCCTGCAGTGCTACAGGCTGGGGAAGAGTGGCTGGAAATGGACCAGGAAGAAAACAACCAAGGCCAAGAGGAAAAGGATGTGGGGTTGCTGGTCAATAGCAGCTCAACATGAGCCACAATGTCCCCAGGCAGCCAAGAAGGCCAATGGCACAGGGCCTGTATCAGAAATAAAGGTCCCAGCAGGACCAGGGCAGTGATCATCCCCCTGTAGTTGGTGCTGGTGAGGACACACCTTGTGTGCTGTGTCCAGTTCTGGGCCCCACACTACAAGAAGGACATTGAATGTCTCTGGAGAATGAGCTGATCTAGGTACTGGGTCATGAGGAGCTGCTGAGGGAGCTGGGGGTGTTTTGGCTGGAGAAAAGGAGGTTCAGGGGTGACCTTATCACTCTCTACAACTCCCTGAAAGTTGGTGGCAATTGGGCTCTTCTTCAGGTAACCAGCTACAGAACAAGAGGAAGAGACAAGAGGAGGTTCAGGTTAGGTACTAGGAAATATTCCTTGATCCAAAAGACATTGGAACAGGCTGCCCAGGGGAGTAGTAGAGTCACATTCTTGCAGCTATTTAAGAGACGTGTAGATGTGACATTTGGGGATGTGGCATACAGTTTAGTGGTGGACTTGGCAGTGCTGGGTTAACAGTTGGGCTTGATCATCTTGAAACTCTTTTCCAACCTACATGATTCTGTGATTCTATGAGAAGTCAACCCCAAGGACCCACTTTACTTGGCAGAAAGGCAGTACTGATCTTAGAAGAAAAAGCAACGATTGGACACAAGTACATGAACCTCTATCACTCATCTGACTGGTAAAGCCAGAGATTAAATGCAATATAAATTATACTTGTAGGCAATACATTTCAGAACACAATAAAGTCTTGACTGCAGATGTACCTTGAGAGACAGGTATGTGTTTTACATGATTTTACCAGTATAATGCTCTTGTTTTCTTGCTTGCTTCTCTTTCAAGTGTATCCTTGGCATCTGGCTCTGGTTTCAGAATAGGTAATCCACTGTTTTTTTGTCCTTGGTTTGCGTGTCTCTAACTAACTGTGTGACCCCATTTCACTGCATTGGAAGAAATGTAGATCAGTTCATAGGTTATACTAGAACTGGTATTTCTCCTCCATAGTTCTCCTGCAATTTAACATATAAATAACCGCTCAAGACTGTATCTCAGGGGGGAGGGTGAGAGGGTGAAGCCATGTGAAGTGCTTGCTGCATCTCAGAGAAATACATCTGGTGAGGCTGTAGAGCGCATTAGCTCACCAAGGTGATGAAGTGAAGTTTGAAATGACATTTAAGTGCCATGAGGGACAGCTGAAAATGAGAGCTACTGACTGTGTAAGGCTTTTTCTTTCAACATACTGAAAAGCTTTAGTTATTCTTGCTAACCTGCTGCTAGCCCAGTGGGACAAGGTTTATAAATATTGAAGAAAAAAAAATAAAGGTATGTGTCCTCTACTTGAACATTTTTCACAGTAGCAATCTGATAGAAATGTGCTTATACCTAGAAGATGGTGCTGGATTTGATGGTGGAAACAAGCCACATCTCAATGCCAGTACCTCAATAGACACAAATCATATCCTGGATTCTGCCAGCTTAGAGAATTACTGAACTGTAATAATATGAATAATCCCATCATCAAAAGGAGCACTCTGATACCTTTCCTCTCTGGCTTGATTTATTTTCCTTTTGTAAAGAATTTTTAGAATATATTTTACAATATAACATCAAAAAAAAAAAAGAATATTAAGATATGTAACAAAAATAAGTATTTTCTTAATATAAAACCAATAGAGATATCTGTCCCATTTGCCAAATGATTTGAGATAGAGCAAAAAGAATAAAAGCAGCACATTTATTTGCTTCACATATAGTAATGACACAAATAATAATGACATCAAACAATTCTGTTGATTTAGCAGAATCAAGGACTGAGTGTCTTCACCTGACTCATGGTCTCTTGAGTCCACTGCTGGAGAAAAACTGGGCCAAATTTTTCAATCCTTTCTTCATTAGTCTATGGCTCCATGACACCTTAGATTAGCCTAATGAGTGGTCTCATTGGACATCACACAGTTTGCTACATTTTTTCATTTGGTGAAGAAATGTTTCACATACATCCCACAGAAATAGTTATGTCTTCAGAAGTGACTGCATTACAAATTCAGTGATTTGAAACTAAAGAAATGCCATGGTGTGCAACACTTTTAAATAATTTATAGTTTAGAACATTTATTGTTGTTGGACAGAATAGACCCAAAATCCTCCTAAAGACCCTTTCCCCCTTCTTCTGTATATTTTGAACTACATATTAATTTGCTAAGAACTACTATGCTATCACTTTTCAAAGGTTATTGTATTAATTTTGGAAATTCACACTGAATTATTTTTTTTCTCCGAAATGAATGCCAAAATTCATACCAATTTCACAAGTCCGGGATTTTGTTATGTTTCTTTATAACTAATTGCAAATTATCATAATTAGTATAAATGTGTTAGATGTTTTATATAGAACTCAAAGTGGTCTTGCACAAGCTTCAGAACTATTTTTAACAAATATTTCAGAGATACATTCACTCTGTTTTGTGTTTCCTAGTAAAAATCACCATCAACTCTTCAGCATTACCTATTATATTTTTAGTTTGCCTAAACAGAATAAATGCAAAATTTTAGTACACACCAAAGATACAAACAGAGCACTCACTGACTTCTCCTGGATGTTTATACTAAAATGAATTTTAAAATAAATTATCAGAAATAGTGAGATGGAAATAAAGAGCAGAAACTGATTATATGCATATCCTCACAGTACTGGATATGTATATTTCTCTCCAGAACAGAATACATAGCAAATAGTCTGAAAATTTCTGAGTGAGAATTTTCTTTGGAATAGGATTTCCATGTATAGAACTGAACTTAAAAACAGAGGTGGAATTCCTACCTGTTTGGACGTCTCTGTGCATGATGTTATTAATTTCTGACACTTTGGTGTAATCAAGTCTTTAGCAAGGGCTTTGGTACTTAGCATTCTATAATTTATTTAATATCTGTGCTCTTAATAGGGCTGTAAAAGTAATTGCTTTGGGTCATCTCAAGTGGAAAGCAAATCTTTTTGGTTTCCCAGAAAAATATTAATTTCTGGCACATACCAATGAAAATATTCATGTAGAGCTGGAAAATGTGCTCATTCTTGTAGACATCTGTATGAGCTTGGCTACTTTATGTTTCTGAGGTGAGAATCAGCTGCCACAAGAAAATCTGACACTCATTTTGAAGACAAAAAAATCTAGAGAAACACATTTGGTTAGACTCTCCCAGACAGTGTCAGAAAGTATTAGACTCAAAGGTAAGAGTGTATCTGTAAAAGTGGAGGCAGGTTTTCTTTCTGGGAAAACTCAGTTTGACTTCAACAGCAATTTATATCATAGTGCTGTGTGCTACTGCTGTTTGTCAGTAGAACCATGCAGGTAAAAATGCCAGGTGAGTGGAGAAGCAGAAGACTGAATCAATATAGAGCTACTAAAAGAAGTATTATGTTTATGACAATAATGTCCAGATAGCTGTGATAATTAACCTAATTTTACACAAAGAAAACCTCAAAGTCCAATTTGATGATGCAGTGACCTATGTTTGCAAACTGTGTGTTTTGGAAGCCATGGTTGAATTTCAGGATATGGACAGAGACCTTCAATTATAAATATGTTCTAATATTGTGTTAAAATAAAAACAAACCAGTTGCTGAACAGACACCCAGGAAATTATTATGTTATCCTGCACTCTGGAATGGGCCCCAGAGGGGTGCAAGCACCTGCTCACCACAGGGGCAGTTATGGGGTCAGACCAGAATGTGCAGGGTTTGCAGCCCTCAAAGGATGGAGCCTGTGCAGCCTCTCTGAGCAGCCTGCTCCTCTGCTCAACCATCCTCTAGGGAATTGTATGAGAAACTGAGAAATGTGTTTTTTCAGACTGATACTGTGTTATTGAGGCAGCAGTTATCTGTTTCAGGGGTGAATACCAGCCCCATGACCACAGAAACAGCCAGAGAAGTTTTGGGTTATTTTCAGAAATGGGCGATGCAATAGACCACAATCAGAAACCATTATTTGGATGGGGGGAAGGAGGAGCATTACAAATCCATGGATGAAATCAGCTGATAAATTTAAACTGAAGAGGAATAGTACTAACCCTTTAAAATTTTCAATTATTTTGAGGAAACTACTTGGCCTAATTTCAGGCAGAGAAATCCATTAGAAATCCTCAGAGAAAGGGTGAGCCAAGACAATCACTTCAGGAAGATATTTAAACAAGGCCCTGTGCCAGTAAATGACTCAGTAAGCCACAGGTTTTGTGTGTGGGTTTTTTTCCTCTTAAAATGTTAAGTCACAGATAAAGTGCAGAAAGCTGTAGCAGAGATGGAAGGAGCTGGGTAATCTCTTCATTACAGCTGAGTGAGGATTTTTCTGCAGGAAGATTTTCTGCAAAATATAGTACTTTAATTTCATCTCAAGTAAACTGAAGCAAAACCTTTTATTTAAAATTATATCATAATGTGGTCTCCTTTCTTTCTTTCTCTTTCTTTCTTTCTTTCTTTCTTTCTTTCTTTCTTTCTTTCTTTCTTTCTTTCTTTCTTTCTTTCTTTCTTTCTTTCTTTCTTTCTTTCTTTCTCTTTCTTTCTTTCTCTCTCTCTCTCTTTCTTTCTCTCTTTCTCTCTCTTTCTCTCTCTTTCTCTCTTTCTTATTTTTTTCCATGTGGCAGAGATCAAGGTTTTAATTTCCAAGTTCACCTTTGCTCCCTGCACCTCTAGTGGTGCTCTGTGAGAGCCGTCATGCCTGGCAGAGCCAGATGCTACACTTCTCCTCCATTTCCCAGCCTGGTCACCCAGGGCAATTATTTGTGGCCACACAAGTCAGATGGGCAAAATCACAAAAGATGAAGATACAGGTTTAACCATTTTTTAATTTAACCACTTTTGCTGAGTGCAGTAGAGCCACTTTAGGCACCCTCTGTGTAGCGGATGGAAGTCTGTGATGCTCTAGGTCACTGTTCCTCCTCTCCATAGCAAGACCTTGTCTGTTCAAGCAGCCTGTTTCTTCCACTGTTGCCTTCTTTACAATTGTGGGCTTTGGTGTGTCATATTTGTCCTGTGAAGGAGAGATTTTGGTGGAAGATGTTTGAAGGCTGGCAGTAGCAAGCAATTGTGAACCCCAACCAGATGGATCAAAGGGTGAACTGATGAAACATTTACCAGCAGATCCCATGGACTTCATGACTGTAAGGCCCAAGGTCCTCTGCGTGAAGAATAGAAAACATCAGACTGTACTGCCAGATCTGCCTGTCCAACCTGCTGAGGGCACAGCTGGAAATGAATGTACCTGCAGACAGGTGTAAGAAGGAAAAGCAGATTTTCTACGAAAGATTTTCCACATGTTGATGGCTCTGGGGTTATTTATGCCCACCATTAGTTTCTCTCAGAGGTCAATGAATGATCAAAAAATCTACGCAAAATGCAGATATTTCAGAGGGAAAAATAAGCCTATGTTTTCCAATTCATTGCTCTCCACATATGTTATATTCCTGCAGAATGGTCTCAAAACACCAAAGTTGACAGTTATCACTGTAAGATAAAATTCTGAGAGCTCTGTTTAATTTGGCCTTGTCAAAAAACCCGCAAATAATTGTGTCATAATTGTTACAGAAAACCATCTTCCTCATCCAAGTTTTCAGCTTTATTAATTTGGTTAAAAAACCAAACCAAACCAAACCACACCACATTAACATCTGACTTTTTAAAAACATAAACATAATTTCTTCATATGATGCTGAAGATTATGCTTGTATTGCAGTGCTTAGAGAAAAATTATGGACTCAGTACTTTTAAAGCATGTAGGTAAGAGAATTGCATGCTGGTAACACATGAGTGTGGAGGGCAGGTAGTCTGTGCAGGACTAAATCTAACACAGAAAAGGTCAGGTCTCCTAGGAAAAAGGTTGGTCTTGAGCTTTCACCTCAGAAATAGCTTGGCTTCTGCTGCTCCTTAAATGGTTCTACTTTGCACTGACTTTTACCCAAGCTGCATTACAACATGCTAATGCTTCCCAAATTCATTTACATAAATCAATCAGGGATAAGAATGCAAATGCAAAAATATCAAGGATATGAAACAATTTACTTGATATTAATTATTCTTCATAGTGAATATCATTAGCCTAGGAGAGAGGTGATTTTGTTTAATATTTGCAATGATTAAAAAGAAGGAAGTCCAAACCAGCAACACCTTCACTTGATACTTTCAAAGGGCCAGTTTCAAAAGGCTGAAAACAATTATGAACCAGATCAGGTAGGAGGCAGATTTTAATTAAAAACACACTAATAATAATCAGAAATTGTTTAAGAACGCTTTAACAGATATTCAGAAATACACACTTTCACATCTGTGAAAGGCCACAGTGGTTGAAAACACAAGTTGATTTTAGAAATGAAAGCAGATACACATGGATGTATGCAAAAGTTAAGTTCTCCCACATGTATGTGTGCACATATGAGCAAACTGAGAGTTGCTGGTTGTAAGAAAGAAGATACTATTGATAACAGTAATAAATTTTATATTAATATTGTAGAATTTTAGAGCTCATAAGAGAGTCACAGGTAGAAAGAATGTTTGACCATCAGGCATGCAAATTAACACCTTATGAAAGTTTGCATATTTATTTTTTTTTATATGAAATTTCTTTGTTGTGTTGCTTGGCAGAAAGTTTAAGAAGACAAGGAAGTGGAAAAGACAACTTTTCACACATTTTCCATTTGGAATCTTCAGAAGATGGCAAACAGCAACAATTTGTGTTAGAATTTTTGATGTTGGCAAGTACTGATAATTGACCTACAGCAAGATGATGCACTGGAGAAAGAGCCCTTAGGTTCCTTAGTGGTGGTTTTCACCACTTTTGACTCTAAGATAACCTGAAGAAGTTGCAGAGAAAAAAACCCAAACAGCAGCACCTCCACCCCAACATTTTGTTACCATTTCAGTTACCTTGCATGAATAGTAAGGAGTCTATTAGGTTGACATCAACCCTGGGGCAAAATAGAGTGGCTGATGGTTGTTTAATACAGAATTAGAAGAAAATATGCAGAGAAAGATTTTTTAAAAAAGTATAAATACCTTATAAGCAGGTAAAAATCAATCCCAAGTTTGAATGTTTAATTTTTACAAGCAAGACTCCTGCTACAATGAATTCCTACAAAGTATTAAATTCAGAACCAGTCAACATTTCAGTTAAGAAATTACAGTGATTAGTAAAATCAGAAACTTGACATCAAATGAGTGCACTAAAATCCAGTTAGTATAGACACAGGGAGTAACAGTAAATGTCTTTTAATGTGTCAGATTTGTTTACACCATACAACGCTTTTGTCAATGATCTGAAAAACGCACAAAAATTTTGTTAGAAAAGACAGCAGATTATTTTCATTAAATATTGATGGATTCACAACTTATATGGAAGACGTTACAGTTCTTACATCACAACATTACAGTTCTTCACATAAAGGGGTGCAAAAAGAACAAATATATGTCCATCAGCCTTGTTTGTTAATTTTTTAAACCTAAGCTCTCACTCCACTCAAAAGTTCTCAGATGATTTTTGCTTGGCATTGAAAAACTGTTCAGGGGAAGCAAGAATAAGAGTAAGTGGACAAATTAAAAGCTCTGACAGAGAACCAATAAAGAGCATCTACAAATGTGCCTTTCATCTGCTTGTGAGGCTTGTCATCATCCCAAAACTGCAACAGCTTCAGTGATCTCATATTTATTGTATGAGCCAGTTTAGATCAGCCACTGAGAAACTATTGTATCTGAAAGGGCCTGCTCTTAAAAATAGGACATGCTTTAATAATTTTACTTGCAGCTGAAATCAAAGCTGCAGTAAATTCTGTGGCAAGTGATCTCATCTCTAAATCAATATTAATGCACAAGACAGCAAGCCACTTTACTATTATATATAGTTACATATATAATAGGACCAGCCATTACATGTTATATTAATAATCATGATTATGTATTCTTCTGGTTGATGTAGCTAAAACTCCCATGCAGGCCTGTGAATGACCCCCTGTACCAAAAGAAAAAAATTATCACTACTCCCTGGTAAGATAAAAATTGGCAGCACATAAGGGATGGTTCTCATTTCTGTACACCTCTGAAAGTAGCAGGAAGGTCACGATCAGTAGAAGTATGTGAGGAATTCATAAAGATCAAAAGACAAACATACCTCTCAAATATTTTTTCAGTGTCGCATCTGATTTTAGAATAGATACATGTGGTGTTCTAACGTGGGCTATCAGCAGACAGAGTTTTTTAGCTGGTAATAACTCCTGTGTGCACACACATATTCCTTCTTCAGAAGAAGTACTTTAAAAGGCACTAAAGCAAATCAAGGGCTTTGAGATGTTTTGTATCAGCTGCATGCCATTTTATCTTGCAACAAGAGACTGGGTGAGCCACTCGAGCTGTTTTTGATCCTTCCACAATTCTGCTTGTAATGTCTCCAGATAATTTGGTACTAGGAAAATGTCACATCAGACACAGATACATGGAGCACACACTTTGACAACGTTCTAACCATAGGAAGATTGAATGTGCAACTACTTATATGGTCCTAATCACCAGGCTATTGAGCACCTCAGGTATTTAATGCTGCTGATTCCCACAGCCTGCCTATGAGCTAGGGGAGTTTTATTAGCATGTGCTCTGTCAGAGCCTTGTGTTATTTGATAAAACCAAATAGTCGCTCCAGGTCACACAGGAATTCTACAAGCAAGCCACAGATATGTTCCAGACACAAACTGCACAAAGATCTTTCTGGGAGAGATAATCTGGAAGCAGACAAAATGAGCTGGACCTAATGATTTAACAAAGTTTGCAACTTTATTGAGGTAGAAATTCTGTTTTGCTATTGAGGTAGAAATTGTGTTTTTCTAAGTTCAAATGAGATAACATGCAACAGAGCAAAAAAGCAGACATCACACTTCTTAGTTTTGTGAAAATATATCACAAAATCATTGAAGAATTCTATAAATTTAATTGAAACAGTTCCCCAGTAGTATCACTAAATCATGCCTTACAATTCCAGTTTACCAAATGCCTTCAAGGGAATCATAATAATATTTTAAATATATATATATATATATATATAATATAAACAATAAGCAGAAGGGGTTCATTTGTAGCTGTTTACATACTGTCAGGATCCTGCAATTCATTTCAGATCTGGAGTTGGTTCAGAGCCTCCTCACACATCCTTACTACCTGCACAGCAGTGGCTTTTCAGGTGTCATCTCTGTGCCAGGCAGGATGGGCACTCAGGAGAGAAAATAAAAGGATTTCTGGGATGCCTAAGACTGCAAAACAGATTTTTTAAAAAGTAGTGTATCCACTATTAGACTAACTGATGCAGTTTCCGTATAGAAATTTACTTTTGAATTTCAAATGTGTTACACAAGGGAGTTGCCATTGTCTACAGACTACTTAGAAAAGCATGGGCTTCACTTCAAAAATAATAGTCTTTCCTTTTGTCTTTATAATTTCTTGTTTATAAGTTATTTTTATTTCATTCACACTCGTTTCCTTTGTACCATACTAAAAAGTGTCTGTTTTTCCCATACACTGAAACACTGTTGTTAAATATATTATACTTCTTAAATCCACAGTGGCTTCCTGGCTTTTGCAGTACAGGCATATCCATGCTTTCAACACAAAAAATAAAAAAAGTGACTGGAAATAAAAGAGAAAGTTTTTGAAAGTTCTATAATTTATGATTACCTGACTGCGTTTTCAGTGTCACCTCCAGAATATTTTACTTGCTAGGAAAGTCATAAAGCACCGCTTCACATTGAGTTTGCTCTTAAAACAAAGCTCATTTGCATTTTGCACTACAGGGAGTTACTTGTAAACTTCCACGCAGCAAGGTGTGAACAGAGTAGTGACAACAAACCATGAATTATACAAAGATGTAATCCAATTCACAGAATCACCCTAAAGCCTGAGTGCTTATCAGGTGCTTCTATTTGCACAAAAGTTCTCCGAGTATAAAAAAAAACTCTAACACTAAACCAGGCTTTGCAATGCATTGGTTTTATCAACACCTTTTATAACTTAAGGGATGATTGAAATAGCATGGAAAGTAGCCTTGCCTGTGAAGGTGGAGAGGAAGAGGGCTATAAACCAGACATGTGCAGTCCAACTTCACAGTGACAGTGACAGGACACGGGAATGGAGCAAAGCTGTGCCAGGGGAAGCTCAGGTTGGACAGGAGGAAAATGTTCTTCACTAAAGGGTGGTTGGTCACTGGAAAAGGCTTCCCAGGGAAGCAGTCACAGTAGCAAAGTCTGTCAAAGCTAAGGAGCATCTGGATGATTCAGTTTTAAGTATTACTGTGAGGAGCAGGACATGGGATGTGATGAACTTAAAAGGACACTTCTAACTTGATATACTCAAGACTCTGCTACAGACAGATTAATTCTGAACTTGATTCATGAGGTTATGAGAGTTTTTTTTAATTCAGTTCAGACAGCTCCTTCAGCAAACACTGTGCCTTTTCTAGTTCATATAGATTTTCTATATTTCAGGTTTTCCCACTGTGTTTCTTTAAATTCCAATATTTCTAAGTGGGAAAAAAAAAGGTTTTTGTGTTATACCTTTGGCAGATCCATCAGATATAGATGCTCCACATCATGTTGGGTTTTTAGGGATAGTTCTTAGTGCTGATAAATTCATTATTTGCAGTTAGGAAATAATGAAGTTTGTCTTCTGGTTTTAAAAATATATAAGCAGAAAACACTTTTTAACTTCTCTTCTATGGCCATTAAACTGGTGCCTTAAAAGTACTGGAAGAGCATGACTGGAAATCTTTCTCAGCAGGAAATCTTTGGCTTTGTTCTGTGGTTAATGGTTAAACACTACCTCTCCCTGACCGATTAACAAGGTTTACAAAAATCTTAAGGGAATGGTTATTTGAAGGATAGATAGTTATTGGAGAAAATTGTTTTGTTACATTAAAACAATAAAGAAAAAGGTAATAAAGTAGTTGATTCAAAAAAATGATAATGCAGCAATTAGGGGGAAAGTGAAACTTTAAAATAAAGGCCAGTGCTGTTGTAACAAACAAGGAAACAAACAAAATTTCAAAAAATAAGAAGGAAAAAAACTGGCCAAGAGCCAAGAAATACCATAAAATCGACAAAGAAGGGTAGTCCAACACATTTTCTGACAGAAATAGCAGATATAAACCCCTGAGTTTCAAGAATGCATTTTGTCTCTTTTAAAAAACATCTAAGGACAGCTAGTCTTGCCATCTAGGTATTTTCAATAATATCTATCAGAAAGTTGAAAGTAGCATCTGTTTTACAATAAAACCCAGAATAGCTGTCAGCATTTCTTAATCATTAATAAACTTGCACAAAATAGAGGCAATAACACTAAAATCACATTAATAAAATTAAATTAAGACAGGCTTGCCCAACTGTTTAACATGAATGAAATTGGTGTAAAGTCATTGTTTGTGGAAGCTGGATTGAGGATAACCAGAAGGCCTGGATATGACATTCTACTCCATCCCAGGACTTTTGATAAACAGATGTTGATTTTTGATTGAAAACCTTAAGTTCAAAAATCACGTAAGGATAGATTATTCAAAAATATTATATGAAACTGTAGCTTAATTTTGCTAATTTATTTGTTCATATCAATTTCCCTAAGGGGACAAAATTATTCTGATCAGTCTTCTGATTTATTTTGTTCGGCTGGAAAATAGCATTACAAATTTTATGAAGAATAAGTGGTTCTGAGAAGAACACAGACAAATATAAACATTTTTGAAAATGCAGAGAACTTAAAATGTATTCTTGCATAAACCTAGTTTTTGCCTATATATGTGCAAAAATTACAAAAGTGTACTAAATGCATGAAATAGGAAGGAAAGTTTCATAGACTGGATTAATTTTACACTGCAACATAGGCTCATCATCACTTTGTTGCTGCAAATTTTTTAAAGAAGTCTATGAATCAGTCATTTTCCTTCACTTCGCAGTCCTGACAACCTCCATCCTGTTCCATTGTAATGCAATTTCTTGCTGTAACTGGAATGCAATACATAAGTGAGAGGAGACGACTACCATTATCATATCTTTCTTCAAACTGAGATGAGTTTACTGCAGTTTGAAATAAAATTAAGCAGGTAGTGGACTTCATGCATTGCTCGTCATGCCCAAATTCCTGAAGATTGAGAAAATCTTAGAAAAGTTGCTCAGAAGAAGTTTCTACTACAAACACATGAAGGGGCAAAAAAATCATTGTTAAGTACTATGAACATATGGGTCAATGTGAGCTTTTAAGATCCAGCTGCTCGTGACTAAAGTGAATCAGCTCTGTTACAGGGTAATGTGATTCCAACAAGCTGCTGCTGAAAGCAAAACATGGTCAGGGCTTACAAGAAACTCCGGCTACAAGGAACCATTGTAATCTAATTACTCACTTTCTGTGTGCTCCCCACATTGTTTCTGCCCATAATCAGTGGCTTTCAGACAAAAGGTGCTGGTAACAGCAGACACCCAGTATATACATACCTGGTAGGACTTGGGTCACAAACTGTTCCTGAAGCCTTCAGGCACTCACAGACTGCAGAAGAGTAGAGATTTCTCTAAGTTCAGTGTCTACTGGTGTTGTAAACTTCAAAATGATAAAATTTGTTGCTAAAAGGAAATATGCCAGCTCTGTCTGGCAGACAGAGATTCAGATATGATTTGATGGCCACTAAATTTTTTGGGTTGGGGTGGTTTAGGGTTTGGTTGTATTTTTTGGTTTTTTTGATTGTTTGGTTTTCGGGGTTTTTAGGGGGTTTTTTTGGGGTTTTTTTTTTTTGGTTGGTTGACTAGTTATTTTTTTGTTTGTTTGTTTATTTGTTTTTTGTTGCAAGTTGATCACTGTGAACTTGATCAAATCAAAATACAGATGTATTACAGAACATGGTTTCTAGCTGAAATAATAGCAGCTGATTCATTCATCTCTCAATGTCCCTTGGGCAAACCAAACTGGCTGTAGAACACATTTAAGAAGATTGAAAAAAGAATTAAAACCCAGACATTAATGATTAATACAGGCAACAAGGAAAAATTAACAGTGGGAAATAGAAAACCATTTATTTTTAAATACAGATAAAAGATAATCATTGTGCTGCTAATGAATGGTCTTAGATACACGGAACAGAATCTACCAATTTGCTTAAGTACTCAAATTGCCCTAAGGTGTTTATGTTATTTTGGTAACAGCTTTGAAATTCAGAGTAATGCAAGACTGAAAGGGCCCTCTTGGATCACAGAAATCCATGCACTGCTACCTGAGTCAGCTATGGCAGTCAATTATTTTATTATATGGTCAAAGTCCTCTTAAAAACAAATTTTGGTGTTCTTATTTTGATGTGGGTGAGCTGTCTCTACAACAGCTACTGGATAGCTGTTCTAGAACCTCACTCCTTTAATGCAGTAGAGAAGTTTTCAGCATATTTTTAGCAGTTTATGTCCATCTGTTCCTGTGCCAACACTGTTAGCTTAAAATACCTTTTTTCTTCTCCTGCTACTAACTTTATTGACATGTTTGTTAAAAAAAAAAAAAAACAAACAAAAAAAAACCCCCCTTTTTTTTTTTTTTTTTTCCAAATCAGATTGAGGAAAATGTTCTAATTTCACACCTTGATAGCTTTCTTTCTGTCTTTTTCCTTTTTAATTTTTCTGATTTGCACTTGAGGAACCAGAACTGCACCCCATACTCCAGATATCCCTGCTTTCTGCTGCCTGGTACAATTGCATGCTATGAAATCCTCCTACAGGACTTCAAACTCCATTGGGATCTTTCTGTTATGAAAGGGGATTCCAGTTACTTGGACTTCCCAGCTCACAACTTTGAATTTTGGTTTCCCTTTCACAATTTCAGTTTGAATTCATAGACATTTGCTCCTGGCCATCTCTTTTCTTTTGACTCCATAATGAGTATTACAATCAAAGATGAAGAATAGACTTAATTTTCAGACAGATAAAAGCCTTCTTTTTCTCCTTACTGCATTCAAGTAATCTTTCTTTCTAGGGTATACAGAGTGGCCCAACTTCGGCTGGAGGGTGAGCAGAACACTTCTGTCCAGGGAACTGCAGAGGCAGGTGGTGGCAGGACTCAGCTGACAAGAACTTCAAACCCATTCAAGTTGAAGAGGACATGGATGTCAAATGTCCCACTTTTGTGGCAAAGACATTGACCTCTAGACTACTGAGCAAAAGGCTGCATCCTGATATTTCTCCAAATGAAGACTTTCTTGGAGTGTTTTCAGGTTGAAAATCTTGGGTTCAGAGTTGACTGGGCATAAAACAATGTGGAAATAGGAATGCTGCCAGTCTTAATGTCGTTTGCACACGACTTAAGTGTTTTATTAGAGCTTTGATTTTGTTAATAAAATATTCAGAGCAGTTCCTGCCAAGTGATACACTGGCAGCAGACCTTGTACACAGTGAAGTTTATTTTAATACAGTCATAAAATAATAATGTTGAAGAAAGTGTTTTTTGACTTTTCTGCCCACTTACCTTATTTTGGCTCTTTATACTAAGCCATGAAACTTCTGAAGTGTCCATTTACAGACTGTTGACTTAAACAAAAGAACAAAATTCTGTTTCCATGCTTTAAAATCCTAATTGCCACATTTCAATGAATGTGATCATGACAGCCATAAGGATCCCTGAATTAAGACCTTTTGCTGCATAGTCTGGGACATGGCAGCTCACAATAAATGACATGGGAACCAGATCCTCACCTGGGGTAAAAGGCCAGGGCTGCACTGGCAGAGAGAGGTTGACTCGGATCAGCTGAGGATGTGAAGTTTGATTGTTATGTTGTAAGGGCAGTACCTTGACATGCAAGAATGAAGAATCAGATTTGTCCTAAGGAAGTTTATGTGTTTCCTTTGTTTTCTGCTACCAAATTCCTTTGACATTCTAATTTGGGTCCCTAAGATAATTTATAACATAAATACCGCTGAAGATAAGGGGGCTCTGATTCCATTTTAAATGTATAACTCCTTCTTAGAGATAATTTAATTTCTATAGTCGTAAAAATAACATATCCAATAATTATGCTTTCAGGGAATATGGCCCATGATAAATTGTCACCAAATGAGGATGGCATTAGATCATCCTTCCACATTATGCAGTGTTCATTTAGACTAGAGAAAACTGAGATGTGTGCAAATGAAACTGTATTCTGCAATATTTGATATATATAACTAAAGCAACATCTCCAAAAATATATTCAGAGGAAAACCTGCTTTACCGAAATCTAAAGTGTTGTCCTCAGAAATGATCATAAAAATTGCCCAGTTTACTTTACATTTATATTCTATATATCTATCTTTATAATAAAGTGATGCTTAGAAGCTTTTGCAGAAAGTTGTCTCGTGTAATGCAGATACAAATGCACAAAGTAAAACAAAGTCTCTCATGAAAAGCTTACTTCTTAAATTGCTGGGGAAGAAAAAGAGACCTTTGCTATGGAAACAGGGTAGAGACAGATTAAATGACTTGCTCCGGGTCATTCCTGAATAACTGTTCAATGCCTTAAGCATGGGGCCATTCTTTTGTTCCATTTCAGGTCAGGTATTTGTAAAATGAAGGTGTATATTTCTTCTGCTTTTTCTACTTTCTTTTTCTTCTTTGAAGCAATCTACACAAAACCAGAAAAGCAGAATATTTTCAGAAACACCTGTGTTAAGCATTCCAAAATGAGTCAGACTCGACAAGACTCAATTTGCAAAAAAGTTATTAAAGTGGCTTTCAAGCTGTTTTCAACCAAGATTTCCTCTCAGCAAATAGTAATGTCTTTGTCCAGTTGTTGCCCAAATTCAGAGGTAGATAAATGCTAATGGCTTCAATTTGCAACAACAACAAAAATCTGACTTCCTTGGAATTGACTTAGAAATGTTTCAACACATCAGGTTTCAGTATCTGATGTTGGGCTAACATCTGTGTCTTTTCAGAGGTTAGAAGTAAGATATCCTTTCATTTTCATTCTCTGAAATTCTTAGTGTGGAGATATTCTCAGAGCATACTAAAATGAAGAGTCTGAAAAAGCAGTGGTGGCCAACCCTTTCACTCCCACTGGGAAAAGAAATATTAGCTTTTCACTCCAGATTCAGTGTTCATCTCTGAATTTTGGAATCTGTGCATCTTGGCCTTGACCCTGGCATTACAAGCACTACTGTTCTTTGCTTTTAAGGAAGTAACCACATTTTCTTCTGTGACAAACCTCTGTTTTGGTGGTTTTCTACTCTGGTATTTGGATAATACAGGTCTGAATTCTTCTGTCAAAGGAAGGGCTAGAAACTGGGTTTCCTTGGTTGGTGGGAGTGGTCCAGTCTCTAGAATACCATATTGTGCTATAGGGCTAATGTATTACATTTTGAAAAGAAAAGCACTAATCACCTACATGAAATTGAAACTCATACTGTATCTTTTGTAATAACTTTCTGGCTCCAAGTGGATGGATACATCTAACCTCACTGCAGAGGGGGGGCCTGCATCCTCAGCTAGTGCTGTATGGCAGCTTGAAGACTTGGTGTTCCTCCTTTTTAAATCTGTATCCCTTTCTTTTTTTTTTTTTTTTTAATGATTCTTCCTGTATAGGGAGATTAATAGTGTAAAATGAAGTGTCCCAAATTCCATTTTGGAAGATGAGATTCCCCCAAAAAAGTGTAGTGCAGATTTTCACTGAATTGCATCAAAAAGGCTGTTCTGTACCACTGGGTTAAACATCGGTCAGGTTTCGTGCAAAGGGATCATTGGTGGCCAGGTGAGTCATTTTATGTTTTGTTTGAATGAGAAAAACATTTTCTCTTTTTGCAACAGGTAGAAAGCCTATGAAGTGCTGAAGGAACAGCTGGTAAAACACACAGGTCAAGTGCAGATATTGTAGGTTTCCTCTAAGGAAAATGGCTGGCCAGCACTGCTTGTACTTGCTTGCTCTCTCCAGGAATGTGCCAGTAAGCTCCAGAGAGGTCTGCAGCGAGTAAGGGCACAGCTACACATCATCCCACACTAAAGGATCTCCTGCCAAATTGCAGAGGAGACAGGCAGCCTTTTGTGTTAGTACCAAAGCCAGGCAAGGCTCTCTCTCACTCACTATGGCAACTGTCACTGCGAGAGTGATGACAGTGGGAACTGAACCGCCACAAGTGAAACTGAATCAGCTCCTCTGGAAGGAGAACAGCATTCCTAGCATACTTCCAGGGCCTCAGGCCAGTGAGGAAAAAGATCGTTTATCTCAAGCTTTCTCCCCTTGGCTATAGAACTAGCTGCACTGGTAAGCTAAGTTGCCTCCTTGTCCACACATCATTTTGACAGCCTTATGCTCTCTACTCTCTCTTCTTCCTCCCACCAAGAGTTTTAAGAAAACTTACTCTAGTTTGAAAGAATTCTGTGAGGGAAAAATCAAACCAGACAATCAAACCCACAAAATAAAATATAGAATAAAAAATAAAATAAGAACTAAATAGTAGACCTTATGAGAATCCACTCCTGGCTCAGTGAAGAGATCATATGGAAAGATGGATCCTCACCAGTACTCCCCAAACTAGCCCTTAGAATGCCCTGAAGGATAATCACCTTTTTGAATATGATTTTGTTGATTGATTGATTGTGTGATAGTAATAGAAAGGTTGAACTAAGCTGAGGGTATCTCTTCCATAATTCCTTCCATTTTTTAACCCTCCCTCATTTCAGTCCTGTTCCAAGCTCTAAGGTCCAAATCATTGAAAATTCTTACATAACCAAAGATGATGTAAAAATTTTATTCAGTGCCTGCTTCTTCTTCTTCAGGTGTATGCCTAAAGTGTACTAAAGGCATTGGTAGTTACTTAAATAAAAAAACTCTTAAAAATGTACAACTACCCAAAGACAAACCTTGTTGAGGAATGACTTGGTCTATGGGGTGTCCAAAATTAGTTTCACAGCCTAGTCCTCAGGTGCCATTTTGACACAGAATACCGCATGCAATACCCTGAAAACACAAGGACATCTGAAAAACTAGGTTGAAACACATATGGAAATATCCTTGCTGTTGGTGCCTTAAGTTTTAGGTTCTGTATTTTTCAGATCAGTACTGCTTTAGTGTATAGCTCTAAGACTCCATATCCTGTCAGCTACTGTTCTCCCATTTTATTCAGACAAAATAATTTCTCTCTAGGCCTAAAACTCAGGGACCCTTTAATGTCTCAGGTAGCAAAAAATGTAAACAACAGTGAATTGGGAGGGGGGGAACTTGGAGCAAATAACTTCATTACCTGAGGCTGTAATTGGACACTTAACCTCTGATGTGCAAATAGACCAAATTGATATCTATATGGAAAAACTCATGACCATCATCCACCTTGGGTGTAGCCTCTGTGAGGCTCCTGCACTGCCCAAGCTGTACCCTTTGAAGGTCTTTCAATAAATACCTACCTTTATTCTGTAATTCTGTCTAGCCTCTGTTCTAGGTAGCCTCTCCAGGCATCACTGTCTTCCTCTGAATAGGAACCTACTGTTGGGAAGGCTCAGACCCAACTTGTGTCCCATGGCATGGAATGAAGGAGAAAACATTTCCTTTCTTCATCTTTAGTTAATGTGTAAGAAGAGGGGGAAAGAAACAGTCAGTTATGTCTGAATCATAACCCTCATTCTTTAAAATTGGCAGTACCCAGCAGGTTGAGCTGGAGTGATAAGCAGGTAGAAGAGATTATGTGCTTTTCTATAAAAACCTGGATGTCTGACGACTATGAAGACATATTTAGGAGAACATATTTAGGATGGGCAGCTGAGACACATATAGCTAAGATGGACATGTAGAATGGGTCCTGGATTTCCAGGGTTACCCATTCTCATACATACTGTGGCCTTCAAGGTTGATATCAAATAGAGGCCTTGGGAACTATTTTGAGGTTTCTTAACTACATAAATATACTTGGCCTCCCCATAGGTTTTGTTGTTGCTGTTGCTGTTGGGTTTTTTTTTTCTGTTTGCATTGTTTGGTCTTGTTCTCTTTCTTTTCAGTCTAGTTCTTCTTTCCAGTATGTACCATTGTGCTTCTAGGTAAGGAAGAACCACTGGTCCTGGAAGACTACCAGGAAAAGGCTTTTTTGTTCTTTTTTATTTCCTATATTGGGAGTATGGAAGTATCCTTGAGAGGGGATTGGAAAAATAAACACATTCCTGTCTAGCTAGCAGGCAAGTTGTACCTCTTGATTTTAGTTCTACATAGACAGCTGGTACATGAAATGCCAGTGATGTGGAAGTTGTTCACTTAATTTCCATGGATGTATACCCCTTCTGCTGTGCGTGTCTCTCTCAAGCATCAAAAATAAAATTTCCTGTATACATCCCTAGACAGTAGCAGATATAGAGGACCCAAGAAATAACCAGGGCAAAGATTAAGTGGAAATTCTGGCTTAAAACTCTATTCCTTACTTTTGCTTCTCATGATGCCTCATTTTTTTGCTTTTATCTTTTATCTCTGGCAATCTTTACTGAACATAATTGTCCTTAATTAATTAACATTATATCAAACCACCTCCTATCACAAAGTGATCTCTCGATCTTTCTCTCTCTCTCTCTTTCTCTCTCCTTAAATTCACCACAATATCAGATAATTGAATGCAGAAAGCTGAGATCCACCAGCTTTTTCCACCAAAATGTTTTCCACTGCATACTCCTTGTAATGCTTGCCAGGGCTGATATTGAGAATAGGGTGTGAATTATGCTTGGCTGAGAGATAATAGGATGTTTAATTAGGTTAGAACGATTCTGGAAATAACCTTATTTGTGTAGCAAAGAAGGTAAAGAGACACTAAAAAGAACACAGCTATAAATTACCATATTAGCAATAGCTTTTGAATCACTGATAATTACCTCTGCATGTTTTTAACCCCTTTAGTTAGCAAGCTGAAGTTTAAAACTAAAACGTTTTTGCAAAGATTTAATTTAGCTCCAACTTTTGACCTTAATGTTTGGGCAGTAGGGCCTTAGAAATTTGCTTTTAATTCAGGGTGTGAAGACCTTGCAGATGAATAAGTATATAAGTCAGGTAAACTATCTTATGAACCTGCTATTCATTAATTATTCTGAGCAAAAAGATTTCCTATATACTCTTCCTTACAGTCAGTGGAGAGAAGTCCATGTCTTGATGAAAGTGTCATAAGCCACATCTTATTTCCTGAGAGTAAAACTGCAGGTGGATAGATAAAAAGAAAACAGTGTATTGTAAATCCACACTTGTGGTCTTCTGTTAGTTTGTGGAGCCAATGCTTTATTAGCCTCCCAGAGTCTGAAGTAAAAAATCTTACTTAAGCAAATCTTTTACTTATGTGAAAAATCTACTCTTATCTTACTGTGCATGCGATAGAGAAAATAAATTAGCCCATGTTTCAGTAAATGACCAGAAATTCTCTTTGTATATTAAAAGCTTGAGTCTATCTTACCTGAAAGTTATCAGGTTTTTTAGTGCCATCTTGTCAGAACTGTGGTCATCAGCCATTCCCTTTCACCCTAGTACATGACCTAGGTCTCCCAAACTACATAAGAGCGGTTCTTGAGTGGAGCATAATGCATACAAAATTAATGCTTGAGTTTGAATTTTCCTATTGTAGAAAATATCCTGAAATTGATTGTTTTCCTTGACAGAAGTTTAAAGGTTGAGGGAGAAACAGAGAGAAATTGCATCTCAGTCACTGGAATTCTTTGGAGAGAATTATCTGACAGTGCTAGACTTGCAAGGAGGGGTTTTAAAGCTATTATTATTTTAAAATAATAATGTTATATAATGTTATCAGTATTAATAGATTTTTTTTGAAACTAAAATAATACTAGCTTTGGAAAATATGGTCTATAAAGATAGTCATGCTGCTATAATTTTTTTTGGACTTTTTTCCTGTTCAATCTAAAGGAAAACAATATTCTTTATTTAATATGTTTTGTTATGCTGACTACTTTCAATTAGATATAAAATATTTTTCTCTGTCATTTTCATCTAGGAGCTCTAGGAATTTATCAGTTTACAATTCTTTTTACTTTCTCCTCCTAAAGACTTCTGATTAAATTTAAATATGTATGTTCATTTTACACTGAAACAAAAGAGCAATGTACTATCAGCCTTCTCTGCAAGAATATCTGCTCTCAAGTTGCTTGACTCTTGTTTCTGAGGGAAGAGTGCACCGCTAGCAAGTTCCTTCTTGAGTAGAGCACTTGAGTAGAGAGACAGTGAAGAAAAAGACCACCTAACTAGAGGCAGATGACAGCACACAAATACAAAAAAAATTATATAAAAAAAAAAACAGAAAGAATTTTTTAATACTCAGAAAGTCTTCTAATCTCTTGGTGGTCTTGATTTTTATCTCAGTTACACCAATGAATGAATTAACTCTAAAATTAATCCATTAATCCAATGCAGTAATGTGGATCCAAATTTGTGCCACAATATTTTAATTACTCTTAATGAGATACAGTAATTAATGAGTTACATTTATTAATTATGTTGCTGTTAAGGAAATGGTATAGAAGTGGCAATTCCTTAAGCTCTTTTGTGCTGAAGGCAAAAATAGTTTTTCTTGTAGGAGGCAATGGCCATAAATTAGATACATAATGATATAATAATTTTAACATTTCACTGTTAGCAGCTTTAGAAAAAAAGGGGTGATTAATAATTTCCCTCACAGAGTCCAACAGCACTCTAGGTTTGGCTGTGAATGAAAGACAAATGAAACTTTAAATATACATGTTCAAAAGATCTTTGGAGAAAGTTAATGGAAAGTTTCTTAATGATTTTACTGATATTTGAATCAGAGCCTAAATGAACTCTGAAGCTTTCCCAGTGTATTTATTATATTTATATCATATCTTGAGATTGCCTTTTCTTGTGCTTTGTAGTGCTGAAGGCATTTCCACACCATAACAAGTAGCGACACAATACTGTTTTTTGCTATTCTGCTTTCATGAATCAGTTAAAAGATGGCAAAGCAAAAGTTACAGGAAACTTGCTTTCACAGGCTCCTTTTGATGGCGGTTTTTCATGTCAGGGAGGTTTCTGCTTACACCAGGGTTAAAATGTGTGTCTGCAGGCTCGCGCGCGGCGTCGCGCAAAGCGCGAGTCAGTGGGGCAGCGGTAGTTCAGCATCACCCTTTGCGGAGTGTGCGGGGGACTTTCCTGGCAGTTTTCATGGGAACACTCAAAGCCTTGTACAGCTGCTTCACACAGTCAGTGCACCCATTAAAATATAGGAAAAGGAGAGAAAGAGAAGTTGTTCTTTACTGCTGTTCTGAGGATGTGATATATTGGCAGCACGCTGCATTTTGATTATATTTCTTCGCAGGTTGCTTGATACTATGTTAGGCTTTGATTTCCTCAGTGTAGAATTGCACTGGAAAAATGGGCAACAGAATCCCAGAATGGGGTTGCTTTGTGTTAGATATAACGTAAACAAAGTAAGACTGTTCTTGTCCCAGCAAGCTTGTAGTCTAAAAGATAAAAGAAGATGAAGAAAAATGATTTTCCAAGGCCTCTCAAGGCTGATAGGTGCCTGAACTGTTTCCTGAATGGTGCCACTTAATATTGAATTTGTTTCTTTGCCTTCATTTCAGATTTTAAAAGAATATTCACATCTTGAAAATTTCTCAGAAGGATGAAATTGTTATATTTATCTTGTAGGCAGGAAAGTAGCGGTATTTCATTTTATGCTGCCAGAATATCTGATAATAGGTTCTAGGCTGCAAAATCATGCAGAAAGATAAGTGCTATGTAAAGTGTTTTACATCTATAGTGTAAATGAATTATACATCTTACAATTGGTTCATCTGTTCAGGTTAAGACAAAAAAATACAGTTCATGTTGGGCAAACTATGAATAAAATCAAAGCAATGTTAATAAATAATCTTGGAAGGTGATATATAAAATGTAAAAAAAAAAAACAGAATGACAAAAAGTGGAGTCAAAAGAAATATTAGGGTGTTATTTATCAGCTCTCCCTCTGCTGAAATCAGAAGCAATGGTAGTCACATCACACTTTGTTCAGTTTTCTCTAAACTTTCAATAATTTGTATTTTGTGGGTTCCTTAGACCATCTAATGCTTAATTGGCCTTAGCATCAGAAAATATTTTTCCTTGTATCCAGTTTAACTCCCATGCTGGCAATTTAAGTTCATTACTTCTTGCTATAGCAACTTGGACATACAAAAAGTTCCTGTCTGCAACAGCTTTTGATGTAACTGAAAACTATTAGAAGGAAAAAAAAAATCACTCTTTTTTTTTTGTTTCAATGGACAATCTTTATTTCATTAATTTTTCTCTTGAAAAAAAATGTTTCACATTTTCATCAAATGTAAGCAAAAACTCTGCTGAAGGAATGAATATAGAGTAAAAGCAGATCCTTTAATGAAATCAAAACTTTTTAAAACAACAAAGCAACAACAAAAACAACAAAGCACACAAACCAAACCACCAGGACAGCAACTAAATTATCTTTGCCCTAGAAGTGATGGAAATATGTTCCTGAAATAAAGTCTGGATGCAGTTTCTTTTTTGAGACTTCACAACTTAAAATGTGAAATTTTTTTCAGCTTCTGCTTTGACATCTATAAAACAGGTAAACAACTTGTAAGAAAGAACAATGCAGAAAGTTTCATTAAGACAATGATGGAAGTACTTTCACTTGAGTGTGTTCTGCAGGTAGGGGTCCAGGAAAGCAGACTTGAGCCAACTCCTTTTGTAAGAATTTGCATTTCCAAGGTGGAGCCATTACTGGAGAACTTGAGAGGTTCATCCAAATTCAGAAGTCCATATTAGAAGACTTTTAGAGGCTTTTAGAGTCTGCTGGTGTAATGTTGTAATGGGGCTTTAAAGCATTGCCTAAACTGGAATCAGAAATGTCCTCATTGGTGAGCTTGAGACAAAGACTGAGAGAATTACCAAATTCCCTGTTAAATTAATAATAATGACGATAAAGCAGAAAATTCCTTGATAAGGTGGAAATTCCCCTCAAATCCTCCAATAAAAATGGTGGTTGAAGATGGAACAATATGGCCAGAGTGAAGCAAAGAACCATGAAATATAGATTTATTGCAAAGGCTGTGAGGGCAATTTTGAAAATCTTTGGGGTTTTGTGAATGTTTGTATTTGAGCTATACGTGCTGAATTTTGCTTCACTTCAACCAATGTTGTACATACTTGAATAAAGGTAAAGCACTTGAAAAATAAATACATTCTTTATTTTTTACAAATTTTGTATGTAATGATTCCTAGTGTCACTAAAATGGAAAAAATAATAAGATAGTTTGAAATGTATTTCCATAAAGCTGTTCTTACAGACTGCAGATAGGATATACAAATCTTTAGGAACTAATGACCATTCTATCCTAACTATTGATGGCAGGCTAAGGATGGGATATACTTGGATATGCCTGGATTCATACCTGAATAATCTACTGACTCAGCAGATGATGTAAGAGGTGAGCTAAACATAATTTAGTGTATTTCCTTGTTCTGGTTGCTAATAGCAACAGATTGAAAACTAATAAAAATCTTTACTAAAAAAGTGTTAGTTTTCCCATTTGAACAGGAAAATTATTTGGTATAGATATAGAGAGATAATGGTAAAGCTTAATCTACTCTTTATAGAAGTAATTTCTCATTTATTTATAGAGGTCAGTAGAATCAGCATGGAAGTAGAGCAAATAATTTTGAAAGACTCTTCCATGAGATCTAAGAAAAACAAAAGTCTTTGGAAGTTTTCATAGTTAAAAATAATAGGATACACAAATATACATAATGTTGAGGGCAGGAAAAATTAGAATATACTATAATATTATTCAAATAAATAAAACAAAATAAAAATTTAAAAATAATATAAAATAAAAAATAAATAATAAAAATTTTGTAAATAAAATTGACTAATATATTTCAATATTCAGATACATTTTAGCATGAAAAACATACTAGCTTTGTGTCTTCTTAGTACTCTACTAGTTTTTTCTTTTCAAGAAAGGTGGTACAAAGAAAATGATATTTTTTTTCCTCTGAGACATCTGATGTCTGAAAACATGAAACTACTAAAGAGTTTTTGATAACTTTTTAGTGTCTTGTAGCTGTTAGGGCCATAATCCAGCATTTCTTGGCCACTTCCCAGAAAACTATGAAATAGCATCAGGATTGCTTTAGAAAGGAAAGCAAACTATAGTCAAATGGTTTGAAGTAGTAACTGGGTCACTACTTGCTCCAGCATCAGTGACACTGAATAATGCCAGCACTGCCTACCTGAGGTACTCGATGTCCACAGCAAAGGTGGCAGGAGCCCTGCAGTTCTGCCAGCCCCTCCTGGGCAATGCTGGCCTGGGGAGGAAACATGGTCTTAGACAGAATCCCTCAAAATGCAGTGGAGAAAACCTATGGATTTGTGGATTCTACAGCAGCCAGCCCAGCTATTCTCCTTGACATCTCAAAAAATCTGTTTGGGGATGTAAACAGTTCTGGACTGGGAGAATCTGCTGGGATGAGGAGATTCAGCTGCTTATGATCCTGGCAGACATGATATCCCTGGGAGAATCCAAGCACTGTCCTTGTCCTGCAGTCATAAACTATGGATGAGTAGTTCTGTTGAGTATTTGGCATCACAGATGTTAGTGTGACTCTATAACAATGGAAAGGTTTTAAAATGGGAAAATTATCCAAACAAACTGACATCTGTTTGGACAGTACTTTACTCTTGCCATAGGGATGTATACTTTTAGGAAGAAAAAGAAATTGTGTTTTTTAATCAGAATATTACCAACCATCGTACTGTAAGAGACTACAAGATTCAAACAGTTCTACTAATATGCTATCAAGTAGTGTTAATGGTGACTGACTCTGTTCCAGACAGGAAGTGAGAAGCAAATTGAAAAACCTTTCTTGGCTCCAGAAACAAGCCTACTTTTTCTTTTGATTTTTCTAGTAATAAAATAAATTAGGGTGTAATGTTTATCTTAATAGCCATGAAGAAAAGAAAAAATAAACATATATACACACACAAAACCATAACCACCCCCTGCCCCCTAACAAACAAAAACCAAAAAAGAACAAAACACAAAAAACCCAAAAATATCATTAACCTGAATTTCATCAAGGCTTAGAATTTCTGTTTGAGTTCTGGAAATCTCTCATATCCTGCCCTAGGCTCTGTCTCTCTCTGGCAGCCTCAATACCCACTGATGGATGGATGAAGTTTTAGCTTTCGCATTTTCCAGATTCTGTACTGCATTAGTATATAACTCTGAACTTCATATAAAGTGTTAGCAAGTTCTCCTCACAGTTTAGTCAGACAAAACAATCCTTTTCCAGCCAAAAACCAAGGACACCATTACAGCTTCAGGCCCAAAAAGTGTAAACAACAATGAATGGAGGAGAGCAAACAGTGAGGATGGGACTTCATAACCTGAAGCTGTAATTGGACAATTAACCCCAATATATAAATGGACCGAAATTTATAAAAGTGTGAAAACTCATGACCTGGTGTCCATCTTTGGTGTTGCCATGGACAGGCTCTTGTACTGCCCAGGGTATATCCTTTGAAGGCCTTTTTAATAAATACCTACTTTATTCCTTCAACACTGTCTAGCCTCTGATCTAGGCAGCCTCTCAGACACAGCTCCTATCACCACCCAGCCCAGAAATCTGCTTGCTGGATCAGCACAACCACCTGCATCTCTCATGGATCTTACTCTGCTTTCCCAGACCTGATATGGGACAAGCACCTGTAGGGATGAAAAAGTGACTACCATCTAAGATGGGCATAACAAAGCTCCTCCTGGCTGGTAAGACCCAGGCTAATTTTTGACTTTCCAGGCAGAACTGTCACTGCAAATCACAAAGGTCCCATCCCAGGCAAAATCTTGGGTGTGTTAATAAGCAGTACACAAACATAGTAAATCCACCCAAGGAAAGTGGACTCTGTTAATTGCTTAAATTCTCTGCTTGCATGGCTGCTAACTGGCTGATATAAGCAGAGTAGATGCAAAACAGATTAATCCTGCCCTAAAACCAGTTTTTCCATTCTTTATTTTCTTTTTCCACATACCTTTATTTTCTTTCCTCTTTTACTCATGTTTGTTTTTTTCTTCCTGACAAAAAAAAGTGATAGCAAGTGCTGTAAAAAATTGCCTTATGTATTATTGACTAGCTTTGAAGTGGTGTATTTTCCTGTACCAAGCACAAATTGTACTCTGGGAGCTCTGTATTTTTACTTAATTTTGCATTCTGATCAGTTGCACAGTATGTATCATGTGCCCAGGCTTAAATTCTCTGGTTACAGACTCATAGATGGTGATTTGCAATAGTTTTGTGTCTGTGTCAACCCTTCCTGAACTCCATTAGAGAACCTTGGTGATTACCAGGAAACAGCTGTGCCTGTTTCTGTGTGTCTGTCAGGCACAGTATGTGTTTCATTGATAAATTGAAGTGCAAGAGATTTCATCAAAGGTTAAGTAACAAGTTCTCATCCATAAGACTTCAGGAACTGACACAGAGGGTCGTACTAAGAGACCCTCTATGTTTCTCATCTCTGGCAGATGTAAGAAAAGGGGAGTAGAAGGAATCTCTTTCCCTGAAAGTTTTTTATCAGACACTTAGAAGTGAAAAATGGGATTTTTTCTTTTAAATAACTCTTTCTGTTAATATTGATTTTTAATATTTTTAAACCTTTCACATTCTATGACATACAATTTAGCCCAAAACACACCTAATCATATGAAGGAAAGTGAAATTGTAGACACATTTTAATTTAACTGTGAATGGGTAATCATGAAAATGTTAGTTCCTGTAGAGATTTGTTCCTAATTGAGTTAAAATTCAATATTTTTCAAATTATCTGAAAGAAAGTATTCTATTCAATTATTGCCGATAATTCAGAAATTAATAATGAAACCTCATTCTATTTCACACTATCTAGGTTCCTTGAGTGCAGTTGAGCATGTTTCCTAACATGGTACAGGCAAGTGGAAGATTCATGTTCAAAGGGCAAGGGAAGGTACCACAACCATAAAATGTGAAATTGTGTCTTTGAGAGCAGAAGGCTTTACAAATCATTTGGAAAACCCAATCTACATGAACCTCCAATGCAATAATATGGCTAAGAAACTCACCTTAGTCCTTGCCCTGAGAAATTATTCAAGGTTTTCAAAAATATCTGTGACACAGGAGATTTAAGCAGTCTAGTATATTTACTTTATAAAACAGTAAGTTAGCAAACCAAATGATAATTGCATATAATCACTAATCATGTAATCATAAGGGAAAGAGGTTCTGAAGACTAAAATCATGCAGAGAAATACATAAAAATATTTTTTAAATGGAAATAATCTTTTTACGAGAAGGAGAGCAATTGGGACAAATTCCCCAATGGATTATCCATCTCTTTAAGATTTCCTGCCTAAATGACATATTTTTGAAAAATATCAGTCTTTAAAAAAAAGGTTAATATTTCAGTTAGAAAAGTGCTACTGTGGTTCTTTATCTTGAATGATAAAAAATATTGGATTAAGTAATTGAAATGGTTCCTCTAAATGTTATAAAAATATTGTTCTCATCTCTCCTTAAATTTACACTTCTTAACTTTTACTTAACACCGCTGATGACATTAATAACTATGACTTCACCTCCACTGCCATCCCCCTTTATATATGACAATAGTGAAATTCACATCCTACGTTTCTCACTTCAGAATATTTTTTCCCTCTGAGAAAACAGTTGGCTAGATTTGCTATTTCAAAATTGTTTTACTGAGTTTATTTTTCTTGTTTCCTAATTCTCAATTTCAAAGGTCTTCCATCTTGGTCATATTTTGTCCAGAAAAAAAAGTATATTTCAATCTGGAAAGCACAGACGCCTCATATTTACACTGATCCTGCAGCTATCCCATCAGCAAGTCCTGACAAAAACAGTTCTGGCTTTCCACAGTTGTTTTATACCTTGACCATTTTCTTCTTGCCCCCAGCCAGATTAATCCAAAGAAGTTCAGGAAAGCATCAAGGATCCATGCACACGAGCACATAGCTTTTCCACTGAAGTGCCAGGCCAGCTCCAATAGTTTTTAATTGAGACCAGAACAGAATGTGTGAAACTTCTTGTGGAATTCCTCATACTGGGATTCAAACCACAGTTGAGTACCATATGTTCCATAAGAATGCTTATTTTTCCTCTTGCACTTTGAATTAAAAGCAAAACCACACGAATGAGGTAGTAGAGAAAAATCTAAAAGCAATCCCAAAATTATATGCATAATAGCCCCAAAAGACACCCAAGAAAGGACTCATTTCCAAGAACTGATATTTAACTGATATTCAAATTGAACTAGACTTAAACCTCAACCAATTATATTTAAATATAATGAAAAATAAATACAGCTGAGCTTTTAAGATAACTGGAATAGCTAAAGGTCTGTCAGCACTTCCAGTATAAACCTGGCTTGTTCAGGGGATTATAAGTGCTGTAAAAATGTGTTCCAGGCTGAAAGTTGGCCGACAAAGATGGTAGTTTTAGAGGTTGGGATTTTTTTTTTTCTTTTTGTTAATTTTAAATGTGTTCAAAAAAATATTGGCCACTTTTAAGATAGGATTGGTAGACTTTGGAATTTTCCAACACTATTTCTGACATTGCCATAATTCAAAAATGGACTAATTTTAAAAATAAGATGATGTAAGCTATTATTAGTCCATGATGTGAACTAACCACATGCTTCTTTTGGGATTTGTACAGGGGTTTATTTTAAAAAGGCAAGTGGGTTCAAACACAGGTCACTAGACTAATATAGTTTGTTTGACTCGTAGGTGGGATTTTTCAAGCACCCTCAGCAGTGGCCTAGCCCAGCTCCCAAGGGCTGACATCAATGGTCTCAAAAGCTGAGAATTTAATGCACCCCCACTCATCCACTGGAATAATGACAATAAACTTGAAAAGCCACTTTTTCTTTTATTATTGATCTCTCATGCCTTCTATTTATGACGGATTTTTCATCAAAAATTCCCATAATAGGACAGCACAGATCTATTGATATAATTTCTTCCCAACCACCTCCTGCAATGTACTTGTGGCAGTTCTCTGGGAACATGACTAGCCAGAGAGAAATGAAGATATTCTCTGTATGTGTGGACAAGCACCACTGCAAAGGCATCTGTCATATCAAGGAACATGAAATTCCACCTTTACTCTTCTTTCTGTCCTCGGGGGAGAGTGGATGTGTGTGCCCAGAGGGAGTTGGACTCCGCGACCATCATCACAAATTTGAGCCAGGGCCTTCAAAGGGCTGAAGAACTCTGTTCTGATTAGGGATCCCAAACTCCACAGGATCCTTCCAGGACTTTCCCAAGCTCAGCAACAGAGCTGTTCTGCTTTTGTTGATGTCTAGAATACGCTGTTTTTTACAAACATGCTTCAGAAAAGATTCTCTTTGTCTGCTCCCAAAAGAACCAGCAAGACAATTGTTTCAGACACAGTGCCCTGGTGAAGGAAATCAGCATCTACATTTCTTCCTGGTGAAGGAAATCAGCATTACACCTGGAACTGGTCAAGGATTTCACCTACCAGCTTTAGAAGGGTAAAACCCAGGAAGTTATTGATTATTTCAGAATATAGCTCTTTCTCTCATCTTTGGTGTGCTTTTTTGGAATGTTGAATGATTTCTCTATCATGTTGCTGAGGAATCACAAGCAGTTTTGCTTCTTGATTTTTGTGAAAAAGAATGCTAAAATCTGAAAATGTATTATAAAATAGATTGAGTAATTACTTTCAAACAAGAAGCAGTTAATATTAATGCGACATGACATCTGTATTTTTCTGTTTATTTGCATAATGAAGTACGTTAACAAAAATCACTTGTTTTGAGTTTTTGTTTTTCAACTTTTTTCTTTATAAGGAAGTTTTCACCTCACTTAGCATTAAGGTGCTTTAAAATGCAGGCTTTAAAAAACACACAGACCATTCATAGCATCTGGGGTGAGAAATCATATTTGTTTGTATTTTAGATCACTAATAACAGTTCTAAAATGCTAATCTAATCTTTCTCATACAAATTATGTAGCTTTCCAGGATCAGATTTTGCAGGGAGGTTGTCCTCATTAAGGAGAATTAGGAAATATTGGCAGTGGGTCAGTGTGGCTGATCTTGGTTCACTACTGAAGTGAAAAGAAAACAGGAGACTGGAAAGAAACAGAAAGCACAAGTTAAAGCATATCACAGTAAAGTCTTTTCAGACAAATTAAATTTTAATATTTCTTCATCACTGAAGAGTGCATGCTACATATATTAGGATTACTGCTGTCTGAAATTCTTAGTGAAAACTATATATGACAGACTTTTGTTTTTTTCCCTGCTGGGGATGCAGTGAGTCAGATTGACATGGAATGACCCAGTGCCAGACTGAAAGACCAGACTCCTCCTGCACAAGCCTTTAAAGGAGAATAAATTCAGAGCAGAGAGATTTGCTTTGTCATGCTGAGTGTCCTTCAAAAGTGAGGATTTGCCATGTTTTAGTATAGCACATGGGAAAGCACTGAGCCTAGAGCTCCCCAAAACCTGCACTGATGTCATTCCCATTCTACACTCACACTTCCTGTCTCCAGTGTGGCCTGATGAGCTGTGCTCCCAAAAGCTTTTCAGACTGATCAGAGTTCTGCACCCTAATCTTCTAATGGGTTGTGAAAGGCAAAATATTTAGTTTTTCATCTAAACTATCATCATGCCACAAATCCAGGCAACCTCAGATGCTGTCAAGTTGATGGTGTTGCTCAGTCATAAACCCTATTCTGTGGAAGAAATATCAGTGTAGGAGAGATTGTCTAAACCTGATAAGCTGTAAATGATCACAGAATCATAGAACCATTAGGGCTGGAAAAGATCCCCAAAATCATCAAGTCCAACATTTGACCAAATGCTACCAAGCCCGCTAAATCAAATCACAAAGTGCCATGTCCTCTCATTTTTGAAAACACCCAGGAATGGTGATTCCACTGCTTTCCTGGGCAGGCTGTTCCAGTGCACAACCACTCCTTCAGTGATGAAATTTTTCCTAAAATCCAACCTGCACCTCTTCTGACATAACCTGAGACCATTGCCCCTTGTCCTACTGCTAATTGCCTTGGAGTGTACTCAAAAAAGAAGTGCAGTTGTGTCCCTCAGCATGAAATCAGGCTGTGACAGAGAAAAGTATTAAATTATCATGCAGCGGGGTCATCAATCCAATTGTCAAAAATAATACAAAATATTTATTTTTACTTCCTTCAATAAGATCTTTAATTTTTCTTTCATCATTTAATTGAAAGATAAAAACACCATTGAAAAGAAAGATTTCATTCATCTCTCTGCCAAACTCTGGTGTTGGGGGCAGGAAGAACTGTGGCTCCCCTCCTGCTGGGTAGGCATCAGTGAACAAACTGCACTGTTTTCAGTCACAGGGGATTTATGGTTTCTGAGGGACAAAGCAACAATGAGAGAGAAGAGTGGACAGACAGCCTCTTCCTTCCCCACAATGCAGAGGATAGAGTAAGGATTTGGTCACAAAATTTCAGGTGTAATCAGAGCAGCTCTGCTCAGAGAACAAAGTCTCACCCTGTCTGGGAACTCTCATCCTCTGAGGGGACCATGGGATGTATCAAAGTAGTGTGGGAGAATGGGGGATAAGGGGAGGAAAAGTTAAATTAAAAGTGTCTGTGTCTTTGTACCAAAATTCTTTCCCAAGGCTGATTCTGGAGAAGGCACATTTAAAGCAGCTGAAGGCTCAATCCGGAGCAGAGAATCAATATAATTTGAAGTCTCACTTCACACTTCTATTTCCATTTCAGTAGGTCCTTTTAGCTGAACACACAGTGGTGACCTGCGCTAAGGGAATTGCTGCTCTGAGGCAACAGGAGCCCATAATTTCTTTTTCAACTACCAAAACACTCCCTTACCCTCCTCACCCTCAAGCCTCCTGTCTTCTGTGACTCCTAACTCCATAATCCACTCTCTTTTAAGGAAAATGAGATTAATTCAAATCCTTCCTCAGTGTGGTTATAAAATGAGAATTTCCTTAAAACACTCACTCAGAGTAGTTCTTTCTAAGGTTTAATTCACGTTGTATTAAAGAAACCTGAGGAATTTTCAATATCAGAACCACCCACCCTGGGCTGCATCACTTTAAAAAACAAATGTTCGACTCTTTTCAGCTCTATTGTTAGATTACTTTGTTATGTGATACACTCCCCCACTGCACGCCCTGTGACACTGGGAGCCATAAACCCTCCATTTTGGAAATGAACTCTGGTATGTGCATAACCCACATTCCAGGGAGCAGGGCTTGGTGGCACTCACAGCACTGCCTGTGTTATGAGGTGTTAGTGAAAGTTTTGGGATTCAGCCCCTTTTATTGGTTCTGCAGTGGATTCCTTACTTACAGATGTTTTCAAAACCAGCAGTTCCAAGGAAAGTCTACTTATTGCCAAAAGTTTACAGCTGAATTTCTTGGCATTCGCAAGTAATGATTTCATCAGAACATGAAATAAGTCAGGGCTGCTGTTGAGAGACACCATTTTATAATCCAGCATTGTAAATTTAAGACTTTTATTTGTTGCAGAGTTTGGTTTCCATTTGTTCAACCCTCTGATAGGTGTATTGCTTGGGAACAGATATAGAAGTTTTACGGGGCCTTTGTGCAATTTAAAACTCCTGTATAGAATACCATAGTGCACTGCCCATTCACATCATTAAAGACTTTTACAAGAGTATCATGTTCACACTTATATGTACTTTACTCTAGCGACCCTCCCCGTGCCATGTTTGAATTATTATAAATGGGGCCATGCAGAAAGCTGCCTCCATAACTGAAGTAGGAAGGCTTTGTTTAAAATTCAAATAACAGCTCAATGGTGTCTGTTTGTTCCTGATCAACACTCTTCATACAAAAAAAACCCCCTCGTTGCACTTTCTTAAAAGGCAGCAAATGTGGACAAATATTAGCTTTTGGAACTAAAGGGGAAGTTATTCATTCACTCAGCAGTGCTTTGCAAACTATCAATCTTCCAGGTATTTCTATTAGCTTTAATCATTGAGGTTGTTTGTTTGGAGCAATTTCTAAGAGAATAAAGGTACCTTTGGCTCTTATCTGCTGTCATCAAAGCATCCATTAGGAAATCCAAGCCCTGTAGGCAAGCTCAAGGGATTACTCAAAAAGGTTTTCTTGAAACAATCAAGAATTCGGTGCCCTCTCTTCAGTGCACAGGAGTTCAGTTGGAAGCCATAATCTGAAAGAGAGGTTTATCTGAGGCTTAATACAATTTGAACAGGATTTTGTTCAAGGCAAACCTACAGATAAAAGCACCTTAAGTATGTTGAAACAAAGATGAGCCTGCATTCCTTGTGGTGCTGTTTCTAAGTCCAATAGTCTGTCAACAAAGTGTGTGGGGGGGGAAAGCTCTAAAAGTCTTACAATTATCACAATAGTCAGTAGATTGGACCACTGAGAAGCTAATTAATAGCTTTTTAATAAAGGAATGCTGATTAAGTGTGAAGCAGACAAAAGTTTGTTCAGTGTTGGGGGTTGGAAGACTTGCCAACACAAAGCTTGAAGATGCAGAAAATGTAAAGATTTGAAAACTGCTAAGTACGAAAAAAATATCTTAGAGATATGAGATGAGCTTGACCTGAAAAAAAAAATAAAAGAAAAAAAATCTGGAGAGCATATAAACCTGAATTTCCACTGTATTTGGAATGGAGTATCTCCTTTTGTCAGGTGCAGGATTTAGTTCTGCTCACTGCTAATGGAAGAGGAGAGATTGGCAAAATCTTAATGCATCTTTGCATTTAGCATCCCTTGGCTTTGGAGACAGTCCAGTGTAGTATGGCTAGGATTTGGACACAACCTGGATTTAACTGCTGCTTCTTTCATTGAGTGCCCTTCCCTCTTTGGTTTTCCTTACCTGGAAAGGGAAATGATTAATGGTTTGAGATAATTGACAAAAAATTTAACATGAAATTTAGATTTTGTCGTGCTGCTGCTTTCCCTAGTGTCTCAGCTCTGAGTTGGAGCTTTGGTTCTGTAGGAACAGAGCATAAATTCTGTCTCTGCCTTAAGGAGCTTACTATAATTATTAGGCCAAACTGAGCCACAAATGAGCAAATAGGAAATTTTTAAGGAAAAACATTGTATTTCAGCTTCTTCAGGCAACAGATACAGTTATGTCTTTCTTTAGATTGTAAGCTTTTCAGAACATACAGTCAGAATGAGGGTGTCCATCTGTAAGGGAAATGATGTGGATAATATGCATTTGCAATTTCAAAGCTTTTTTTTTACAAAATCTGTTAACAAAAAACCTTAATGAGAATTAGAACAGTCATTTGCCATGAGAACAGAATTCTTTTCAGGACTGAAAGTGAATTAAAGAATAGGATGAAGGCATAAGACAAAGTTTCATTTTTAGGATAGAGAAGAATTGGCAGTATTGTACCTCAGGGCCTGGTTCTAGAACCTGTTTTACTCAACTTCCTCATCAATGACCTGAAAAAGGAAATGAGCTGTGACATCTCCAAGTGTGGAGATTTGATTAAGATTTTTTAGAGAGGTGAATATTATGCCAACAACAAGAAACAACAGGAGGATCTCACAATGTCTTTGGCTGGGGCTAGAAATTGCCATCAGGACATCAGACATCTTTGGGAGAAGGCCACCCAAATGCCATCATTTTGCATATATATAAAACCTTTTTTGCACCTACTTTCTCAGTGCTCTCTGTGGTTCTGTGATCTCAAGAAAGACATGGTGGAATTAGAGTATAGAGAAGAGTAAGTAATGGAAGAGCTATTTTACAAGAAATCATTAGAAAGGTTGGAACATTTTTGTTTCAAGAGGAAAAGGCTGGCAGGCATATAATAAACTCTTGCAAAGTCCTGATAGCGTGTAGAACCTTTATCTGGAAGGTATTTCTTCATGCAATAGCTAGTTAAAGTTCTGAAAACTATGGAATGGGAAGTTGCAAGACAGACAGTTTTAGCAGGTTCAAAGTAGATTAGATAAATTAATGAACACCAGATTCATAAATCAGTGATGTCAGGGCTAAGCAGAGATGTGTCTTCTCCATTCCTTATAAACAAATTTTGTTGAGAGTTGGACTGCAGAGTGTGAGCAGGCTCATGTGCTCTCCCAAAACAGCATTTCATATTGCCACTGTCAGAAGCAGAACACTCAGTTTTTACTCATCTGACCCATAACGCCACTTCTTATGGCCTGATAATTTTTTCAATGTCAGATACTTATTATTGTCAAACTAATAGAGGCTAAATATGGCATATACACAGTATTACCTCCACAGAAATGGACACTGAGAAATGTGATGTAATAATGCTTCATTTCCAAGAGCTGAACACCATTACATAAATGGTGCATAGTATCCAATGTGCTATACTAACACCAAGTTAGGAAAAAAGTGATTTTCTCAGGGAAGAAAGCAATCATAATACTAACTTTGACATAAGCCCGATAATTCATCAGCTTACTATACAAAATCTGGACACAATAAAAATACCTCACATGGTTCCAAAATCCTTTCTTCATCCTAACAAATTTACATGTCTGTAGAATTGTAAAATGTAATTAGCCTTCATTGACTCAAGGTCCATCTGTTGTCAGGGATATTTTTACCTGGTCCCATAACAGAAGTCTATTATAGGCTATGCAGTCCATCTATAGAACAGAATGAGGATGAGTTACAGAGAGAAATTTTAATTCTTTTTTTTTCTCAGGCAGATCATGCTGTTTCTGTCTAGGCTCCTTCCCAATTTTCACCTGGTTCACAATGTTCTGTCTGACATGAAACTTCAGTCTGCATTGAATCTCTCTATGTCAACCAGTCCAAAAGCTTAGCAGAAGGCAAGGTAGCAAAAGCCTGGCTGCCATCAGCAAATCTTTCCTGCTTCTTTCAATGCATAATATGTAAAATGATGTAAAAATGATGCAAAAATGTAAAATGATTCAACAGAACATCCCCCTTTTACCAGAAAAATTCTGATTCTGCAGATATTCACAGTCAGACAGAAAGGTAAGCTTTTAATATGCAGCAGCATGCAATGGTCCTCAGGAAAGGTACGAATTCTGAGACTGACATCAAAGGCAGAGGACTAACAAGGGACTTTTAAAGTATTTCCTGTACTGAGACTAAACTAAATCCCCCCACTAGGACTGACTCTCTGCAGAGGCAAAGCAGGCAGTCATTGAAGGAAGTGGGTTATTGACAGTGACAAAACAGCCACAGTCCCATTTCCAGCTTTTCCTGTGCCAGAAAGGCAAACTTAGCTGCTACTGTCCCAAAGAGAGAAGTCAGAGCAGCATCTCCTGCTGTGAGGGCAGTGGACCCTCCTAGTAGAAACAGTAGAAACAGTTAAGATCTCTTTATCTCCTTTAGGCACAGTAAGCTCCTTCAGCTCATACATTAATGAAAAATCTTGGGTCTTGTGCTGTGACATCTTAAGTACTCTGAGAACGTAGCCAAAGGCAGAGCCACTCTATTTTTTCTTGCTCTTCTGGTTTATATTTTTTTCATTTAAAATGTTTCTCTCCTTGTATTTCTATTATTTAGTATTTTGGGTTTATTTCACTGTCTCCTGCCCTAGTTACTATTAAACTGACTGTATGTGTTTTAGATAATTTCTTTGTCTTCTTCATAAACCCTTTACATTACAAAGCCTTTCAAGTCAATGTAGCTGACATGAAGAAACATTCTGTAAACCGTTGTAGCTAAAGTCTTGGAAATTCACGTATGCTTTTGGTTTTGCTCATTTATTCTATTTCAGTTACTTCAGTTAAAGACATCAAACATCTTGTAGTTGTGCAGGGATGTGATTAACCTGAGATGCAAATTGCAAGTAAAACCTGAAGCCTGAAAATAAGTTACAAATCTTCACAAAACTGGCCTTTGTTATGAGATATTTGTGACAGAACGCTGCAAGAAAGTGTTTAATGTATCTCACACTTATTAAATTATCAAAAAAGTTTGGATTTTGCATCTGGATGACATTTTAACTTTTGACTAAAAGAAGAAATAGATAGTTTCTCCAGGTTGTCCTCTATTCACCTCAGATTCAGTTCCTTTACTTATTTGGTGAGGTTTTGCTTGTGAGACAGTTCTTTCTAGCGTAGGTATGGAATGATGCCACCTTAACCTTAGACACAGAAATAATAAAAGAACTTCCAGAATAAGATGTCTTCCTGTGCCTATATAAGCTTTGTATAATATATGTTAGAAGCAGCTCTCCCCATTGATTTTAGTGGAAGTGAAAAATGAGTCATATCCTAACTTTGTTTTTCAAAGGGCAGGATTTCCAGATCTTGCCCTTTTAACTTGCTAGAGATACTTGAAAGATATAAAACCTAGATAAGGCAATTCAGAACCCCTAACCAAGCTTTCTCTTCTGAATAAGACTCTGACAATATGAGTCTGGCTTTTAGAGACTCTAATTACTTTGCTCAAGCATTTCAAAAGCAATGCTTAGTGTCACACTCCTGTGTGACTCTCCCTGCTCTGTGTGCCCAGCTCAGTTGTGCATTCTGGGGACTCTCAGCCCCATTTTACATGTCTGGTGTGTTTCATCTGGTTTCAAACTGCTCTCCCAAATATCAGGAGCTCTCACAGGTCCTGTGTGGTACTGGCTGCCTGCCCCATCAGGGCATCTTAAACACTAGAACATCTCACAGCAGAGTGTGCCCATCAATGAAGAAATTAATTGAACTTTCCTTTCCTCTCAATTTCATTTCAACCGAACATCTTGGCATGAAACTGAAAGAAGTTTGCAGCAGAAGACATTTCAGTTGCCAATAACAGGCATATTCTAATAAACCCTGGCAGATTCTCTCAATTTCATTTCAACTGAACATCTTGGCATGAAACTGAAAGAAGTTTGCAGCAGAAGATATTTCAGTTGCCAATAACAGGCATATTCTAGTAAAGAAAAATGTGCTAATTTTTTTCTACTTTTAAAATACTTGGCCATTGATACAGATATCATTTCAAATAACAATTTTTTTTAAAAAAAAGATATTTTACAGTAATGAAAAAGGGTTTTTTTAGTATTTTAAAAAGCTTTAATATTGAGATTATGACCAACATTCTTTTTTTTCTTTCTCTCAATCAGTTTTCTCATCTGTATGTCTGACTGAAATTTGCCTTGATCTCTAACTAAGAAAGAACACTGGGGCCTCCTACAGTTTACTGTTTGATTGTAGCTGGAGTTCAAGTATCACACAGAAACTACAGCCGTAACAAAGGGACACATCAACAAAACGACTTTACTAACACACATAAACAGAGAATACTCTCTTTGCAAAGGTAGTACTTATCTGTCCAAATTTTAGTAAACACTATCTTTAATTTCTGCTTGTGACTTCATCAGTGGAAAGAAAAAAGGGACCTTTTGGATGCAATTTGTCTTACTCTAACTGAGATGTCTAAAACTGTCCAGATGAATGGCATCCAAAGTCTCTACATTTTTCCATTCACTATAAAGGAAGCCTAGACAGCTTGTTCAAATGTAAATGTCTATACTGCAGATGTCTGAAGTTAAATGAAAGGAATCCAGGGAGTTCAGCATCCAAAACCAAGAATGTGGATATCATATTGAGAAGATCTGAACCATACAGATATTAAAGAACATGTCTAGTGTCAGAGACGACACCTGAGTAGCCATGCCAGGAATGGAATACATATTTCTCAAATTCCAGAATTCTTATATTTTAACCACAGATTATCTTTTCTATGAAAAAAGGAGGAATATATATTTTTTTTTTTTCACATCTTAAAGTAATGCTTGCAGCTACTACAGAAAGATTTTGGCTAACCTCCCAGCCATACCTTCCATTCCCACCTACCCACAACATCCTTACACAAGCGTTCAAAGGAATATTTAGATTTTTATTCATTTAAGGGAACTAGTGAAGACACAAATAATACATTCTACACAGGAAAAACAGCATGGTATAGGATACAAGAGCTATACTTTCTTAGGAAAAAACCCTAATTTTATAGGAGAAAAGAGTGCAGTGTGAGAGAGAATTGCATCCCTTCCTCTTCACATTTTTGTTAACTGAAGCCATAATCCCAGGGAAAATATCTGAACAGATGTTTTCCCTTGAAAACATTCCAGAAAATGAAAGCACACATGGCATACTGATCTGCTACTTCCTTCAACACATTCTCGTTCAGAGATAACAAATGTACCATGTGATGTTGCCATAGTAGCCTCTTGTATTTCACCACTGAGTGAAGCAGAGGACAAAGTGAATATATCTCACCGTGCTCTGGGCACTGGGCTGGCTACAGCAGCAGATTGTGTCTCTAGAATTTGATGTCACTTTTATTCTCTGACATTGCTCTCTCTGCTGTGTTTTAGAGCGCGTGTGCTACAGCACAGAGTGCAGCAAGCAGATACATAGATCAGGTATCTCGTACGTCCAGATCCTATGGTCTATTCACTTTCTACAGCCTCCCTGTCAAACTCTATCTGCGTGTGTTTCAAATAGGTTATAAATTCCATTTCAATGAGTTTTCCATTAATTTATGCAATGAAGCTGGTCAACCTCATGGCTTTTTATAAAAGAATGCCAAAAAGTAGAGAACAAATATCAAACCCAAACAACACTATTAATGCTGTAAAAGTATTCATCTGAGGCAACAATCATTGGCAGAAAGACTGATCTTATCTACTTGAGAAACTGGAAATAATAGAAATGTTTTTAGAATATAGTAGAGAAACTGAAATACTGAAAAAAGAACTGACAGAAAATATTATAGGACAAGACATTGTGAAAAAGGAAACATGACTAAAACAGAGGTATTTAAGTGTATGTATTTCTCAGGAAAGCTGCAACTAAAGCAAGGCTTGGTAGATCAATGTATTCATGTTCTTACATTGACTTTAAGGTAGACTAATGACATATGAATATAACCACACACATTGAGAAGAGAGCAAAGCCTGCCTGTGTCAGCATCATTCCCAGAGAGTGCTGTAGCACAAGTTCTGTGCATCTAAATCTAATGATGAACTTGAATAATGTATAAAGTCATTAAATTATATTTGGAATTGTAGCCTGAATGACTTCTCCTTTCAAGTATAGCAAGAAAGAAAAATGGTGCTAAAAATAAAAGACCCTAACCATTTCTGAGTAATTTTCTTTACAAAAAATAACAATCAAATAAACACAAAGATGACAATAGGATTATTTTAGCTTTACCTTTTCTAAGCTCCTGATCTTTGGAGATTTTCACAGAAAGTTATTAGTTATTAGTCAATCCCGGTCTGATTCACCTAAATTAAATGAAGAGATCCTCATGGGTATGGTTATAAATAGGGTTCTCAATTTCAAAAGGACAATTAAGTTATCTAGTTAATAAAGGCAGCTGCATTGATGAGCATATAGACTTTACTGTAGTGTAAGCTTGGGAATTCTCTCTATTAAAGGTACAAAACCAAGCACTCCTACTCCTGTATAGAAGACTAACTTTTCCAAATAATAGAAAATACTCAAGAATAAGCAGAGATTGTACAAGAAATGCAAAATCAAAACCAAACCAGACTAGAATAAGGACTGCTCTGTAAAGAAAAGAATATTTTAAAGATGAGGCATAAAAGAGCATAACAACTTTCAGGAAACAACCCAGTTAAAAACTGCATCTGATAAAGGAGAAAATAAGTAAGAGAAGGCACTTAAAAAATTATTTCTTGTGCAGTAAGTATTTGGAGATGCAGTGAGACTTCAAGGTGTGACTGAAAAAAGTAAGTGAACATTACCGCAATTTTTAACATTCATATTTCTGCTGAATGTGGAATCAGAGGACTAATGGTTTAATGTAAATGGAAGCATAAAAATTGACATGGAAATAGAAATTATTATATTAAAATCAGAAATCAAGCATCCTAGTATATCAATGTGTGAAAATTTTCCAGAATTCGTAGCAAATTCATCTGATCTCGTAGCAGATAGTTTTAATATTTTTTTAAAGTTCTTGTGATTAGTACTGAATAACTGGAGGACAGCAAGTTAGAACTAAATATTTAAAGAAGGGAAAGTTGTACACTGAGCTACAAAATCAAACCTGGAGGTAGTTTGGATAGATTTGTAGCTAAAGAAAAATGGAAAAATCATAACAGCTGTAGCATGGATTTACTAAGGTTTGCCTATGCCATATTTTTCTGACAGCTTTCTCTGATGAAATAGGGGATTTAAAGAAGTGTATTTCTACACCTATAAGGAATTTTTAAAAGGATATTGTTGTTTAAAAGAAAGAGACGCCCATGGGTGGTGCCAAAAGAAGAAACATCAAAGGGTTCAGTGCCCAAGAAATAGGTGAGTTAATGATTAGTATCAGGGAGGGGGAATAGCAGGAGGGTGTCAAGGACCACAGTAATAAATGAAATTCAATAGTCCAGGCTGCAACTTTTCTTAGGGACTTATTAAAAAGCATCACAGTTATAAAGTAGGTATTCATCAGCTAGATATGACCAAGGAAAAACATGGAGATCCATTTATTAACAAAATGAATACGTCATCAACAAGCTGTTCCTGAGAAAGTGGTAAATGAGATCCCAAGTTAAATCTTCTAAGATAGGTAAGCACTTGTGAATTCTTCCTCATTTGGTGATGTTTGCTATATTATTCTGACAAAATGAAGACTGAAAGACTGCAAGAAAATAACAAAGTTTTCCACTTGTATATCAATCAATCCAATATCAAGTTGGGAAGAGCAATGTGATCTGTGAAAAACTGGATATAAATTATTAAAAAATAATTCACCCAGACATAAGTGAGATTTTTGATCAGTTTTCCAATGGCAATAGTAGGAACAAAAAGCTGTACTAGATATACTACAGAATTGGTTTAGGGAAAAAGTTATTCCTAAAATATTTTCATGCTTTCAAAATCATGAAAGTAGGAACAGTGGTCCCAGAAGTCCCCTTGCATGTATTACTGTGTCTAACTTTGTAATGAACTTTTTCTTTTTTTTTCTAATATATCTTAAAATGCTCACATTTTTTCAGAAATATATCTGTCTCATTGGGAAGACTTTTTGGAAGCCAGTGACATCAATCAAAAAGCTATAGGGAGAGATTCAGACCTGAACCAAACTCTCATAATTACGAGGGGAATGCAAAATTTTAGGGAATGTACATTTATACAAAATGCAAAAATATTGTATATTTTGCAAATATTGTATATTTTTATGACCATAATAAATTATAATAATTGTGATTCTGTAATCAAAATGACTTAGTATTACTGAAATAGAATCTAGATTTATAAATGGTTTTAATGCCTTTATTCAATTGAATTAAACAACTTATTTAAGCATGTGGGGGAAAAAAAATTATGATTCCATGATTACCAGAGAAGTGCTTTTCTCTACTTTAATGAAATGAGCCAAACAAAAAATTATATGGGCAAAAAATAATCAAATCACATTTCCATACAGAAACAAGACTAAGCAAAATAAAGCGTATTACACTGAGCCTTCACAGCCATAATAGCCAGGAGAGATCTGTACTCCTTCTCCCTAAGAACGGGGTGCTCCCTGGAATGTGTAAAATTCACTGAATGTGTTACATTCACAAGCTCTGTCAGTCCATCTAAAGCACGGCTGAGAGGAGAAGGAGGAAGGGAGAGAATCGAGCCTCAGTAGAGGTGCAGCGCTCCTTCTCCCTAAGAACGGGATGCTCCCTGGAATGTGTAACATTCACTGAATGGGAGCAAGCTCTGTCAGTCCATCTAAAGCATGGCTGAGAGGAGAAGGAGGAAGGGAGAGAATCGAGCCTCAGTAGAGGTGCAGCTACCTGAGTGTTTTAACTTGGACAGGAATGTGCTCTTGCAGTGCCCTCCTCCTGTGCTTTGGTTTCAGGGTGTGCAAACTGCCCCTTTGGGTGAACCTAACATGGAAGATGCACTGCCGCTTTGGTTTGCAGTCCGGAGGGTCTCAGGATGTGCAAACTGCCCCTTTGGGTGAACCTAACGTGGAAGATGCACTGCAGGGGAACACAGAATACACCTCAGCAGCTGAAAAGTGTTTAAGCTGCACAGTCAGACTAGAACTAGCCCAAAGTAAAAGCCCCAGAATATTTTCAGTGCCAGTATAAGGTCCTTGGTTCTGTTTGGCTTCACAGACACACATCTGTTAGGTTTGGACATGACACTTGCTCAGTGTAGGCATATTCTGTGCCTCCAGCAAAGCCCTTTTCTTTGTTTTATTCATGGGGAAATGTTATCATAAAAATTATGCTCAGAAAGAAACTACAATCCACATGCAAATGTTATTTCTTTTATTCATGGGGAAATGTTATCACTGTGCAGCATAAAAATTATGCTCAGAAAGAAACTACAATCCACATGCAAATGTTTTCAAGATGGAAATCACACACAAAAACATGAAAACCTGTGGGCAAGGTTAGAGGGAAAAGATGCAAGAAGATGAGAGACAGTTCAGACATCAGGAAATGACTGTGAGAAATTAAGAAAAAAAAAGTAAGAAGCACTAATTAAACAGGTGGGAAATACAATAGGTAAAAGGATTGCAAGTGGAAATATTAACCATGTATTCTCCTTTGCCTTGTAACGAAAAGGATGAGGAACAGGTTGCAACTTGTTCTATTTCTTGTTCTTCCATTAAAAAAAAGCACTTCTTTTTTTTTCAAATGAGGCAGCTATTAGGAAATCCTAGGTATCCTCATTCTCCCTTGCACAAAGTGGGATTTGAAAAGCCTGAACTGAACCTAGTGATAGCTAGTTCTTCTTCCAGTCTCCCCACATGAACACAGAGTCTTGCTCCTCTGGAGTAAGGTGTCCTTGTGTTCCCGTTCATAGGGCAGTTCTTTGGGGAAAGGTTTTCCTTTCTCTATGTTCAAGTTCAGACAAGAGGATCAAAAAATTATCCACCTCCAAGTGAGTAGTCAGCTGCTGCAAGTGACAATTGTGGACAGCATCAAAGAGCCTCAGACATGAAGGAGCAAGATCTTGTATGCCATTAGCTTCTAAAATGGTAATTAGACACTTAATAAGAGAAGAATTCAATGCAAGTCATATGGAAAACAGCAATAGGAAGACCTGTGTGCTTTAGGGGATGGGTGGAAGACAGAACAGAAAGACATCAGTTCTTTTTCACACCCTTGACACTGAGATAATGCTACAAATAACTGTCCAAATGTTTATAATTCTTCCCAGTATGTATTTGAGCAATTATGTATAAGAAGTTATGGCTCTTAGACCTTATCCTCTCCAATGAGAGGAATAGTGGCTTCAAGTTGTTTCTGGTGAGAATACTGGTTCCAATTACAGGCCAATGAGATAACTATGAACAAATATTTCCATTTTCTTTTTGTAATAAATGCAAGGAAATTCTATGACAAAAAACTGCTAACAAGGAGTTAATGACAGTAGGTAATTACTTCTGGAACATCTAGTTTAATAAAACCTCAGTTCCTAAATCCAGGAGACAGATAGTTAAAATGCTTCACCCTCTTGAATTGAAATATAGTGCCTCAGTACAGCCATAATATATATATTTTGCTCTGTCTTTGATCTCCTGAGAGATGTGAAGATGTGTTCAACTTCCCTCTAGTCAAAAGCTTGGCTTATTTGACAGAAGTTCAGTGTGCTCAGGAAGTACAAGAAGCACCTTTATTAGGTATGCAATTAAGTTCACAAACTAGTCCTTAAACCCATAGGCATAAACATCTCCAACTTAGCTGCTGACAGCTGGCACAGCAAGAATTCCCCAGCAATCTGCCAGAGAACCTACGGAGTGGCTGAGTGATGTGCTCCAAAGTGTTCAGGTGACTTGTGCCTCTCCTTTAACCGTGTGGTACCTGCAGGTCACCCCAGATTAAAGAAATCACCTCACCTCCCTTGGCTCACCTCAGCTGGCTCATACCTGAGCCACGGCTCACCTGCCATGCACAGAAGCCTTGCACAGGGTGCAGCCAGCGCCACTTGACAGTCCCAGCAGCTCTTGACAGCTGAAGGAAGACAAAGAATTAACAGAAATGTGGATGAAGAAAGAGGACTAAAAGCTTCCCAGTAGGTGATATCCAAGCAACTCTGGCAACAATAAGTTGTTCACATCTCAGTTTGTTAGAAGTGTGAGTTTTACTATCAAGTAATTCTGGAAGAACAATTTGTACTATAAATGTTTTTTTTAACTGAGTTAGAATAAAGAAAAAAGATCCATAATTTTCTTTTCAGTTATCTTATGGGTTGCTGAGGATTGCAAGCTACAGTACACTTCATAGGTTTTTAAAGTGAAATTAAATACTATTTCAAATTACTACATAAAAACATACTGAGGTATTGGCAGACAAGATTAATAGTTCCTCTGTCTTTCCCATCTCCTTTATATTTTGTTATTTTTTATTTCCGAGAAAAGGAAAAAATATATCTACTCAATATTAAATATTCTTAGTGAAATTAAAAGGGAATCAGCTCAGTGTCAATATTGTTATTCTGTAGAATAACTACATTCACATAAATGTTAAACAATTCAATAATGTGCCAGGCAGTGTTTACAAATGTGTACCAAAATAATAATCCAGATGAGAGCTGTTACATTACAAGATGATTATGCTTTTTTTACATACTTTATAATTAAATAGACCCTTTTCCTTTCAGTTTAATAGCCAGGAATAGTATCTCATTAGCTGTGCTTTCAATTTAACCCTTGTAACTTGGAAAATATTGTCCTATAATTAGCTCAGGGTATTTAAATGCTCCCAGCAAAACAGTAAATGCATATGGGTATCTAGATGTGAAATGAAACTAAAGTAATACACAAAGTGAGCCACTTATTGTACAGGGTTGGGTTGGTTTATTTTTTTTTCTGGCTTTTTTTTCTTTTTCCCTTAATCAACCAGGGTTATTATGAGAGAAATAAATATTTTTTATAACTTCCCTGCCTGTAGCAGCTATTATTTCATGCACTCTTTCTTGAGATAGATTATCCAGCTCATTTCCAGGGAGTATTGAGGGCAGTCAGCTGAACTTGAGGAGTAAAGATTGCCCTTATTTCTTCATGCAGTGCTACTATGTAGCACAGAAAAGTGCTTTTTGAAAATGAGCCAGGAGCTGCCTTGACATCATTAATTGGAAGAAGTTTAATTCTTCTCTCAATCTGAATCCCTCAACTCTTGTTAAATTTAGTCAGAGGTATAGAATGACAAATGTTCACACATAAAGCATAGCAAAAAAAAATCTTATTTCACCTAAGATAATGCTTAAGAGTTACATGCTGCCCATATTAATAGCCCATGTGAACCAAACAAGGCTTCAATGCACAAGTGAGGCTAAAGGTGGTGGATAGGACATTCCTGATAAGAATGAAGCTGTGGGCTTTCAACTCTGCTCAGATGTTTTTCCTCTATTTGCAGGCTTGCAGAAGCTCCCACCACGGAGCTTTCAGCCCCACAATTCAGAGTGGCTCATATGCAGGAGAAAAGGCAAACACAACACGTACCCATCACCTGCTGTGTAGGAGAGCAGGAGGTGCAATTCACAATGCTTCAGACTGGGGAGGGAAATGTCTAAACCAGCACATTAGTTTGCAAAGAGTAGGTTGAACTGATTGTGGGTTCTGAAAGAAAGTGAGCCAGCCATTTCTTTGGAAATGTATGAAGCTGTTACCTGGAATCTGGAAATAGCTTTTGGCAATGAATCCTTGTTTAACATAAGTACCTACCACAGAACTGCCGGTGGGCAAGGTGGGGAGAGGAGATGAATAAACAGAACTTTTTCCTCTCAGGCATTTTATGTTTGCTAGCTGAAACTCTGAGTGCTAGACATGATGAATCCTATTTTTAGGCATCCAGATCTCCCTCTTCAATATCTTGGGAACTTAGATGCTTTATAGAGTAATTTCAACACCACTGGATAAGAAGTTTCCCAAGTTTCAGCAACACAGTGGCTCTAGTTACAATGACTAAGTCCAAGCCTGACTCATTCATTAGTTATTGCACAGAGAGGTGCAGTTTTGTAAAGGTTACAGAATATATATCAGCACTCCTTGCCTGGGAATGTAGCCACACTGAAGTCAGCCTCACTCCACACTGCAGTGGCAGTGATTTACAAAAACAGTGTGTTGTCTTTTTACTGATTGTCTTTTATTTTGCACCAGCGTGCAAAACCTGATTTGGTTGCTGCTGTCACTGGCTGATCCTCTGGGGAACCAAACCATACCCTACAGCTCACCAAAGAGACTGTCAGGAGTTATTCTGCCATGAGAAAACCAAGGCAAATAAAAGTGCTTTCTGGATGATTTGGGAGCTCTGATGTTGTCATGCCACAGGAAGGGACAGCAGTGTACATTGCATGAATGGAAGTTGGGCTTCTGGGACATGGTGCCTGGTTTAGCCACATTGTGGTCAGGTCAAGATATGACTACTCCTTGGCCAACATTTTGCAACTCCTCATTTACTGATATTTTTGCCCTTCTAAAATCCCTGTGGCAAGAAATGAAGAAGTTGTAAAATTAGGCTCTGTTCCATGTAAGCCTGGAACAAATAGCTCTTGCCTAATTTTCAGCAAAATCATGGAGCCCTTGCTCAACATTGGTTTAGTAAGAAGGAATGCCAAATCCAGACTTCAGAAGCTGTCCTTAAAGTGAAGCTGCCTGAAATAGAGATTTTTCTAAAACCATGCTATATACCTATTGCACTTCCTATTTATTCTACTCCCTTTTACTTTCCTCTGGCTACTACAGATGCTTTGTGAAACTTCCAAGTTACAAATTAAATCCATCTGTACAAAACAATAAATAATAATTTTCTAGACCGGCTTTATTTCATATTAACCTTGACACTGAATGCCAGCAGCACCAATTAGCCTTGCAATCCTGTCTACTGTATAAGGCCTAAAGATTTGAACACAGTCTTTCATCTGTTAGCATTCTAGAGACTGATAAAAATTTACTCTGCTTTTAAACAAGCTGTACGTGACCGAAATTTGCCTCATACTGGGGTGTGCTATAAATAACGTCAGTCTGAAGAGACTGTGAATTTTTCACAGCTTTGTTTCAGAGCTATTCAAAACCACGGTTATCAATGACTGCACCACAAAATTTCTGTCAGCTTAAGATTTCAGTCGCAGCCAGGGACTTTGATGGATGGTTGCCCACTCTTCCCTAGTGAAATATAATTATCAAGGCATAAAAATAATTTAATCGCAATGCTGGAATGTTTAAGCATAACAGTAATTAGTTCTTCAGTAATGCTTTCAATTCACAGATGTAAGTATTTTACAACAGAAATTATCACTTCCATTTTATAGTTGAAGTAAACTGAGGCATAGAAAGAACAGAACAGAAAGGGTTAGAAAGAACGTTCTGAAGAAAAAACTTCTCACTGCCAATCCAGAGCTGCCCTTGCTCATGCTAGTAGAATAAGGTCAGTCAGAGAAAAAGAAAACGCAGTTTGCCAAATTGCCCTTTCTGCTGGAATAACCTCCATTTTCTCCTGGAATAACCTCCACTAAAACTCTACTACTACTACTACTGTTACAACAAAGGAAACTAACAATGCTGAAGAGTGCACTCATTGAGAAATCTGATACAATTTTCTGAAGAAACTGAAGTGTTCAAAGCTGGCTGGCTAACAGGACACTCCAGCCAGAAATAACAGAATAGGACCCTAGGCTTTTTATGATTGTTTTTTGGAAGCAGGGCCACAATTAAGAGCAATGGCTGGGGGCATTCATATTGTGCCACTTGAATTTGAATTCTTGGACCAGTGCAAGGTGACCTAAAGCAAAAGCATTTGCCAAGAATGTTTTCATTAGCTGAGAACAAAAGTGGAGGCTTGTGGCCAGGTCACTGTTGGGTGACTTTCCTCCCACCAGCCTCCATGCAGCTCACAGGACACCCAGGCCTTTGGGCTCTGGGAGGAAATTGCTTATAAGGGCACTACTGGGAGTAGAGTCTGAGGCTATGTTGGATTCAAGATAAGAAAACTTTTCTGTTCAGACATGGACAGGATTGAAGGAACATCAGCTTTTCTTGATTTCTTAGCTGATGGAGCAATTAAGGCTAATTTTCCTGCTGTGTGTGATGTATATGTTTAGCCCCCAGTAGAGAGAATAAAGATGGCCACTGGGAGGAAAGGCAGTTTAATAACACATTTGTGACCAGACACATGGGCTGAAGACCAGCCCTGGTACAGGATGTTTAAACAGTAAAAATGTTCTTTAAGTTGTTATGAGTTCTTCATTTTGAGTTACTGATGACCACATATCTGAGAGCTCCCAAATGCAGCTTTTCAGCACTTCTACTTGTGCAGTTTTGCAATGTTTTCACGTTTCCTAGAGTTATCCCACCACTGCTTTATCAAATATGTGATAAAAATTATCTTTCCTAGTAAAATCTTTCCTTTTTACTTGGACAATTGATTCATTTCTTCTGCACCTAACTATTAAACAATATCTTGCTCCATTTTTCCCAACTTCATATTCAAACAATGTACTGACTGATTTCTAATGAGTCAGTAGCATTTCACAAGAGTGGTCCTGTCATTCTGGAAAAGAAATGAGAAGAAATCATGAAAGTGTGAAATGTTGTTCTCCCACATAGAACAGACTGAGAGACAGTACCCAGAGCTCATGATGGGAAAAAGGATAACCTGTTAATAATTTTCTGCCGCTGTTGAATTCAAAATTCCTTCATCTGCTTTAGCATGAAAGTCAAGTTTAAGAAAAGCAATTTTTTGTTTATTTTAAAATATCCATGAATATTTCTTTGCCAGGAAGAAAACTAAAAGAGCTTCAGAGACTTCTGCCACCACAGGATGTGTTAGAGTCTTTATTTATTTCCTTTAGGATATGAGCCACAATTCCTTTATATTATAAGTAATAACTAGGTAAAACTTAAAAAAAAAATAAAATTTAAAAGCTCTTTCCAGTAAACAAAGCACAAATGATTGGACAGCCAGACTACTACTTTCTCTGTAGGAAATTATAACTGAATGATCATTTGAAGAATATGATGTTGCTGGTCTCAGAATAAAAATGTCCATGTTACTTCCATCATATCTTGACCTTCACACACTCATTCTCCTCTCCATGGGTAAAAGTTGGTGGTAACTGTATGAGTGCAGACTACAAGGACAACGCTTGGAGAACATCTGAGAGATTTAGGTATGCAGGGTGAGTAAATAATACTTGAGAAACATTAAATCTGGTGCCTTAAGTTTTAGCTTTTATATTTTTCAGATCCTGTTCTGCACTAGTGTATAACTCTGAACTCCATATACAGTGTTAGTAAGCTCTCTTCACAATTTGGTCAGACAAAACCAGGTCCTTCCAGGCCTGAGAACCAAGGTCACCTTCACAGCCTCAGGACCCGAAAAGTACAAGCAAAAGTGAATTTGGGGGAGCAAACTGGGGACATATGACTTTATTACCTGGAGCTGTAATTGGACAATTCACCCCTGCTATGCAAATAGAGCAAATTTATATCTGTCTGAAAAACTCGTGGCCATTGTCCATCTTGGGTGCAGCCTCTGCAACGCTCTTGCCCTGCCCAGGGTGTATCTGTTAAAGGCCTTTAATAAATACCTACTTTATTCTCTAACTCTGCCTAGCCTCTGTTCTAGGTAGCCATTCCAGGCATCCAAGTCTGGAAGAGAGTCCATCATGTTCACAAAAAGGCCTTGGTTTCTCAACCAATACAGTGCCACAGTGCCATATTTGGTCTCAGAACTGTATTAAATTAAGGTTCAGAATGAAGAACCTTTGTTTTCAAAGGCAGCAACAAAAAAGAACAAACAGAAATTTTGCTAAGCCTAAAATAAAACCGGAGCAATCTGCCCACTGGGGAATACAGACTTGGCCCTTTGTATCTGCTGGTGGTGTAATAAATTCTTCGTCTCCAAACATTGTGAACAGTCAAAAGTTCACATTACATATTGGTTAGTGTTTCTTTAGTAAGTGGGCTGCATATCCGAGATAACAAAAGCACCATGTGTTGCAGCAGATACTACAGTAGGGACTATTCTTACTGAACAGCAGAGAAGATAATCACGTAGATCTTATGTAAATAAGCAGAACACACATTACAGCTACAGTAAATCTAAGCAGCTTTCAATTTGCTCTTTCCTTCACTGCCTGAATTTTCAAGTCTATTGCTTAAACATGTATTCTTTCCCACTCCTGCTGGAATACTTCCTGCCTTCTTTGGTTTAACTCTGCAGTTCTCCATAGGAAACTGGTCTTATATAGACTCTATATATGCATCTTTATCTCATTTAGAAAATAGTATTTAATTTCATTTAGAAAATAGTTCTGTAGTACTGCACATATTATAATCAAATTAATCAAGTCCTTAAGGCAAGCACAATACGTGCTCATCTAAAAAGTTTCCCTATGGTGTATTTATTTTTATCTGCCACCAGTTGTATATGAACATGCATATCTGTGTGAGAAAGGAAATGTTTTTATGTGCCTATGCCTGCACATTTTTGTGTGCTAAAATATATAGCTGCATCTCTTTTACATATACTCATCTTGGGATATGCAGAGCTAATCACATCTAGAAATGTCATTTACTTAGAAATGCTCATGAATACTAGAAAACACACTGAAGAATTTGCATCTATGTATCCTAAATCAGATTGCATTCACTAATGTCAGCCCAAATTACAACAGCTGAAAACTGGATGATGATTGTAAAAGACAATGTGATTGAGAAGAGAGACAGGAGGCCTGAGTCTCCTGTTCTGCTCATCTACTAACATGCCTGAGTTATTAGCAAATGTATCTCCATTTCCATAAAATAACCTCATTTATAAACTGAATTTAAACATGTGAATAGCAACATAAAAGCAGAATATTTGGCGACCAAATATCCCATGTGGCCATCCTGGTAGTCAGGCCATATCTGAAAATTAGAGTCATAAAGCAAACACAGAACAAGCTCTAGGTCTCCAGATAATGATTCAGCTTCCTGAAGCATCTATTGAATTCCCATCACACTCTGTGAGAACTGCATGGTACATCTCTATGTATTGAGAATTAGATCCTGATTTTACCCAAGTCCAGAAGGTAAAAAAAAAGGTGTTGGTGGAAGAGAACAGTCACAGTTTTGCCACGTTCCTGCTTCACAGCCTCCGGTCTCAGCTGACTCCAGCTGACCTTGGCATTGCCTTCTGTGCAAGGCTCACAAAGACAGTATTTGTGATGTTGACATTTGCTCCTTGGGTGCCATCTTTTTCCTTTGGGAGCTAGATAAAGGCAAGAGATTTCCACAGAACAGATCGCTGTACAAACATTTCCAGCATTCAAATTTAAAGCTGTAATTTTGATTTGATTTGAGGCAATTATTTACCATAGTTACAGTTACTCTTCAGTGTGTTAAGGAGCTGAGAATTAGACCTCTGGGGTCTGTAATCCTATTTATGACACTGGGCTCATTAAATCAGCAGTAAGGGTGATGTCAAAATCAGCAGATTAGAATAAAAAATCCTCACTATTGCAAATCTGCACAGCTCCAGCAACTTTGAGGCAGATAGACACCTGCTGAGGCACTGGGTTGGGAACTTCAGAGGAAGTGTGCTTTACTGGAGCAAGGAAAAAAATATGTTTTCATCCTGGTGCTCACACAGAAAGGCTGTTTTTAATACCCTTTCTCTCATATCTGTCTCAGGCAGAACACTCCTGTGACTTGGGGCGAGGATTTTTTTCTGTATATGGAATACTAAACAGAGCCTTTTTTTAAACAGTGAAACTGAAGTAATATGTGAGATATGAGCAGTAATATCATTTAATGAGACATATTTCAGTGTTGCCTATGAGGCCTAAGTGGACCAATACAACCCTGAGATATTCTTGTTCTTTCTTGCTTTGGTGAAAACTACATTTCTATTTGTATATGGAAAATACAATTTGTGTGACTACGGTGAATAAACATGATGCATATATATGAAAAAATTATAGAATATAGAAAGAAAATTCTGTGCCAATAAAGTTTCTGTCATAAATCCTAGAAATCAACAGATACATAATAAAATAGCACAAACTAGGGTATCAAGTTTAATATGACAAATACAAACCATTCAAAATATGATAGTCATTTAAGCATCTGCCCAAGAAATTATTTTTCTCTCCTCACTTGGCTCTCCAGTCTTTTGCAGTTACTTAGTGATGGATATCTTGTTTCCCTGCATTTGTGAGTGAGGATGAGTGAAATGAAATGCAGTGTTTCAGCACAGAAAGAATAAAAAAAAGTATTTAACTGCAGAGCTGAGAATGTCACCAAAGATGCGTGCATAGCACCACAGGGTTGGACAACTCTGGATTAAAATGTAGATGTCAGCAACAGGCAGGTGTATGCATAGGCAAAATATGCATATGAACACAGAGAAACAGTCCTGGTGTGCGTGTTTTGTCACCACTGACATCCACAGGACGTGTCTCTCGGTGTCTGTGCTAAGGCTGGGCTCAGTTTGTGCAAAACTACCTCTTGCCACAGAAGCAGGGTCACTTGAGGAGACAGTCTTTGTACTGGCTGCTTCTGCACCTTCTGCTGGGAGCAACCAGCCTAGTTTTCTTCCTTTCTTTCTCCATCCTAGAACCATACTCAAGCATTACCCTGACCTGGAAGAGATGGTGATATTCAGTTTTACCTTTACCACTTTAAACTGTTTCTGAGGAGACTGAAGTCCACCCTTACTACATTTTTATCTCTTTGAGGCACAAAAGCAAAAATCACTTTCTTTGTGTGGATATCCTTCCAGGCACAGTTGTAAGCTATACCAAGCCTTTGAAGACAAACTTACCTTTAGTGGGGTAACTCTAAAGCTGCAGAATGAAGAAAAGGGGACACAAGCTTGTGTGCCTTCTGCAGGCTCCTTGGGTGATGCACACTCAAGGCTGCCACAGCCTCTTTTTCCAGGGTGCTTGGTATCCCACACCAGGATTTTCTGGCTTTTATCTCAGCCAGCAGGAAAAAGAGCAGTGGAAAGGTTCCTTCTTTCCCTCTGGCTCTCAGTATGCAGGGACAACACCATGTTCAGCGCTCTTTCTCTGCTGTTTCAGCACAGGGTTTGCAGTAGAAACAAAAAATTGGGAAGGCCATGTAGAGACTAGAGAATTTCCATCCAAACCTTCCTTTTCAAGAAAATTTGTGCTCTCCCACATGAGCACCTACTACAAGATGACCCAAACTAGCACCTAAGCTTTCACACTTTGTGCACATACATTACACAATGTATGTGCACAAATGTCTCTATAACCATTCTTGTGTGATGATACTGAAGAGGGAATCTTTAAAATATTGTCCTTTTAATTCAAATTAACCTTTAGAATCTGATTATTCCAAATCAATCACAATACCATTTGGCCACACAAGGGGCACCCAAGGAGAGGTGACAAATACTACAAAGAAGATAAAAGATAGTTTAACAAGAAGCAAGTTGTAAGGGGTGACAAAGTGTTATTTCCATAATAAGCTTATCTGAGCCTGGGTAAGTTCCTGAACAGGGTGTGGATTTGGCAGTAGCAAAGAAACAGGCCACACAAAGAATGTCTGTTTAGCTAATGAATGCCACTGAAGTGGTTGACTCTCATTTCTCTGGTTTGGATCCTTGCCACCTTTACTCTAATGTCAGACTTTGTTTAATTGGCAAATGTACCTTCAAAGGATTGCAGATCCCTCCATGCTGCTCCACAGGCTGTTAATATTTAATTGTGATTTGTTAAAGGCATACTAACAGTTGATAAAATTATGTGTCTGGGTGCTTTATTATAATGCAAACCAGCAGCAGGACTTTCTGTGTTCTTTTTTTAGGGGGGAAGGAGAATAGTGTCTTAGAGAGGGAAGAGAGAAAACATAACATTATTAGAGTTTTCTATTAAAAAAAAGTCTTGGAAAGAATCACAGGCTCTGTTGCAAATCTGTTTGGGAGATATGAAATTCATGAAGTGATTTTCTTATCTATCCTTACTTCACTACAAAGGAAAGCAATTAATTTGATGGTAAATTACTGGTATTTGAAACAAGACAGAATTAGCTTTTGCCTTTTGCACTTTCAAATGTGTTAACAAATTTAGAATTTGGAGGAAAAGTTATTTAAGTTGGGCCTTTTTGACGATCACTTTGAGAATATAAAAGGAAGAATCTTCTTGGAATTTGTCCATGTTTATTACATTTGACTGAAGTTTCATTTCCATTGAACTTGCAGAAAGTAAGAAATAGGATCTAGGATACAACTCAAATCAGTACATCTGAAGGACTGTGTTGCATGAAGGATTTAAAATCACAAGCAAGTGCCTACACAATTTCTAAATATCACTATTGTGTTAACTGAGAGACAAAAATAAATCTGTGTAATAGTCTTTATTCAAAGAAAAGTTACATTCAAGCACATGATAGAAATAGCAACATGAAAATGAAAGGTAGAGAGAATACTTGGTAAAAAATTTTCAGTCTTGGCCCAAAAACAAATAAAAAACCAAAACAATCTCCCATCCGCACCCATTTCTTTACTATGAAAATCTTTAGTTCTTTTTAATTAAATAAGTACTCTTTTACATTAGCTTTTTATCTTCCTACGAAATCTGAGTCAGCCAATAAAAAAAACCATCAAAGAGGTTACTTAGCACCTGTAAGCAATAATTTACACTGATGCCAACCCTTTGAAAGTGAAGGGGCACATTACGTTCTTGACATATGTGAGTAATTTCCCTTGAGTTCATTTCTGTTATTGCCATGTAGAAAATAAAGTTTATTCTCAGAGAATAAATATGCAAAAGTTTTTTTGAACTTGTTTTAAAATGCATCTGGTCAAAATGTGGAACAACATTCCTTCAGCTGCTTTAGCCTATTCCTTTCCGTAACATCTGAAACATTGATAACCTTGGAAATGTTAAAAATTCCTTTGTGAATAAAGACCAAGCCATGACTTTAAGTTATAACACTGAAACCTCAGAGAAGTCACATGTTTTGATTTATTGAACTCTTTTTCTTCTTGCATATTTTTGGGCATGAGGGAAGCAAATCATCCCATATTATCTCCAGTTTACCTGATGAATAGCCAGTCACTTTTGAAAAGTTTGAAAATTTCTCCCCAAGAAAAGGTAGAGAAGGATTTGTCTTCAGGAGCCACATGCAGCTGCTCCAAGAGCCCTACCTGGACAGCAGAGGGGCTGGGGCTGCCCAGCACACGCAGCCAGTCAGCAGAGCCAGGACATACCAGCCCTACTTGATAACAAAACCAAGCTCAGGCAATTGGGTTATCCTAAGGCGTGGAAACCAATTTAGTTATATGCTACTTTTTTTTTTAATTTGTTTTTTTTTTTTTTTTTTTTACACATGGAAAACAATTTAGTTATATGCTACTTTTTTTTTAATTTGGTTTTTTTTTTTTTTACACTTTGAGTAAAATAAGACATTTATGAGTTTATTAATAATTTTCATCATAGTGCTTATTGGGGGAAATTTGAAGCAGAAATGTCGTACCAGATCTGAAGCAAAGTTCATGAAAACCAGAGCTGCATTTTGAAAGCTCTCTAGTCAGCAGTAGTCTGATCTTTCTTAAATTCTTAGACTAATATTTTTTTCCAAATCTTGGGACATTAAATTAAATAGTTTTTTCAAAACTGATATATTAAGTTTCTCTCCCTATTACTTATCTGTGAGTCAGATAGCCCACAACAGCCTTGGTCACTGTAAACTGTGGCAGCAGTTTCTACAGAATCATCTCACATTTTACAGAAGGTGTGTCTTCTGTATTAGATGAACATTTGACACTTCTCACTGAATTCACCTTTCCTTTGGCTCTTGGACAGGGAATGATTGGAGTGAGACAACATTTAGGAGACAGTTAAATCAGTAGTAAACACAATGTACCACATGAAATATAAACATGTCACACAATAATGCAAAAATCAAAAGCAAATATTACTAAATATCAAGAAACATTTGTTTTACATAGTGGCTTTGTTTCTTAGTCTGCTTTCCCTTTAAGCACCCTCACAACCACACTTCTCTGGGCAATTGCAGAAGTTACTTACTCATGATTCTTTGCATTACAGTTTGCTCAAGGCTCTTGAAAAACTTGCCAAGGTCCCTGTCTCCCTGAAGTCCACAAGACCATTCTCAGTACAGTGCAGCCCACTGAATTGTGAGAGGAGGAAGAGAAACAGGCAGATGACATAAATGAGAAAAAAAATAAACAAAATGGAGACCAAATACCAGGTATAAAGCACTATTTTACCTGCTTTCCCTTTGGAAGGGTCTGCTGGATATCCTGCAAGCAGTAACCTCTTCCAGTTGGGTCTGTTAAGTTTTTTTGACATGGTGTTGCATGATATTCTCCTCAGCCAAAGAAGGAAATACTATCTTGAACAAATGACTCTATGATAAATGCACAAGTGATTGAAAAAAAATACTCAAAGAGAAGTTGTCAACATTTCCCTCACAAATTGGCAACACATTTCTGCAGCACCTTCTTCTATTCCTTTCTTTCATTAAATACATGAATGACAGTACAGAGACTCGTGCCATTTGTAAGTCACACAGAGCTTGGAAGCACATGGGAGGCTGTGGTTGCTGCTCAAGCTGATCCTGACAAATTGGAGAAATGATCCAAAAGCAACACGATGAAATGGAAATTAGAAAAAAGGCAACAGTTGAGAGAGGAAATTGGACACACAACAGAAAATCAAGAATAACTAGCTAGGCCACATGCTAGAAAAAAGAAAAGGTTGCGGCAGAGAAGTTAGAGGGGATCACAAACTAAGTCCAGGTGAAAAATGTGATGCTGTTAACAAGGAACAGGCTGTGGAGTAACACAGAAGAGGTAGTTATTTTTTATCCTGCACACATAAGGCCTCAGCTTGAGTCCAGTTTTGACTACACTGCTATAAAAAGAAGGTACCCAACTGGAGAGAGTCAAAACCAGCTGAAGACAGATAAAAAGATACTTAAATTGAAAGAGATTAGGGAAAATATACCAAATATATTCAGCCTAGAAAGGAGAAAACTGGGGAAAGATAAACCTTACTGTAGTCTCCTCATCCCAAATCTTGCAGGAACCATCTATCAAAGTGTTTGCATTCTCTGAGTAAGAATACATGACCAAGACTGCTTTATAAGTCTACATCCAACTGTTGGTGAAGTTATAGAGAATATACAGAAGGCAGGCAAAAAACTAGCTCAATAAAGTGCCATGTACAGACTTCATACCTGGGTCATTTAAAGACCACTATCCAAAATAGATGTGGTTGTCCCTTATGTCTAGGTTCAATTCACAACCATCTCATTCTTGATACTAGAGAGGCACTTCTATCCCCTTCCATTTCTAGAGACTGCATCTCTTTTTCTGATTCTTTCATCTGTTTCACATATTTCTTCAAATTTAGCAGGATAGTTAACACTTCGCCTCAGTTTACTCAAACCTGCCTGAATTCACCAGAAACACATCAAAAAACACTAACACAACAGGGATTATTCTAAATTTAAAATTCACTGTATATTTGAGAAACAAAGAACTCCCAAAGGTTTTGCAGGAGTTATAAAAAAGACATAGCCCTCTCTGAACTGATTGAATGTTGTTTCCAGCCATCATTATACACTGCTTAAGTTTTAGAAGGACAAGATTATACATTGCATCATTGCATATCTCACTCTGAACTTCATATAACTAAATACATATAGGCAATATCTAGCCCCAAAATACCCTGCAACTAGTGAGGTAACACTATGCCAAAATTAAGAATGTTCTAACTGCATGTTAATTAATTTAATAATAATTTTGGTGGTGTTTGATTTCTCAGTGTCACTAATGTCATGTCTAGAGAGGATCTGTACTAACTAAGCTGACACTGAGCCTGGTCTGTCTGCTCTGAAAAGGAATGATTCTGTCTAAGCTGGGCTCATCTCCCAGCTCATGTCTTTTATACCACTAACATCCACAATTTTGTTTTGGTTTTGTGTCAAGGTTAACCATCCTGTGCATGATGCTTTCCACAGGGAAAATCCACCCTCAGTCCTTTGTTCTACAACCACAAAACTAAAATTTCTAAATACTTCTCAGTCCATAATACCACTAGCAAAAGGTGTCGGCTGTGAAAGTCCAGTGAAGTACAGAAAGGTCATAAGAAGATTATTAGTGATTTTGCATTCTCATTGCAAAGTGGAGAGATGCCAACATAAACTGAAGCAGTTTGGCTTTTACCCATGCCCATTAGCCATGAAAACATGAATTCCACAGGGCGTGGGGAGATTGTGTGGGAAATAAGGAAGTTAGGGTTAAAACAGGTGTAGGACTGGTATGATGGCATGGTCCTAAAACTTTGCAGTCACTGTCTCAGAGCTGCTGGCAGCTTTGATCATGTCTTTGTTCAATCCTGGGTTTAAATATATTTTTTTTTGCAGTGTTCAGTCTTCCAATCTTCTTTGCTGGAAATAGGAACTCTCTATTCCATTCCTCTCCATGTCAGGATATGTACCCTGCAGTAATTCTTCCTGTCTCCACATGAGATTGGTATTTCTGGCAAACCCTACATAATTCCTATATGTTGCTGTAACTGTCTGCTTTGTACTTAATTCCTGTTTACTTCTTCTCTGCTCCTGTTGCTCTCAGATTTAATTTAAAGGCATTGACCTGAATTAACCCAGTAATTTCCCTGAAAATTGGGAGTGTAGAAGAGATTGTAGTGAATGTACAATTTAAGACTGACAACGTAATTATACTTTAAGTACCAAAAAAGGATTTTTTTTTTGAAACACTGCTTTTCTGGTATTTCTGGTATAAGGTATATGTTTTATCTGAGACTGCATAATACATAATGATGTTTGATTGAGATGAAATAAAAGGAATTTACATTAGAAAAGTTAAAAAAGCGGCTTAAAAAAAGATGGAGCAAGTATGTTTAAATCTCATAATTAATTTCATCATTTATTTCATCAGGTCCAGACCATGGTCTCTGATAATGTGGCCTATTCACAGCTGATTCACAGAATAACATAATGTTCAGATTGCAAGAATAAGGACAGAGCCAAAAAAAATGCATGATAGACCATAGTATAGATGGTATAGACCATTTAAAAAGTTAAGTTTTGTACTTGGTTCATAAAATTAGATGAGAAAATAAAACAAAATTCCTCAATTTTTTTGCTACCAGACCTTATATTTTTATCTTGCTTTAAAAGGTTTTAACACAGTTAATTTAAAAAGTTTTAACACAGTTAATTATCCACGTTTAACACTGTCCTGAGATAAACATGAAAACATGCTCACACTGCACAATAAGGTTGATTTTATGAAAACTATTTTTTTATTTTGATTTTTTCTTTTTTTGCTTGCTTATTTTATGATCAGGAAGGATGAGGCTTACCTAACTTTTTTCATTCAAGTCTAGTATGTTAAGGAGTTAAGGACCTCTGCTTTTCAAAGAACATAGGAAGTGTATGAATGCTCTTTGTGTGATACAGCCATTCCAGATTTCTGTAACCTGAAACCCTGGAGTCTGTTTTCTCAGTGTCTCTGGAAGGAGTTGGTCCACAAAAAAAAAAAAAAAAAAAAAAAAAAGGCTGCCCAACCAAGTGATTCTGTCAGCTTTAAGCATTAGACAATGAAAATGGTTTTTCTGCACAGAAACCTCAATCTGCCTAGCACTTCAGCAAAAACACACACGGCAAAATTTGCATATCTATTTAGTAGGACATAAATGTGAAGAAAATCAAAACAAGACCAAAAGTATTCAAAAATATAACATAAATTAATCAAATTAATATTTACTGTGAGAATTTAGATGCAATTTCTTGCTTCTATAGAATCATTGTACCATGAACGTTGGAAAACTACTCTGAGATCATTGTATCCAACCATTAACCCAACACTGCCAGGTCCACCAAGCAATAGCTCTTGGTGGGAAGGGAAAGATACATTCCCTTACTCACTTTTGAGCTGTCACTCCACCCTTCACTGCCTTGGAAGGTGAAGGGAAAGACGAGGATAAAAGCTCCAGAGAAAGGGGAAAAGGCTCATTGGTGGAGACCAGTATGGCCATGCAAAATGGCAAATGGCTTTTGTTACCTTCAGGTCACCCAAAGCCAACTGCTACTCAGATCTGGGGCAGCTGACAAGCCCAGGAACACCAGGTAATTCAGCACACTGCTTAGAAAAGCCAAAAAACCCTCAGGGATTTGGTAGGGACAGTGTCCCTGGAAAACTTTCTATTCCTTACTGCTGAGGGATTGTTGCCCTGTTTTCATTTGTGGCCAGCCTGGTGACCCACGTGCTTTGAGCAGTGAGCAAGGGCACAGGAACCCTGCTGGTCTGCAGCACATCTTGCTGGTCTCTGAGCAGTGAGCAAGGGCACAGGAACCCCCTGGCTTAGCTGAGAACCCTGCTGGTCTGCAGCACATCTTGCAGGAGGTGTCTTGGAGGACTCGGGCTTGTGGGGCATATCCTCAAAATGAGGAATATCCAGTCTGCTTGGAGACATGCATCAGAGGAAAGACTAAAAGTCATAGAATCATATAATTATAGAATTATTTAGGTCAGAAAAGACCTCTAAAATCATTAAGTCCTACCACTAACCCAGCACTGCCAGGTCCACCACTAAACCACATCCATAAGTGCCATATCTAGAGGTCTTTTAAATACCTCCAGGGATGATGACTCAACCATTTCCTTGGGCAGCCTGTTTTAATACTTGACAACCCTTTTGGTCAATAAATTTTTCCTAATTTCCAATCGAAACCTTTCTGGCACAACTGAAGGCTAGCAGGAGCTTCCCCATCAGAGTTTGGAAAATTATCAGCCGCAACAACAATCCTCAAGAGAGCACCAGTGTTAGACTGAGTGCACAGCTTGGGACCAGCGTCATGGATTTTACCATGGGCATGGTAAAAGGACAGAATAAATCACAGACTCAAAGCCTCATCCCTCCTGCCACTTCCCACAAGCCTGGGAATTCTTGAATGTCAGTGTGTGTGAAAGAGGGGAATCCTTCAAATAAGTGAAGTAAGAGCATTGTAAAAATCCATACAACACCAAAATTACTTTGACAGTCCCTTACAGTGCTTCAGTGCAACTCATTAAGCTTGTGTTTCAATGTAGTGTTTGCTTAACTATAATTATTCTCATATGCAGACTTTCTTATACTTAAGCTCTAAGAACACAGGCACTTACTATTTGGGAGGTTATTGAACTAATTCTCCAACAGTCAAAACAAGGAACAACTGTGACTTGCAGTTAAGGGACTCAAAAACCTCTTCTTTCTGCAAAATCAGCAGCCTGTCAGCTGCAAAGAATTACAAGCATTTTCAAGGATTTCAGCAGAAAAGAAAACATTAATAAAACGATTAACAGATTTTTCCCCTGCTCTTAATATGTTTAACACTCAACACCTTTGCTTACCTTTCAGCTTAATGTCACTAGTTCATTTATTTTTATAAAGACTGCTACAGGATATCTTGGTATAAAAATAGTTTACAGGGAGGCCTGTTTGGGAAGATCTCAATAGACTGAGTAGCTGACTGATATGGAAGTCAACTACAAGCAAAACATTGTTCTTTACCTGGTGGAGAAGAGGCCAAGCTTTTAGCCCACCACAGGCTGTGTTGGGAGTTCATGAGAAACCTAAGGCACATGTTTAATTTTCACCCAGCTTAGAGCTTGCATCTCCCCTGCAGCAGGGGGGATGGGATGCCCTGCTCTTGGCAGCTCTCCCCCATCATGGTCCAAGAGGACAGGGCTTGTGCTGGGCCCAGAATTTCATATTCTGGTCAGGTGCCCACTGAGATCAAAACAGAGCATCAAACACCTCAGTGGCAAAATTTCCTTCTTCACAATTTCCAACTTCAGGCTGCAGTTTGCTATAACTGAGCCCTCCTCTCACAGCTGAGATGAGAGTCTGATCCAGGTAAAGCATTTTCAGTACACTCATTCCATGAAATCCTCTAAACTATATGAAGTTACAAAACAATTGAAAAATTTAGATACACTTGTAAATTCTTAGGGCCATCTATGCATTTAAGGATTAGAAATGACATAGAGGACTGATGAATTTGTTGAAGTGTCTAACTGTTACACAGTTAAAAAGACCTTTACTGCTTTGGTGACATATTGCTATTTGGTGTCATCTTTTTTTACGTGAAACATGGGAAAAAAATTCAGCATGTCGCTAATTATATTTTGAACCTTAAGGGATGGAAACAGCATTAGCGTTCAATTAATGCAGTAGTCAAAACATTGAATTATATTTTATTGGATTTTAATGTTATTATGAAACATATGAATCTTAGTAATATGAATCTTAGTAATTTACCAGCATCTGCTATAAAAATGCCAAAATCCTAGAAATTTAAGAGAGCTTTCTGAAAACATTCATTCCACTGTACAGAGAAATCACTGCAGTGATGTAGCAGAGTTATTGCAAGAAAAACATATGTGGCACATTACTCACATTGGCAAAGCATTGGAATGTACCTTTGCTATGTGAATAACCCACTGACTTCAATAAGACTCTTTATCTGCTTAAAATCAGGATAATGTTAAAGCACATTACTGATTTGAACTCACAGAAATCAACTCAGGGGCATGACATCGTCACTTAAATGTCACATGTTAAAGCAATTCAGAGTAGAATTCACCTAAATAAATGTAAACATTTACACTGTAAGCATTGACATCTCAGCTAATTGTTTAGAGTACCAAAATTACCTATTTCCTCTTTATTTATGATAGAAGGAGCTCAAGGAGGTTATTTACCTTAGATATAGACATCTCCCACTACAGATAATCAAATTTAGATGAGATTAATATCTGTCTTGTCTCTTTTCTTTGTCATCCTGATTTCTTTATGATCTGATATAAACTAAGCATTTGTCTCTTTGAGCCAAAAAGACACACTGAAGTGCCTCCCTGTCTGAAGTTAGATCAAAATCAATTCCCATAGAGCAAGAGCCCTATAATTTTGCTAACAAGAATCTACAGAAACCCATGTGTTTGTTTTCAAAGTGTTAATGATCTTCAATTGTCAGGAAGCAACTGATTTCCCATGAGGTGGATTATATAAACCAGTATGGAAAGACTTGCAGAACCAAGGCTGCTACATCAAGAGCAGACACTTTATTGTATCACCTTGGTTTCTGTGGTCTTTATTTGTTATGAAGTTATGCTCTACCCCTTACTTATGTATTCAACTTTTAATTTTAGTGATTATATCTAGGTCCAATTTAAAAGTTGATTCAGTGCTGTGAACCAGCTTTAGTGGAATAGAAAACAAGCTTCTGTACTTTGGCTGTTGAGTTTTCCACAGAGAAATCCATAATGCCTAAAAATGCTTACCATAATGCCTAAAAGAATTTGGAAAACCATGATTTCCTAGCAAAGGGCTCAATCTATATGGTGAAAGTCTTACAATATCTCAGGATTATTGCTTAGTTTCTGTATAAGTAAGTCCTGCCATCATCTGCCTACAGGCACTGAAGAAAATGGCCCAATGCTGAAAGAACTATTTAAATCCAGCAGATTTCAACCTGTGCATGCCAGAATGCAACATTCTTCAGCTAATACATCCAACATCATCTGTGAAACTAGAGCTATGCATCCAAATGAGCTGACAAAGGCAGTTAGTAAAGGACTGTGGAGAAAAACCTCTTCAAAGTAATTACTCATTCTTCAACCTCTTGAAACATCTGCAAAAGATGGCTTTGGCATTAGTTTTTGTGCTGTCTCTAAAAAGCATGGACTGAAAAAGAGATGTTATTTTCATGGCATATACAAACATTTTTATGTTCCCTGATTATAGTTCTGCAGGAGCTAACTTTCATGTCACCATCTGTAACTCATAGAGCTGACAGCCTTTTATCACTTTCCTTCTGCTAATATTCCACTCCTATAATAACTGCCCTTTTCTCTCCAACTGGCTAATTGATTATCACAGTCAAGCCTAGAATAGAGTTATTATTCTCAGCATGTATTTAACTTGCTTTGACTTGAGCACTAAAAAAGGCTTGCTCAACACCCTCATTTTTCCTTTCTCTATCAAGAGTTCAATTTTCTCTGCAAATATTTTTTCTCTTACACCCCAATATGGATGTGTATTGGATGTAGATGTAATAACACAAGTTTTGCCCTTGATCCATTTAGTGTATGGGACTGTCTAAGACTTAATCTGTTTGCCAATCAAGAATGTTCTGAGGAAATTATCTAGAAGTGTATTGTATCTTTTGAGGCTGAATAATGAAGTTGCAAGTGCCTGACCCCTTTGTTTCTCATCCATATGGACTTGCATGTTCTCTAAATCTTAGCTATAGGCATGAATTAATTCAATGTATTCAACGAAAACAAAATTTTGTCCAATCTTTATCTGACTTTAAGTAAAATGCCAGCAATATTTCTAAATTTTTCAGAATTTTATAGCGATTCAGGGAACAACACTGAGTTGGAGTTAGTTGGAATTAAGAGATGAACTAATAAGTAATTATAATGAATCATCAAAACTTAATGATGGGATTTTTCTGTTTTTTCATGTCCTGCCAGTCCTTCCTCAATAGCTGTTTCTGATTCAAATGATGATTAAGTTCAAATGTAACTGAAATAACAATATATTTGAATACTGTTAAAATGCAAAATTAGATTCACTTTATTCATTATCTATAATGTTTCAAATGTTTCCAAGACTTCTGATGGCATTGCTATAATATTGATTCAAATCTAAAACACCCTTAATTTGTAGGCTTTAGATTAATCATTGAGGCTTTATAACTCTTTACTCCAGGAGCTCCCACAAAGTTTGGTTCCAGATCTAGATGTAAATAAAACATAAGTTCTCAGGAGAGAATCCTTCAGGTCATGATTTTGTTTTTGGTAAACATCTTTCCCTCAGATTTCTATGTTCACCTTTCTTAAATTTAAAGTAAAAAAAAAAATAAAATCTCAAAGAATTCTCAGAAATACAAAGCGTCAGGAATGGTGAAAGACCAGTTTATTGTAAGAAGATATAAGCTAATGAACTAAGGAAATTTAGAGACATCTTGGACATAGTAATGACTTCACTTATGCTATTAGTAATTGGTAATAATGATGACTATTTGATTAATGAGGGTCCCTCCCTGTCTTAATGAAACGGAGAGAGAGTTACTGTTCTGGCCTTCTTGGAGCTGGGAAATGCTTCTCAGCCTCCTGTATTTCTGGTGAATGTCACACCATCAGACTACTTAGCACCAGCTGTGTAATTAAGCTTGTAATAATAACAAAATTGTTTCAGAAATTAAAAAAAAAAACAACCCGACATTAAATATGTAACCTTTCATTAAGACATTTACCTGGAATATAGCAAATCTGTGTTCATGTTTCATGTCATACATGTTTTACATTGGAAGCCTGTTATGCTGTGCCTCAGGGCAATGGGACATTGGCCAGACTCTTGATCTCTGCAGTTTTTGTCTAATTATAACAAACTCTGAAATATTTTTTGACATTATAAAGCTTTCCAAAAGTAATTCTATTGAAACTTTTGAATTTCTATAAAAAAATAGGTTTTGAACATTTAATTTTTCCCATGGAAAAACATGCAGTCAAAAAATTCTGATCAGTTCTGCTGCAGTTAATTTTTTCCCCTTCAATTATCATAAAAAACTCTTCCTGGAGAATTATAAAATACAACTAGCCAGTCTTTAATCTAATCTGGTTTGGCTTTCACTATCTAAATTGTACAAAGTTTGCCATTGTGTGTTTCTGAAAGAATTATGAACTGTGGTTTTCCTTAACTAAGTGAAAGGATGTCTTCCTTAATTTAGATTTCCCTGGCATGTCCAGCAAACAATGATTCATGAAAACCTTATTTTAAATTCTCCTTTACAGAAAGGTTTTTTTTGCTTGTATATAGGGAGAAAATTGACCACAAGCTTGTCTCCTGCAGAAGTGGTTTCCTCATCATATCACTCTTCCAGCAGAGGACAATGCCTTTTTCATCCCAGTAAGAGGTAGGTTAACCAAAGAGGAAAATGTGTCCAAAACTGATTAAAAAATGAAAATTAAAAAAGAAAGCTTTTGTAATGATCAGGAAGCAACCTTGCACATAACGCATTTAGCAAAATGATGAGAATGGTTGTAGATTTTGCATATTCTTAATTTGGGTCAGCTTTTTGTCTGCCACAAACTAGGTATCAGGATGGATATCAGAAGAGTTACTTAGCAATCTTAATGCTTGATAATCTTGCCCATCTATTTAAAAGTAAACTCTCTTTACAGAAAAAAAAGGGGGGAGAAGGGTCTAAATAATAAATAATAATAACAATTCATTGTGGGTCCCACCATCTATGCCAATAAATATAATTTTAAAATCTGAGGCAGGTAGACTGCATCAACATAGTCATTATTTTAACAGGAGGAAAAAAAACCCCAGCTTTTCAGAACTAAATAAATATTTCAAGGTTCTATTCAAACAGATATAATTCCTGTGACCCAAAACTAAATATTTCATTTTCTTTTAGTGTTGTTTATCTCTGTTGTTTAATATGAGTTTCTGTTAATGTAGGCCACTTTTTCTAATGAGTAATCCTTAATATTATTTTGTAACCTCTTTTGTTTTCATGATTATTCTCTTGATTTCACTCTGATTCTTAAGTAGATTTGGTGCTGCTTAAAGTCAGTTTTGGGGTGAAATCAGTATTTTCCTGAAGCTAAACTGGTCCTGTGAGTAGTTTCCCTAAGTCTAACAGCCTGTTATCTTTCACTAGTGCCAGCTTTCACTGAAGAAACAGCAGGGCCTCTCAATTACATATATAAAGTGTCCAATTTTCTTCTTGTTTACAAGAGGTTTTTATTGAATTTTGCAGAATTCTGCATTCCACATGGAAAAATCATGTTGTTTGTTGTCACAGGTACTATGCATGGATGCTAATTTTCCTACTAATTTTGGTATTGCTGTCATACAGATTCAGATTTGGTTCTAGAAAGCACATTATAATATATTCACTATTTTCAGTTTAAAAAAAATGAACCCTAGTCCCATTCCTAAGCAGCTTAAGGAATACTAGTAATCTTTACACCCAATCACCCATGATCTACAGACAGCAGCTCTTATCTCTGGAAGAAAAATCTCTTTCTCCCCAAGGATGAGGATAAATCCGAGTCATCTGGTCTAGTTGGAGCCAAAGTTAAGAAGAGATATTGAAAAGATTATCAGCCTATAATTAAGGATTTATAATTACCTAATTAAAAGCCAAATCTTCTCAGGCCCAGCCCAAGAATTTCCATTCAAACAAGTAACAAGTCCGAGTAACACGCACTAATTGGGGGGTCCGGCTCTAATCTGGAGGGTGGTCTGGTTTCTTCCAGTCATTCTTAATATGGCTCTACCCAGAAGTAAGCTTCTGTCACCATTGCTCCAATGTCATGGCAGCTTTAAGGGTGACACAATTCTCCTTGTCTTACCCTACTCTGCTTGGAAGTGTCCATCGCTTGATGCTGTACCTGATAATTTGAAGAGGTTATATTTGAGATGGAGTAGAACAGAGGTCTGCAGATCACCTTGAGTTTGCAGGGTGTGAATTCCAACAGTGTTGAGTGGATTATAGCAATCAAATCTAGGTTTAGGACTGTTGAGAAAGCCATCTGTTGTTTGTATTTTGAAACTGAATGCATAAAATAGAGGGGGAATCAATCATCTGCCAAAAACATTGACATTCTAGCTAAGAGTGAACTGCTTCCTCAGCAAAAATTAGGCTTTTTGTTGGGAGGAAAATCCAGCTATTGATTTATGTGGCAAAATGTCAACTGATTAATCCTATCAGGGAACTTTAATTAGATACATGTTCATTTGCTATCCTTGTCCCTGGACTACTCCTGTGTGCAGTATTGGCCGGCATTTGGACTTGCTGGTGTCAGCACTGCACAGTCAGTTTGCAACATGCAACGTCACCATTTGCAGAAATACTGCAATTGAGCCAAAAATCTATTTAAGATGAAATAAATTGATTTCTACTGAAGATCTAAATTAAAAAAAAAATAAAATAAGTAATTATAATTGTACTTTGTGGTCCTTAAAAGTATTTTATTACACAAATAAATAAAGGCCAGATGGTGCAACACAGATATTTCAAGGCTTGAATCAGAAAATCCAATCATGGGTCTCAATGGAAGCTCTCTGCGTGAAATTTAGATTTGATGGAGTGATAGGTAAGGTGCTGAAATTTATCCATACAGTTTGAGACAGAGCTGCAAATTTGTACACCTCTCTCCTTTCAAAATGCAACTGCCTCAGTACCAAAAACCAAATGGTTGTCAAATGATAGAGATCATGTCAGACAAGATCTGTATTAAAAAAATATATTCTCTCAACAAGATGTCTTTTCCATCTCTACTCACCAGAATGGTTTAACAGATTGCATATAGGAATTTGATTAGATTTTCAAATGTTTCTAAAGAAATTCAAATATTGTCAACTAAGTCTGATCACCTTATTGCCTCACTCTGCTTTTAAATGTCCCAACTACTTGTTTTCTTCTTTCAGTTTTACAAATAAATGTAAATATTGTCTTTCTCTGCTCATTCAATGACAAGAATGAGTTAGCAATTCTCATCATCACATCAGATGTAGCTTAAAGGATATTAGTTGCTGAAATCTTGATCATAAAAATGTTTATTTCCACCAAAGTTTTGATCAAGAGGTTAATATGGTTAATAGCAACTGATGCTATTAAGGCTTTTATTCTGACAGACTTGTCTGAGGAAGTCCAAGGTGGACTGAGCACACCACTAGTGTGTGTTTTCCCTGCTTTGTATCAGAGGTAGGAAAGCAGCTCCTTCTCAATGGATGGCAAGCCTTTTCTGATCCTCTGAGCTTGCCAGAAAAAGCAATCTAAAATACTGAATTATCATGTTATCAATAAATGGAGAGGTGAAGCCTGAGTTGTAAACATGAACAAGTCACTTCATGGGAGGGGGAAAAAAAAATTTAACTTTCATTTAAAGGAAAGAAAATGAAAGCTTTTGCTTTGAAAGATGAGCACTGAAAATCTGGGGTAATATTTGATTCTTGGAGGTGATGTGAAACTATTTAGTAGATAGACAAATAGTCTTGCTTCAGACTGAGCCATATATATGTCCATGGTGTTTGGGCATCTTCAAACAATGGGACCTCATAGACAAACTGAAAGGGCAGCAGCAGTTTAGGTCATAAAGCAGACAAATAAATTAGAAGGGGAGTAACAAAATTACTTGAAAATGAAGAATTGAAAAACTTTATTGCTTCAGAGTGCCCATCTTTTCTCCAGTAAGTGATTTCCCCTTTCTGGTTCAGTCATTACAGATGCTGTTCCAGTTCTCTCAATACCCTGACTCTCTCAATGTCCTCCTTGGTCTGCTGTCTTGTATACAGCTTCTTCACACTCTGGCTTTAGGATGCACCTGCATTTATCAAATAGTTACCTTCCAGATGTGGTAACTGCTCCCAGGTCTGGTCCTCAATTTATTTATATTGGATATATGCCAGGTCTCCAGTCTTTTGCTGAAATGAGTCAATCAGCTTTTTCCCAGATGAAAGACAGCTAGGAATGATAAAACTGTGCACAGCAAAGCATGTTCCAGCCAGATAACATGAATATTAATTATGCCAGGTTTAGCATCCTCTGATTAGCAAAATTCTCCTGGGTAGGTCTTGTTCTCTCAAGTGCTTCACAGTGCTTTCTTAGCATAAGCACCACACATGCTCAGAAACGCTATAACAAAGTAATTATGGCAAGATCTCATATTATTTCATGCTCTCACCCAAAATTAATCACCTGGAATCCAGAGAAAATCCATAGGACCTTAGAATGGCTTGGGTTGGAAAGGACTTTAAAAATCATCTCATTCCAACCTGCCTGCCATGGACCAGGTTGCTCAGATTTGGCCTTGAACACTTCTAGGGATGGGGCATCCAGAAGTTCTCCAGGCAAACTGTTCCAGTGTCTCATCACTCCCACAGTAAGAGTTTCTGCCTTGTATCTGATCTAAACCTATCCTCTCTTGGTTTAAAACCACCAGAAGAGCTAACATGAGACTTCCAATACCAAATGGAGCTTGATCAAATGATAAAGCAAAACAGAGTCTAAAATACAATGTTGTCTAAAAGACAGCTTTATCAATTAAGTTGTTAACCGAAGTCCTAGTGTATATTAAAAATGGTTTGAGGAAGTAGGACTAAAGCATATTTTTCTCAGGACATTTTTCTCTCTGAAAACAAACAGAAAGAAAAACACATTTTGTAAAATTGAGCATAACACTCAAATAAATTATGGGAATTATTTGGATGTAGTGCAGTGGGTTCACCTTAGTGCTGCCAGATGCCCACCAAGATGCTCCATCTTTCCCCTCCACAAAAGGACAGGAGGAGAAAATACAATGTTAAAGCTCATGGGTCAAGAGGAGGACAAGCAGATAATTTACCAATTACCATCACAGGCAAACCAGACTCAAATTAGAGAAATTAATTTGTTTTCACTTAATAACAGAGTAGGATAGTAAGAAGCAGAAACAAAGCTGAAACAACCTTCTTCCCACTCCTCCCTTCTTCCTAAGCTTAATTTCCCTCCTCCTCCAGAGTGGCACAGGAGGATGGGGAATGGGAACTGTGGTCAGTCCATATTACTTCATCTCTGCCACTTCTTCATCCTCACTCTCTTGATGACCTTCTCCATCCAGCATGGGTCCTTCCCAGAGGGTGCAGTCCCTCGGGAGCAGGCTGCTCCAGTGTGAGTCCCCCATGGCCCCCAGGCCCTGCCAGCAAACCTGGCTGGTGTGAGCTGCTCTCCATGGGCTGCAGAAGCTTCAGCAAGGAGTGCTCTGTGGGCTGCACTCTGCTCTGGCACAGACACCCTTGGGCTGCCAGGGCACAACCTGCTTCACTTTCTCCAAGGGATGAAGGGGAATCTTTGCTTCAGCACCTTCCTCCCCTTCCTTCTGCACCTTCTTCTGTTCCTTCTTGGTTCCTGCAGGCCTCTTTCCCCTTTTCCCACTCCTTTCATAACTGCTGTTCAGGTTCTCTGTCACTTTGATTTTTTAAGTTTTTCTAAGCCTTCTGTTATTTACGTTTTTGTAACAAACTTTCTCACGCACCTTATGTAAATAACTTATTGTTTTTCATTCTTTTATAGAGGAGAAGAAATCTGGACTGTTGGTTTGTCCAGTGTCATTGGAGAGGTGGCACTGTCACCCTCCAATCCACTGTCACTTTTGGAAATATATAAATGTTGGAGTCAGAAATTAAAAGTGCCTTTTTTTCCTTAAGAACCACGTGTCCATGTCATGTTATTTCGTGTGTTGGCACATGGGTGTTGCCAAAATCACAATGGGGGCATCTTTTGCCTGTGACCGTGTCCATGTCATGTTATTTCGTGTCCTATTGCAACAGTTCTCTATCACTTTCTTAGATGTGTTGGTACATGGGTGTTGCCAAAATCACAATGGGGGCATCTTTTGCCTGTGACCTATCTTGGATCTGGCTGGAACTGGGTCTGTATGACATGGGGGAACTTCTGGTCTCTATGGTCTGGAGCAGACACAGTTACAGCCACCTCCTCACTACCAAAACTTTAGTGCATAACCCCAGGACAAAGAGGATAGGCTGATATGTATGAAAAGCAAAATTAATCTGGCTGGTTAGCAAGCATTAGATGTTCACAAAAAGCCTGATAAATTTTAAGAAGTTTTAATATTTTCACAGCTTATTTCAAAATTTCCAGTTTTCAATAGGAGAAAGATTTTGTTGTTGTTGCTGTTTTGTAAATGTTTCTAGTATACATAAATTTTTTTAAACACCATTAGCATATAAATTGGCTAGTCTACAAATGAACTATGAGGACTTTTTGGTTCAGAATTTTCTTCTTGATTCGTAGGACTGGTTATCAGTTAACAGAGATTAGAATTCAGATAGAGATTATTTCTCTAAACTAAACTATTTCTAAACTAAATAATTATGTTTAATTTTATTTAAATTATTCAGTTATTCATCATTTAAGCATTCTGCTTTGTTTTTCCATTATGTATTTTTTCTTGTGCTTTAGTTAATTTGCTTTTAGTTTAATGATAATTAATTTTTTTGTGATCTCTCACTTCTATTTGCTTTTCCGATTCAGGTAATTCTAGTAACTGACAATGGTGAGATGTATGCAGTGTATCAATACTAAGTAATTCCAAAATCTAACTTAGTTGTAGAAATACTCCAAAAATTACTCCATTTTGCAAGCATTCAAGTAGAAAAATAATAGGAGAAATCAGAATGAAAATACAGATTTCATTTGAATTACTGATTGATCTTACTGGATTTGTAACATAACTTAAATAAAAGCATGGTGTATCCAGAAACAGATCTTCAGAACTAACCTTCTATGGAAACTTTACTTCAAGACATTACATCACAAAAATTCTGACAATGGGAAAAAGGGCAGAACCTTTGTGCTTAAAAGTATCTGTTGTCATGTTCATAGTAGTGACTGATAATTAAATTGGGTTTGCAACAGATGGGAGGAATGTAAGTCAGTTTGTGGCAGAAGGCAGACACACTAGCTAATGAGAAATCACAAAATTGTACTGCAAACAAATGCAAACTGAGGTGGGTAAGGGAGCTGCGTCTGTTACCCAAACTGTATTTCAGTTAAAGCTATGAATATTTTAACAGCAGAATTAGCAGTACCCTGCAGTTATTCAGGCATAATAGTATGTATAACTATTATACACCTTTCTGATGTCCTCCAACATATCTCAAAGGGACCAAAGGAATCTGCACATGAAAAGTGATTAAAAAAATTCAAATTATACTCTCCCCAAGTAGGAGCTATCAGAGGAGTGTGATAATGGGTGTGCAAGACTTGATTGAAAAATAACTAAATAAATTTTATAATGTTATTGCCAGGATGTGAACTGGTGATTTATTTGGTCACTCATATTTGACCTCTAAAAAGTAATGGCTATTCTGTGGAAACAGTGAGCCTATTTCTCGAAATTATAATTAAACTATATGTATTTGAACAATGGAAGACAGATCTATAATTCACAAATTACCTTATAATGTAAATAAGAAAGAAGTGTGGATTTATTTATGTATCTGCATAGAGATGATATTGGAGCAATTCAAGAGGATGTCATAAAAAAACCTCCTTGACAATGAGATGTATTTGATCATTCCCTGATTATCTGGCAAATGCCCTATTTCATTTGTGGAATGGTATAGGGAAGAAGTCTGTGAATGAAAGTTAAAGCACTTGGAAGTCAGAGCCATCTCCAGCTCAAGACAGGGACACATCAGCCTTCAGCCTGATTTATTGTGGGGACCAGTGGTACATTTGCTTCTTACCACTCCTGCCAGAAGAAATATATTTGCTCAAGAAAAATAATTGATGCACCACACAAAATAATGGTTCTGATCAGACTGTTTGGCATTCAGAAACACCAGAGGTGGTCATCAGGCATCTTCTGTTTGTGGCTGCCGGGCCTACAGAAAGCCCAGAACAGTCACCCTGAGATCGCTGCCCACCCTGCTGCATTTCAGCAGTCAGGTGTGGTGGGATCAAATGCACAACAGATGCTGCAAGTGCCCCACAAAGTGAGCTCCTCTCATCTGTGCCAGATGTCCTGTGTACACTCCGTCTGAAGCTCTTTCCAGATGAGGGCCTTCATCACCTTACAATTTTACAGCTCTTTTCACATCCTGTTTTTTAATTAGTTTGCTTCAAATCTACACTTCAGTAGTAAAGGAGATTTAGAAGATCTACTAGATCCATGTCTATTTAGCAGTGTGAAGCCCCCTGGGTGATTTTTCTATTTTATTGGCAGACCTGAATTAAAAAAAAAGTCTACATAAAGAATAATGATAGGATCACACTTAGCTCTGTTCTGGAGTCTGGCATGGATTTAATTGACATTCCTTCCTTTTTTCTGTTTTCTATATGTGGAAGTGGGATGTTCATTGAAGTGTCTTATATGCACTCTGAATTTCTACAATGACACAATTTGCACAATCATACGGTCCTGCATTATTCTAACAAGATAAAAAAGGGTTGGGAAAGTCAGCTTTTCCAAGTGAAAAGCACTGTGATTGTGATAAGTTATATATGTTTTAAGTTGGAAAGTTTAAAAGAGAACAAAGAGCAAGACAGTTACATTTTGGCATCTAGGTTGTTCAAACAGAGGACAATAATATAGAACAAATGACAGTAGAAAATATTTTGATTCTGCACCTCCTATTTCCTAAAGACATTTACTACTAAAACTACCTAAACTTTAGTGTTACTCATAGAGTAAAAACATTTATCTTTTAAAGATAACATATTATTCAATTGCTTTATCAGACATATTCATCAACTATATGGATGTGAAACGTCTTTTTCCATACAAGTTTTTCTCTTGGCAAAGAGCTGTCTATGAATTTGCCAATGTAAATTTAACTTCAGAGTTCTAAGAAAATTAGTAATAACTAGGAAAATTCTAAATTATTTAGGTTAACAAAGGTCTCCTATACCTAGATCTAATATAACATGAAGTAACAGTTGACTTTATATTTATGAGACAGACTGTAGACAAAGGGACCATTGCTTACCAATACCATAAAGAAAATTATAGAAGCATTTGATTATAAACTTCAATGAGATGTTTAAAATATGAGTTGAGTGGAGGCAGAAGCCTACATGAATCATCTGGTGTTCCTGACTTCCCCCACTCCATTTAAGCAGCTTTACTGTGCCTTTGAGATGGGAAAATACCAGGAATGCATATAAATTCCAGACTTAGACTCATGTCTCTCAAAATCTCTGGAACTATTGACTCATTATCCAAGCCATTATCTTTCAGGCTTGTTTTCATGGCAGCTATTTTTAATACACAACTGGTTTAACAATACAAGATTTAAAGGCAGCATTGTTAAAGCAGCTGACCAAAGTTGTACTGCTCAGCTTTACAGCTTTCCTCATTGCCGTGGGGCTGCTGTCTGATCTGTGTGGGGAAGGTGGCCAGCAGCACTTGTGTATGGCACAGGGACTCCCATCACACTGCCTGAGCCCAGCCCTGGGAAGGTCTGCCCCTCCCAAAGTGCAAGAGAATTTATTTTATACAAGGCAATGAAGAATGTGAAACAGAGTCAGCATCTGAAAGTCCTTCATTTACTAAAGTCTTATAAATAAGAACACACAGCATTACAATCAGACATCCTTCAAATTAATTGGAAACATTTTTTTTCAGACATGTATTTTTCCAATTAGTCTTTTTTGAATGTTTTTTATGTTAACATTTAAATCATATAAGAAACAGGAGATGTTGCATTTGTTAAAATAACAGACTCAGAACAGAACAGCAAAAGATTTCTTTTAATATTTCACCCAAAGAGTATTAATATACACAACATTTTGAATGTTTTATAAAGACCAACTGGCTAGTTTTAAAGAATCTTTTAAAAATAACCAAAGAGCTAAGGAATCTGTCTAGACTTTGTCTGGTCCCCATCTCAAGTGTGTGCCTTGGCCTTGATGAAATTCAGTTGTTCTTCCCTTCCATCCTTGGTTTCTTTGTTCCATACAAAGAAAACACAGGTGTGCTGCTCCAGGAAGTGCCATCATGACCCAAGCATCATATGGATGAACAGAGGACCAAGATGAAGAGGTAAGGGTGCAACATAAATTCGGGCTGCAAAGACACATGACTTGCCTTTCTAGTAAGGAAGACTTTACTTGGTTGGGAGGTTGATTCTTTTTTTGTGTCAAGACTTGTAGTTATTACATTCCCTCAGAAATGTCTCTCTGCCCTTCTTGTGCTGAGCTGTTTCTCTATTTTCTTTACTTACAGCTTTCTTTAGCTCTCAACTGGTGGAAAGAGGCCTTCATAAAGAATTGGGGTTTATGTCTTTCTGCAGTAATAGGAATGCAATAAAGCAGATGAGAGCTTTGTATCACAGAGCATGCCCAGTGTTCCAGGTAAATAAGTGAAAAAAGGAGCTACACCAGTTTTTCTGTCTTTCTGGGGACACTCTGGGAAATCAGTTTCTAGCATACTCACCAACCTGCAAGGAATATGGACAACTGGAGGGTGTTAAAACCCAGGGAGTGTGTTGCCTTTCAGGTCAGGGAAGTTTTGGGTGAAGCAGGTCAGCATCTAGTCTCCCAATTACAGCCCTCAAGATCCTTGTGTACATTCAATGAGTCCAATAGGCCTTCATTTGAGATGAAAGCTATCTCTTGAAGAATAGGCACCCATAAGATTCCAGGTCTAGATATAATTATGTTCTTTTGTATGCCAGCCCACATTTTTTGCAAGAGATACAAATGAAACATGTGTCTTCATGCTCCCAGGTGGCTCTATCAGGAAACGAGTTCTCAGATATACTCAGTGAGGATAATTTTGACTACTCTCAGAAAAAGTGGGTTTTTTTCAGGTCAGCTCTGTATTTCTTTGTGAAGAATAAAAGGCTTGACAAAAGATGTATAAGAAATGGGGACATATCTCTTTTGAAGTATAAAAGCAGTGTGTTTTGAAAGTCATGTTTGAGGCTGTTATTGTGGCTGCTTGTGCATCTCCACAAATGAAGCCAGAATGCAGAGGAGTCAGTATTAAAAATTATCTTCAGAGTCCATTGTACTGAAGTGTTCCACTGTAGATGAAAATGAAAGGAATCTGCTGTACTTAAAGCAACAACATGTAATTTTTTTTAAATTGCAGAATCAGATCACAAGTTTTTAAAACACTGCAACAATTCAATCCAATTTAGGGCAATGTGTTGCTACAAAAATTAAGCATTTTCACAGCTGTGTAAATGCTATTTTAAAATTAAGAACCTGGGACCAGTCTGCTGGCAAATAATATTCTGTGTAGCAGGTAACTCTGCTTTAACAGTTTGTTATCTGCCTCTGAGTCTTGACTGCAACACTGTTCATCTGCACTTTGAAGTAACAATACCTGCAGTGAGCAAAGTCAGCATGCTAAGCATTCAGGTTTCTTTTTTTTTTTTTTAATTTTTATTTTTATGAGCTTTTATCACAACTACTATATTTTTCAAATGTGGAACTTTGTTAAGTACCTTTTTTTCCAATATGTTTCTTCCATTATGATGAATTTCCCCCGTATACTTAGTTTTATGCATTGTTTGCTTTCCTTCTCCCTGTTTTCCCACTGTGAAATATTTTTACATTTCTCTGCATTTCATTCCTTTGGATGGTTAGCTTGAACAAGTGTAAACTCCAAGTGGTGCTTTTTGAGGATAACCTCCCCACTGATGAGGCAGAAACCAGCAATGCTTTGGAGGGGCTGCTTTCAGTATGGTGCAGCATTAAAGAAAAACCTTTCCCCTTGAAGGATATAAGTTTACTTTAAAAGTCAAAAGTTAAGCAAGACCTCTTTTTGTGAAGGAGGGAAAAGTAAAGGCAAAGTGAGCATCCTGAGAGTAAAGCACACATGAAGCTGGCACATCAAAATTTTCCCAGCTGAAGGAAGCAGCTGCTTTGGTAAAATGCTTGTAAGGGTGTCAGTGCACGAGACAGAGTTCCCTCAGTGCTGACCCAAAGTGGGAAATAAATTCCCACGGGAACAGAGTTACAGCAAACGTCACCACCTTCTGCTGGAAAAGTAATCTGCACATCTCTGACCCTACCTTGAGCAGCATAAGCACATGGTTGTGTTCCAAGTACTCCACTGGTTGTTGCACACGATTACTGCCTGGGAAGGAGAGGAATAAGCAAATATATAATAGGTGTTAGTCATGCCTTAGTGCACCCTGGCCTGAGATGCAGCAATGGTGAGGCTGAATGTACAGCACAGAAGGGGCTGTGGGTGCTTCACTTTTACAGGCTTAATCACAATAAATATTTCCTGTAGAGTAAGAAATGGCCTGGTCAAATTCTTTATTAGCTTACACCACTTGGACATGAAGCTAGTTCCTTTGATGTTAGGAGAATTTTTATGATTTTGACCAAAATGAGTCTGTCTCTTGTTCTTGCAAATACAAAAATAGAATAATGATGCTATTTATTAATTTATTTTTAGTAAATGCCATTATCCTGAGGGTTGAACTGAATTAATTCCATAAAGAAAGAGCTGCCATAAGGAGTCATTAAATGCCTTTGTTAAACTGGTAGCCAAAAAAGCAGCTGTTGCAATGGCTGTACAGTTTGGGTTTTAACAAAGGTTGGGATCAAAGTTTTCTTTGTTGTTTGGTGCATGTGTATGGATGTGCCCTCATGAGGGAGAAGAGAGGTAGAAATCTGAGCAGCAAAACAATAAAGCAGGGCATTGAGAAAACTGAAATCAAATTTCAGCCAGACCTCGCAGGATGATACTAAAAACAAACAAACAAACAAGTACATTGAGGGAGATTTGGAAACGTGAACAGAGAAAACTCCTAACTCTATCCTCCACCTCTCTCTCAAATCCTCCCTGCAACAACACAAACATTAGCTAACTGCCCTAAACAAAAATCAACTGCGATGGTATAAGTGTGGTCTATGTGATGGCTACTGCATTGACCTTATCAAAATCAGACAGAAGAATAAGAATCTGTTTAAAACTCATTGCTGAACACTAGGTTATTCACATTCTTGTTCTGCCTGGAAACATTTGCAAGAGAATATTTCAGACAGGAACAGCCCAACTCTATTAATAAAATTGCTGGCAAGATATGAAAAAGCCCAAAGATTACGTGACTGCTCTGGTTAGGTGAGCTAAACAAACACTAGTTTAAGTAATTGCTTTGTATACAGAAAAACTCTCCTGAAAGAACAAGGATTAGCCCATTAAAAAATTAAATAAGCTACACCTAAATGAATGCTTGTAAGCTCTATAGCATTGCAAATAAAGACACACTGTATGGGTCCATAGCTCCTACAGAGATGGATGTTAAATACACATTACCCTAAAACTCACAGATCATTCAGACACAGTTAAACTCAGGAAATTGAGGCTGTAGATTTTGAAGTTAATCTTTTGGTGAACACGTCCAATAGGTGCACAGTTCCCCATATGACTGAAATTCTTACAAGCTCTCTGCTGGCACTGCTGGTGGTGTTAAAGTTCCTGCATGTTTTCCATTAGAGACTCCTTTTCATCCAAGCACTATTTTCAATTTGACCATCACAATTCACTCCAGAGCTGCAATCAGACAGGAACTACTTATTCATTCTGTATGCCTGTGTTCCTGAAGCCATCTTTTCTTTTTAGAGGGAAATAGAGTAGCTTTCTGACCTGGGTGTTTTCTCCCAACAGTAATAGTGAAATCTACCCCTGAGTTAAAGGTATGTACCTCAGTCTCACTTTAGCCCTACTTGGAACAAATCCTACAAACTATTATTCAAGACAGAGATTTCCAAATGTAAGTACTGTCAGTGAGGTGGATAGGTTTACTGATACAGAAAAAATTATGTTTTTAGGGTCAGACCATAGGCTCAAGACATTTGGATTGTCCTGCCTTTTAACAAAAAAATAAAAAACAGCTCTACACACTTATCTGAGGACAAAAATTCCTGATAATAAAACAGTAAAAAATTCCCAATTTTAATTCTTTAACTTTTCCATTGCCATCTAAATAACCTATCATATTTTAGTTGGTTGGTTTTGCTTTTTTTGGGGGGAAGGGGGGATTGGTTGTTTGGTTGGTTTGGAGGGAGCAGGGATTGGGGGGGGATTGGTTTGGGGAGTTTGTTTGGTTGGGGGGTCAGTTTGTTTCTTGAGGTTTTTTTTTGTTCTTTTCCTACTCAAGAGAAAAATTTTCTCAGATATTGTGTCATGAGAAGAGGAGAGTACGTATTGGTGGGAGACCAGAGGCCTGAAACAATTTTAGAGGAGCTTTTTTTCCCTGTTTTATTAAGAAAATGTAATTAAACAAAGCCACTGTTCATTCAGATCCTGCCTTTGACAGAAAAATACATGCAGTCAGTGAATAATCATGTGTTTTCATCACGACACACACACAAAAAGCACCACTGAAAAGCACCAACAGGAGCAAGACAGAGCCCTCTGATTTCAGGGTTTTTCCCTCCTGTCCAGTCTAGGAAGGACACAAATGAATTTTGGAAGGAAAATGTTCTTTAGGTGTTATGCAAATGAAAACATATTGATGGCTTGGGTGTTGTCACAGTTTTGTATCAGATTATTTTTTCACATCTCATCAGAATAAGTAATATTTCTGACCTCATTTAACTGGCTACCTTGTTTGCCAGCCTGAGCAGGGTATGCTGTTGGGGGGATGTACAGAGGCACTCAGTTATGGCTTAAGGCTCCATATGCTTCCTCTACAGTCACAAGAGAGCAATAAACACCTCAGCAAGGCAATTCAAAGCATCAAAGCAGACCCTTTAGTCAGCTGGGTCTCTCTGTAGACCTCCAGGCTTCCTGGGATGAGTCTTTGCTGACCACAGGAAGAGTTTAAACACCTAGCTCATGCACAGGCACACAGATTTACGTACATAAGCACAAGTGTCTTGGTGAATCTCCTGCTGAATGAGTGAGGTGAACCAGCATAACTCTCTTAGACCCTCCCTGAAATTTACAGTGTATTGACATAAGGAAAGATTTTTCTCAGTTTAAGGAGAAAAACAAAACCCTACATTCTGCCTATTCTTTAATCTGCTGTTTTATTGTAATTTATTACATATAGGTTATGGATTTAAGGCTCAAAGAAATCTTGCAAAGCAAAAAAATTAAAAAGTGAGGAGAGGTCAGTGCATGAGCTCATTTTCTCTTTACTACAAACCTGAGTCAGGGCAAAGACATCCTTGTTTGTCAATACAGAGTGTAAAGGAGTGAAAAGTTTCATGTGACACATGAAGGAAGAGCTTTTTTTCTGGGGAGGAGAACCTTTCTTCTCATTTATTTCTCATTGAATACATCACTGTACACTTTCTTCAGAAAGCAACTTTTCTAGGTTTCAAAATCTGCCTGCTAACATTTCTTAGGCATAATTCCTCCAGCTTCTCTGTTGAAGGCGGTGATCCAAGTCATCATCAGATACTTGGTGTTCAAACAACAGGGCTGGGCACTGATTGCAAATCCCCAGGGCTTGTACAGAGATCCATGGAGTGAAGCCTTTCTGCCATGTATTTAAGCATAGGTAGCCTCCATCCCAGATGCCACAAAACCAATCTTGGGACAACCTGGGGTTTGAAATACTGAGGCTTGCTGAGAGCTACAGTATGTTAGAGTGAGCACAGCATGGTGCAGACATGGCTGTATGATTTCTACAGGGGATATTAACTCAAAAGGAGCATTCCATTAATGCAGCTACTTGGCTTCCCTACAGGAGCTTGCCCTCAGATTAATAAATAGGTATAATCTGTACATGTCACTGGTTTCACAGGACAGTCTGCCTGTGCAAACTACAAGATAAACTCTGCTGTGGATGAAGAAAATTTAACAAGTGTTATTAAATGAGCTCAAAAGATTTTTTTTTCTACTTATAATTATTTGAAATGTAAAATTACCGCATGCTTCATGTACAAAGAACATTAAAGAGAATTTTTAATATTCTTCAGGAGCTTTCCAAACTTGTCCACAATCCTTCAGATCTGAGATAAAAGACAGTCTGTACCTGCTGGCTCCAGTAATAAATGATCTTCCATGCTGTAAACTCAGAATGTTTGGAGGCATTCTACCTTTACACAGAAAATATTAAACCTCATTCTTAATGATATTGGCCCTGTTTTCAGTGTCAGATCCTCAGCTAGTATCAGCTGATGCTGGATCCATTAGCTTCTTTGAATGGCTTAAATTTACACCAGCTGAGGATCTGGCTCCTATTCTTGAAAATCCAAGCCAACACAAAAGGACTTTCCTTCCTGCTTCTTATAGGTCTTTCCAGTATTACAGCTACTAATCCCAGATGTAGCTTGTGCTGCTGACAGATGTCCTCAATAATTATATTGTTGGGTCTTCTGCTTACTATGTTTAGCATGATACTGACATATGGCAGGGCTGCGACGATAGTGGGGCACGGAGCCAATGTTGTCATTTCCTATTTACAAAGTAATATGTTTGGGAACCAACACAAATTCAAATAGGAAGGAGCTTTCTGATGAGGACCCCACAGTCAGTGCTGGTTAGTGGGAGGCATAATATGTAAATGGAGAGATTAAGTGCTTTATTTTAATTAATCAATTACTTAATTAAAGGGGCAGGGCTGACAGCTGCATAATCACAGTTGGATCTTTGGAGGTTGAAACATTTTCTTTCTCTTTTCAGGCTTTCAACCTTCATGTCACCTTTCATTTCTTTCACCCCTTTTCCCACCCTAACGTCCTGCTGCTCCTTTTTCCACAGTACCAACAAAATCAGTCTCGTCCTCGACATCCCTGCTGCCCAGACATATTGCCTGTTTGGCATAATTTCTCTTCTAGACTACATGACCTCCCTTCCCTTATTTTCCACATAATTTCATATACAGCTGTAGTTGTTTTCTGCTTGTCTTGCCACTGTCATGGTGTCTTTCCTGCTCTTTCATTTCTCTGTTCTGCAGTGCTATGATTTTCCCCAGGTATTTAGCTATACCCTTTTCTGTTTGATGCTCAAGGATTTTGTGTCTCTTCTGAATTCCATTCCTCTAGAGTTCCTCCTTTGATATTCCTGGTTAGAAAACAACTGAGCCTTGAAACCAGTTTCAGTTTACAGGAGTTGTGAGTGCTAGACTCAGGTGTTTTGCCAATCTCTTTTGTTTACAGATTACACAAATTTCTGTTCAACTGAATTTAGGATGAAGCAAACAAGAGGAGATTTTTTTTCCTGTTAGAAGAGTTTCATGCCTTTTTCAGCCAGCACTTTACCCCCCAGAAAAGTAATTCTAGATAAGATAACTTTTATTTGTTTTGAGAACCAGGGTCTCAACACTTGTTTTTAGAGTGACCAGTGTTTCTCTCCTAAATCTTGTTTTTTGCACCTCAGTGTTCTGCACATAAATACATCTCTCCTAAGCCAGTATTTCCCCAAATCCTCTGTCAACCTGAACATCACAAGGGCACTGGTTTTGATGCATGTACTTTGCAGAAGGTTTTCTACAGATTTGGCCACCTGTTTGCAAGGTGTTCAATTTCACATTGTCTAAAAATATCTTATAGGCTTCTGGTTGTGAGGCTCAGCTCAGACCATAATTCTGAAACAAAATGTCCAAAGGCAAAGATTCAAGTCAGACAAGGATCCCTTGCAATCAGATATTGTTCCCCTTTGTTTGTGACTCAAAACTACTGGCAGTGTAGACTCTTTTGTGGAACAGAATATTCTTACCTCGTATCACCAGGTTGTTTTATCTCCAGCTCAGGTTTAAAGGCAGACACAACACAGAAGGCTTTTGTCTTGAGAAAACAACACAGAACTTCACACCAGCCCTTTATAAGGATGGTGATGCTCAAATGGAGACAAGGGCATGGCTTGAGTCAGAGGTTCTGCAGCCCACAAGCCACTTGCAACCTGTGTTTTATATGCAGAGAGACAGATTAATTCAACTGCTTTTGACAGAATAAACCAACCAAATAAACCATAAAATCTGTACCAATACTTTTTCAGTTGTGCTGGTCCCAGCAAGAACAACTGGGCACTCAGGGCCTGAAGTTGGCAGCCAATTAGAAGATGGAGCAGCCTGTCTTGCTGAGTTATTAACTAAACTCCCTGGCTTCAGTCCAGAAAATCCTACATACCAGACTCCAGCTGGTTCTCTTGAATCCTGTCTCATTCCAACAGCAAATCTGCTGCAAGAGCACCATACCTAGATCAAAGAGTCTGAGTTTCATCCATTTATTTTTCAGGTCAATCAACCACACCAGATGAAACTAGACCATTAGAACTCTGATAGTTCATCCTGGAGAGCACAGATACCATAGATCCTTCAGTGACAACTACAGACCAGGAGACTACTGCTCTTGTGCTGTCCAGATTTGTGTCCAGACAGATTAGACAAGCATAGGTGTATTGCTGGGGCTGTGGCTGGTTGGTGCTTTTGTGATAAGCAAGGGAGTGAACACCTAAATCAAGAGACAAACTTATAGGCCTGAAAATGTGAAAAGAGATGTTTTCTGTCACATTGGAGTCAAAAAGGCAGTGAGTAAAGGACTTGGGACAAGGAGAGATGGAGGGACAATGAAAAAGACCACTGGGTTGGGCTGCCACAAGCAGGTGTACCAGACTGAACAGGCAAATCTGAGGGCCAAGTGTTGCTCTCAGAACTGGGGGTGTGTAGAAGCTGTTAATGAAATATGGCTCATTTCAACAGAGATTCACCACTGTCAGTCTGCTGATTCTCCAGTCCTCCCAATTATTAATTGTTCTGTGCAGGAGTTCATACACTGGTGAGGAATCATACCCCTGGAGTACCATGTGCCTCTGTGTCTGTGTGTGTGTTCAGGCTGAGAACACAGCTGAAAAATGGCACTTTGACTCCATTGTTCACAAAGAATCAACTTTGGAATCAAAACAGTCTCCAAAGTTTGGCAGCAACAATCAGGTGTATCTTCCCACTCAAACATCAATTTAGCAATGATGGTGATCTTTCCCTTACTTGAAATTTTGTACTATGTCAGGTATTTCCAGTTCCCTCTATTGAACACCCAATACCCCAAAATCCTACCAGCCATGGTCTGTGGATTAAAGGTTGGCTGAGGATTTACATGAATCAAAAGCTATAATTGAATGAAACATTGATGTGAAAGCCACAGTCCAAGGCACATTCAGTGCTAGACAGAAAATCAAGAATATTTCAATGACTATTTTGATGTCAGCTCACTTGTTAAGTTCATGATTATAGAGAACCCACACACTATGAATAAGAAATTTTTAGCTTGCTATTCATGAAGAAGCATTACAAACTGAACTGTGAAGAAATTTTTTCTTTAGGACCTTCTTTCTCTTGCTTAAGAGAGCAGTACATAAGTAGAGGGAAAGTTGATTGAGAGGAGACAATTGGTGCTCGGGGATGGGTTGGACATTGGTCAGTGCATGGTGTCATGCACCACTTTCTTTTCTTGCATTTTTTCTCTCCATATCCTTTTTATTAGTATTATTAGTGTATTTTACTTTGTATCAGTTATTACACTGTTCTTATCTCAACTCATGAGTTTTACTTTTTTGTTCCTGATTCTCTTCCTCATCCCACTGGGGAAGAGGGGAGGACTGGGTGAATGTCTGCACAGTACTTGGCTGCTGGCTGGGGTTAACCCATGATACCCTATCTTGTGAACCTTAGCAAGGCACTTCCACCAGTTTAATGGCTCCTTCCATCTTCTTGAAACATATCTCCAGTGTTTCCACATCACTAGGAGAGCCAAAGTAAGTATAGCCTTTGAAACTATCAGGTTAACATGAAATGTGCAGAGAAAAATCATGCAAATGTATCTGTCTTTCTATCTCTAATAAGAGAGGGATGGCAAACATTGAGGGGCTTTTCTTCATCCTCCTATGACCTTTATTCTTATCCCTCTTACTCTGTGGATCTAAAGTTCACAGTGTCTTTAAAGTGAAGTTCCTTTCTGACAGAACAGGCATGGGGCCTGGTGAGACCTCTGTGATGGAGGCAAACTTCCCTCTGCAGGCTGCACGAGGGCAAACTGCTTGGGAAGAGCTGGAATCCCCCTTGCCAATGATGTAACTCCCTTGACTTAAGCGACAGTAAAGATTTTGGCTACAGCATCATTTTTTATGATGTAGTGGTTAAAACCCCTGTTATTATCATATGAAGAAATCAATTTAAAGCACTCTGTTTCTTTGGCAAAGTCCTGAGCCCTCTGGATCTGATATTTCTAGGGCTTAATATGTGGGCTGGTTACCATGCAACTGGAGCTTTTGTTTGTTTTGGAAAAAAAAGATTTCTTTTTTTCAGTGCACAGATTGGATGAAATTGCCAAGTGCAATAAAGGAAATCTGACACAATAAACAAAAAATTATCCCAGCACATATTTTCCTTTTATGAACCTGAAATAAAGTGGGAAATGTCTGTGGACACTACTGCCCATGGATAATCTCCCTACTTTCATGTCCTTTTCAGAGATCATAAATTAATAGATTAAATGTGCTATTATTATAACCTCTAAAGTATTTTTTTCTTTCAAAAACTGTTATTTTCAGAAAAAATTCTGGTTTTACTGTCTAGCAACACATTGATAGTGAACTGTTATTTCTTCTCCTAGTACACAAAGGATGACATTAAGGCAACCACTGAAATTCTAACATACCATATGCATGGAATACATTGGTAGATAACACATCTTGATGACCCCATTCCCAGAAAGTCCTATGATGTAACAGTCTAAAATCTAGACAATCTGGAGAAGGGGTGGAAAACACACGTGGGAGAGGAAGGTGCTGACAGCAGCTGGCTGATTCTTCCAGATGGAAATAGAAATGTATCTGAAAAATGTTCATCTCTCTTTGTCTTGAATTTTGCCATCCAATGTTTTCATCTAATTGATGTTTGCTTCTCAGTTAAGCCAGAATGCAGATCTTTGCTATCCTGCTTGTTTGTGAGAGCTACAAAATCAGGTGTTGTTACCAATAACCAGAACAGAAGAAAACCCTTCCTAGCTTAAGGGAACTAAATTCATGTCTCTACTCTAAGAGGATAAACACAAGCTTATAGGTACATTCACCACTCTTCAAGCAGTTCACATGGTAACCACAGTGTGGGACCAAAAATACAGCAAGTGAGACAAGGTGTAATATAATTTTCTATTCTGCTGCTGAGGATTGCTTCTGCATTTCCATTGAAACAGACAAACACACATAAAATGAAATTATGTACAGAGCAGAACCAGTTCTATTCTCTTCCAACAGTGCTTGAATCACTATAAAATTATGCCTGTTCTTTCTTTGGTCTCATGCCTCTTACATCCTTTGCTGCAGAGTTGCCCATTTCCAACAGCAAAGGAAAAAAAATAGAGGTGCAGTTTGAAGTATGATATTTTGAATTAAATATACAAACCAATTAATGCTCTTTTTGTTGTGTTTTATGGTGAAACTCATTGTTAATTTTATTTTATTCTGCACTTGGTGCTCTCAGAATGTGTTAAATCTGACTTAAGGGGTAGAACATACCCTTAAGAAACATATACATAAGAAACCCCATACATTAAGAAACTTTCAACATCCAAACAGGTTCAGAGCTTCAGATTAGACTGATGCCTTGAATTTAGAGGTCTATACTCTGTTTCAGAAATGTAAGTGGTATTTTGGGATTTTCACAATAAACTCATTTTCAAACTGTGGCAAGTGTGAAATGTTATTTCATACATATTACATGTTATTTATGGCCTTAAATATGATATCTTGGTTTTGGCAGAGCTGAGGATCTTCTCCTGGGTGTCATTAGAATTTTCTGTCACATTGCATGTCAGAAGAATAATTTTTTTTCATTTAGTTCTTAAATGAAAATTTAGGATTTTTAATGCTCACAATACAAAATAGACATTTTGTCCTCAAAGCCCCCAGCTCCCACATGCTCAGGAAGTGTCAGTGATGTTTTACACCCACTGACACTCTGACTCCAGATAGCCAGCTCACTGCTTTCAGAGCTTAAAATGACCATTTAGGCATTTAACCTTAGACATGCAACTTCAGGTCTTAACTGTTCAGTACTCATCTCCATAAGAGAAACACCTCCCTCAGGAAGATTTCACATGTTATCAGGTCTGGTTTTCATTTAATCAACAAGTAGCATAGCAACTGCCTTGTCTCTTATTAGCTGTGAGAGCCTAAGTAGATACTTCAAAGCCCCTCTTGAAATTATAATGAAAAACAATTTCGGGCTGAGAACAGTAGAATCATTTGCTTTATGTTCCCACGGCACCAGAGAAGACAGAAGAGCACAATGAAGCTGGAGAGTAATGTGTTGACAGAGAAAGAGGCTGAAGGCTATACAGACATGTAAAACAATAAACAGTATATGTCATGCCAACAAAATATTTCAGAGAGAAAAGCAGTTCAGGAAAACAATCTGCTTTGCAGCCTTACAGTTTGCTTTTTTCAGATTCTATTTATTACAGTAGAGCTATACTGGATGTCCCTTAAGTTTCCATGGTAGGAAATGGACAGCAGTCAAACTATATTGTTACCCAAAAGGCTACCAGATACAGTTATTTAAATATTGAAATATATTTTTGCAGAAGAGCCTTTATTACTGCAGGTGTTTAGTTGTGGGGTTTTTTGGGGGTTTTTTTTGGGTGTTGGTTTTTTTTTGTTTGTTTGTTTTTTGGCTTTGTTTTGGTTTTTAATTGTGTGTGGGGTTTTTTTTTTTTCTTACACATTCATATTTTGTGCATTCTCCAAGAATTGCTTTGGTTTTGTGTTCAGAATTTTCATATTTTCTGCTCCTTAGTCCTGTTTATGTTTATTGTGATATTGCAGAAATCTAGAGGGAAATGCTAGCCTAAAGCCAAGCTAGAGAGTCCATCTCTCTAAAGCTGAGTCTCTCCTGAGAATGCAGAGAGGAGAATCAGGTCCCAAGCATGAAATCCAACTTCTTGCTTTGCTGCACCAGACATGTGGCTGGGCCTGTGATGCCTTTGCTCACAGATAAAGCAGATTTATGCTCCATCCTCTAACCAGGACTCACCAGGTACCAAACCAGGCCTTTGCAGAACTGACTGCAGCACCTGAGGAAGCAAATGCTGTGATAATTTCAGGAGAATTGGAGTGACACAAAAGAAGGCCTGGATACACCAACACAGTCTGAAAAGGCTGAGGAAACATCATCCAGGAACCATTTACTGAGTACATCAATCCTGCATCTTGCTACTGAATGAAACACTGAGGTTGTAGCAATGGCCAACCCCCACTCATGAGACATCACTGCAGCACCTCCACTCACTAAGGAAATTGGTGTTTAGTCTTTCCTGTGCCCACAGAATTGGAATATTTTGCCTTTCTTATATTCCTGTCATATTCAGCCTTTCAGCATTATTAATTACTGAGTCTACACTTCACTTTTCTCCTGTATTCTTCACTTCTCCAAATAGCTGTAAAACATTCTACATTATTGTATTTCTCAACAGTTAATTTTTCAGTGACTCAAGCAATGGAGGAAAAAAGAGCTTCTATAGATTTTTACATAGCTAGTAAAGACGTACAGTCTGTGAGTAGAAACAAGAGTTTTCTCTCAGTCTTCGAGCACACAGTGCACAAACTGATGCTTTACCTTTATCCAATGGCTAATTACTGCCATAATGAACTCATTCACTTACTTATGTCATGAACAAATGTATTCATGCAGTTGCAGACTGAGGCTACCACTCTGCATGGGCTGCATGTTCCCCTGGTGGATATGCTACTTTATTCAGATTTAGAATGAGATTCTGCATTTCCACAATAAACAGATCTAAACGGGCCACTAGTTAATTAAGAAGTATGTTTAATAATTACTAACACTCTTTTTAGTAGCCTTGGTAATGTAAGTCTGTGAAGTTTATTCATTTATGTGGGCCTCATTATTTATTTATCTAATATCTGCTACTTTTTAAATTCTTAAATTTATCCCTTTCCAAACCCAGAAAAATATATCTTCTTTTTTCCTCTCCTAAGCATTACCCCTTTTGAGGTGATATTTCATTATTTCTATATTTCACTCACAAAATTCCATATAAAATCTCATTAGCATTTTTCTTTCTTTCTTTCTTTCTCACATTTCTATTTGACATGCTCAGTTGCTGAAGCATTTGTTTCTGGGCTGATAACTGGTCAAGCTGTTCCCAGGTCTGGAGCCAATCTGTAGGTCAGCCAGCTGGAGCAATGACAGAAACACTGAACTGTGTTTCATCCTTCAGAGACCAGCCGCTGTCCTCTCAAAATGTGTTAATTCTTTTCTCATGTTCTGCTGGACAGTGGCCCTTTACTTGACATCCACTCCTTCACCTTCTGAGCTGGCAGTTCTTTTTTGGTTCTGCAGTAGCTACATGTGAGTAGCAAAGCCCAAAATAGGAATGCTCTATAACAAAATATTATTAGTGTTTAAATAAATATTAAATGAATGAACTGCATCACGTTTGGTAAAGTTTATGCATTCAGGACTGCACATGTATGAAAAATCACGGTTGAAGCCTCTACTCTTTGTACTTGTGCATTGCACCAAAGAGAACTTGTAAGTTCTGCAAAGCTGAGTGCAATGAGACGGAGGCAAGAGGAAAAGCTGTCATTCTGCAGCTACACCACCTTTGGCATCTAATGGTTCAAGTTAAAAATTCAGGGTCAATTCCTGCCCCAGGAGAAAGACAACAGTACAGCACACAGTGCTTTACTGAGCACAGTGATCTACAGCTCCAGGCAATGAAGAAGTGCTGTATGGAGATGTTCAGATGAGGGTAGCCAGTGAAGACAGAATAAGCTGCTATTGTTCACTCCTCTAAATGAATCTGTATGTGAGTTTTTGCCAGAGTAACTCTTTAGAAAGTTACAGCAATATAAGCTTGTGCTTGTAGGAAAACATGAGTAGTGTTCCAACAGTAGTGTCCCAGTTATTAAGGACTCTATTTTAGATAGCCTCTGAGACAAGAAGCAGAGCAGTTAATCCAATCCACACTGCAGAAACAAAGAAACACTTTGGCTGAGCACATCCTGAGGCAGCTTAAAGCTTTTCCTTTAAGGTCTGTCATAATGAGCCAACACATACGCTTTCTTAAAGCAAAGAGAAATTTAGTATCCACATAAGTAACACAGTGTAACAAGGGTTAATAGAACCTAAGTCTATCAGAATGCTTCGATCTTCTACATTAAATTTTTTGCATGTTCCTCTCCTCTGATTCATTAGGTTCTAGGGTTTGGTTTACTTGAGAACAGTAATATCTGACTTCCTTTAGACAGACTATATAAATTCCTCTAATTTTTCTTTATACATTTCATCTCATAAATACACAGACTCATAGAATCACAGACTCATAGAACTATAGAATGGTTTGGTCTGGGAGGGACTTTAAAGATCATCCAGTTCCAACCTCCCCACCACGGGCAGAGACAATTTCCACTGGATGAAATTGATCAGGACCCCATCCAGCCTGGCCTTAAACACTTCCAAGGATGGAGTAACGCAGGTGTCTCTTCCACCTGTGTTTACTAACCTGGGGAAGACAGTCTGGTAAGCCTTCAAAGAAGCAGAAGTAATCCCCTACTGTTATGGGAGAGGCTATTTTGGCTGCTCTCCATCCTCCTGATCAGCAAGCCTTGGAATTTGGATGGTAAACATATAACCCCCTTGATATTTCTCATCAAGCAGTGCTTGAGTGTATTGTTATTACACAATACAGTTGTTTTTGAGTGTATTGGCTGGGATTGGCACTGCAAAGCAAACATTATCCCAAAGGAGAATACTTGTGATGACCCTTAGAGGAAGAAGGAGTCACAAGCTGCTGCTGTACTGACTTTGGTGTTGGGAGAAACTGGCAAAGTCATCTGTGTGATCTGAGTTTGAGCAGTGGTTTTCAGGCTGCCTGTTGACTGCTAAAGCTACATTCCCACCTTGTGTATAAATAGCTGCTAATGGAAGGACAACTGATCTGGTGTTCCAGTGGTAATTCCCACACATCTCCCTCTGCTGCATATGTTGGTTTCTGCCAACTTTCACTTTAGACTTGTCTTTTTAGATCTTGTATAACTGGGTCAGGCACAATCTTTTCATTGTGTGTGCACCACACACAGCATAAGAAAGTCTGTGAAGCACTGTGATGTCTGTACCACTTGCTTGAGCAGTGTGAGATCAAGCCAGGGCCTGAGCCAAGCCTGCTGCACAGATGTGTGGCCAGAGCTCCTATGTAAAACAGGACCCCTGCCTGGAGACCTTCTCTGCTTGCTTTGGACAAGAGCTGGTCCATCAGGGACTTAGGAATCCAGGCTAACTTGACAAAAGAGGCTTCAAGCGTGGTTTCACAGCTGCCTTGAGTTCACCTACCCTTCTGCTGACAGGCTAATTCTGCTCTCTCCTTACCCCAATTTCTTCTCAATTAATACAGGTTCTCATATAGGTGAAAGTGCTTTATGACAGAATCTACACTCATTTTCTCCAAATTTGTTCTCCCTTAAAACAAATAAAGAATGTAAAAATTAATTTCAATTTCTTAGTCTTTGTAAACTCAAAACCATAGGTTTCTGTGCTGACTGGTGAAAGGATCCAAGGGAATGGCCTGAAATTGTGTCAGGAAAGGTTTAGGTTGGATATTAGAAAAAGGTTCTTAATTCAGAGGGTGTTTGGGCACTGAAACAGGCTCCCCAGGGAAGTGGTCACAGCACCAGCCTGACAGAGCTCAAGGAGTATTTGGACAGTGCTCTCAGGCACATGGTGTGTCTCTTGGGGTGTCCTGAGCAGGGCTAGGATTTGGAGTTGATGATCCTTGTGGGTTCCTTCCAACTCAGCATATTCTGTAAAATACATTATTCTTGACAGAGAGCACTGTGATAGTGAATGGGAGCAGAAAGAGCCTAGGAATTCAAGGGATCATAGAATGGTTTTGGCTGGAAGGGATTCAAAAGATCATTCAGTTCCAGCCCCATTGCCATGACTAGGGACACCTGACACAGACCATGTTGCTCAAAGCCTATCCAAACTGTTCTCAAAACTTCCTGGGATGGGGCATTCACAACTACTCTGGACAAACTGCTCCAGTGTCACACAGCCCCCACAGGACGAATTTTTTCTTAATACCTCATCTAAATGTGCCTCCATTCAGTTTAAAGCTATTCCCCCTATTGCACCACAGGCTTGTCAAAAGTCCCTCTCCAGCTCTCTTGCAGCCCCTTTGGGTGCTGGAAGGTGCAATAGGAGCTCCTCAAAACCTTCTGTTCTCCAGGCCAAACAGCTCCAGCCCTCTCCATCTGTCTTCATAGGAGAGGTGCTACAGTCTTCCAAGCATCTTTGTGGTCTCCTCTGGACTTTTTTTAGGTCAAACCTTGCTTGTTAAAATTGATGCAGGGCTGCCAATTCCGCATTTCTTTATTTCTTTGTCTGAGATTTGTAAGATGTAATTCAAGTAGATTGTGTCAATCTTTGTCTTACACAAGTAACAGTTCAGATGTTCCCAAAGCAGTTGTATCAGTGCTTTTTCATTTCTTACATTATTTTGTCTAGAAGGAAGGAGAATACCTCTTTCAGTATTGTGGTCAATATTTAAATATTTGTATTCAAATCATTAATGGGAGAGCATCTACATCCTCAAGTAATTCATGATGGATGGAAAATGAACACTGCCAGCATCATGCTCCCCAGTCAGCCTATCTTACAGCAACATTTCCTAAATGAAATTGTACTAAAGATGAACAACTATATGCCATCTAAAAATACCGAATAAGCTGTGATTTTTAAGGTCATTTTACCAAGAAAATATTTCAATATCACTCTTTCACCGCAAAATACTGTGATTTTCCAAATCAATATTCTTTAATTTAGAGATCCCTAACAATATTTTTGTCAGGCAGGATAAGGGATTCTACAGGAACTGAAGTCCAGAAGGGTTAGTTTCAGCAGTGGGCAGAAGAAGAGTTACAAGCAAGTTATGGTATTGACTACAGGATCTTTCTATCAAATTGAATTTAAAAGAGAGAGCCTTTTCTATGTTGAGAAGTTTGGTCACTTGTAGTTGATCTCACTGTTCTCATTCTGCTGTTGAAATACCACCTTTCACACTACCTTACTCAGGACTTACTCAGGGTCAGGACACTCTTTAATCCTTGACTCAAACTATTTACAATACACAGATTTGTATCCTGGAGTCTCTGAGAGAACAACACATTTGGGAAATTTTAAGGATTCTTCCGGAAGGGTCCAAACATTCACAGGTTGTATGAGAAGCTGCTATTATTTCCCTGCAATGCCTGGGATAGGAGAGACCTCAATTGGATTAGAAGTTATTTAAGTTGTTGCTGGAAGGACATTTTTTTATACATGTGAGTTTAACATTACTGGCATTTCATTTTTCTCTTAATCAGCTTTCACTGGAGTTGATCTTGACTTAAGATAGGGGATGACCTCTCAAGGTCATACCCTTTCTGTCATCTGAAAAGCATTAAGCATGGGCAATCCAAGACTTTTTTCAATTGGAAGGCTTGTTGCCCGAGAGCAGAGCTTCAGATTTAACTTTTAGTGTGTTATATTATGAATTTTATTTTTCTTTACAGATTCTTCTGTACATATTATGTATTTTGCCTATAAATATGAGATTTCAACACTTTCCCCTCCAAAATTAGCTTCAGCAAGCTCCGAGCAAGTTCTGAGCAGTAAACAGAACTTGCAACCAGGTCTCTGTTCTTAAAAACAATAATGAGAAAGTTATACAGTGCTTTTTTTCACCTAGGTCTCATGGAAATTGCTACCCCCTTTCACAAAATTACATTCTTCCAAAGGCACAGGCTTGACTAAAACTGGACATTCCCTGATAATTTCTTCCAGTGATGTATACATAGGAACAATAATACATTTTAACTCAAATGTCTTCAACTTCCAGACATTGCTTCTTGTTACTTCCTTCCTCTTAGATTGAAGAGTTATTTAATACCCATTACATTCCCCCTATGAAAGTAGTGTGATTGTGATCAAGGGCAAAATTACATCATGCTGGCAGAGGCATCCAAGGCATCTGAGCTGTCTCAGTTCATACAAACCAGCACAAGAGGAAGGGCAGAGAAGTGCAGCACAGATGCCCCAGTGCTGATTGCACACTGAAGAGCCAGGAGCCAGAGAACAGCAGAGCTGCATTTGCAGGTAGACTGCAATTACAGCTAATTATCAGCACTTTTACCATGCTGAGACCTCACATTAGGTCACTCCTTCATTTTGATCCCCAGGTCTTTTCAGGGTCCTGTTTATGAAAAGATCATCTTGCATCATTGTCTTATGCTTACGTACTATTTTACCAACTTGTTTTTCTTTTTTCAGTTTTAATTACAAATGTTATCATAAGTGATTAATTATTTACTTTCAAAAATAATCAGTGAAGTGGTTGAATGGTATCAGGTCTGCTACTGATCCCCATGAAACTCCATTATAAGTATGTTCAGCTGTTGATAATTTCCTGGAGACAATCTCTTTCTACGATCTATCACTTAACCAGTTCTTAATTCATAAAACATTTGCTTTATTAATAGTATATGATGCCAATGTTTAAATCAGAACATGCTGTGCTGCCAAATTCAAATATTTTACAAAAATCAGATTACTCAAACAAGCTTGCAATTTCATCAAAGAATAAAGTGAGATTTCTTTGACATGATCTGCTTTTCATAAAACCATGTTGTCTGGAAATAATTTTATTTCTATCCTTTAATTATTTCTCAGCTGATTCTCTTCCCAGCTCTTCTGTTATATTTTCTGGAACAGATGTCAGACTAATTGACCTACACTGAGCTCCAGTCATCTTGTCAGATTTTTTTAAAGTATTGGCTCACTCCAAACTCAGTTTCAGTCTTCTGGAATTTTCCTGGTGTTCCAGAATTTGTTAAAAATGAAGATTAAAGGTTTCCTAGAGCAATTTGTGTGCAAAACATCTGTTTCCAGTGAATTAGAAGTGTTTAATTCTACTTAAAGTTGCTTTGTATTTTCCTTAGACCATGGCAAGCCATAAAGAAATTTGTTGTTCTTATATGGCAGAAGTACAGCAAATGTATTTTATTTCTAGGAATACAGCTATTTTTATTAATTTTAACTATTCCATGTCTTCTAAAAAGAATTTGATTATTTGTTTCCAACATCATGACACTGATATTTTCCAACATCACTCTATCTTCAGATGTAGTTTTATACCAGCATACATTGCAAACCTACATTTCATCATGCTAACATCTTCCTCCATATTTTTAGTTTCTTACATTATTTTTTTCGGTATTGTTTAGCATGCAAGTTACATATTGTATATTGTGTTTGGGTTTTTTTCCTTAATTGCTTATTCTTAATGTAATCCAGTTTTATTTACAAACAATTGAAAGGCTTGGATGTGCATTATTAGAAGATTTAGCTATGTAGCAAATATGCATTCAAGCAAAACGCATTATCAGCCTAAGTTTCCAATCCCTCCTCACCATCAAGCTGGTTTTGTCTTTATAAACTGAACTCTTCTGAAGATACTTTGAAGAAAATACTAAATAATATTTGAGATATATATTCTTCACCTTGAATATTGCAATCACTGGTTTTTAGGCAGCATTTTTCCAGTCCAACACCATTCTTACCTTTATTCATCACTTAACACATCCTGTTACACCACTATGAAAGCTTCAAAATGTAGAAAGAAGCTTCATTTGTTTCTGACGAAATTTATCATCAAAACCGATTTTTATGATTACATCAGTTTCTGTCCTGAAGACTAAAATGAACTTGTTTCCACTCCAGGAAAGTGTCCCTCCTAATTTCTTTACTAATTGTTGTAAACAGGAATTCTTTTTGCAGACGTGTTTGCCATGACTGACCATACAGTTAAAAAAAAAGGGAAATTTGGAAAACATACATATAGCAACTTCACAGGTAAAGAGCCATTGAAAAGTATCTCAGAGAGAAAACATCAAAAACATCAGCCTGCCTGCAAAGGCTGCAGGTTTCACCCAAAGCCAATGAGTAGGGTAATTTGCAAAATATTACAGTCATTCATAAGATGTTTAAATGAACTCATTACCTGAGCATGTCATAAGCTTTGCAACTCTCCTGCAGGACAGAATTGTTTCCATATCTAAGTGCTGTTTTTAGCTAATAGGAAACTTCAAGTAAATTATTCAAGGTCAAAAAATGAGCGGAAGAGGAGGGTTTTGAACCCTCTTCTCCAAAAACTTATGAGACATTAACTCATGGACTGGGCTTCCTTTCTGAAAAAAACTACAGCTGTTCTTTGGCTAAATGTACTTCCTGTGCAGTCAGTTCATCCCCCAGCATCTCTCAGATTTACTTTCTTCCAGTTCTGTTATGCAGCCTTTTTGCTCCTAAACCAAAACAGCAGATACAGAAATGGGCAGGTCTGGAATGAACTTTGTGGTGAAAGGAATAATATAAATGTCAGCTAGCTAACTAAACTTTCATCAGTCTACAATGACAATAAGCTCACAATAATCTATATTCCCATCTTCGTCTTTCATTGTTCTAGTTAGGTTGTTTGTTTAAGCCTCTTAACCTAATTACCGAAATTCATTGTTCTCATTAGTGCCATTTGTTGCCAAACAAGAAAAAAAAAAGGGTTTTCTGACAGAGCTGGAAAACTCCCAAAGTATGTGGCTGGCTCCAGCACTTCTCTCATTCTCTCAAGCTTAGGCCAGCACAGAACATCTTTGTTTTGCAGTTGTCAAGGCTCTAACCAGTTGTTGGGGTCTTTGCACACTTGCCATAATTTAAGGACAATGTAAAATATATTGACAGCAACATGGGTATAATTCCCATAAGAGATTACGAAATGTAATTTTTCAGGAAATGGAAATACTATGAACTGGTGCTAGTGTAAAGATTTACAAGAAGACAACACAAACAAAGACTTCACTGTGTCAAATATCATTCTTGTATTGTGATAAACCTAACTAGATGTTGCCAAAGGACTTTGCAAGAATTACAGCTTGCATTCCTGTCCATCCCATTCCAGTTCATTGGCCAGATTCATTTTCCCACAGTATATCTATACTTACAACTGTCTTTTTGTACAAAATTAAGTTCATCTAAGAAGCTCATCCTCTGCATGATTGAAAACATGGGAAAAGTGAGGGTCTGTGTAAGCATTTCTTTAGTCCCATCCTCAGGCTCTTGTGTTTCGCTTTTCAGTTGCAAGCCAGCTTTTAGTACAGAATGTGGACATGGTCAGATAAAATTTCAGTTGGCACTGCAATTTTTATTAGTGTAACAGGTGCACTGGAAATATGTGGTGTAAATCCTTGGCAATGATATTGGGGTGAGTGTCATTTTTTTGCATGTGACACAACTGAAAAAATGTGTACTTGTTCTTGCATACACTTTGAGAACTCCCTCATTAAAAAAAACCCTGATTTTTCAGGATGACATCACAACTTTCTAAACTTGTTGGATTTCAAGAGCTCTAGGACATGTTCATTTAGGCATCCACACCATATGTGAAAACCTGTCTCTAAAATACAGAATTGTTATGTTCCCTGTGTTTGAACACAGAAACGTGTTGCATCTCTATTTAGCAAGTCTGTGTTCTTCAAGTTCTTTTTCTGAAGCTACACATTTGGACTCTTAGTTTTGACTCTATAATAATAAACACATTGCATCTTATTCACAAGCAGAAATAACTGATCAAAAATTACCTGACACAAAATCATATCCTCATTTATTCAATCATTTATTCAAAGCTATTTTAATGAGGTTTAAGGAAACAGTTTAGCTAGGAAGCAGTGTTTTAAGTAAAAGCTTTACCTTTAGTCATGAGGGAAGGGAAGGGAAGGGAAGGGAAGGGAAGGGAAGGGAAGGGAAGGGAAGGGAGAGAGTAGTTAGTTGCAATTTGTGTTTTGTTTTACACTTCTGCCTCTTATCACTGAGCAAGCAGGGCATGGGTTTAAGAGTTAGAAAATCAGGTTTAACCTCCAGTCCTGCCATCTACCTCTTGTCTGTCCATAGGCAAGTTACTTCAACTTCAGATGTTTCTTCCCCTGATATAAGTCCACCTAACTTATGATACTGTTCTCTCCAGCAGTGCTTGACACAGAAATAGTGCCAAGTCTCATCAATAGAATCATGTCATGCAGTAGACCATGTGCACTCTATTTAATGTAAAATTACAGCTTGGTCCTGCCTGAAATGGAAAGGTGCTTGTGCTCATGAGATGTCTAGTGTCAAAGCATCTTGCAATGTAAATATGGACTAAAAATATGCAGTAGATTACCTTTTTTACCTCTCCTTCTCTTTCTCCCTTCCCCTTACCTCCACTTTGAGCTTAGTAGTAAGACACAGTCTCTTCCTTTCTAACTTTCAAAGCTTCTATTCTTCAGATCACAGGTCATAACCACACATTTCTTTCCTGAATTTTTTTCTTCTGCTGTAGTGAATAACCTGATCAGTTCTAACAGAAACATTCCTTCCTGACACCATGATGGATCACAAATCCTTTAGATACAAAGGAGACTGAATCAATTTCAGGGAGAGAATCTAGAGACTCTAACACTTCATCTTGTAAACAAGACCAGCTCTTCTAGTGTTTAAACAAAATATATTAGAAAAAATAAATTAGGAACCAGTTTAAATTAAGTATACCTATAAAATGTTCTTTTATTTCCTTTGTAGGTAAAAGAAGCATTGACTACACTGAATTGTGTTGCTGAACTATTGTTATTTCAAAGTGTTAAAGCTAAGAGATATGGAGATAGAATGCTTCAATGTGATGAACTGAAGAAGAAATGAACTTAAATCCTAACTTCAGTGGATCAAGGGGATGACAGCATTTATTTCAATGGCTGAGATTTCACCTTCTGTAGCAAACTCAGCAATTCTCTTTGCTAGCAAAGTGCTCGGATCAGGCCCCTAGGACATTGCAAAGACCAAAGCATTTCCTCTTCAGAAGCTTTTCAGAAAGCCCTAGAAATAAAAGCTACCTTTTGATTTGGATGTGTCTGTAGGGTGGACTCCACTGGGGCAGGAAGGTCACCCCTTCTTCCTTCCTGCAGCTCAGGGGAATGGGAAAGAGAGGATCCCCAGAGCACATGTAAGTCTCCTTCAGTAATGAACCACATGCCTGTTACTAAGCAAGCATAGTAATTATATTATATCCATCTGCAGCTTTTCATATTTGAATTACCTATTTTATTAGCATATTGTTTGATTAATTTTGTAGTATATATTAAAAAACCCCTCATTTTTGGGGGGCTAGATTTCCCGAGTTTCAGTATTTTATTTTGAACAGTTATTTATTGCAACATGGAAACAATGTTTGCACCAGTAAATTAAATTTGAACCATGTCATTCTCTGTCACTGAGGTCAAAGGACAAAGTAAAACCTGAACTGAGAACAGTGCACCCAGCATGAATACCCAAATGGAAGCTGTTCACTCAAAGGGCCTCCTAGAATTGGTATTTGCCCTGTGATAGCTTCTGAGGCATTTGGGATAGGGAGGATGGCTAAAGTTGTGCCAGGGATCTTCCTAAGAGTTTAACATCACAGGTGATGAAGTTCCAGTCTCTGGAATGTCCATTGGATCTTTTCAATGTACATTAACACCAGACACAACATAACAGCAGCAGGACTGAGCAGATCCATCTGAGACCACCCAGCAACACCCTCTGCCTCTTTTCTCTGCCTTCACCTGCAGGATTTGAAGGTGCTAGCCAGTGTGGAGGAGGATGATGGCAGAGGATATAAGATAGATGCCCCACTAGAGCCAGCTAAATGACTAATTGAAGTGGTTCTGTGATTAAACACAGAGTTGACAGCTGATCTCTGACTGCAGGATGGGATGAGGTGTATTTAGCACTCAGAGTTAATTTCACCAAGTAGGTGCAAATCCTCTGCAGTTTTCTCTTCTGAGCTAATTCCCTGACCCTTGATTAATAAGACTTGCTGGAAATTAGACAAGCTTAGAGCATCAACACAAACTGAAAATGCATTCTAGCCTCAAATCAATTGAATCAGCATCTTATCTACATTTCCTGCCTTTTACAAGTGCCAGTATTTAGCTCACCACAGTGACTTCAGAATGTCAGTATATTTCACAATTCAATTAGTCATTCCCAAGTGAAGTATTGTAATTGATTCTTTTTTGGTCTCCACAAGTGATAAAGGTAATGGATGGTTTTGTGAAGCAAATGGACTTCCTCTAAATATCTGCTTCTCCATGTCACTGCTCTGAAGTAAATGGTGAAGTGTATTCCTAAAATAGGCAAGTAGCTGGCAAAGGGGAGGAAAAATAGAAAAGGGGAAAAAAAGAGTAGAGAACCATACATTTCCTGACATTGCACTTTCAGGACGGTTTAATTACCACAAACGTACATTCTTGAACCACTCTTATCTTAGGGAGCATTGCAGGAAGTAGAGAATAATTTGAATGCTAACAGTTATAGCTTAAAAAAACAAAAAGAAAATTAATCAAATGTCCCTGTACAGTGTCCAAGGTTTCAGTATGGGGAACTCATGCTTCAGAAAAAGGCTGAAGTAGCACCTCAGACCAAGAGCTGTGCCTTACAGGAAGAATTGATGCAACATCTTCCAGCAGCTGGTCTGCACTTGAAGAACAGAGCAAGCAATGCCTGAGAAAAGCAATCAATCAGCTGCATTTGTCACAGCTCTCTGAAGTCACCAGCTATGGATATCATTAACTGAACTGAGTTTCCCTGCATGCAGTGAGGGGCAGCACGCCAAGAGCAGGGGTAGGGTTACCTCCAGAAACACCCTGACTGCCAGGATTTAGGGCCTTCCTCCTCATAACCCTTCCTTTCCCCTGACAGAAAATACTTACAGACCTAAGAAACATCCTGGATCACATCAAAACCCCATCACATAGAAACTCACTGGGAAGAACTTTTTCCTCATGGAAACCAAAACTGCTGATTCCTTGGCTTGGTGCCAGTGCTGCAATGTAACCAAACAGGAACGCCTGGCATCTTGCCAGGAATATGCACATCTGTCACTAGTGGCCATTTCTTTCCTGATAGCCATAAGAAAATGTTAAAATAAGAAAATCTGGTATTCTATGGTTTCAAAAAATTTAAAGGTAGTAGGAGTACTGTGGTCCCATCTTTCCATTTAGCTGATTTTATGAAAGAGTATCATGCATCACACATAATGGACTGTAGTCACCAAACCTGTCAGATCTAACATAAATCAAGGACTTGTGGAACTGTACCTAGAGATTAAATATTTCAGAAAATTCTGATGATGTTTTCCCTAAATTCTGTTAAAGCCCTCTATGCTGTTGCCCCTGAGTGAGACAAAAATGTGATGGAGCTTTTGCATATTGCAGAGCTTATTTTCCAAGGCAAAAAGATATTAATCTGCAGCCAAACTTGTTTGGGGATAGGCAGTTTTCTCAGTTTTTTCTCAGCTACCTCAGTAAGTTACAGCTGTTCTCCTCTAGCCTGTCTCAAAATCTGCAGTGGTGCTGTCATGTATTTCCAATATACTGTAAAATTTTACATTAAAAATAGATAAAGATATTCATATTTTTATAATTATAAGGAAAGTAATCTGAATCAAAAAGCCTTATATGTTAATATAAAATAGGATTTATTATAATTAAAGATGTAAAGTATTGATTAGATCCCATAAGGGTAAGATATAATTTTGAAAAAGCATTAACTGTTGCTTTTCCTTGTAACCTGTATAAAGGGCCTGAGCATTTAGAGGACTTTGAGAATCTGGTAGTTAAAGCAGCTCACCTGATTTGAACCTAAGGATGACAGCTTAAGGGTTTTCCTCCTTCCCTAGGTGAAGAGCACTACAAATCAAACATGAGGTAGCCCCTCATGCTAACACTTCTATGAGTCCTGTGTCATCATGGGGAATTATAACTTGTCCACTCTGGGGTGGAAATAGATGGACCACACTGGCCTCTTGTCCATTTGAGTTGACGCCTTCTTTTGTGTCAGCATTTCTTCCCTACTGACAGAGATGGGCATAGAGAAAGTATGGCTTTGCTTGGCTCTTCTCAAGGCCACAGTTGCCTCCCCAGGTTTTTCTACCCAGTGAAAATAAAATACTGTTAAGTACACATCCTTAGCTGCTGTTTTATTACATGATCTTATTGATTTTGATGGCTGCTGATGCCAGTTTATTTCAAATGGGGATTGGGCTGACACCAAAAAAAATCTTAATTTCCAGTTGAGAAAGGAGATTTGGAAATTATGTTCTGCTTTATGTTATGTATGTGACGGGTTATAGTCCATATATTCTTAGTAATATTTTGTAACATTTTCAACCCTGTTCAAGCTGGATACCCAAGCAAAGCTTCTCATCAAGAAATGCCCCTCCTGCACATTAGTAATATACACAGGCACTGTGAAGGAGTGCCTACAATATGTCCTAAAACAGCTGGCCTGAATTTCTGCCTGCAGAGATGCCTGCCTTTCTCTGTAGACAGCAATCCTTTAAGAAATTCACACAGAGAGGAAAATCTGCAGTTTATAGAGACAGGAAAAAACACTTTATTGATAAAAGGAGGTCGTACCAAGCTTGCTCAGACAACTGGATTTAGTTTAGGGATGAAATACATATGCTCCAAAACCAACTCACTGTCTCCATTGGCAAACGCTGGGATACTGGAGGTGGTCTTTTTGGAAAAAGAAAAAGACAAATAATAGAGTTGCAGACATTTTTTTCCTCTGTAAATGTAAGAGGACTCTCTGTTAAACCTTCATTGATCCACAGCTGCCCTGTGATATAGCTCAAAGTGCTCAGAGATCAGAAAGGGAGCAGATGTGGCAGAATCATTGAGCACTGAAATGGCACAAGCCAGGTTTGCCAAGCAGCAGTCAGGGACCACATACATCTGTTCCTTAGAGCTCAGCAGGCCAGCTGTGATGGAGAGAGATTAGCTCAAATGAAATGGAACATGAAAAGTCTGATGAAATTGCCACAAATAAAGTAAAGGGTGGTTCCTGGAGAGACAAGCAGCTCCATCTGCAACAGATCTAATGAAGCTTGGGGTTTTTTAATGGATTTGTGCCTTGTGGTTGGATTCTTTGGTGTGAGTACCAATTAAAACTCTTCCTGTGGTTGGGGTAGTCATAATAGTTGTCTTCTGTGTGAATTCTGCAGTGGGTGGAGAGCACACTGCAACCTCATGATCAGGGAAGGTCTGACTTGATTAGACCACTAATGACACCTCTTTTTCCTGCTCAGCCTCCTGTTCCTACAAAACTGCATACTTAATTCCTGCTAACTAGTGCTATTCTGGGTGGAAACTAGTTAAGTGACTCAGAGCTTCTGGGATGTAGATGAGCAGTATGGCAGACCCACATGCACAGATTCCTGTATATGCACAAGTGGAGTGTAATCTCACACTGCTTACTGCAGGGACCATCACATGGGCCTGGGATATTATCTAGTGGGTAATGCTGACTTGTGATTTCAATAACAAAACTGAAACATGCCTGTGTCAAGGTGAGATGACAGTGCATCTGTGCTGACAGTACAGATGTGCTCTTGAAGACACACAACTTTCGGCTTGAGTCAGTCCAGGCTCGTGGATAGAGCACTGTGTGGGACAAAGGAAGCATGAAATCTGACTTTATGCTTTGTTTGGAAAAGCAGCTTCAGCTACAGCTCCTGTTTGTAAAAGAAAATATTAATTCCTTCCATCCACATTGTCAGCCTCTTAATTACTTTCACATCACCTTTTCACTGTGTCTGTAAGCTGAGGAGTTCTCACCTTACATGATGATGATGATGGTCATGACTATTGATTGCTGGTTATCCCACTTATGTGAATGTGGAGCAGATACTTCAAGTGACAGCCCTTTCATTTTTGGGAAGCAGAAGTCCCCTTTAAGAGAAAATCCACAGCTCTAATGTAAAGGTCTGCAAAATTAAAATTAATTTTCTTCATGCTCAGTTTTGGCAGTGGGACAAGTGGATCAGTTTTTTGAGCTACTTACTTAACTCTTATTTTTAGCAGTCATTAAAGAGTGACAAGAAAATAGAAAAGATGGTGTTATATTTGGCACTACCCTGACTTAATTTCCTGACTTGGTCACAGTCTTTCTTTGTGACTTGAAATCTTGTACCATTTTTCACCCTAACAAGGTCCTTGCAAAATATGACTCCTTCCTCTTTTTAGGTGTAATGGTACAAAAGTATAAAAGTCTATATAAACCCATGTAAACCTTAAGTCAAGATTAATATAATTCCAGAGCTATTTAGTCACTCACAGAGATAGGATAAACAGCTGAGTTCAGAAAAAAAGGCTAACTTTTTATAGACCACAGGAAACTATTTGCAGAATTCTTATTTTGTTCCATTATTTAAAACCAACAAAACAAATAAAAAAACCTCCCCTCAGCTAGATATTTAAACATTAAACAGAACATTTTTGTCAGGTCAATTATTTCACATGGTTTCCAATGATTATGTTAATTATAATGCATTGCTCCAGAACTATGGCTGCGGATTTTGTTATAAAAGGACTCTCAGAACAAGACCATTTCTTAGATCCAGTCAAAGTGGTGATCTGGTTGCTGTCAGAGCTGGAACACAGACTGTAACCAACTCTTCTCAGGTGGCAACAGAGAATTGACATATATTAGTAGATTATACTCTTGAGAAATATTATGCCAAGAACACCCCCACTTGGTCAAGGAAAGAAATGGAGTCAGAGCAAGATTACCACATCTGAAATATATTGCACAATACCCCCTACTATTCTGTACTTATTTTTTGAAATCTGCTGTCCATTAATGTCAGCATGAATGAAATTCTACAGGTCAATGAGAGAAAAAATAAAGTTATAAATGACAGTTTTTAGTGTTTTGATGTTGTTTATTGAAAATTTCTCAC